>NW_027223766.1:38089042-38735406 GCF_028538775.1 Myotis yumanensis | reverse complement strand
ATTGCTTTAAAGGCATCCAAAATTTGTTATGGGTAGAATTGTGAAATTTCACTAGGCCAATGATGGTTAAAATTGTAATGAACTAAGGTAGAAATCAAAGCACAATGCGGATGCTGATATGTATCTATGAACTAAAGTGGTACCTCTAAGTATAGAGACCATAAAAGAAACATTTACCTGAATAAAATATACCTCTGTAAACTTCTATACCTCTGTAGTTTAGACATTTAAAAACCTTTGCCAAGTTAATATTCATCTCAGTATGAATGGCTTTCACCTTGAGCCTCTGGTATTCTTCCAAATAGTTTAATTTATGGCATTAACCTGGCCACAATGAATATCACATTCTCAAGAAGCTGGTTTGGCATCCTTTAAAACAGAAGCTAGTAAAAATAAAGATTTTTTTCAATAGTTAGAACACAGGACAAGCAGTTGGCATTTATTAATATCTTCCATAATGTGGAATAAAATGCCAAGCATATTGATAATTGTTCAGACAAATCCATAAGATATTATCACAGAACCCCTAGAATTGAGAGTAAGAAATGAGTAAACGCTTGTGAATTTATTGATTCTTGGATTATATATTGGGTTTGCCAATGATTGGCTACACATGGAACAATATACTATAGGAATATTATAATTGATTAGACAACTTCTTCACTACCTAAATATTTGAATTCTGCTTCTGTACACAAGGACTGTCTCTTCTAATACAATGCAAGTCCTTATAGACCTTAGTTTTGTAAGTAGTATCTCTAATAATTTTAATTAACATCAGAGAGAATATTAGTCACTCTTCACATTGAATAATAAATTGAAATAACCATTATTATTCCATCAATTCAATAATAGTTTGCATTTAGTCATTAAGTATTTCAAAGTTTTTTCACACAAAATTCTTAATTCATCCAGCTAAAATGTGTGCATATGCACATATGATTTTGCATATAATTTAACGGTATGCATGGTTCTGTGGCATTCCATCTATGTCCTTCTTTAGGTTCACAACTTCATACTTGATAGACAAGGGGATTTGTATGCATGACAGTCTTGAGCAAAAGTCCGATATTTCCTACCAAATTATTTTTCTATTTCATGGAGACAATATGACTTCCACATATCTTTTTTTCTCTTTAGTTGTAAAATGATCCTTTATCAAAGTATTTTCCTTTGTATTTCTTAACTAGCTGGACATTCTACTGTACCACTGTTGATGTCATTGATGATGCCACATGGGTGGCAGCCATCGACTTTGCAGCCCACAAACTTGGCAGTCCCCAGGATATCTTTAATGGTTCTAGAGAGTTCTCTGTCCAGAGATTGGTGCTGCGTCTATCGGGCAATTTCGACAGTCATCAAAAGTACTGTTGTCACTATGCTTTGTGTTTTTCTTTCCACCTCTGGGTGGTTCCTTGAGGGTTTTGATGATCAGGGCAAAGGTGGAAGCTATCACTTCAATCGGGGCCTGTCTGTTCTGAACGGTCAGTTTCATTGTCGCCTTGACCCTTCTAGTCACCAGCTGCCTTGGCAATGTCATCACCAACCTCTTTTGGAGACGGAGCTAGTGGATGGACCCTGGGGGCCAGGGAACACATAGCACTAGTTTCCCCACCAATGCACCTCAGGTGTAGGACTCTGATCTTGTTGGGGTTGAACTCGGGTGGTGTGGCAGAGGCAGCGGCTGTGGGATGAAACCGGATCTGAGAGAGACCACCAAAGAGACTTGCCCTAGGCCTCCTCGGATCCGAAAGCCCTCCACATAACGTTTAAATGTTAATCATTTGTTGTAAAGGTGCTACCTTGTAAGCAAATATTACAATAATATATCTTGTATACATATACCTTCTATATAATTTTGCTATGTTCCAGACACACCCAACAGCCTAGAAAGATGAAAAAAAAAGCAGCTAACATTAAATGTAAGTATACATTTCAACAGATGCAAATATAGATTCTGATTTACGCAAAAACTTAGATACCATGAAAGGCCTTGTATTTTAGTCTCACACTTCACTGTTATAAGAGTACCTCCTGTCTTCACTCAGAACTCATATACACTTAACTCAGGAACAGTTCATACAAACTCATTAGTTGGCTTCCCAGCTCACATTGGATTAGAAAATGAAATGTTTGTTGGCAGCACGAACACTGACAATACTGGAAAGTGAGCAGAAAAAATAAATCCCACTAAAGAAATAAAAAATACAGCAGCCAGGTCCTTAAGGAGTAGAGTGAACACTTGATTAACCCTTGAGAGCGCTTCTGTAAAACAATGTATACTTTAAATAATTCTGTTTTCTGATCTCAGATTACAAAACAATATTTTAAAAAAGAAAATACTTTAGATTTTAGCAAGCGTTACATTAAAGGATGGTCATGTAACAACTTTTGGCCTAACTAATACAGATCAAACAACTCGGTCACAGATTATAACATGTAAATGAAATGTAGTTCGGTTTTGTATGTTTGATTGATTGTTTTGCTCAGTTATTTGATGCAAACTGTACATGTCTGTGTGAATACTTGAATTGCACTACAGTTTTTTCTGTAACCTAACGATTGATGATTTACTTCGCTTGTTCCCATCTGCTGGAATTGTATTTCTGAGTATTCATGTTAATAGGGCGGGGTCCTCAAGCCCACAGGGACCTATACTGGCTGCAGAATCAGACTTCCCTATAAGCTGTTTCATGGAAATCTTCCGTTTGGATACACTTTGCTTTCTTTCCCGGACAGAACAATCCCGGCTGTCCTGCTTGTGGATACTTCTGATTGCTCTTATATAAACACTTTGGAGCTATAGTTTTTCCAGGGCTGCTGGGCAGACATGCTTTTAACAGCTTCTTTCAAGTCTTCCTAGGAATGTTTCAGAAATGGTAGGTTAGAGGTGGGTGCAAAAAAAAAAAAAAAGTCGACAGTTGTTAAGGGAAGCACTGCCAATACAAATAATGGATGTCATGCTTTCAGGTCTATTTCAGGGAGGGTTGAATGTTTTATATTTCTCTCTGCAAACTTTCTTATCACCCCCTTTTGTTTCCCCTGTATCCTCGTGTGACCCCAGAAATCATAGTATTTGGCTTAAAATTACTGAAAAATTCTCCTTAATACTGGGGCAGTTGGGTAATGGAATTAGGTCAAAGTAATTGATCCTGAAGACAAGGAAATCCACCCAAATCCTATCTTTCTGCTCTTCTTAATTTCATTACATGCTTCACAGATAGTCAAGGCTGGGTTCAGAAATGGCAACTATTACACAGCGTTGAAATCCATTTGCCTCCTATAGGTCTGCTTCGTAGGAAATAAAATATTTCACAAACACACTTTTATGATCCTCTTCCCTATCTCCTACAGAGGTGAAAACGTAGATGAAGGGAGAGGAAAGATGCAAAGAGAATTGTTCAATATAAATATGAGAGGTATTAGTTAATGCCAACATAGTGGTCTTTATTCTAATGCAGTATGAAGAAGAAAGCAATAAAGAGATCATGGTAAATAATTTTCATAGCATAGAAATACACCCCAAAGCCAAATAACATTGTAAAAATAATAAAATTAGCTTTAATAATGGGTGTGCAATTCTATATTATTAATAAAATACCAGACAAGTCTAGCACACTAATGCATACATATAATTATTTTAGAGTCGTGGAAAATAGATAGAAAGCACTTTTCTTATATTATAGAACATAATTATTACAGTAAAAAAGGTAAAATAGTGGCCTATTTTGCTTATTTATTCAATAAATAGTTACTCTACGGCTACTGTGTGCCAGGCGTTGTACCAGGCATGGAATCTAGCAGGGACTTTCTTCCTTCGGGACCTTACATTCTAATAGGGGAAACAGATAATAAACAAACACATAGCATGTGTACTTTGTTATTAAATGCTAGGAAGTATTTGGAGGGAGAAAAATGAAGCAGAGAGAAAGATAAAATACAGAGGTTTGACATTCAAAGTGGGGTGGTGAGGGGGAGACCTCAACTGAGAAGGGGGCATTTCAGAACATCTACAGGAGCTAACCCGTGCAGCTGTGGTAGGCAGTTACATTCCGGGTAGAGGCAGGGTTGCTTTGGCCTGTTCCCTGAGCAGCAGGGTGGCCCAGAGTGTATGGACAGAATGAAGGAGGAGAGTGTAACCAAGGAAATTGAGGAGGAGCAGCCAGTGAGGTCAAAAGACTACCAGGAGAGTGTGCTGATTGGAAGCCAAAAGAAAAAAGAAAGAATTTCTAGGAGGAACTGTATGCAATTCCTCCTAGAAGGATTCAGCAATGCTGTTGGTGATATTGACAAGATCAGTTTCCTTTGTATCGGGAGTGAACACCTATTGGAAAGGCCCTTTAGGAGGTAACAAGCAGAGATGCCTATTTCAGGGAGTTTTGCTTTACAGGGGAGCAGATACACAAGAGCTGGGGGTGAGGGTATTGTCTTGTTATTGTTTATGATGCAGAAATTATAGTATGTGTTTATGCTGCTGGGAATGATACAGTTGAGACCAAAAAAAAAACGGATATTTGCAGGAAAGAGGAAAACATCTAGCTCCTGTTGGGAGGCGGCCTTACATAAGGGCATGGTCCTCAGCCTGTAATATAGTCCTGAGAGCAGAGTATGTGGGCCCTGGTGCTTATAGTTGAGTTGAGGAGGAGATAGAAATTAAGTTCTCTGCTTACTACAATTTTCTTAGTAAATGAGGAAGCAGAATTAGGAGAGAATGGATGGGGAATGAGTGTTGGAGAGTGAATGGACTAGGGAAATGTAGTATGATTGCTCAGAAACACTACTGACCTGCCTAATGTTATGGGTCATGAATTTTATTATTTTTTTATTATTATATTTTATTTTTCCCATCACCAGTTGTCCCCTCCATGCCCTCTTCCACTTCCACCCACTCATTTCCCCAGATAAAGGTGACAATGAGACTACTTCTTTATCCTTTTCTAAAATGAGATATAATTGACGGTTAACATTATCTTAGTATCAGGCATACACCATAACAATTTAATATTTATATATACTGCAAAATGATCACCACAGTTAGTCTCGTTAACACCCAACACCGTACAAGATCCATTCTGATTGTATCAGAACTCGGAGAATGATGGTAAGGCTGTGAGTGTCAGGGAGGAATAGTGTGGGGCTGGCCAGGAATATGCAGGGTCCTGTCTCTTCACTTCCCTAAGGCAGTGGTCGGCAAACTCATTAGTCAACAGAGCCAAATATCAACAGTACAACGATTGAAATTTATTTTGAGAGCCAAATTTTTTAAACTTAAACTATATAGGTAGGTACATTGTTATTAACTTAATTAGGGTATTCCTAAGGCTTAGCAAGAGCCACACTCAAGGGGCCAAAGAGCTGCATGTGGCTCGCGAGCCGCAGTTTGCCGACCACGGCCCTAAGGTGATATGGAAGCAGGGAAGGGTATGCACATCTGAAACCAGCTCTCCAGGGTCCTTTGACCCCCTTTGCCGACAGAGTGAGCTACTTCTTAATGAAACAGGCTCTGTTGTGCCTATGATTTTTCCATGCTGCTGTTTCCTACACCAACTCACTGGTTGGAGCAAAGACTCACAACAGATATTCTTCCTTTAAGTTACTTCTGTTTGTGCCATAAAATAAGAATGAACATATTATACTACTTTCTTTCAAGCACTTATTTTTAATGCACACCGATCCACAAGAATGCATCTTCTCCCATCAGCCCAAGCTTCAAGTGTTCATAGATTTTATTTATCATTATTTAGCTCAAAGTGATTTTCCCCCTAACAATAACAGTAATAGATATTTGAATTATTACTGAAAGGGCATGTAGACTTTTTTACCCTTCAACATAGGACATCACTTTTATGTCAAATAAAGTGAACCCCAAACTTTAAAAGAATCCTATGTATGCATGTGATAGACCTGCAAATAGACAAACTATGGAAACAGTATCCAGATATCTGTCTCACTGTTTTTCTGACGCACCTACAGAGCTAAGATTTGGCACAGGTAGGAACATGGATGCCCTCCCTTTCCTGGCTCTTTATTGTTCTTTGAAGTAATCTTGAGCATTTACACCACTGTCAGACAGGCAACATGTCTTCCCACTCCCCACCCTGTTCCCAGCACTGGTCCCACCTGATCCCTCGAGTGGGCAGGAGGTCTTTTAGCTATAGTCACATGTACACTGAACACATTGGTGTCAACCTTCAACTAGACACCTTGGCTGTAATGTAGATCAAAATAGGTTAAGTGCATGTTCTCATGGAGGTGATTTTCTAGTCAGAAAAACAGATCCTAACAAACGTATAATCACCAACTGAATCCATCAGAGAAAAGAATACTGTTCTTTAATGGCATATAACCAGACAAACACACCCAGACTGTGTGTGTGTATGTGTGTGTGTGTGTGTGTGTGTGTGTGTGTGTGTGTAAGTAGAAGAAGGTCAAGGAAAGCTTTCTATATATATGACAGTTGTATGAGGTGAATTTCAAACATGAACATAATTGGGCAGGAATAAGGGGGAGTTTTCTAGCCAGGTGGAACAGCATGTGTAAATGGCCAGTGGCAGTGAGTGAATTATACATTTGAAAAATTAAATGAAAGCCATTGAGGCTGGGATAAGGACAGATAAATGACTGGGAGGCAGCCAAAGCCATATCATTATACACAAACAATTACATCCTGGTTACCTCACAGCTTCATGTAGGAATTGTTTGCACCTCTTAGCAGTTCTTGGCATGGTCAATGTAAATTATCTCGATGATTTTGAGGAACTACGTTATTTCCATCCAGCCAGCTCTAGCTCTTCTTTTCACAACCAACTGAATATCACATCTTCCCCATCTCAGCCCCCTGGGTTTT
This sequence comes from Myotis yumanensis, assembly GCF_028538775.1. Taxonomy (NCBI): domain Eukaryota; kingdom Metazoa; phylum Chordata; class Mammalia; order Chiroptera; family Vespertilionidae; genus Myotis; species Myotis yumanensis. Next base: position 38,728,559 of record NW_027223766.1, on the reverse strand, counting down.
TATGTATCCTTGTACCGTATAACCTTAACAAACTGTATTACAGTATTGGCTTTTTATATTACACTCCTTTGCAGAGCCTATAGGGTGTATCATTGTCTACCCACTACCTTACAGGGTGACTGCCTAATAGTAAATTAAGTAAGCATACTATTGCTCAATAAATGTTTATTGAATTGAATTATCTTAACCATTTCAGATTCTTCAAATAAAAGCATCACACAGGTCGTCTTGTTAGTATATAAGCATGGACACCATCTCATTCAGGTGTTTACTGAAATAAACAAAAACATACTTTTACCATACTTAATAAGGGAATACATATAAAAGTATTTATGAAGCAAATGACTAAAGCAAGGTACCAATGTTATCTTTAACTCGCCTGTGTCATATATTATATTAAAACATGATTATCAAGTTGTAACTTCAGAGAGCTGTATTTTCATGGGAAGGTATATTTTATTATCCAGGATTTCTCACTTATTAGGAATATTTTAGTTTTCTAGGCTTCTAATAGTTAATAATTCTTGAAAAGGGGGCTTAATGTTGTAGAATTATCAACGGGGTGTATGTGGGTTTTTTTTTTAATTCATCCCCATTGTGACTTTAATTATATGCAGGAGAGTGACAGTTCCATCTCCTGAATTGTATAAATGCCCAATCAAATAAAAATGCTTATTTTAAAAAGAACTCTTTGCAATGTAAGGGGTGTGTACTGAAAATACCCTTTGCTCCCTTTGGGGTCTCTGGGCGAAGGAAGGGTCAGTGGCGTATTAGAAGAAGGTCTTTGCATCCCATTACACAGCCAAGTTACGGAATCTCTAGTGTGTCAGAGAAAAACTTTTGACCCAGTTGTTGGGAATTTCACAGCTCCTTTCAAAACGAAGCTGAGTCATAGTGAAATGATACCATTCCCAATACTAAGGGTATTTGGGGAAATAGGTCTTTCGTAACTACCATTACTTAATTGTAACTGCTTACGTTTAAGCTTTCATTTGGAATGGTAAACACATATAAAATACCAAAGTAATAACAAATGTTCCTTTTAAGTGTTCTTCTTTTATTGGCATACAGGTACTAATCATAAATTACAGCTTTGAAGAAAAGCTATAAAATATGTGACAGAATAATCTGTATTTCCTTTGTGTGTGTGTGTATGTGTGTGCATATATACATACATACTAGCACACATAGTATATACATTAAGAGAATACATATAAATCTATGTAAATATAGATATATAGACATATTATAACTGTAAAAGTACGAAGGCATTTTTGTTGTTGTTGTTATTCTTGTTTTTGGTGAATTTTGATCCAGTGGAATAGCAAATCTGATCCCAGAACTCAGTTTTTCAACAGTAAGCATTCAAGCCTAAATCATAAACGCTGCCTCTGTTTGCCTTTGTTAAGGCTGACACAGAATTTAGGTCCACCCAACAAAACCCTCCTTGTTATTGCAGGTACCAAACATCAAGGACATTCTCAGTTTGCCCTGCCATTCTTGGAATAGAACTAAAAATGTTATACAACTAAGACGCGTGTATCCTGGCTAGCCTGGCTCATTGGTTGAGCATCAATCTATGAACCAAGAGGTCACGGTTCAATTCCTGGTTAGGGCACATGCCTGGGTTGTGGGCTCAATCCCCAGTGGGGGGCGTGTAAGAGGCAGCCAATCAATGATTCTCTCTCATCATTGATGGTTCTCTCTCTCTCCCCCTCTCCCTTCCTCTCTGAAATCAATAAAATTATATTTTTAAAAGTCTGTAAAATAATGCTATGTTCAAAACCTTTTGTTATTTTTCTCTGAAATATATGGATGTTTGAATGAACACAAAGGGTCTATGGCACAGAAAAAAAAACTTTAAATAGAAATTAAGGCATTTTTTTCTTATTTCAGCATATAAAGACAAGGAGATGTAATGGTTTTAGTAATTAAGGATGCAGACTAATGCACACATTTTTGCAGTACCAATAAAAACTTTCTGTTATCATCTCTGTTTTTAAGAATGAAGAAGGCATTTCCTTAATGCACTTCACTGGTTCCCTTGCCAGCTCTGTTCAGGCTCAGAATTTGATAACAACATTTCCAAATTGTAAAAAAATAAAAAAAAATTTAATAGCATAAAAGTGAATTCAGTCCAACTTTCCAAATCAGTTAACCCAAAGGTTAAGTGCTACTGCACTTGACCTAAGAGAGCGTTTGGTTCCCTTTTATAAGACCTGAGTGTAAAGAATAAAGACAGCATTTTCCTTCTTCTCTTTTTTAAAGAAGCCACATGTAATGTTCTCTGAGTTAAGTTTTACCATTCATAATGAATGCAGTCTCGCCATTCAAATGCAACCATAAGTACACAGAAGATAAGAATTTAATTAAATGTAGATTAAAACCAAACAGGAAAACACACTAGCTGATAATTTTATCCCATCCTCTGGCCATATTTTTTATACTTCCTTCTTGTTCTTCTTTGGGCTATAGCTTATCAACATGCCGATAGTGCCATAACTCATTACATCTGATGGTTCGGCGGAAATGTGCAGGCTCTGTGCTCGGATTTCCAAGGCACTTACAATGCAAAGCATGTAAATGTCTCTGTTAAATATATTAGTGTGGTAACCCTGGTGCAAAGAAAGTGATTCTGAAGAAATCCGTAAGCCTCTCACAAGATGCATTAGTATTGCACAGTAGCTGTGGAATTCTCCAAGTGGAACCAATTCATATATTCTCATGTATGAGGTATGGCTTCACATTTTGAGGTTGAGCTCCCTTAGTGGTTGGCAACTTTGAGTGCCAGTCAACTTGCTTAGCTGACCTCCATGTATGTAGAAGTGGGTACATAGGCATTTATATCTCTTTGGAGGAGAATGGTGTCTTTTTTCATGGTTGACTGTCATATAGTACTAACACAATATCTTTGTGCTTGAGTGTTGCTCTCATTGCTCTTACATAAAACTTCTCTGAATGACCTCCTACTAGTTCATCTGAATCTGTTGAGATTGTGAAGGTAGAGGCCACAAAACATCAATGATAAAAATCAAAAGAGACAGAAGGCTTTTGTTAGTAAGACAATTGGTATATATTATCTATGCTTAATCAGTTCATCTAATTTTTTTTCTAAAAATTCTTATTGTAGAAATAGGCAATGAACAGTTAGAAAAAATCTTGGTCATTGTAAAGAAAGGCTCTAAACCAGACACAATTTTTTTTAACTTTTTAAAATATTGCTGAAATTATTGGGGTGACATTAGTTAATAAAATTATGTCGTTTTCAGGTGTACAAATCTGTATCATCTGTGTATTGTATTGTGTGCTCACCATTCAAAGTCAAGTCTCCTTCCATCACCATTTGTCTCCCCTTTACCCTCTTCTACCCTCCCCCACGCCCCTTGCCCTTTGGTAATCACCATACTGTTGTCCTTGAGGTGTTTGTTGTTATTGTTGTTGTTTTGCTTAATCCCTTCACTTTTTACACCCAGTCTTCCAACCCCACACTTCTCTAATAGCTGTTAGTCTATTTTCTGTATCTATGAGTCTGTTTCTATTTTGTTTATTTTGTTCATTGGATTTCACTTAGCGTAATACTCTACAGGTCCATCAATGCTGTTGCCAAAGATAAGTTTCCCTTCTTTTTTATGGGTCAAGTAGGATTCCATTGTGTAAATGCATCACACCTTTCTTACCCACTCATCCACTGATGGGCACTTGGGCTGTTTCCAAATCTTGGCTATTATAAATAACGCTACAGGTAGGTGTATGCAAGATTTCTCCTGGTCACATCAATGAGTGTCAATGACAGAAAACAAACAAGAAATTTGTATTTGGTAAGGCTTTGTCAAGGGCAAAACGGGGGGCGGGGGAGATGAGACTAATATTTATCCAATATCTACTATGTGATGAAATTGTATATGGCATTTTATTAAAATCTTTACAAAACAAAACAGAAACACACTGTAGACTAAACCCACATCTCACAGATGCAGAAACCAAGTCTCTGGAGGGCAGCTGAGAGATTCCAGAACAAGCGGAGGGCTGTCCCTGCAGAAATCTATCCGTAACTCTGCAACACACTGCAGGGGCGTGGTCATTGCTCATTGTATGCGTATTTTATCTGCAATGAACTTGCCTTATTAAATCAATTTGTAAAAGCACCTTATATGCTTCCATATACTAAAATCTGTTTTTAAATTTTATAAATGGTAAAATTGTGATCTCTAGATCGATATTATTCAGAGAAAATGCAATTAGGTTAGTAGAATAACATCTTCCAGGATTTTATAAAAACAATACATACTTCTAAGTTACGTGTTAAGTTATTTCCATCATGATTTTATAGGAGTGCTCGAGAGATGAGGAATTTTACCCCACACACCGTGTGTGTCTATTTTGACCATGTATCTTTGGTTACCACACTCTAAACTGGTCTCTTAAGACTGAAATAAGCAAGTCATGCTCAGGGTTTGTTTGATTCAGAAGAACAACCTGGCACAGCACAACCAGTTTGACCAAGAGGGAAATTGGTTGAAATGTGTCTTAGAAACAACTCTGACATCTTAAATGTCAGTGTAAGAAATCTATTTGAAGGGAAACATACAAAAAGAATTTCCATAAAAACGGGCTTAGCCTGGAACAGAGCTGCTAAAGAGAGCTTCGACCAGCCAGGATATTTTAGCTCTAACCTTTGTCCTGAGGAGACTGTGTTCTCATCAAGCCCTGTAATAACCGAATTATCAGTTCAGCCTGCAGACTTTTAAGCGAACACAAGGTAGATTTTCCAATCAGATTTGGTCATTTCTTCAGAGTATTCTGTATGTTAATCAGGGGCAAGTAGTAGGGAAAAGTGAAGAGGAAAAATGTTCCCCCACCCATAATCACACCGTGCAGACGCTAAACATTTTTACTAATGCTCCAAAGTACGAATGTGATTTATTCCCACCTTTCCAAACTGTGCAGTGGTTATACGGGAGAACCAAAATAGATGGCAGGAGTCTGCATGGCGAGGAAGAAATTACGTGTCTCAAATCATTAAATAAAAAATAATTACAACAGATACTAGAAGTTAAGATGTCACTAAAATATTTCTGTTAATGGGTAGTTAGAGTCATCTCATGGCAGTGGCAAAACTGGAAGTCGGGTTGTAGCAAATGCACGTTACAGCATTAAACAATAACACATTCTTCCCGGGAAAACGAAAATGACAGGTGTAGCCATTGATGCTTCAAGCATATACTCTGACCTCGAGCTCACAATCTGCTACAGTCTGTGGAGCGCGTACTGTGGAGTCAGAATTATGCTGAGGAAAAGGACTAGAAAATGGTGTATGGGAACTTCATCTTATTCACTGAAAAAATATGTATTTCAATGTCTTACAGAGATAACATTTTAAAAAATAAAATGGAAATGAACATCTCCCTGACTGCTTGCTTCTCTCCCTCATTTTCTTAAGCACAGAAAGAGGCTCAGGAGCAATGGAGGCTATGTTTTATATAGCTTTTTAAATGGATGATGCTGTGGTATTTGACCCGAGGTAGATTTTTTTTTAAAAAAGAAAGTTCTTCAGCCAAGTGTCTCCTCGTTATAGTTGAAACTGGATTCTTGCTGCATTTTTTATTTAAATGGTTTGCCTTGATCAGGGCTCGTAGATTTCAGGATTATGCAAAAGATGAAAATAAAACTAGCATTAGTCGAATTCATATTTCTGAAATACATTCATTATTACATTCTGCACTTCTCTACAGATCATTACTTTGTGCTTGGTTTTGCTCATATTTCCAATTTTGTCTAATTCCCAGTCACAATTCTTACACTATAACCCACTGAAGTTTTTTTTTTTCATTTCAGTAACCATTATTTGAATCATAAAAAAAACACAAAATGCATTACTGTATTCATAACGTACTGCTCATGTGACAGTTTTTGAACTTTAATATTCTTTTCTGTAATGTGCCGGCTTAGCAGCCTATAAAAGAGACATATTGTTTGTAATGTTTCTTGCCCACCACAAATGATGAGATGCTGGGGTTTGTAAAATGGCAGTTTTCTAAATTTGTGATTCTTCTGTGTTCCGAGTTGTACATCTGCTCAGCACAGACTTTTCGAGACTATGAACTTTAATTGAGGCAAAATAATGAGGGTTCAGGGACCACTGATAGGGAGTGCAGGTGCCCGCTGCAGATCAATGGATTATTTACTCCTTTGTCAGAAACAGGAAACAGTTGGTTGCTGGTGGTGACTGCGCGCATATTTTAAAGCCTGTGTACATATTTTCTCCTTCCTTGTCAACCCGGAACGGTTTAAATAGTGCTTCGTTTATGATTTAGCATGACTCTATAGAACAAGCAAACAAACACTTGTTCTGTTTTAATAATTAACCACCTTGCCTGCCAAAGAACTTTCTCAGTGATTTCAAGGACATGCGACATCCTATGAGTTCCCAGCCCTTCCCTCTCTCACCTGGTTGGGTTGCTGTCATAAACACTCTGTATAATTGTCTAAACATTTTTCTGCCTCTCTTTGCAGACATTTTTAAAGTATAAAGCCTTTTTTTAAAAATATATTTTATTGATTTTTTACAGAGAGGAAGGGAGAGAGATAGAGAGTTAGAAACATCAGTGAGAGAGAAACATCGATCAGCTGCCTCCTGCACAGTCCCCACTGGGGATGTGCCCGCAACCCAGGTACATGCCCTTGACCGGAATCGAACCTGGGACCTTTCAGTCCGCAGGCCGACGCTCTATCCACTGAGCCAAACCAGTTTCGGCTATAAAGCCTTTTTTTTCCTCCAAAATACATAGGGAAATCTAAAACATAAATTGTAGAGAGTTTTAGAATTCCATTAGGACACCCTAAGAGTTTGTATAGGATTTTCAAACCACTTGAGTCGAATTTTCTCAAGATGTAATTGGGAGGTGGAGGGGGGGAGGTTAAGCTCAGAATCCTTTTCTGAGTGCATAAAGCAAGCACAGAGCGCTTGCAGGAGGCATCTGATTTCTGCCTGTGTTGGAACTACCTCCGACTCACCTGAGCAGGACCAACCTAAGAGGCCGGGGTCCAGGGTCCAGGGTCCTGCAAAAGGGGGGTGTGCTCCTCGCTCAGGCTCCTCATTAGCAAACCAAACAAAGGGCTGTAGGATGCCTGGCATTAACTACAGTTTCCACCGTGACAAGTGACTTTTTGTGTTACATAATGATATGCTGGGAATTTAAATCGGAGGTTCTGGAGATCAGTGGTTTAAATTCTAATGATGGGTTTTGTGCCGTGAATGTCTGACTTTTAACACTCGGAGGTTGGAGACCATAGAAAGCACACCGTCAACTTTGTACACAGAGCCCACACTTGGACAGCTGCCCTGAACCCGCAGGCAGTTCACAGGCCTCATCTCGCCACCACAAATGTCATCCAGGGACCTGTTCTTGGGAAAAGTCTCCATTTTTACTGTAAATCTCTCTGCATTCCCTTTGGAATTGGGTTTTCTGCTGGAAGTCTGAATTATGTTGGAAACAACTGCCACTGGAGAAAAACAAATTTGTTGGAGAAAAACAAACTTCAGTTTTGGAAATGCAAATGATTGAGCCTAAGTCCATTAAATAATCGGTAACTTTAAAGTACATTTAACCAAAACATGATACTTGACAATCTGATTAATCTGCACTTAATTGTGAAAATATTTTGATAAAAATAACTGTTGTTTTCCTTATTAACTATATAGTCATTGCTAGATCGTGTAATATAATAATTCATCTTACCGTCCACAAAGTGGTGACAAAAATATTATATATAGAAATAAAAATAATACTTTAATTTCTAGTCATACCAAATAATTGCTACCAGGTGAACATGTCATTCTTTAAGTGAGGATTAGATTTTGTATTGCTGTTACAGTAAATTTTTATACTCAGTATGGGTGTTATAACAGTTAGCATTTCTAATATGTTATATGTTTTAAGAATGCTGTATTATGCTTAGATTTTTCACTCATGCTTACTAAATACTACATGCAAATATTCACTGCTTGATATTTTTCTCTGTTACTAATTATAGTAGCAAATGTACTTATCAAGGTAAAGTTGAATGTCCCATCAGTAGGAATAAGGCACAGGTAAAATCCATTTTCCCCCCAGTCGTGCTGATGCGGGTTGTTAGTTTAGCATCAATACAATTTCCTTTGAGTCCAAAAGCTATAATGGGAGTCAGGGGAAATTACAGTTAGGAACTTTGAGAGATGTGGTTGCTTCATTGCTATTGATCAAAGGGCTTATATTAAAAGACAAGTTGGCTTATTTAATTTTTGAGCAACTATTCAACTAGAATTCTATATTCAACTGTCTTCATAAAGAATGTCTTAGTTCTACTGTCTTGAAAACATGTGTTGTCAGAAGTAGAATGATTCACTGGAAAATGTATGCTTTTTTCTCAGCAGCAGCAAGTGCTAAGTTCAGGCTCCAAAACTCCGTCAGACCACATGGAGATGAGAAGTTTGAGGTGCAGGGATGTCAGTGAAAAGTCTCTGAGTAAAAGATACCTGGGATGCAGGCTTTGTCTCGCACCCCTGCTCTCTAGAAATGAATATTGTACCTGAGTTTCTTGTTCTATGACCTGCTTTTCTAATTGAATCTAATTTCTCAAAAAGAAATAAGAAATGTGAATTGTAAGAGAAAAGTGAGTGACTTATTTTTTATCAGTAGAGGTCAAGTCTAGGATATGTTCCCCCCTTTCTAACACAGATGTGTCTGAGGGATAACAGAGAACAAAACCAGGACATGATGTGTAAGCCCAAACAGGACTGTTGCAAAATTGGCCCTGCCTGTAGCCGACTGAAGGAGCTACTGTTAGGAGGATGTCTGTAATGGGCGGACAGGTCTGCCATCCTTACAGTCCTTCAGCGGGTCTGCTTTCCTGCACTTTGGGATGATGGGGGGTTGGGGGAGGGATTTAACGTGTTTGTGTGTGTGTGTGTGTGTGTGTGTGTGTGTGTGTGAATAATCGTAGCAGCAGTCTCAGAAGAAACAGGGAAAGCTAACTCAGTTTTCCGGAAAATATTTATTCATTCAATGAAAATGTGGCAAAGTGCTAGAACCTTTATTGTCTTGAACATGAAGCTTGATTTTTTAGGAAATAAAAATCCCGTAAGAAAAGCATTGGAGGCTTCATAATGATTTTATTGACATAGTAAAACATTATTTTCCAGCTGAAGTTTTGAGTCTATAATAAAACCTTTATGTCAAAAATTACCCTCGTGCCAGGAGATGAAAGCCTGCTGCCCGCCTTGCAGAGATGCCATTCGCAGAATACCTTCTGATGATTACGGGTCTCTCTCTTCTGTAAAGTTCTAGGGAGAGTATATTTTAATTAGCTCCCACTTGATACTACTTCGTACACACTGCCCAGCTCTGACCCAACGTCTGATCATATAGAATACATTACAAAAGAGCTGGCCATTTGAGTGCTTTAATATAGCTTTGTATTAATGTCAAACACCATTTAGACAAGGCATTAAAAGTGTTATTTTAATGACTGAAGTGTGTTGGGGAGAAGAGGGATAATCCTTATAGTAAGAACATTTTCAATTAGCTCTAAAATATTAATTTGTCCATATAACTACATACTCTAATGTATTTGGCTACAAAACATCTTATGAATAATACATGCTAAGATCCACTGGCCTTCCGACGTAACTAATACTGCCTTTAACAACAAGGGTTGCTAATTTTATAACCACCATGAGTCAGTTAAAACAAAAAAATAATAATTTTTTAAAAACTTGATCATTTTTAATGTGGCAGGCTTTTTCTGTACCCCCAAAGTAATTTGTAAGGCTATAAATAAAATATGCAATCTCTAGCTAGTAAGATATTGAATAGGTTTTAAACATGATATGGCTATCTGTCTTAACATTTTAAGGGTATTTTTTATGTATTTGTTTACATGGTGAGTATAAGATATTCTCCCTGGAAACAATTTCTCACCGCGGAAAGTGTGAAAATAGGAGAACAAAAAATAGCTGCATACCTTAATCCTACTATTGTGTTTCTGGGAACTAAAAAATGTGGCTGCTCTGGCTTTACTCTCCTGGAATATCTCCCTGTGGCCTTATCTTTCCATTGTGCTGCCTGTGTATTGCAATATCTTGGCATTGGCTTTCATGGCAGTGCCTGTGGCCGTACCTTAAGGTGAGTGAGAGTCACATCGGCAAAAACCCCGTAGCCCTTTTGAAAATATGCCGCCTGTCCCTGCAGCTAAGCAGAAATCTGGGGTTCCTTCATAGACTTCTCAGGGGCTGCCCCTGCAACTCTCAAATGCTTGAATGCTATACTCCAACGTGAAATTCTGGTCTCCTGGCTTGGATGGCCTCAAAGTTCCTGTTACACAACACCAGAGCAGCTGGGGAAAAACTCTGTTGGCCAGTCAAAGGTTGCACACATCCTGGCAAATGCCCCCAAACAGACTAACAAAGTAGGAACAATGGCTGTCCTATAGGTAGGCCTGAACAGCATACGTTCTCTCTTGCTCTCCTCATGACGCGCGTGGCCATCAGTGGCACTGGTCACATTTCGCCTGATTAATTCTCACATATATGAAAACTGGATTTAATGTAATATAACTCCCCTGCCGTGTAAGGCTGGGCGGGGGGGAGGGGAGGGAAATGCTGAGTCTCTTAGCAGAGCTAAGCCACACAAATGCAGTTTTTCAACTAGGTAAAGGGGGCTTTTGTAGTAGATTTCATGCAGCAGTTGGCATTGGCAGGATTGCAAAAAAGAGATGTATTCTGTTGTGCTCTGTTTGATCAAGTGCTAAACCCGTGTGATCAATAGAGAGACAGATGTCGGGTGCAGATGGCGATGCCGTGATACCTGGGGCAGCGCGGGCCTGCCAGAATGACAGAATGGGAACAGGGAAGAGCAGCAATGCAACAGAATGTGACAAATGAAATTAGGGTTTATACCAGTCGATAATTTACAGCTAATACAAAGTGACAGAATTTTTCAGTACCCAGTGTATTTTACTTCCAGTAATGCTATAGCCAATAAAGGCATATTTCATGCGCCATAATAAAATGAAAGCTGTGGGGAAATATAGTCCAACCATTTTTTATTATGTTACAACTTTTAAAATTGGTCCCTGAGAGAATACTAATAGCATGCAAGTCTTGTTAGAGTGACGTCTAAAGGCATTTTTATCTCCAAATTTATAGCAGCCCTGTCACTTGCTCTCATTGGATAGTGGACTTGACTCGTAAGTTGAAGACAGATAACTCTAGTGACCAAAATGCATATGCTTTGCTTCAAAAGCTATATTATTAAGTTCTCTTTAAGTCTATTTATTTATTTTTTAAATGTGTTTTAGATAGAGATGAAGGAAGAGGGCGAGAGAGATAGAAACATCGATGAGAGAGCAACATCAATCGGCTGCCTCCTCCATACCCCGTACTGGGGTTCAAGCCCGCAACCTGGGCATGTGCCCTGGCCAGGAATTGAAGTGGTGACCTCTTGGTGCATGGGACGACGCTCAATCCACTGAGCCACACTGACCAGGCTCGTTAAGTCCATTTATAAAATTATGAAAACAATTATCAATTGCAACTTATTAAATAAACATTTCAATATTCTACATTAATTGGAATGTTTAAGCAGTCACCTGTGTAATTAAAAATGAACATCTAAACACATATTAAAATTTTTCCTTCACTGCTTCCAGGCCAAAAGCCAGAGTTAATATGTTTGAAATATAGTTTATGACTCTATAATTCAAAATACATTGATAAATACTCTGAAGTGATAACCTTTGAGGGCATGGTTAGTGAATCCATTGATGTCCTTTTGTGACTTAGCCAAATTCCACGAATTCTTGAGCACACACTTAGACATCTGCTGTAGTCTGGGAATGACATAGGGTGGATGAGTAGAGCCATCGCTAAGCAAAACTTAGGAGGACTCTTTTCGTTTCATTCTACTCTTTCCTCCTTTGTCTCTCCTCCTCTTGGGCTTCTGGTGTTCTGAAGCTATGCTGTGTCTGCAGAAAATCACTTCACAGAACAGCTCCTCAGCCTGGGACCTCCCTCTCCAGCCCCTCCCCGCTTTATTAAGTAGTCACTGAGCAATATAATCCTAATAGCCTTTTCCAGGGTCTTCGTAACCATATCCAAGTGCAACTCTAAAGTTGGAATGCTCACAATCAAGGACTGTCTGATGGAAGGCATGTTGGAGAGTATAGGAATTTCCTAACACTTACTCAGGTACAGTAATGGACAGTAAGACCCATGACTACCTGTAACATTGACAAGTGCATATTAGTAATACTAGGAGATAATCCATGCTTTTAACACCTTTTCCTAATTGCCTTTGTTTAGATAACAGTGAAGATACAGGACATATCTATCAGTGGCAGTAATTACCAGCATCTTTCATTAGCTCACATGGAAATATTTACAGATTATGACTTCAGTTGTAGGGGCACAAGATCATGATATTCAATACAGTTCTGAAAATTTGGGTAATCTTTCCTACCAAGATATTGCTTGGCAGCTGAAAATCACACACATACACACTTATACACACACACTCCATTTATTTACCCCACATAACAATAATAGTTATTTTATGTAATAGCTCTGCCAAATTATACCCATTATCCATAGTTGCATGAAAATTCAAGCTAATCTTAAATATAGATGAACCCGTGGCTTTAAAATTAATATTTATAATTATTAAAAGCAAGAGATCAATAATATTCTAGATATTTCAATAGCTATGTTTTGGGGTTTGCCAGTTGTTCTTCATTCAATTTTAACAACAAAAAATATTCTTGCTTTATTTTTAGGAGGCTCATTTGACATTTTAGTAACATCCATCCAAAACTTCGACTAGATCTTCCTTAGTTATTCTAATCTATCCACTATGAGAGCTATAACAGAAAGCAGTTCTCACTCTGAAGACTCATACAGAGTTTGCCTCAGGTAGTTGATCTATTACAACCTGAATGAACCATTCATTTTGGAAGACATCCACAGCTGGACCCAGAATCATTATAGGAAACTCATGCTTGAAAGTAAAGGCCTTCTGGTCTTTGTTAACAGGGATCTCTTTATTTGGATCAAGACAGTCCCTCCCAGAGATATTTTTAATATGCCATTTGATAGGACCCAGTTAGAGATTAGCAAGTTTATAAGGTATTAAACTGGAGTCGGAGCTTTATGTAGCTTCATTTCACATCTAACGATGAATAAAGTTTAGGCTCATAGAAAACCATTTCTTTTCATTTGCAAGCTCTAAAACCTCACCTGGAGTTGTATCATGATGGCAGCCTTTATTGGCATGGCATCTTCACTTTACTCCATCTGTCAGTTTTAGTTTCTGAACTAGTTGAAAGAACCAAAGTACCAGCCTTTTCATTTGAAAAATGAAGAAAGTGAGGCCCTTATTAAGTAGATGGATTTCCTGCATTTGCGGTAGTACATGCTGTCAGAATCCAGTTCTGTTGACTTGGTCATCATGGCCAAAGGTAAACAGAACACTGGCTCACCTGGGTTCTTTTACTAGGGCAATATCAGCCTTAAACATTCTTCACGAGTCGACTCAAATCCCATCTCTTTTCCTGAGGCTTCCCCATCTACTGTTGGCATCATGATTTTGCGACTCCCCTCAACTCCTGTAAGAAACGATGCCTGTATGACCATCCAATCTTCAGAACGATCCTAGGAAGCAGAAGCTATTACCCCATTTTGCAGAAAAATGAACTGAGGCTCACAGACAATAAACCATTACCCTAAGTAACATGGCTAAAAAAAATGAACAAATTATAATGGAATACATCACTAATGCCTCTTTGGATTCAAAGGGACTTAACCCATTGGTTGGTATAAAAATATTCATTTCTCTGATTTCCCTAATGAGCCTTTGTGTAATTGCTTCCCCTCTAAATATTATATTGAACTCAGAAAAGTACAGGGCAATGGAAAGCAAGATATTGTACAGCTTTTTCGAATATGAACATTTTCTAAAAAGTTACAAGGATTTTGATTTAAAAAAAACAGTGATACCAAAAATATAAATTATATTATTTGATCCCCAGCAATAGAGTGGAAACTTAAATCAGTAGTATAAGGTCTGAAGGAAATAAATGCAAAGAAACTGATAGGTATAGTATGGAAAAACATTTCAGAAATTCTTTGAATGAAAATATTAGTAGTGGATTCTTTGAGTGTTGCTTCTTCCCATAAAACATGTGTATGATACATGTTAATGCATGTTTGGCCCTTTGAAAGAACCGTTGAACATTAATTATACTGCCATACGTGTTCATAACCTACTCAGGATTACGTGTTTAATAATATTAGTTCCACGATGGTGCAAGGTCTTAGAACGAAGTATTTAACTTGCCCTACTTTGTTAAAATTTTTAGCACTCTGAGTGACAGACAGCATGCTGATTTATTGATTGATTGATTAATTGATTGATTTTTTGTAATGGAGTTTTTGGTAACACTGGGTCCACAGAGGTAACACAAATCCTCCTCTCCATAAAGACAGCCACCAAGGGTCCTGATTACAGGAGGGGTCATAGCTCACTCCACTATCTAGCCTCTCAAACCTTCATTTTGGTGTCACCTATATCATGTTAAACTGGCATAACTCCCTGTGAATGGGCACAATGCCAGCATAACAGATGGCCCTGAGCTGGGCATGCCAAGGGACCAGTATGTGCATCAAGTTTGACTATTAGAAATGGAGTTTCCATCCAGGACTGCAGTGCATATCAATATTTTTGCACATGTATAGTTTTTATTTTTAAAATTAATGCCCCATTAACACACACACACACACACACACACACACCCTGTCACCATTGCTTTAGAATTTTTTAAATTACATGCTTAACCAGATTTTGAATATAAATAAATCCAGACTCAGTGGTACAGTACTGATAACACATGATAGAATATTTAACCTTAGGTCAGTGTTTCCAGTCTAGTTACATTGTTAAAATTGAGATCTTTATTAGTATGAATAGTGTTAGTCATATTCATTTATTTGTTGAACCGGCTTTTTAAAAATTCCTATTCAAATTTCTCTAGGTGATTGTGAATTATATGTAATAAATATATATATTTACAGAGAATACATACTACAGAAAAAATAAAAATACATCAGTCAGAGTGACTTTATTTCTCTCATTTTCATAGTTTCACTTGCTCTATCCAGCTTACAAAAACAGTCTGTGATCTAAGAAGTAAAACAAACAAACAAAAAATCCCAATAATTTAGGACAATGGAATTAGAAACATACATAAATCCTGAATTTAGGGTTTTTGTATCCAATACCTATTTTCTGAATTCCCAGCATACAGAATATTAGCAAGTGCACATTATTCTACATATGCAGCAGACAATAGAGGTCGGAAAGCTAAACAGGGCCACTCTTCTCCAGGAATAAAAGTCTGAAATCGACGATATAAATCACTTCCCAAAAGGCAACCAGAGCCAGCAACAGAGTAGTGAACGGAATGTGCTGTCTAGAGCCAATGCCTTCTAGGACAATGCCTCGAGCAGGTGATATTTTACAATCTGCCCTGGTTGCAGCTTCCAGGGACTCTCCCGTGCCATTCCAAGTCAAATAAGAGAAGAGAGCGGAGCAAATAGTTTGGAAGCAACCGATTCTCTGCTCATCCCTGTGCTGTGTCCATCATATAAAGTGACTTTATATAACAGTCACAGCAGTCATCTGAGAGTGGACAGGATAATCCCCATTTTCCAGATGACAAAACTGTGTCTCAAAAGAATTAAGTGCATTTGCCCAAAGTCGTACAGATGCCAAATAGCCAGAGCTGGGTTTCTCACCTGGGTTTTCCTGATCTTAAAAACTCCAGTTCTCCGCTCTATGTCACAATGATCATCTCTGGTTCCCTGGCAAACGGAGGAAAACCAATAAGCAGGCCTGGCGATTCACCAAAGGTTTGGGGTTGATCTTCAAATATAAACAAAGGGGTCGCAAACCAATGGATCTATAACCAAATACAGCCAACCTGCCCAGCCCTGGAGGGACATTTCAGAGCAATTTCTACTGATGTAGAAACTGAACAGGAACTGAATCTTAAGCTATTTACTTTCAGGGCTGGGCAATGGGAGGATACAGCTACTTGAGTAGGATATTTTATTGACTATATTTTCATCCTGTGATCTTCTTTTGAGTTAAAAATAGTCGGTGGGTATCTAGGAATTTCTTTGATCATCTAGGACTATAGTATAAGCATAAGATACTAGCAATAAACAGAAGTACATTTCCTTGCCTTCTGCTACATGAGCCAAACTTTAAAATTTCAGGGGTTAAAAGCTAAGTCACATTTAAAATTATTTATCTTGAGGAAAGTATAGATTTTGTGAAAATATTTTGAAACATAGGAAATGCAGTGTGTGCGTGTATGTATAAACAGGGCGGGGGGGGGGGGGCAAAAGTAGTTTTACAGTTGTGAGTACCTGAAACAGAGTTTATCCTTGCATTATTATTTATTATTGTATTATTTTCCACACAAAGAACTGTAAACCTACTTTTGCTTCACCCTGTATACTCATTAGAAAGTAGTCAAAATCAAATTACAACAAAAATTAATTTTGGAAAACAATGTTTTGCAAAATACATTTAGGATTTTCACAGATAAGTTTCTTCTATTATAATTAGAAGGTTAATAGATATTCCTGTTTTCCTATTGTTAATTATTACTTTTATTACTTTTTTCTATGGTTCACTGAACCAATCGTTTTTTTAAAAAACTGTCTTCTTTTGGGAAAAAACAATCTCACGGTTTTCCACGGATTCAAAGAATGTTGTTGTAATAAGCTACATTGTGCTCAAGAACGTGAGAGGGAGTAACTGTCTCGTTCTTAGACCCTTGACTCTATTATATTTCATTTGCAAAATGTGTTTTTTTTGTGATTGTTTTTTCTTTTGGTTTCCTGGTACATTGTTGATAAGATTTCAGGGTATTTTATACAATTTTGTGAATGACTTACATGATGCAATGCACTGACATACATAGTAAGGTATTTTAAAATCTGTCATTGCCAGTTAGCAGAAAAAGAACACCAAGTATTCAATAAGCATTTTTACAAGGATTCAAATTCAGAACCCTTAGTGTGTAGAGAAGTTTGGTTTCCCTGTCTCCACCTCTCTCCTCTCCTTCCAGCAAACACAGGCTCTAATTTTCAGAATTCATAAAGACCTTTGATTTTAAACAGTTAGTACTAAGTTCTCGGTTTCTCTTAAGAGAAAACTTCTTACAGATTTCAGGAGCAAGTAAGTGGTCAGTATACAGTGTGTCACTTATTTCAGAACACAGCTGATGTATCTGTTACCGGCTTTTGTTTTCTTTTACCATGAACTATCCTCGCTAAGTCCCTCAATCACTGAATACAGACTGTGTTATAAACAATCACAATACCTATTATCTTTTGGTTGTATATTTCTTATTACCCTTGTAGTTAATGAGGAGAGCCTTTAAATGTACTAAAACAGCACCTAGAATGGGTTGTTTAGAATTTATGTGTCTTTTCCTATTTTTCCCAGGTCATTCAAGCCACTGCCACTTTCCCTTTAATAAAGCGAATCTCCAGTTCGGCATTTAGCCACAGTATGCCAGTACAATTTACATTTTGATTCACCATAAAATTTTAAATTTTCATATTATTTCATTCTAGAGTTCCACTTGCTTATTTAATAGATTGTCCTTTGATCTCATGGAGACAGTTGCATTTTACTTCTCTAACGAAGCTTGTATTATTACAGCCAAGTAAATGTTGCACCAAATGGTAGAGGAAACCCCGAAGGGAAGTATGCCTTTTGTCCATGGAGGCTGGAGAACAGCAGCATAGTTCGTTTTTGAGAGTTATCAAGACGGTTTGCCCCCAAATCCCTATTTCGTGCCATTATTTTATTTTTCATTCTGGGGTCTTTTGTGCTGGTAACATGTCTTCAAGGTTCTCTGAGTTCTTTGTAACAACTAACCAGTTAAATAAGGTAACGTGTCCTTTACTCATCAGACGTCAGTCACCACAGGAGCAAAAGCATTGCTTCTGCTATTTTTGTCAAATGGTTTTATCCTCTTATTTTATCCCCTTTAATAATTTGTCAATAGCATTTCTGGAAATTCATTTTCAGGGGTCGTCATGCCATTTATTCGGCAATGATTTAAAACTTAGCCAAAATCTCAGTGGTTGAATCGAATGGGAAAGAAGTCATTGGCTTAAAACTGTATTTTTATTGTGTGTGTTGTATTTATCCTTAAGGTATTTCTTGCCATCGTTCTATCTATTTTGAGTAAAAAGAGATTGAAGATAAAGTCTAAAACATGGAGAAGGAAAGAGAAAGTCTAATCCATAAATAGAAAGTTGGAAGATTTGATCTGGGGTCACAATCATCACCAATATAAGAACAGCCCTGGTTTTTGTTAACTATGAATGTCAGAACCCTGTGTTTCCTCCTAAAATTGACTGGCCATCCAATTAAATGTTGTCTGTTGAGATCAGCTTGATTCCTCCTAATCGAAAGTGATAGCCAGGCCCTGGCTGGTGTGGCTCAGTTGGTTGAGCGTCTTCCCCTGCACCAAAAAAGGCCACTGGTTCAGTTCTGGGTCAGGGCACATGCCCCAGTTTCAGGGCTTGATCCCCAGTAGAGGGTGTGCAGGAGGCAGCCAATCAATATTTCTCTCTCACATTGATATTTCTCTCTTTTCCTTTCCCTTCCTCTTTCTCTAAAATCAATAAAAACAGCCCTAGCTGGTTTGGCTCAGTGGTTCAGTCAGCCTGCGGATTGAAGGGTCCCAGGTTCGATTCTGGTCAAGGGCACATGCCTGGGTTGCGGGCTTGATAACCCGGAGGGGATGTGCAGGAGGCAGCCGATCAATGATTCTCTCTCATCATTGATGTTTCTACCTCTCTTTCCTTCTCCCTTACTCTCTAAAATCAATAAAGATAAATAAATTAAATAAATAAATAAATAAATAAATAATCAATAAAAAACGTTTCTTTAAAATGAGAGCCAGGCTGAGGCTTGACCACTAGGATGTCAGAATCAGCAGCTTGAACTCCCTTCTGTGGGCAATGGAGAGCCATTCAAAAATGTTAATTGAAGGAGGGAACAGGATCAGGTTTGTGCTTCAGCCATGCATTCTTGCAGAAGTCTGGAAGACTGATTGGAAAAGCACAAGACCAGAGGTAGGGGGGTTAACCAGGGAGGGATAGATGTGCTGGGGTCAACTGAGGAAGCACCGCCACAGGAAGAAGAGGGAGGGGATTCGACAGATACTTTAGATGCACAATTGGTGGGACTTAGTGATTGATTGACTATGAAGAGTGAGGACAAGGAGAAATCTATTATGACTCCTGGATTTTGAGAAGATAATCAGACTCACTCAGGAAAATCCATTTCTCAGGCTTGGATATCTGATCAGGGGATAAACACTAGGCCTTTATAGATTGGCAATATTGTCAGCCATCTTCTCAGACCAAATTCCTAGTTTATTATCAAATAATAGAGACCCAATGCATGAAATTCGTGCAAGGGGCTCGGCCCTTGCAGCCCCAGCTTCATCTGGAAGGTCGTCCAGGCAGTCGTTCCACTGTTCGGCTGTTCAGTCAATTTGCATATTAAGCTTTCGTTATTATAAATGTTGCTGAAACCAGCCATTGTGCCAAGAACTCAGACACCTACCTAAAGGAGCTTAGAAATAATGAATTTTCCTGATGGGGTGAAAGTTTAGGAAATAATCGAGCAATTATGAAGTGATCAATAGTAAAAATAATTTATATTGGAGAAGCCTACTCCACTAGAAATGAAATTTGGCCTTGTGTTGTTACAACAGGGATTTGAATAACCAGACACGGATACAATGATCACCAGCATACTGCATATCTGTGGCTCTAAAGCAGTGAGGATGGGAGGGGGCAGTCTGGGAAACAAACAGGTGTAAAGATTTCAAATGATGTACAATGTGGTATTGCTATTTGCAGCCCAGTTTGATTTTACATACCATCCTGTATGGTGACTTTAAAATTATTAAATGAGAGCCGTAGCCAGCAATGCATGCAAAATGTGTATTCATTGTTGTAAACTACAAAAATATTGCTTTTATGCAAAGAGAATGCCATTGTAGAATTTTAAAAGGCATAGAAATAAAAGGCTCAGGATTGGAGCGATTTAAACAAACTCACTAGAATATAGTAGATGATTAAAATACAATCTATAATTACATTACAGTGGTATCAGGTAAGGATAAAAGCCTATAAATACACTGGGGTCAGGGTAAGCATAAAAAATGAAACAGTTATTTGAATAATCTGAGATCAAGTTGCAGTAATTAAAAACGAATGTATTATTCAAATGAAGGAATTAGATTACAACACTCATATGAAAATATTGTGACAGACTGAAATAAGTTGGAAATGATTTTGATTTTTTTTTTAAAATGGGAAAAGGGATGTAATAACATTCACTGGGGAAAAGTAGGCAGGCAGAGAATATATATTTAAAAAAAAACTTTTAGCTGCCAGATGAGAGACTAAGAGAGGCTAGCTGTTCATATGCTTCTTGATATCTTAAACTTGCAACTGTTAAGCTTCTGTTGCTATTTTATTAAGTGATTTAATTTCTCAAATAATTAAAAGGTTCCAATTCATTTCCAAAATTTTTCCAAAATCCCTTTCTGTTTGCATAAAAGCATTTTTTTTGTAGTTTGCAACAATGAATTAATTATTTTGCATGCATTGCTGGCCACAGTTCTCATTTAATAATGTCAGAGTCACTCTACAGGATGCTTTGTAAAATCAAATCATTCTTTGTGAACACAATAGTATCTTTCTCTTTCCCTCTCTCTCTCTCTCTCTCTCTCTATATATATATATATATATATATGTATATATATATACAGATTTGTACATACAAATATGTACAGATATATACAGATATGTGTATATATAATTATATTTTGTGTATACATATATAATTTTTATATGTAATGTTTTCCTGAAAATATATAGACAGAACTGGGGATAAGGGAATGGTGTTATTTATGTGTTACTTTAACATTTGGTGTCACTTTAACATTTCTTATAGTCAACGGATGAAAAATTTTATTTACTTTATAGCATCTCCTATTAAATATGCAATTGCATATATCAATTTACCTAAATGAGGGTACACACACATCTTTCCTTGGCTTAAGGGTACATTCACTTGCACTGTATTAAAAGATTTATACAATTATCTTCCATTATTATATCTAGAATCTGCACAGTTGAATCCATATGTATTAGCCAAAAGGTAAAATAACATCCTAGGTGTAACAACATTAATATGGCCAGGTCCTGGGAAAGTAGAAACATCTATTAAAGCAGAATAATATTTTAAAAATTATATATGAGAAAATGTTTCTCAAAAGAAGGTAGTGTTATGTTTTTCTCAGATATTTTTGTGACTGTATGGGAGAGTTTGGTTACTAAAGTCTGAGAACATGTTTTTATAATATATTTTATATCACCCACTCATCTTAATATAACACAGTTAATTAGTTTTAAAAACCTACTGGAGCAATAGCACGCTATGAACACCTCCTAATTCTTCCAAACCTTATTAATGGATAGATGGGAACCACCAGCTAGTTCTTCACTGCTTTAAACCTGGAAATGTGTAATCCTTTAAGCATCATAAAAGCATTTGTATATTCATTCACTAGGACTACCTCACTCCCTTCCTTACAATCTCACTAGCCACCTACAAGATGACGAGTCTGAAAGTGACGTCACATCCATGCTGCATATTTGCATTCCACCCCCACCATCAAGTCACCCTCCCAAAGTTGACAGTGATGAGGGTTTTTCTGTGTTTGTCAGAGTGATGACTTGACTGTATTCTCTTTAGCTAGTAGAGAGGCTACTTTAAACAACGAGCTTTGGAGTGAACTGACTTGGGTTCCAGTCCCATAATTTAGAATCTCTGTAAGTGTGGACAGTTAATCTCTAAATATTTATGTCAATGGATATAAGGACACCACCAACCTCAAGAAGTTGTTCGGAGAAAATAAAATGGGATCTCATAGTAAGGGTTTAACAACTACTAACCATTGTTACACTAAGTCATGAACTACATATCAATCCCACAGCAGTTCTACGCTGGAAGACGAGTTACTCCCACATGAAACAAATAACCAAACTATATATACATATGCATATATAAGCATATGCATGCATATAATAGACACAGACACACACATAACTGTGTGACCTTTGGCACATCATCTAACTCCTTGGAGCTCCATTTTTTTCCTCTAACAGGAGGTTCAGAAGCCCTCATGGTTCCTACCAGCCATAAATGTTTATAGTCTTATCAGTGACATTCAGTGGGATGAGATAAATATATGCCTTGAGATGTCTTATTTCAATATCTTTATTTGGAAAGAGGAGGAGAAAAAAAACACTTGGGTCTCTCTTTCCAAAGATAGTTTTGTCATCTCTTGGGATTTTCATGTTTGGGGTAGAGTTATATATTGTTTTGCTTTATCTCCTCTGAAAAACAGACTCAACCACAGAGGAAACATTGTCATTTATGAAGCACATATTACCTTGTTAAAATAAAAGTAGACCTCTTGCTTTCCCGCTGAGCTAGGTTTAGCTGCTCAAGCTACTCTAGATAAAAATCAGGATCCAGCATGAGTTTATTTCAGCCACCCTTTTCCTTCAATTCACTCTCTGATCCCCCAGGTCCCTTCTTGGCTTCGTGTCCACTTCCTGGCCCAAGTGTGACTTCCTACTATGGGCTACTACTTCAAAGAGTCGGATACATGTCCTTTTCTAGACTCAGAATCCTGTCTTTTTCTTCTCTCCTTGCCTTCCCTCCCCTCTTTCTTTTCTCGGGGGAGGTCAGAAGAAGGGGATCCATGTTTCTGACTTTATTATCATTTTTCTTATGTCAGAACTTGTTGGTTCTCAAAGACTAAAATCCTAAATTGAGCCTTGATCTTGAACTTTTATTTTTATGCTGTATCTCCTTTGCCTGTCTTTCCTCTTATCACAGCTTATAAAACATTACCACAATTTGTCCTTAGCCTGACCCTACCTCTGTTGAAATCCTTTTCAGGCCTTAATTATATCCTGTCTTGTCTTTTTCAGTTCCTTCTTCAGCCATCTTCCACTCCCTAAAAATTTGGCTCTACTGAATACATCAACTAGATCATTCCCGTAGACCCTTTGTGTACAGAAAAAAAAAATGTCATAACCTCAACAATTTATCTCCTTCCTTTACTCCATTTTAATAGAGCTATAAAGAAAGAAAACTTAATCTGTTGTACCTTTCTTACCTCCATTAAGAAACATTTTGGGGGAAATGGGTTGATTCCCTTGTTTTCTCCAAAATGCCACCTTTATTTTCTGGCTTCCCTTTTTGTTTATATGTTCATTTTTATCAGGCCATACATAGGTAGACTAGATACCCATTTGTTCTCTTACCTTTCTTTGATCTGGTTAATTTAGAGCTGGGAGTGGCTCAGGAAAATATTGGATAGAATGACAATAGGGATTTGCAGAATTCCAAGATTTCCCTTGGCCATCCCCCAGGTGCCAGTAGCAGCGTGCCCTGTGGCAGTTTTCTTTATGGCGGTTTGGACTTGACTATGCAGGGCAGTGCTCTGTAGGATAGCCGGAGAGATGAACTGTGCAGACAATGCACTTTTGTACAACTCGGAGAGTACATCTCCACATTTGCAAATGCTTACACAAGGAAAGAAAAAAGATGGCATTGATCTCAAGGGAAGTAGCTGAACACAAATTAGAGCCATGTGATTTTCTCTTCAAACATCTATTTCCAACTCCTGTTCAAATGGCAGCTCATATCCAAGGACCTCCCTATTACTTTGAGAAAAAATGAGGTCACATAGTAAGTGTTTACGAAATGTTACACTATTCACTATATCTTCATTTACACTACTCCCTCAATAACTACGCCTTAGATGCAGTGGTTCTCAACCTTCCTAATGCCGCGACCCTTTAATACAGTTCCTCATGTTGTGGTGACCCCCAATTTCATTGTTACAAATTGAACATAATTAAAGCATAGTGATTAATCACAAAAACAATATGTAATTATATATGTATTTTCTGATGGTCTTAGGCGACCCCCGTGAAAGGGTCGTTCGACCCCCAAAGGGATCGCGACCCACAGGTTGAGAACCACTGCCTTAGAGGATAACTTATTTTGTTACCTATGTAGTAAGTTAACTTTTCCACTCTGCTGCATAATATCTGAATGATATCTTGGCTCTCCTAAATCACTAAACCAAAAAGCCCAGTTTAGAAATTTAAGACTAAAATGGGACCGCAAAGCATTCCAGGCATCTGTTCATCAAAAAATAAAAACAACAACAACAAAAAACAAAGTAGCAGACAAAAAACCCCACCCAGATGGTGAGGGAGGTGTGACTCAGATAGACACGGAGGCGCCTGTGATGAACTGAAGAAAGCATCACCCAGCCCTGAACGTCCTACAGCAGCGCCAACCTCGGCTTTGCCTCCTTCCCAGGAGCCCATTTCCAGGTCACTCTTCCACTTCCTGCCTTGATACTCCCAGCCTCCTTATCATCCCAGTCATCTACTGACCTGTCTTTTTGACCTGAGCATTTTTAAACAAAGGGAAACACGTTGATGTAACATTCGCAACTTTATGCAGATCCATTTTTCTGATGAACTTCTTGATGAACTGCTCGATGAACTGCTCTCTTTTTTATATATTTTTTTTTATTAATTTCAGAGAGGGAGGGACAGGGAGAGAGAGATAGTAACATTACTGATGAGAGAGAATCATTGATCACCTGCCTCCTGCACATCTCCTACTGGGGGTCAGGCCCAAAACCCGGAGATGTGCCCTGACCGGGAATCGAACCGTGACCTCCTGGTTCACAGGCCTATGCTCAACCACAGGGCCACACCGACTGTGCTGGTCTGCACTCTTGAGTGTAACGTCCTTCTCTGTCTCTCCTCCCTGCACTAAACCGCTCCGATTCCAGGGCCTGACCACGGTCCTCCCTGAGGAGCACCTCCATGGAGAGGGTCCCCTCACTGCTTTCTCCTCCCGGCTCTCCTTTGCTTTAACTTGAGACTCAGACCTAAAGGTGAAGGATGATATGTGAGAAAAGACAGGAGGTTGTTTTCACCAAATGCTGTCACAACAGAGTCCAACTCAGCAGGAATGTCCTCTCCCTTTTTCTTAACGGCCGTGATGAGCATGCTTTTTTCCGTAGCTCACTGACACCAGTCTGAGGATTGTGCGCCCATTTTGGGATAACAGCAACATATTTTAATGTTCATGTTACTGAAAACAACTGGTAAGCTCTTAAACATAGCATTGACCCTTCTGTGCAAATTAATGCACAGTAAAATTTATCATTCCAAGCTGAACAATAAAATGGAACAGAAGGCCAGGCAGGTCTTAGAAAAATCATTTGGCTCTGGTTTTATCATCACATGAGCAAAAATTTGAGATTTTGCAGTTTATTCCCCTAAGATCGCCCACTCATCTGCAACAGCCTTGGCAGGAGGCCACCCTCCCTTCCACGCTGCCCTTCCTAACTCAGCTGTCAAGGGCCGACCTTGAAAGATGGGTTTTCAAAGCACCGGGCAGAGACACAACTCCCTTTCTCTTTGTGGAGTTCCAGTGACGTGGAGCCCCGTTTCTTCCTTTGAAATCGCACCGTGTGCTACTATGTTGACTGAGCACTTATTGAATTTCTCTTGTTTTGTTAATGCTAATAGAATTTATGAGAAACATTGAATGTTCTTCAGTGGCCTTAAGCGTATGCAGTAGCTATAGCGTGTATGTTCTAAACGTGCCTGTTTTAAGTAGGTCCTGCGAGTGATGGTCGGAGACAACATGATGCTTATTCCACAGCGTCAGTGAGGTTTCCAAGCCCACTTTCCACTCACTTTAGTGGGCCTAGACATTCAAAGATTGAAACCTTTAAACGTTGAGAGTCACTGAAAGCAGCTATACAACTGGGACTCTGACCCAGGACTTCCACTTAAGAATGAGAAGCGCTGAGAACATAGTGTGACTTGGGGTGCCCTCGCCATATGCAAAGCCAGATTACAATCAAATGGGGAGAAGCAGTCACTCAGTGGCACAATGAGAACAAGATGTGGGAGAAGGTGGGTGTAGAGGGGTTTTATACGGATGCTCAGATAAAATTCCTTGCACTCTTTGTCATTTGAAGGAAAGAAATACTGCTAGTTATGGTCACCTAATGGTGGTTAGAAAATAACAAAGTTTTAAAGTTCAGAGCAAACTTTCTCTAATTGGAGGAAGAGAAGGCAGGCAGGGGGGGATGGAGAAGAAAAACATCACTTCAGACAGACTTTGTACAGTTACTTAGCTGTCCCATTCAAAGCTGTTTTGTTTTTTTCTTCCTCGGTACAAACACATAATTCCCCACAGCATTCAGTCAGTATATCTGAGCCAGTAATCATAAAATATCTACTCCAAGAGTTTTATTATAAAACTTTAAAACATCCATAAAACCCATTCAAATATAAGGCCTCTCATTCTTAATTTAAGAAAGTAATGTGAAGAAGAAGAAAAAAAGCAAAGAAATGGCAATGGTCTTATTTTAAGCCAAAAATTCAATGTTATACTTCAGGAGCCCAGTTTTCTGTATTTTTTCCTGTTTCGGAGGGGATGGGAGGAGGAGGGAAATGTTACATCTTGATGCTGTATCTTCACATGGGCACGTGAATTGAATGCAGTACCAGTTAGATGAGCATCGGAGGATCGTCTGTAAATTACCACAAAGTTGTTTATTCAATTAACAGAAGTCATTGGGGATTGTAAAGCTTGGTATAGCAACTTCACATTTAGGATAAAGCAGAATGAAATAAATAAAGCCCACATTTTCTTCCGTGTCTGGGCTCATAGAATGTGCCGAGCGCCATCTGCTGGTAATTAGTTTTTCAAAACTATTTTCTTACCAAACTCTTACTTAGTTGAAACCAAGAGTATGTAAATATGCATCAGTATAGAGAGAGCGTTGTGAAGAAAATCAAAGGGTATTGGTGTACTATAAATATACCTCATTTCACATTAAAGTGTTTTATTATAATCCATTATATAATAATTTTCAGGTGTGTCTTAGGATAGAGATCCAGCAACATTTGCAATAAGAAGTGAGTCGAGTTTCCATGTTTTAGAATAGACCATGACAGTTTTACATATAGAAGTAGTAACTGTTAAAGTTTTCTGTTTTCACTCAAATCATAACATGAAAATATCTACCTGGTGCAACAACTTTTTTTAAAATTAAAAAGTAAAACACCTCACCACCATATTGGTGTTTGTATTTGAAAGCATGTAATGAGGATGAAAGTTTACATCTTAATCACCTT
The DNA here is from genome assembly GCF_028538775.1 of Myotis yumanensis. Classification (NCBI taxonomy): domain Eukaryota; kingdom Metazoa; phylum Chordata; class Mammalia; order Chiroptera; family Vespertilionidae; genus Myotis; species Myotis yumanensis. Next base: position 38,701,159 of record NW_027223766.1, on the reverse strand, counting down.
TAATCGTTAAACTATAAGTTAAATTATGTTATAGTTTTTTTTCTTAATTTTGTAAGACATTATAAATCAACATGCTTAAGTACACTTACTCTTATACCATATCTATTTGTTAATTAAAAAAAAATCTCTGTGGCCAAAGAATATCAAAGTCTTGACAAAAGCCTCAAAGGTAGGGTGAGAAAGAAATACAGTACTTCTATTAAGAAGTACTTAATACAGGTTAGTGTCTTTGAAGATTTTTGTTTACTTAAAATCTATATCAGATTTTTGTTCTAATAGTTGGTATCTCTGAATTTCAAGGAATATAATAAAATCGTATGTGATTTTCTTCTGCAGTTCAGAGGCACAAAATTAGGCCCATTGTTCCTCATGAACTTTCTTCTCCAGACCAGGCACAGTGAGAAACAGAGGAATGAGTGTCCATGGAAGGCACTTATTCATCCTGTTGTACCTAATGGCAGATCGTAAAGTGCTCACGAGGAAGCACTTTTAAACACAAAATAAAAACATAAACATTACTTTATGGTAGAATAAGAAAACTGGACAAGAATTGAAATCCCCAGAATTTGAACCTTAATAAGAGGAGTTGGGCATTGTTCACCATAATATGTTGTCTGCCTATGGTCTCCTCCAGTAGAATACTGAATCTTACGGAAGGATAGCATGTTCTCTGAAAAAAAGGAATAACCCGAAAAAAGAAACATCCTCGAGGCCAGCGGTCGCCAACCTTTCGGACCTCCCGGACCACCAGTGGTCTGCGGAACTCAGGTTGGCAACCGCTGCTCTAGGCAGCAAAGGGATATGAAAAAGAAAAAGTATAACATGAGGGCACTTAATGTGTGTGTTTAATTTTGAGGTTTTTAAAAAAAGTAATGTATTTTGTGGAGAGAAAATAAGAGTAAGTATGCTTAAAAGTGAATAAACATTGAGGAACATTGGAATGATTTTGGCTGTTCAGAGAGAGGTTTCCAGAAAAACACAACACAGAGAGAATTTATTCCCTTTCCGTAGTTTCTTCCTTCTGTGGGAAGATCGGGTCAGCATCTAAGGGGCAGGGTTTCTTCTAAGAAGACGTTTCTGACCATTTGAACCTACTGTTGTTGAAACCCACCTTGTGGGAGGAGACTTGGGCAGAGTACCTCTAAGTGCTCAGGGGCACTGGAACCTGCGAGCCCTCCGTCTGCGGTGGCAGATGACAAACACGGGGTCTGCCGGACACTTGGCACTGCCACCCATGCATCCACGTGGCCCTGCAGGGGCCCGCCAGCCCTTCAACACCCCGCAGAGGAGCAGGAGTCTACCCTTTTAAGCTGACTCCCTGGAGAAGTGTAATGAGCCTCTTGGAATTAAATGGAAATAAGAAAAGCAAAACAAAGAAGTGTAATGGAAATGGACAAGCTGAGAAAGGAATAGAGAGGTTCATTTCCAGCCTGATGCTTGGGGGGCTTTCATCAAGATACTGCAATGGATATTATACAGAGCTGTGGAAGGAGGAAAGAAAGAAATTAAAAACAGCCCCTATGATGAACTCCTATAATTTATTCCTCTGCAGAGCAGTAGGCACAATGTTTCATTTTCGTTCCTCTCCACCTAATTTCTGATTATTCCCAGGCTGGGCAAGAATGAAAATTAAGCATACCCAACACACGAGTCATAATGAAAGTGCGGAATGCACGCAGATTATTCATAAGCTTTCGAGTTGTGTATTTTGGTGGAGACTTCCTCCCTTCTGCTCCTGATTGCTGATGAAGAATGGTGTTTTAATAGGCAGATGGTAAAGACAATTACAGTTAGGGGCTCAGCTGGGAGTTACATCAGTTTATTGCAAATTATTAGTTGATAAATGCTTTTGTTTACAAGCAGAGGCTTAAGCAGCTTTGTAATCAGTGTATCAGCTGCCAGGGGAATTTTGACAGATCGCCTTTGGGGTGTAATGTCACCTCTTGGCCAGTCGTTCAAAATCGTGATGGCCACAGTCAGATGGGCTGCCTCACGACCCCATGGTGAGCTCCTGCAGAGCGAGGACGCAGCGCTCAGCAGAGCACAGACCCCAGGATTGCTGGGAAGAGTCCACCATGAGCAGACCTCTTCCTGTTGAAATCCCATAAAACACTGTCTCTGTTTGCCTAAACCCAAGGAAGGCTGTCTGTTTCATGACTTCCAGCACATTAGTTCAGCTTTTCCCAGGCTGGTCTGAACATTTCATTCGTGGGGCCAGGCATCCCTGCCTCCACACCGCAGCAGAAGTCTGGAACTGACCACAGTGACTCTGTTGACTTCTTTTCCTGAAAAAGGACTCCATGGGCTTCTTAAAAGGAAGAGGAAATGCTCTCAGTAGGAGCCATTTTCTTAAAGGAAAAAATGAGTTCTGTGGGGAGCATGCACGCCAGGAGCCAAAAGACCTGAGTGGGGATCTATTTCAAGTCTGAGCCTGAAATGCCTCCTGTGATAGGAGGAGGGGAGTTCAGGCAACACCCTGGTTGAGCCAGGCTGGCGTGGACGCCCTGGTCTCTAAAATGGGAGGATAGTATTTCCTGTTTGTCACCCAGATCATTCCTTTAGATTAAGGAGGGTGTTCGTGTTTCTTTGTTTCTGAATTCCGCTCAGACCAATATTATCTGTTGGATTGATGCTAAATAATACAGCCTGTAATGTATGAAATGACAAATAATTCATAGATGATGTTGCCAAGCTCATTTCCAAAATACTTACTGAAAGAGGGTGCTGTCATTTAGTGTTTTCGCATTACAGGATTATCAGCATTTACTCGCTTTCTGCGTTGCCATAAAGACACCGTTTATAAGCCTGAGGATTCAGAGATGTCTCAAGGATTCACATGATTGACGCCTATAAACAAACTTTTACATTTCACGCTAATAAAATAAGTTTTGTGGGCTTAATCAAAACAGAAATATTTAAATATATTATCATTCACAATAGCTCCTATAATGCTGTAATGGTCTTTTTAAAATATATTTTTATTGATCTCAGAGAGAGGGAGAGACATCAATGATGAGAGAGAATCATTGATCAGCTGCCTCCTGCACACCCCCCACTGGGTTCAAGCCCACAACCCGGCATGTGCCCTTGACCAGAATGGAACCCGGGACCCTTCAGTCTGCAAGCTGACACTCTATCCACCGAGCCAAACCAGCTAGGGCTACAATGGTCATTTTTATTTGTACCTACTGACTGGTATTCAGTGTTCATTTTGGCAACACATTAAAAAAAAAAAAGCCCTGGCCCGTGTGGCTCGGTTGGTTGAGTGTCATTCCATGCACCAAAAGGCCGCCCGTTGTATTCCTGGTCAGGGTGCATGCCCGAGTTGCAGGCTCGATCCCCAATAGGGGGCATGCAGGAGGCAGCCGATCAATTTTCTCTCTTACGTGGATATTTCCCTCCTGCTCCCTTCCTCTCTCTTTAAAAGAAATAAAAATGTATTTCCTGGTTTTCAAGGAAAATTTATCGAGCTAATAAAGAACTAACTCCTGAAGTCAAAAGCCAAGTTTCATAGCTAGAATTACTTAGACCCCATATCCTCTGAAATACTGACATAATACATGATGATCTTTGGAGATAAGAATCCAGCTGATAAATTTTAAATCATGTGTAATATATATGTAAAAGAATTTTCTTCTGTCAGTCTCAGAAATATGGTTAAGTGTGTCTATTCATTTATCTCCCTGACTCCTGTTGTTTCTATTAGAGATTCTCAATTAAGAACCTCGAATCATCAGAATAGAATACACTTTATTCAAACTGACACATGGTTTAGTAAAGTTTGTAATTTGAATGTTGGGTTAACATAAGCTTAGTTAAAAAAACATTTGGGAGAAAATCAGAGTGTCGTTTTTATCCTCACTCCAACAATCAACACACAATATTCAGTTCCCAATTTTCCAGTTCTTAGGCAATTAAATGTTCTCTTCACATCAGAGGAAAGGATGCTTACAGAAAAGCTGAAGAATGAAAGCCTTGATATCTTAAATAGTAAATCATGTTTTAACATAAAGAGCATAAAAAGTTGTTTTTCAATTTCTATAATCAAGTTAATGAAGGATAAATGGTGCATTTGCCAAGTAGTGTTGCTATGTGTCCATCTCTCTTGATTGGAAAAGGCAAAGGAGAATTAAAAAAAAAAAGAAGTCTGTCCTCTCCTTTGGCCCAAATACCAAAGGGACCCTCCTGAGTTGCTGGCCAACTCTGAATTTTTCCTCCCTCTCCCAGGAACTGCTAGGATGCGCTATAAAAAGATGTCAGGAGCGCCAGCCTGGGAAAGTCGAATGCCCCCAAATGCCCTGCATTGCCTATAAGTACAAATGAAAAATGTTAAAGATAATTTAAAAACAGGAAAGACCTTTTGCAAAATGCTTTTGATTTATTGCTGGGTATTGTGCAGATCTTTATCAATTATTCTCACTCCATTTTATTCAAAAATATTGTAAACTGTGAGTTGGCATGTTGCTGCATACGGGGAAAAAGGCATTAATCAACTCTAAATAAACAAGTGCAAGATCTATCTAACAACTATGAAGTAGTTAATACATTTTTGAGCAATTCTGTTCTAGAAAAGAGGTCTAAAAGAGTAGTGCTTAATTATCTGGACTCCTCTGTGCTGGGCTCCCTTTTGATTGTATTAATGAAGCAGCTGGTCCATTGTTTCCCTTTAATTCCTCTATTGTTTTAAGAATATGTCACAGCTCTTTATTCTTTTATCAGGTGCTGTGCAGGAGGAGCCACACAATACCTCATATTCCTACTGTATTTGCCAATGCACAAAGAAACCTCCACGGCGGTTTTCAAAGAAGGGGCACACATAATTTATAAGTTCTCTTCCTTGCACTACTCCACTGTCAAGAATTTCAACAGTATTGAATTTGAATTCATTATAAAATTGGGATTAAACAAGGTGGCCACGTATAGATATACGTACGGTGTTCATGTCAAAACCCTGGGATCTGGGCAGTAACACGTGTGATGTTGAAATAGGGCATTGAGTTCGCTTTTAGGGAATTAGTCTGACCAATCGCTTCCCAGTTATGGAAAGGTTACATTTCACAAGCAGGCATCCTGTTGTATTTTTCACATTTTTTTAGTAAAAGTTAAAGAAATGACCAAATAAGCAAGTAGACTTGTTTCCTCCACCTCCAGAAACAATGTTCTTGAGAGTGAGTGTGTGAGTGTGTGAGTGTGTGTGTGTGTGTGTGTGTGTGTGAGTTAAACAGCCCATTTATCCTCCAAGAATGACTTTAATTTACTTATGTACCTAAGATGTATATGACTTCCTTGATAGGCAACTATGCTATCTTTATCAGCTAAACTCTGATCATCAATTGACTATCTTCTTAGTGTACAGCTTAACCAATATAGTATGTAACATAACATTTTTCTGCCAGCGTTATTTTAACATTCTGGTTCATTTCCAAATATCCACAAAATCTACAAAAAATCACCTATGATAAAATCATCTTGAAGCTCTGATTCACATAGACATTCCCTTTTTACACAAGTGGGGTTTTTTTCTTTGTTGTTTTTTTTTTTTTTTTTTTTTTCCTTTTCAAACCTCTGTATTTAGGAAGTGTCTTATTGATTCCGCCCCCTCCCCACCCTGCCTAGAGTTCTCAGTCTAATAAAGAGAAGCCTTAATGACTAATGCTGCACAGTAAAAGTTACTAAGTTCAACTTTTAGAAAAGCCCTTAGTATAAATGATGTTGCAAGCTCCTATGTCCTTTTTTGTATTGCTAGGTGAGTATCTGTGGGTTTTGTTTTATTTTTAGCTTAAAATGAAGTTTCAAACTGGTATCCCTATCTATGTGCTTGAGGCTCCTTCTCCTATGGAGGTAGTGTGGGGCAAAATCTAAATGTGATTTAATTGGTTCAATTTGCTGCATATTTTTATGCTAAACTTAGGTTCGTGTCTTGATAAGCTCAGACGTAGTTTAGCTCGAGGTTTACAGCTTCATGTTGCTTGTATTGCCTTATTTTTACAAAGCAAGCGTCTATCAATCACACAGATAAATTAGAAAGAAGCATGTATAGACATAACACATGGGAAAGATTTTTCAGCGTGCTATGTAATTTATTAACCTGATTTTTACCATTGTAAGAAGCCGCGAATTGCAGATAGCATGGGCGAAGTTAAATGCTTTTATACTGGATACATTTTGCTTATACAGAACTCTATAGGTATGGTCGAACAATATAATTGAAGCTTTGTCAGCTCTGTAACCTAGCAACAGATAATTCTGTTAGGTTACTGAATTGCTCCTGGTTGACAAGTAGGGAGTATTTTTGTGTTTATCATGTTTGCTAATGATGGGATCCTTTCCAAAAGGCTTGTCTTAATCTTAATTAGAGTTTATCAGCAGAGGTCTGCTTGACATTGTGCAGACACTGATTTCATAAATAATAAAAAGTGCAAGTGAAAAATTTGGCAGGATGGGGAGATACTGAAGGCCACTGCTTCTAGAAAGAGGGGTGCGGATTTCCAAAATGTAATTGAGTTTGAACTGTGACTTTATTCTTTATTATGGAAACTTGTAGTTCACTTCACTGCAGTTTTGACAGCAATTATGAGGAAAATTTATAAGCCTCCTGTTAGGAACCGTATCACGTTGTATAAGAACTTTGATCATAAACATGACTTAGACCAGCAAGTACATGGTTTTTTAAGAACGTCAAGGTCTTCATCATTATTACTCGCTGTGGTACCTTGAATGTATCTGTCCTTTATTTGCGACGGGAGTGGTGTGTGGCTGTGGGGACTGGGGCTTGTGGCTGTGTCTGCAGCGTGAGAGGCAGACAAAGAAAGACTCCTAAAATAACCTTTATGTTTGGAGAAAGCCAGGGAGGTATCAGATAGCTGCTTCAGTGCCCGATGTCATTTGATAAAGACTCCATGCCCATTGCAGTAGGCATGGGATTTTATTGCTTTGGTTTGCACAATAAGATCTTTTACAGCTTAGGGGGATGAAGTATTATTGATTATTAGTTCCATACCTTCAAAATAATAAAGAATTAAACATTGTAAAACCAAATATCATTCACATTTTACTAAATTCCTCACTGGCTTATTTAATCCCTTGAAAGATGATGCTAAGACATGACATCATTCCTCTTTCTGGCTCTCTTCACCTTTTCACTCATCATTCCCATAATCTTCAGCCATTAGTGGCCAGGGGAAATTCACAGCTATTTTCAATGTCATTTTCTGAGTATCAAAACGGACATCCCTCTGCTGGGTAGTTTGAATACATCTATGAAATAGTTGATTATCAAGAGACTTTTTGTTCATAGAGCCTCACTCTTTCTATCCTATACAAACTGCAGGTGGTGTACACTCATGCCAGTGATCCCTAACCCTACAGGACATTAAGCCCTCTGGGCAGCTTCTAAAAAATAATGAAGCCCAAACTTCACTCCCGGGGGTTTTGATTTGATTAATCTGGGATGGGACCGGGAAATCAGTGTTGATTAAGAGCAGTCAAGATTGCCAGTGATTAAGTAGAGTTTTTATGCCCTTTTCATGTCCAGTTGAACTTGCAATTTAAATAGGAAATTGGGCAAATGCTGCATTTATATTTAATATTACCAAATTATTTTAATATGTGTGAAGTGTTTAGACTAGTACTTGGCACATATTAAGGGCTTTCTAAGTGTTAGCTATTATAATTGTTTATTCGTCGTGTTAGAAGTTCTTTCCACATCACAAATATAGACATGATTCTCTGGATTATAACTATGCAGTTGAAAGCTAGATCTCATAGCTGAGTAACCTTCTTGACACTGTTTCATAAAGTGAACCATCTTATTTCTGATTCAGAGGGAGAACTGTGCTAATTACTCCGAGAAATCAATATAAGGTGTAATGTAGTTAGTGAACGTCAGATGGCGCTGTGACTTGGGACACCTGGTTTTTCATCCAGAATCTAGAGCCAACCTGCCTCATTCTAACCCCATCTCCCATGTCCTTTTATCTTCCTCCATTTCCCTCTAGCTGTGTGACCTTGAATAATTCACATTTCCAGCCCCGTGATCTCATAATAATCTGTGATTATTACTATTATTAGTATGTTGTTTGTAGAGGCATTAAAAATTGCTTACAACTTGATGATAATAATCTAGAGGTTATCTAGCCTAAGGCTGTCATGTCACATGATGTAGGTAAAGCCAGTCTTCCAGATTACACAGTAACTAATAATCAAGACTAGGACTAAAGTTTCATACTCTCCAGTCAAATGCTCCTTCTAGTTCATCCTTGGACTGAGGACAAATAAATTTTTTGTTTGTTTTTTGTGGGTTTGTTTGTGTGTGTTTTTTGACAAATAAATTTTTAGTGATTTTGGTTGCCAGCTATGCTTCATAATTATCATGTTATCTTTTAAACCAAAATCATTTGCTCTGGAATGAGAGCAATTAAACATATGACATTGCCATATGTGCACCCAACACCTTTACATAATTCTAATTGTGTTTATATCAACACATCATGAGTGTGGATTAGTACATTGAAAATCCTCTTGATGTAAATCAAGGGCATTAAGCGTACTACTCATACGAAAGCTACAGAAAACATTGTTTAGGTTTATCAGGTTTCATATCCATAGAGAATTGACAGGAACTGGCACCCAGAACACAAGCAGAAACCCAAATCAACAGAGTAACCAGGAACTCACAATTTTCAGGTCCAAAATGTATTCAAATGAAAATGGTTAATGTGGCCAAATAAAGTAAACTCCATCTCAACAGCAATTTCATCCCACAAGGAACTGAGCTTTCAAGTCCTTTGATAAGTAGCTTTACTAGGAAAACTGGGAGGGGAGAGACCTTGCTCTTCTTTTATTTTGAACCATCTCATATGAAAAACTTTTTATAAAAGCTATATTCCCCTCCTTAGCTATGGCAATAGTCTGGGTTCACAGTGGACGCTTTTTAGTGAATAAATGTTACTCTCACTTTTTCCCCAGTGTCTTTATTATGGTAAAATATATATATGACAACATTTTCTATTGAATTATTTTTAAGTATACCGTTCACTGGCATTAAGTACATTAACATTGTTGTGCAAACATGACCACCAGCCATCTCCAGAATTCTTTTCATCTTGCCAAACTGAAACTCTGCACCCATTAAGCAGTAACTCTCCATTTACTTTCTGTCTCTTTGATTTTGAATACTCTAAGTATAAGGGGGGAAATATAGTATTTGTCCTTTTGGGACTGGCTTATTTCACTTAGCATAATATCCCCGAGGCTCATCTATTTTGTAGCATTGTCAGACTTTCCTTCCTTTTTAAAGCTGAATAATATTCCATTGTATGAATATGCCACATTTTGCTTATTTATGCTTCTGTCAGTGGACACTTGGGTTGCTTCCATGTTTGAACAATTTTCAGTACTCTAGCTCTGAACATGGGTGTGCAAATAAATATCTCTGAAACCCTGCTTTTAATCCTTCCGGGTCATCAGGTAATTCTATTTATAATTTTTTGAGGGAATGACACACTGGTTGTACCATTTTACCTTCATCAGCTGTGCTCAGGCTTCCAGTTTCTCACATCCTTGCCAATACTTGTTATTTTCTGGGTTTGGTTTGGTTTGATAGTGGTGCTCTCATTGTAAAGCCAAATATAATATCTGGCCAAGGGGCAGATCTTGGGTGATTTGTTTCCATTAACATGAGGTCAGTCAGTGAAGATACCAAAATAGCTACCTATCAATATGATTTTTCTTGCACTCAGATTGCTTCTTAGTCAAGATGAATACTACTGCCTTCCATTCAACTGTAAGTTAGAGTTGGCCATATTTCCCCTCGCTCTAAAAGCAGTAGGGTAGGAAACGGGTTGTCCTGCCTCTTCAGCTCCAAGTTAATTGCTAGAAACTGTTTCTAACTAGTCAAGATACAGATTGTGATTTACAAATGGATGTAGACTTCATCCTTTTTTTCTGAAATGAGTTAGCGCTTACCAGTATAACATAGATGCATTTGCTCATTGAATTCATAGGTTTCTCTTTTCTCTCCGGTAAGATTTCTTGGATTCAGCAGGGAAGTGAGAAATGAGAATAATAGCCCCAATCAGACCAAACCAAAAGGATAATGGTTAACAATTATACAGCACTTAATACATGCCAGGTGCTGTTCTTAAGCTTTCATATATATTAATTAGCTTATTTAATCCTCATAATAACACCGTGAGTTCAGTACTATTATCATCAGCCCCATTTTCAAGAGTGAGGACACTGATATGCAGGATGCTAAGGGGACAAGTTCAAAGTCACATAGTAAGTGGCAGAACCAAGATCTGCCCCTCGGCCATCTGGTCCCGTTGCCCATACTTCTTCTGGACAGGCTTCTACCCCTCACTGGCATTCACACTTAGAATATTTTATTTTAATCACTAACTGGCACTGAGTGGCAATACTTGGGACATCTCACACTATAAATAACTCCATCAAGTCCTATACATTCACCATCTAAAAAACTCAGCCACATAGTTTCAAAGAGCCAGCCCATGATCTTTTGGGTGTCATTCTCTTGGTTCCCTCTAACTTTTCCAAATATATGCTCTCTCTATCTTTAAATGACTCCGTGTCCTCTACCCCCATCTTTAATGTTGAGATTCTCCAAGTTTCCATCTTTTGTCCTTTTCACACTGTACTCCTCCTGAGTTACCACAATAATGTCAAAAGCATCGCTGTCATTTAGAATGTGCCCATGGCTTCTAAAACAAGACTTTTCTCCATCCTTATGTCTCCTCCACGTTCCAACTGCCTCCTAAATGCATTCACCCCAAAGTCTCTCACATACCTCAGATGCTACGTTGTCAATGCAGAATTTGGTATATCCATGCATGCACATACATATACATGCGTACGACACACATGCACATGCATACTTGGGCTTTGGAGCTGGACACACAAGAGTCTAAGTCATGATTCTGGCACTGACCACGCCTGTGTCTTTGGGCAAGTTAATTAACCTCTCCAAGCTTCAGTTTTCTCAACTCTAAAGTGAGGAAAATATCACCTTAACTTCATCAAGTAATTGACACAGTCAAAATAGAAGTACATAAACCACGAAGCCTATCTAGCCCGAAGTGGAACCCATTGCCTCCTGGTTGTCTTAATATACCAGCTTTACTGCCTCATTCATGGCATCGCCATCAGCTGGTTTCCCAAACCGGAAACCTTTGTGTCATTTTTCAGCAGCTTCTTTTCTTTCTACTCTTCTCACAAAATCACCCCATTCCTCTCAGTCCTGCTCTCCGGTGTGGCTCTTTTCTCCCTCACAAGTCACACTTCTCACAACTGCACTCGTGCCATAGCCTCCAGATGCCCCTGATGGTAACATTTCCTTCAGTTCACTCTCACTACCCTGAGATCTTTTTCTTTAGGAAGCCCATGTCAGGAATTTGTTCATTCAGTCACTCGAATAAAAATATACCATCTCCCTCACCAGGAGCCAGACGCAAGTGTTTTATGTTACATTCAAAGCTGTCTCATCTTGCTCTACACTCTTTTCGTGGGAGGAAGCCCTGATTTGTAATGTTTGCCAGGTCCAGTGGCAAATGCTACAGCTCTCGCCAGGGCCGATTTCAAGTGACCAATGTGATAGCAGCCACCAGCACACAGGATCCCTGACAATTGAACATTCAGCTCTGTGATCCTGAACAGGCTGGCTCAAGCACACCAATGCCCGTAACCCCCTTTTCTCCCTCAGACCCTGAGCTCCGGGTGTGCTGGCCTTTGAGCCGTCATCGGGACCCTCAGCTCTTCCACAACCCTGCGCTTGCACGCGTGCGTCTCTTTCTGCCAGTAATGGTGGACCTGTACACAATCTTCTGCCATTTTACCTCTGTTCTGCATGAGGCCATCAAAAACTCACCTGGGATGGTTTACCTGACACCCCTAAGAAGTGTTACTTTTTCACTGTTCTCCCATTTTCCTCAGCATGAATTGACAACACCCACTGCATGGTATTGTACTCTGTTTATTTGTGTGCATTCTAATTGGATAGCTGTGTGTGAAGCCCTAGCACCCAGCTGGCACACAGCAAAGAGTTCAATGAATAGCTGATGAATGAACGATTGGAAAGATTCACTCCTAAGACAGCTGACTTCCTCAACAATTCTACACAGTACATTTTGATTCTAATTCCACCTCTAAAAAGACATGCTCTGACCAAACCATAAAAGGAGATAGAGCGACAAAGACACCGAATGTGAAACATTACCGGGGATGTCTGAAACCACAGGTGTGCACTACCCCTGTGAGGTTGTTTATTAACACAGAAAACTCATGTTTTCCTTAACTTTTCCTTGCACTTCATATTTGTGAAGATTATTTATTTATTGGAGCCTTTTGGGTCTAAGTTGGAGCTCAAGTATTGAATCATCCTTGTACATAGCCCATAGCCCATGATCAAGATTAGCTGTGAGTGGTACCGTCTGTAAAAATCTCCATTTCTGGGCAACTGAGTTCAGAATGTTCTTTTTGTGAAAAGTAGCCATAACTGGATTTACTAATGATGTAAAGTTACTAACAGTAAATTATTACTAATAATAATGTAAGTCATTCCAGCATCACTGAAATCCAATGACTCAGAAAGACCAAGCTGTGAAAGAAACTGGAATGGGATTGCGTGGCTCCGCCCCGCCCTCCCCCCCCCCCCCCTCCACCCCCTATTACACACACTCACTTAATAAAACGAGTCTCCCAGGAAACAAAAGGTGCAAGTGATCACCTTTGTCACCAGCTGTAAAGAGTTTGGATCTTTTATGTACATCCGAGAAGGCACAGCCGTGGCCGATGATAGAAGCCATCCAGGAAAGCGTCGCCAGCAGAAATACACCACTTAGAACATGGAACGCTCGCTCGTAGAGTCCACCATGATGCCACTTCGATTCCCTAATTGTAAATAAATAAATCAGGGCCAAAGTGAATCTGTTTCTCCTCTTTGGTTTCAAGATCTGGCAGTGGTCGGCAAACTGTGGCTCGCGAGCCACATGCAGCTCTTTGGCCCCTTGACTGTGGCTCTTCCACAAAATACCGACTTCTGCGCAGGGGCCACGAAGTTTCAATCGCACTGTACATGCGCGCCTGCACATGGTATTTTGTGGAAGAGCCACACTCAAGGGGCCAAAGAGCCGCATGTGGCTCGCCAGCTGCGGTTTGCCGACCACTGTGTTAGAGTCAAAGTGAAATAAAAAGTGAAGTTGTTTTCACATCTAGTCTTTTAGGATGTTTGTGTCTCACTTTGAAACTTGCACACTCATGTGAAGTCTGTAATCCTAGCTTTATTTCTTCACAAAATCTATTGTCACAGAAGGTGTTTTGTTCCTTTACCTTTAACACTTCATCAGCTGGTTTAATTACTTGTCCAAGCTTCCTGTAAAACAATGTCCCCCTCCTTCTGTGCAACTCTGCCATATCATATGCTGTTGTTATCTTTCCCACCAGATTTTTACCACAGTTGTTTAAAAACTATAATCTTTTTGAGGGTGGGGAAAAAATGAAGTGCAGTTGAAGAGACAGTAATGCCGAGAGATAAACAGAGCAATACTACTTATCAGAATGGGTACAATTTTTGCCTGCTAATGAGTACAATATATAGCCTTGCAATATATACACAAGGGAAAAAAATAGCTTTATAACATATCAAGTATGCCATGTTATTCCAGCCATAACTGTATAGGATACGTATCTAGGCCTGAGAGTGTAGATAACAAAATATAAGTGCTTTGCCTGTCTAAACATGTTAAATAAATGAGCATTTGCTATCGCATTCCAATACATTAGAGGATGGACTTGCATAGTTAATTTTCTTTTTAATGCACCACACGTGATCATTTGAAGCACAGAGCCAGAGTATATCTCAGTGTTTGAAGAAAGAGTTCTTTTCATTTAAACAAATCTTTATTTAAATAAGCCTTTTTGAAAAGGATCTTTGGCCTATCTTCTTTTCAGGAAGTTCAATCAGGGTAAATGGAGATAAAGAAGCCACATTATAAGGAACATTATATAAGTGAAAATCACTCAGCCAGAAAAAAAAAATGTCAACAGACATAAAGGGTGTAAGACTAATGGAATTTTGTCTTCACTTTCTAGATTTTAGGAGCTCTTATTTACTTGTTTTATAGTTTGGGATCATCTGGTGTTGATATAATAAAGTATTTTGGGAAGAGAGTGTGTGTGTGGGGGGGGCGGGGGGGGGAGTAACTTCTTACTTCCATAAGGTACAGAAAGAGTAACTTCAGAAACTCACCTGAAGGAAATGTTTGCGGTTGATTCCTACCATGCTTGTTCTTAGGCGGGATACCATGTCACGATTAAGGCAAGCCCAGAAGGCAGAGTTGACAAAACTCTCTAGAGATTATGTCTCGACTTGTTTCTTAGTCTTCTCTTACTATTGACCACTGACCAGTTCATTGAATGCAAGGAGTACCATTTTTCACATGGTAGGGAAGAGGAGTTCAGCTCTTGTCTTGGTCAAACACTCCCCCCCCCCCCCACACACACACACACACACCCCACCTCAGTTGAAACTGATGTGAAAAACATGAGAAGGTGCTTTTGACATCAATCTAAGGACAGCAGGATGGAGCATTCTATGTCAATTCTATCTTCCTCTTCTTTTTTCCTTCTTAACAGGGGGTCAGCTTTGGTGCACAACGACGAAGGCCATCTCTGAGGGTGAAGAGCTAATTGCCTTTGTGGTGGATTTTGACTCAAGGCTCCAAGCTGCCAGTCAGATGACTCTTACAGAAGGGATGTACCCGGCCCGCCTGCTGGACTCAATTCAGCTGCTTCCTCAGCAAGCGGCCATGGCTTCTATTCTGCCTACAGCTATTGTCAATAGTAAGTGCTGAATGCAATAGCCCAGTACAGATGCTTTGTAGTGGTGATGGTATTTATGGGGAGAAAAAAAAATGTCTACTGACAGGCATCCAGGGACAGACTCTACGTTTCAGTTAATCTTCTCTCTAACTCTGTGTGTGTTTGCTTCTCATGTGAGTATAAAAAAAAATACTTTAATTCATTCATTTCAGGTTGGATTCCTGAATGTCACACACAAAAAGCTGACATTCTAAACCAGTTAAACAACATTCAAGGCTACTATGTAGCTGTGAGAAGTCCAACAGCTTTCTTGACGCTTTTATAGTGGAATGCTTGTGGTATTCTTTAAAGGCAATAGAGTTAAAAACTTAAAGGAAAAGAATGCAATTCACATTTTGATCAGATAGCCCAGCCATTGTGCCTCAGTGGTTGAAGGGGTCCCCTGTTCTACTCTGGGTCAAGGCACATGTGTTGTGGGCTCTATCCCCACTAGGGGGCATGCAGGAAGCAAATGATTAATGGTTCTCTCATTGATGTTTCTCTCTATCCCTCTCCCTTCCTCTCTCTCTAAAATAATATATATATATTTTTTTAATTTTTGATTAGATATACTAATGAAGAGGAAGTTTAGCCTGGATAGATCAAGATATCAGCTAATACAAAAAAAAAAATACATATAAGTTTAGAATGCTTTATATGGAGAATTTTTAAATATGCCCTGGCAAATATCCTTTTATATTTGTTAAAATGACTATTGAACTTAGGTTGTATTTCTTGAACACGCAAAGTGACACTGTATGTGACAGAAAATCAGTGACCTAGGAGTCTGAAGATCTGAGGTATACACTCAGCTCTGCTTTTATCTAGTTCTGTGAGAAAACATGAGTAGCAGTTACATCTGAAGAGGAGAATAGATTCTAAAGTTAGTAAGTAAGTAAAATATTACATTTAGTCAAAAATGTCCTTGAAAATCCCTGAGACTCTGAATGATGCAGAATGGAAACCTAGAGACTGCAATGTTGTCTTGATATGAATATATATTTACATATATTTACATATATAGATTCAGCAATAATTATATTCTGTAGAATAAAGACATTTTCAAGTGAATGTGGGATTAGTCTGCATCCAACCAGTGGATCCAGAGGACCCAAACCAAGCTACGATTTTTGGATTCCCTTAATATAAATGTAGTTATTTTCTTTAATGGACCTTTACTTTGATTCAGATAGTGAGGAATGTGAAATAACAGAGGCCCAACTTGAATTTGAGGCAAAAAGGTTTGTTCCCAAGGACACTAGGGGTACCTCATATGATTGTGAAACTCCAATGTGTGAGTGTTAATTGTAATCATATTTAAGATTATACTTAGTTTGCTTTCTGTAGCAAGGTAACTATTAATCCCAAATAAATCAGCATAGATGCATACCGCCTTCATTCTCATTCTGAAATAAGCTAATCAGTTAAACTCATCCTGCTTTAATGCACCCTTTATTAAACAATGTGGCCCTCTGAATAGTGTAAATGCAACTAACTTGGTGAGAGAGGCTAAATAATAGACAGCGGTAGCATATGATTTTGTATATGATCCTAATTTGAAATTCTATATTGCACTTGCTGTCCTTACTTTTCATTCACTAGAATTTGATCCTTAGTTTTCTCCTCATCTCCTCAACACCATCGCCTTCACTAACATGGGTTTCACCAACTATACAATTTTCAAATCACAAGTCAGCTCTTTCTGCCAAGTTTTAGACCTCTGTTGCAACCTCTCCCACGTTCCTCTGTATTTTTTATAGGAATTTAAAACCCTATATATGTATAATGTGACCATGTATCCTAGGGTTCCTGGATTAGCTCCTAAATGGGCAGCAGCTAATGCGTCCCTGTGTTTTTGTCTACAGAGGATATATTCCCTTGCAAGTCCTGTGGCATCTGGTATCGGAGTGAGCGGAACCTGCAAGCCCATTTGATGTACTATTGCAGTGGGAGGCAACGGGAAGCTGCTCCAGTGTCAGAAGAAAGCGAAGACAGTGCTGCTCAGACTTCCAGCCTGTGTCCCTTCCCACAATGCACCAAGACTTTCTCAAATGCCCGAGCTCTAGAAATGCACCTGAATTCACACAGTGGTAAGTGCCTCCCATGTTTCCTCTTTTGCTCCAGGAGACTCCATTCTTTACGTACATACATGCATACATCTATGCAGGGGTCCTCAAACTATGGCCCGTGGGCCACATGCAAATACAAATATTGTATTTGTTCCCGTTTTGTTTTTCTACTTCAAAATAAGATCTGTGCAGTGTGCATAGGAATTTGTTCATAGTTTTTTTTTAAACTATAGTCTGGCCCTCCAACGGTCTGAGGGACAGTGAACTGGCCCCCTGTTTAAAAAGTTTGAGGACCCCTGATCTATAGTCTAACTATATCTACAAATACGATTAAAATCTAACTGGTTGGATCAGCTAGCTGGTTATGTCTCTTATTTTCTACTCAAAGGACTTGGGTCTGAATTCTTTTCTAACAGCTACTGTCCTCAGATTGCAGGCCAAGTCATTCTTTCTTTCCTTTTCTTTTTAAACTGAAGTAAAATAGCATCATTTTAGAAACTCTCAATACCCTTTGTACATTGTCATTAATATTCATTGATTTCAGTGTCAAGTGATCTTTGCAAACTGACCATACTGTTATCCCCATGGCAGGAAAAAAATAGGTATATAAAAAGAAGTATTTGCTGAATTGGAATAAAGCTGTCATTTTGATAGGTCCAATTAAAATCACACTTGAGAAAAATTAACTTTTAAATATGGATCTATAAAATGCTCTTGACTTCCAGAGTGCACATCATAACAGCTTAGTTGATTTTTTGACATAAAATCACTTTTAGTCCTGTTTTTAAATTCCTTAAGAAAAATTAGGCTGAAAAACAAGTAAGTGTTTTTGTTTTAAGCCCACTCTTAACAGCAAGGTGGCAACCATTCCCATTTATTTTGGAATTGTATGCCCAATTGTTGTTAGTATCATCACATAGTATTCAAATTTTCCTATTTTTTTTTGATTGAAGCTAATAGAATTATATTAACTTTAGATATCTCTAGGAACATTCTTGAGTAGGGCAAAACAAGTTTGGGGAATCACAGTTCTTCAGCACCTATAATACAAAACTTGTAGGCTGTTTCTGGGTGACTTTCTTCACTGGTTTTGCTGCGGGTGAATAAATAAAAAACTGAAGTTGGTGCTGAGTTGTAAACCAACTAACTCCAACCCCCAATGTTCTAGTGCAGCACAAGCTTTTGTCTTTGAACCTGTAGAAACCGTCAGTTTCCTTTCTACTCATTCTCTCCCCTTCCCCTACAAATGAGCTGTCTTCATGTAGGTGATAAAGCAAGGCAAGTAGAAACAGGTTGGTGGTCTCAGATGGTAAGTCGAATACAAAACAAAAATGGGGATCTTTTCAGCTGGATAGAAGAACAAGTATTGGATTACTTAAGGAGAAAGAGAGACAGGGATAAGAAATTCCTTTTTATAGCTACAGGACCAGGTTTCTCTGCCATGTTTTCACCTTATAAATATAAAAGGCAATTCTCACTTTAGTCTAGAGTACAGAGAGGATGAGCCCAGCCTGATTTAACCATAAACCAACAAATAAAGACTAGAGTTAACTTTCGTGAGTAAAAGTGTCTGGATCTCAGTTTCAATGCATGTGGGGTAGGGGATCCCCCACTCCACCACTGAGCAATTAGCTAGAAACCAACTGGGTGTCCTGCAATTCAATTCAATTCTGACACTATCTACCCAGAGTTAGCATCCGATCCCACAGGTTAAGGACTCAAGACAACCACCCCAGTTCAGGTGTTAATCGCAAGTCCAGATTGTTACCTGTGCATCTGACCAACTGGTGGCTATAAATCAGAGATTGCCAAGACCCCTTCCTTGGGTTTGAATACCTTATTAGAGTGGCTCATGAAACTCAGGAAACCCATTTTTTACTAGATGACGAATTTGTTATGAAAGGAAATAACTCTGGGACAGACAGATGGAAGAGATGCGTAGGGCGGGGTAAGGGAAAAGGATGAGGAGCTTCCATGCCTCCTCCGAGTATGCCATTCTCCCCTATCTACATGTTCACCAACCCTGAAGCTCTTTGAACCCAATCCTTTCAGTTTTTTTATGGAGGTTTCATTACATAGACATTAAATCATTAGCCATTGGCTGTTGAACTTATTCTCCAATCCCTCAACCCCCTCCCAGGAGGTTGGGAGTGGGGGAAGACTGAAAGTTTCAACAACTCTTTAATCATGGATTTCCTTACCCTGCCTCCTCTTCTCCCCGCCCCACCCCCCCAACAAGCCTCCAATCCTTAGGTAACCTAGGGGCTTTTCAAAGGTCGCTTCATTAGCATAACAAAGATGCCTTTATCATCTTATCACAGGAAATTTTAAGGATTTTAGGAGCTGTGAGCCAGGACCCCTGTACAAATATATATAAGAAATAAGTTAATAGCACAAATTGTTTCTGGTGAAAATGGGTTCTTGCAGTGTCACAAGAAAGAAATTTCAAAGGGCACATGCTTGGGAGAAGTTTGAACAGAGTGGCAAGATTTAATGAGGTGAAGGGAAATGATATGCCCTAGGGGGATATAGAGGGCAGGCAGGTTCTAGCACAGCTGTGGGAAAACTACGGCCTGCAGGCCGGATTCGGCCTGTTTGAAATGAATAAAACTAAAAAAAAAAAAGACCGTACCCTTTTGTGTAATGATGTTTACTTTGAATTTATATTAGTTCACACAAACACTCCATCCCTGCTTTTGTTCCGGCCCTCCGGTCCAGTTTAAGAACCCATTGTGGCCCTCGAGTCAAAAAGTTTGCCCACCCCTGTTCTAGCAGCAGCTGTGACCTCCTGGTTCATGGGTCAAAGCTCAACCACTGAGCCACATGGGCCAGGCTCCACTGTTGTTCGTATCCCTTCCTCGGTAATCCTGGCTAATGACCGGTGACCAGTTCTTCCTGCCCACGCCTCTGGAAGATGCAGTAGTCCCCTGCGGAGCCTGTGAATGCTGTAGCTTCCTAGTGAATGAGGCTTAATGTCAGATTCAGCTCCCTAGTAGATTAGGTTTAATACCGGATTCAGCTCCCTAGTTTATTAGGCTTAATGTCTGGTTCCCTTTGTTTCCTTCCTTTATTAATAACTATACTTATACTAACACCATGAGATTCTGAAAGATTTCAATTCTTTGCTGTTGTATTGAAGACACTAGGCCATTGCAATGGTTCCTATCATTACAAAACCAACGCATGAAGGTCTCAGTATTCTTATTTTGTGTGTCTCTCCAGGAGTGAAAATGGAAGAATGCCTCCCCCCTGGCGCGAGTCTGAAATGCACCGTCTGTAGCTACAATGCTGATTCTGTGATCAACTTTCACCAGCACCTGTTCTCCCATCTCACTCAAGCTGCCTTCCGATGCACGCACTGCCACTTCGGCTTCCAGACTCAGAGGGAGCTATTGCAGCACCAGGAGCTCCATGTCCCTGGAGGCAAACTTCCCAGAGAAAGTGACATGGACCACTCTCCCAGTGGCACTGAAGACAGCTTACAGCCAGCCCCAGACTTGTTGACCAGAAGCGAACTCCCCCAGAGCCAAAAGGCCATGCAGACTAAAGATGCGAGCTCTGACACAGAGCTGGACAAGTGTGAGAAAAAGACTCCGCTCTTTCTCACGAACCAGAGACCGGAGCTGCAGCCCACGGCAAACAAACAAAGCTTTTCTTACACGAAAATAAAGTCTGAGCCCTCTAGTCCAAGACTTGCCTCATCTCCAGTGCAGCCTAATATCGGGCCTTCTTTCCCTGTGGGTCCTTTTCTCTCTCAGTTTGCTTTTCCCCAAGATATCACGATGGTCCCTCAGGCTTCAGAGATCTTAGCCAAGATGTCTGAGCTGGTGCACCGGCGACTGAGGCACGGGAGCAGCAGCTACCCTCCCGTCATCTACAGCCCCTTGATGCCCAAGGGGGCGACTTGTTTTGAGTGTAACATAACATTCAACAATTTGGATAATTACCTGGTGCACAAAAAACATTACTGCAGCAGCCGATGGCAGCAGATGGCCAAGTCCCCGGAGTTCCCCGGCGTCTCGGAAAAGATGCCCGAGGCCGTGAGCCCCAACACCGGCCAGACCTCCATAAACCTTCTCAACCCGGCCGCTCATGCTGCCGACCCTGAGAACCCGCTTCTCCAAACATCCTGCCTCAACTCTCCCACCGTTTTAGATTTAATTGGGCCCAACGGGAAGAGCCACGACAAGGACTTTTCTGCTCAAGCTAAGAAGCTCTCCACCTCCAGCAGCAATGACGATAAGATGAATGGGAAACCCGTTGATGCAAAAAACCCCAGCGGCCCCTTAGTGGATGGGGAAAGTGACCCAAATAAGACCACCTGTGAAGCTTGCAACATCACCTTCAGCCGGCACGAGACGTACATGGTCCACAAACAGTACTACTGTGCCACCCGCCACGACCCGCCGCTCAAGAGATCAGCTTCCAACAAAGTGCCTGCCATGCAGAGAACCATGCGCACGCGCAAGCGGAGGAAGATGTATGAGATGTGCCTACCCGAGCAGGAACAGAGGCCGCCCCTGGTCCAGCAGCGCTTTCTGGACGTGGCCAACCTCAGCAATCCCTGTACCTCCGCTCAAGAACCCGCCGAAGGGCTCGGAGAGTGCTACCACCCAAGATGTGATATCTTCCCAGGAATTGTCTCCAAGCACCTGGAAACGTCTCTGACCATCAACAAATGCGTCCCGGTTTCCAAATGCGACGCTGCCCACGCCAGTGTTTCCTGCCTAGAGATGGACGTGCCCATCGATCTCAGCAAAAAGTGCTTATCCCAGGCCGAGCGGACGACCACGTCGCCCAAGAGGCTGCTGGACTACCACGAGTGCACTGTGTGCAAGATCAGTTTCAATAAGGTCGAGAACTACCTGGCCCACAAGCAGAATTCCTGCCCGGTCACGGCCCATCAGCGGAATGACCTGGGTCCGCTCGACAGCAAAGTGTTCCCGAATCCAGAGAGCGAACGCAGCAGCCCCGACGTCAGCTATGACAGGAGCATCATCAAGTGTGAGAAGAACGGGAACCTGAAGCAGCCTTCCCCCAACGGGAACTTATTCTCATCCCACTTGGCCACCCTGCAAGGCCTGAAGGTCTTCAGCGAAGCCGCGCAGCTCATTGCCACAAAAGAAGAGAGCAAACATTTGTTTCTGCCGCAATGCCTTTACCCCGGAGCAATCAAGAAGGCAAAGGGAGCCGACCAGCTTTCCCCGTATTATGGGATAAAGCCAAGCGATTATATTTCTGGTTCTCTCGTCATCCATAACGCTGACATGGAGCAAGGCACAAATGCGGGAAATGAATCCCCCAAAGGCCAGGCTTCCTCGAATGGGTGTGCTGTGCCCAAGAAGGATTCCCTGCCTTTGTTGCCCAAAAATAGAGGCATGGTAATAGTCAACGGTGGACTGAAGCAAGATGAGAGACCTGCCGCCAACCCTCAGCAAGAGAACATTTCCCAGAATCCTCAGCATGAAGATGGCCACAAGTCTCCCTCTTGGATCTCGGAGAACCCATTAGCCACGAATGAGAACGTCTCACCAGGCATGCCCTCCGCGGAGGAACAGTTGTCTAGTATAGCGAAAGGTGTGAATGGCTCCACCCAGGCTCCGACCAGTGGGAAATATTGCCGGCTGTGTGACATCCAGTTCAACAACCTCTCGAACTTTATAACTCACAAGAAGTTTTATTGCTCATCACATGCAGCGGAACACGTCAAATGAAACAACGAGCTAACTAGAGACATCAGTCACCTTTGGTACAGTGTTGAGTATGTTGTGCTTCCCAGTCCAGAAAGATAACAACAGAAACAAAAGCTGTTGTGATTTACATCTGGGCAAATCAGGAGAGAAGTCATGATGGCCGAATTGAAGACTTAAGGTGTAATTTCATTACAGTCCATTAGTAACGTGTATTATTGGTGCCATTTTCAAAAAGAATTAATTTATTTTACCAGCAGTATTCATAGCTGTGGTTATGTTATTTTTATTTAAAAAACTTTATATTAAAGTCATTTGTAATGTTATTGTATAGTTATTGTGTAGCACATATGGTTTGCACTGTATAGTAGCTTTTAAAGAAAATAGTCACAAACAATACAGAAAAGCATTTTAGAAATAGCTTCAAAAGCACTTGTGTACCTTGAGTTCTTCTTATATGCTGTTGCAGATAAACGTATATGCTAAAATATAACTTGCAAAGATGTTCTAAGTACACATGCTATAAGTTCGCCTTAAGATTTCAATTCTTGGATAATCAGGCTCTGTTTGCACTTTATATTTTAGCAGATACAGTCTCTTAGTCACTAGGCTTTGCATTTGTATGTAGCCGTATGTTTCTGTCCATTTTCTTAATCTTAAACATGTATGTTAAATGAAGATGGCAATTTTTTTCTTGTATAGTACTTGTATTTTCTTTCGCTGATGCAGCTCTGTCTCAATTTTTAAACCTTTGCTGTTACATGCAATACTTTGTAAAGAATGAACAAAATTACTGGAAGCAGTATTGTAAGTAAATGAAGTAGTATTAATCAGTTTTATCTTTTGAAAGGCACAGTCTAAATCGAAACCCTGAACTCAATGCTGCAAGTATGAATTTAATTCATATATAAGATCTATTTAAATATAATAGTAGCAATACTGCACCTGGTGATCACAAAGATAATGTTCTACTTCTGATAGAAATAATTTCTCAACAAATGTTGTTACTATGCATGTATATGGATGGAATAAAATTCCAGATTGTTGGAGAAGTTTGGCATACTTTTTTTTTCTTTAAGATACAAGAGCAACCCCATATATGACAAGAATAGGTTCCCAACAGCATTAATAGCTGTAATAACCAGTAAAGCAATAGATTGTCCTTTCTGTGTGCCTAATTAATATAACTTATTATATTAAAATGAACTGGAGACTCCAGGCTCTGAAAATAGAAAAGTTCTTCATTATAACTATATATAATAAGCACTATCTTTTTGTTCCCTACCCCCTCCACCACTGTAGCAGAGAAAAAGAATTTAGACACAATTTCATGAGTGTCTAAAAGGCTTACAGAACCTCTGCACAAGAAGTGGCACAAAGGTTGATCAAATGTGCCCAACTTTTAGATGAAGTTTACCGGAGAAAGAAGTTTGCATTTGTAGGAGCAGTGAAATGGTGTGGTAAAGTGGCTCTGATGAGTAAAGATGCACGCATTTCATGCTTGCAATTTGTGAAAGACTAGATTTCACACATCTCATTTGTACATTTAAAGGGTCTGCATGTTGAGGGGCACTGGAGAGCAGTGTAGGTTATGGAGGACCTAGTGGGCTCCCCGGAGGGGTTGAGAGATGATTCCATAGGCTAGATGACACCCATTGCCTGTCAAAGGCAGACTGCAGTCCACAGTGACTTGAGAAACATCCTGATCTGGAAAGGCAATTGCCTCTCCTGTCCCTGAGAAGCACTATTTGCAGAGAGATGATGATGTACCATTAATTGTCCATATCGGATGTGGTAACATAACAAACCTGAGGTGCCAGCCTCATACCATATAAACACTGGGACAAAACATAAAAAATACTGTGTTGTCAAGGCCATTTTTCCAGTTGCTTGTTGAGAATAACTATCTTCCTATATAATAAAAGGCCAATATGCAAATTGTCCCCTCAACCGGGAGTTCCACCAGGAGTTTGACTGGAGTTTCACCAAGGGGCAGGGCTGGCCTGCCAACCACCTGTGGCCCCACCCCCAGGGCAGCCCCACCCTGATCGGCCCCCTCCACCCTGTTTTGGGGCGGGGCCAGCCCACCAACCACCCACAGCCCCTCCCCCTGGCCAGCAGAACCCTACCTATGCAAGAATTCGTGCACCGGATATCTAGTTGAATATACAATTTTGACCTTAACTAATATTTTTTCATTTCAGGTGACTAATTAGGTGAACAGAATTTAGATGCTTAAAAGAGTCTTGCAAGAATCTCTCAAAGTATCAGGTGCTCGGGACCCACAAGGATGTCATAAAGATCTGCTCAGTTCTCAGGTGGCAACTGGCAAGCCTGGGTATTCTTTACGGGACTTTCTTCTCCAATCTCTTCCTTTTTGTTGTTTTATTGGGGTGACATTGTAATAAATTATACAGATTTCAGGTGCACACTTCTATAATACATCATCTATATATTGCGTGTTCACCACCCCAAGTCAAGGCTCCTTCCATCACCTTTATCTCTCCTATACCCTCTTCTACCTTTCCCTACTCCTCCCCTTCCTCACTGGTAATCACCATGCTGTTGTCCAAGTCTATGAGTTTTTTATGTTTGTTTGTTTTTGCTTACTCCTGTCACCCTTTCCCAATCTCTTCTTTAAAAAGAAAAAAGAAAGAAAGAAAATCATCCAAGCAACGTTTCTTTATTGATCACCTAGGATTTTACCCACTATTTGGGGAATGAAGGCAAAAAGGCATTGGGAAGCTACACGATTGCTTCCCTAAAGGAGCTTATAATCTGGCTCAGATTAGTGCTATTAGTGCTTCTCAACACTATTTCCTTGTTACAATCACTTAGGCAACATTTTCTAAATGCCAACATATATGTAATTTTGGTTCACTGGGCCTCACTCTAGGTAAATTAAAGACAATTCCTCTTTGTGGGTTCTGGGAATCAATGCCTTTTCAAATCTGTCCAGATGGTTCCAATGTATGACACAATGTGTTGGGAAACACCAAGGACAAGATATGAAGGAAGAGTGAGACTCAATAGAGTGGAGAGAGAAGAAAAAAGGAAACCAATATGGAATGAAAGAGTTGGGGAAGACTATTTGGGCAGGGTAGGGTCTAGAAAGGTGGGTACAATAGTAAGGAAAGCTACCTGTCCTTTTGGGAACCTTGAAATATATGTGAACTATATCCAAAAGAATATTGCAAATATTGTTTATATAGTTAAAAAGCAGTTCTACCAGCCATTCACAGAAGAAAATAGCGGAGGTTGAAATCATGACATTCAGACCAGAACTAGACCCTGGAGGTAAGCAGCGGTGGGGGACTTCCGGCCTGCAGGCCATATAAAGGCCCAAGAAATCATTTGGTCTGGCCCTGCCAAGGCATTAGGGATAAAGTAATGAAATGTTTGACCAAATATAGCGGGCTGATTTTTAAGTGGATAATTTTTTATGGCCCACAAATGATATTATAAATATCCAAATAGCCCTTGGCAGAAAAAAGGTTCCCCACCCCTGGTATAAAGGAAGAAAATGGTCTTTCTACATGTGGGGATCATTGTAAATAATAGCATGAAAGTAGGCTGTGAGGGTAAAGAGTGAAAAAATTTTCAAAATAAGAGGACTCAAATTGAAAGGTGAAAGAAAATAAGGGTATAAATAAGGGCTCTGATATCACAAGACTTTGAAAGGCAGGCTGAGTAAAGTTTATGGGTTTGCCTTGTACCTTGCTTCTTAAACAGAGTCATGAAAAGAAAATTGTGCTTGGGAACAGTGATAGAGTGACTGTGAGGCTTAGATGCCTCATGGTTAGAAGGCCACAGTGATGGTCCACATGGGGGTAGTGGGGTATTACTCTCTGTAAGTAATCCCCCACTTCTCCTGGAAGGACACTGGTGATGGCCTTGTAAGGCCCACTAGGCTAATCTCCCTGAGGCCAGGACTATGGTTGCAAATATCTTTACTGCCAGCATTTGCTGCAAACATTTTCACAGCACAACTGTTGGCCGGAGGCAATTTCTCCCTAAAAGACAAAATAACTGGTCGACAGTTTGGCTTCCTATCTCTATGGACAGAGGCAACAGACGGCGTATTTGAGCTGGTTGTCAGTGTGGTTTAATTTCTCCGTTGAGAAAGTTCTCGCAGTGCTCCCATTCTTATAGGAGGTAAGTCTTAGCCAGATTGCATGCTGTTCTAGAAAATGGTTAAAAATCCATGTTTGCAAATCCTTGGTGAGCACAGTCCTCCCTGCCGCAAAAGAGGCGGCTGCTCATACACACAGTTTTCAAGAGCATTAATTATCCATTGTTTAGTTGGAAACTCTCTCGATGAAGGCAGAAATCCAAGGATTCAAGTGAAAAGGAAAAAAAAAAAGTGCAATGCGAACGAGGAGACAAATCAACAAGCAAAAAGAAAAAGAAGTGTAATACTATGAACAAAGTCTTCAAAGATGATATATTTTCATTTTCCACAATAAAGTACTTTTAATTCTATGATCAGGTGGTGGTGTGTTTTGTTTGTTTGTGTTTTTCATGTTTCATCATCATTCTCCTATGAATGCTCCCGTTTCTTCATTCCTGTTTCTTTTACGGCCAAATTGCCTTACGGCCGAGTCGCCCTGCGGCCAAGCTGTTTGGGGCGAGACCACCTGAACGGACCTCCTCGCATCTCCATCCTTCGTCACACCCGCGGAGACCCTCTCTCTGCACAAGGTAACATTCTCGGAGTTTCGGGGATCAGGCCCGGTGTCTGGGGGCCGTTACTGTGCAGCCTCCTGGCGGGCGGTAAGGACATGCTCTGCCCGTTGGCGGGGCAGGAGCAGGGACGGAGCCAGGGGAGCTGGGCCCCAGCCAGGCTCCTCAGAGGTGAAGCCTCACAGCAGAAACGGTGGTCCCCAACCTGGGAAGCTCCTGGGGCGTCATTGAGACCCGAGTGCCATTCATTCACATGCGTGACATTCGTAAACAGTGCAGCATCTGAGCTAGCGGGTCTCCCCTGCTCACTCGGGCCTCAGTCATGAGGCGGAATTGAGTCCCATGACAGCCGGACCCAGGCCGGGTGTCTGTCTGGAAGTTAGTCTGAACCTGATGAATTCAGAGGATCATGCAAAAGCAGGCACAGGCGAGGCGAAAGTTTACTCTGGCACTGCCCAGAACAAAAAGAGTTTGCTTAGGACATTCATAGAATAAACTGTTTTTCAAGAACCTTGGCAACCCCATGTTGCATACAGATAATATATTCGTGTCAGACGAGTTTTATCTTCATATTAAAGAAAGTCAGAGCTTGTTTGCTTGGCAACGCTGCTTTGATTATTCTTTCGGTTTTCTACATATGGCATAACCTGGTTTCGGATGGTGTAAAATGTATCCTATCCACTAAGTTCAGAACCTTTTTTTTTCCATTGTGGGAGGCCAGTAACCCTCAAGAAAAACAAGTAAAATACAGTGTTGTTGTATTTAGGGAAAGATATGCAATGACAAAATAGTCTTTTAAAATTAATAATGGGGATATAAAATTTTATTAAAAATACAAGAAATGAAAAAATATACTCAATATAATTAGTTTAAAATAAGAGGGTAATAGAAAGGAGATGATTCAGATGAACAACATAAAAATCATGGAAAAAATCGTAAGAGGAAAACAGAAAATGTAAGACAAAGGAATTTACAGGAAGGTAGTCACACCGAGATGCTCAGACACATACCTGGGTGGACACACACCTGCTACAACGGATGAATTGTCCCTGATCCTAGGCAAGGCCAGTTCTTCCACTTAAGCTTCCAATTCTCTATAGCCAATTATTCCCTCTTTTTCCTCGCACAAAAGCAATAAATGTGTCTTTTTTAAAAAATTGATTGATGAGAGAGAGAGAGACAGATTGATTTGTATTTCCACTTGTTTATGCATTCCTTAGTTGATTCTTATACTTGAACTGACAGGAATCGAACCCACAACTTTGGCTTATCAGGAGGACGCTCTAACCAATTTACCTACCCAGCCAGGGCCAGATGTGTCTTTTTCAATTTATGTAAGGACATGGACAAGAAGCATCAACATGTGCTCTAAATTGAAGTCTGAACCAGAATTGAAAGGTCCCACTCACGTGTCATGGATTGTGTAATAATCCATCTATTACCTAATCCTGGAAGATGGAGGGAGTTGCAATAATGCTCAGATAAAATCCCTTGTCAGTCTTGTGGAAGGAGGCTTCAAGCAGATTCAATTCAATTTTAGGGATTAGAGGAGTGTGATATTACTTGTATATAGTGTCGATCAGTAAGTGCTTATCTACCACATCAGTACTACAATCACTATTTTACCAATGAACAAACTGACGCTTAGAGCATTGAGTTCCCCAGGTGTCAGAGCCAGTAGAGCCACGTCTGGAAGCCAGTTGCCTGTCTCAAAGCTTTTGCTACTGTTCTTCAGAAGGCCATGGATCTTCCTCCCCCTGCCTCAAGCCAAACCCCTCAACTTGTGGCAGGACTGCTGACATGATTTTGTTGCCCACTGGCACTGGAGTTGCCTGTGTGAGGATAGTCACATGTCCCAGTCTGCCCGGGGCAGTCCTGGCCAGGTTCAGGAGGTATCTTCATCTTTTTGTGTTATCAAGAGTTACATGGAAATAAGCTGAGATGGGTTCCGTAGACTTGCAGTGTGTATTTCCAGCTACCGACACTTTTTGCTGCTGGTGGATAAGGTGCGCATACAGTGGGAAGTTTCCTCTTTAGCACGTGGTGAAGCTGAAAGGCAACCAGAAGTACCCAGTCTTCGGCACTGACCCTTTTTGTTGGGGAGCACATGAGACTTCGTTGGAAAGCTGTAAGGAGGATATTCCAAGAAAAGGGAGGTGTGTAGAAGGCCGTCTGCCCTGTTTATGGGAATTCCGACTTAGGGGAGACTTAGGAGAGTGTTGAAGGCAGCGCCCCTAATTATTCCTTGACCTTCCCAAACAAGCCTGTGCATGTGCAGACCCCCGAGTGTTTACTGGAATTATTATACTTAATCCCTGGATGCCTTTGCCTAGGACAATGTAAGCACGTGTGTCCTCCCAAGATTACTCACCCCACTGATTGTATCTAAAGATAAAAATTCCAATAAAGGCCTAACAGGCAGGAATAGAGGATGCCCAGGCCACTAGAACCGGGGGCCCCTTAGCCCTCTCTTGCACAGCGAAACTGTGTCTGAGTAATCTGTTCATCCGTTATTCAGGGGCTGCTGGTCAGCCCCGGCACCTTTTCACATCCAATGTAATGAACACCTTCTTTTCAAGGACAGTAAGTAAGGTGCGCCATGATAAAGCACATTTGAATAGAAGCATCTAGGCCAGAGGTGGGCAAACTTTTTGACTCGAGGGCCACAATGGGTTCTTAAACTGGACCGGAGGGCCGAAACAAAAGTGTGGATGGAGTGTTTGTGTGAACTAATATAAATTCAAAGTAAACATCATTACATAAAAGGGTACGGTCTTTTTTTTTTTTAGTTTTATTCATTTCAAACGGGCCGGATCCGGCCCGCGGGCCATAGTTTGCCCATGGCTGATCTAGGCACATGTAAACCTTCTGTTTTTCATTGGTTGTAGGAAAAGACTTTGGAGCTGCTTCCCCTACTCACTCTTAGGTATAACTGTGTCCTGACCACCAAGTTGTACAAAGCCCCACTAGGTGATGCGATCTATGAAAATTGTGAGGAATTACTGATTAGAGTGTGGAACATGCTGAAAATAGGAAGGTGGTTCTCTCATTGGCAAAGTTAAGGGTAGAAAATATTCTGGTTTCTCTGGTTTTGCCATGCAGTAGGTGGTCATATATAATATACACCTATTTTGTTGTTTGGGAACGTATTTTTATATTGCAATATGTCATTTCAACAGCAAAAAGTTTAAAAAGGAAATGTCATATTCAATTTAAAAAATTCTGAACTAAAGTGTACATTTCTCGGGAAAGCTAGATAATGAATGTATAACTGCCACAAATTAATATTTTGTCTACATCCGCCATTCACTAAGGAAATTATAGAGATTTAGTTAATCACACAAAACCATAACATATAAATCTGCTCAAGGATCTTCAGCATTGCCTGGCCGACGTGGCTCAATGGTTGTGCCTCAAACCATGAACCAGGAGGTCATGATTTGATTCTGGGTCAGGGAACATGCCCAGGTTTTGGGCTTTATCCCCAGTAGGGAGTGTTCAGGAGCAGCCAATCAGTGATTGGCTTTCACCATTGATGTTTCTATCCCTCACTCAGTCTCCCTAAACTATACTCTAATTTCACTAATTCTACACTAATGTCCTTTTCCTATTTCAGGATCTAATCCATGACATCATATTGCATTTAAGCTAGTGTTTTTTTAGTCTCCTCTAACGTATTATAGATCCTTTGTCCTTAATTTCCTATGACCATGACACTTCTTTTTTAAAATATGTTTTTATTGATTTTTAGAGAGAGAGGCAGGGAGAGGGATAGAGATAGAAACATAAATGAGAGAGAAACATCACCTCCTGCATGCCCCCTACTGGGGATTGAGCCCAAGACCCGGGCATGTGCCCTAACTGGGAATTGAACAGGTAACCGTAACCTCTTGGTTCCTGGGTCAGTGCTCAACCCATACCAGCCATGCTGACCTTGACACTTCTGAAGAATACTGGTCAAATATTTTGTAGGTTATTCCTCAGTGTTCTTTTATGATTGGTCTGGAGTTAGAAATTTGCGTAGAAGAGCAGAGAGTTGAAGTGCTTCTCAGTGCATTTTATCAGGACGTACACTAGTACACTGTAAATTATACTAGTACACTGTAAATTATACTAGTACACTGTAAATTACCATGTTCCTTTTCATACTCTAATCATTAGACATGAATCACTAAATCTGGTCAACATTCCACAGGTGGCAAATTAAGCTCTACTTTCTGGAGGAAGAAGTATCAAAACATTTGTGGACCTATGTTAAAAACCATGATTGCTAAGTATTTATGGAGAGATACTTTGAAGCTATACAAATATCCTGTTTCTCTTTAAAGTTTTACCCACTGATTTTAGCATTCCGTAGTGGATCTGCCTGCAGCAACTCTTGTTGTGGCATAAACCTTTAATCATTTTTGAGGGAAGCAAGATGGCGGCGATATAGGCAGACGCGTCCCAGGTCTTGTCCTGGAGCAAACGGAGTAAGCAGCTGAAACTAATAACACCCACCCCGAATTGGCAAATTTACTCAGCTGGTGAGACGGTTTGCAGCCTGGAAGGGCAGACCTCCCCTGGAAAGGTTAAAAACCAGGGATCTGGGCAGGAAAGTTTGCCAGACCTGAGCCCAGAGGGTCGGAGGGAGACCGCATGGCAGACAGCCGCGTCTCTTGGGACAGACACAGACCCTGACCAGGGTAAGGAGTTCCGCGGGTTTGCTGGCGCCAGGAGATTTGAGATTTGGATTTTGTGATTGCGGAGAACTGAGACTAAAGGGGGCATCCTGAGGAACTGATCAGACCGTGCAGTGCCCATAAGAGAGGAGCGTTTCCCAGACCATGCAGTGCTGGTAAGAGGAGCGTTTCCCAGACCGGTAAGAGGAGCGTTTCCGCGGCCGGCCGGCGTTTGTCTGTTTCTTTGTTTTCACTGAACCCTGCTCATAGGACAGTTCGGATACAGACACTCACCTGTGCTGAAGAGAGGGTGAAGGTGCAGACGAGGGGAATCTGGGGAGAGGCTGAGGAAAGAGGGGGAGCCGGAGGAGGTGGCAGCGAATTGAGTGCTGAGACCCCCCTGGGCCCAGGACTGGGGCAGCCATTCCTCCAGAGGGTGGAATTCCTCCCCCCAGCCCCCCAGGCAAGGAGCACAGCCACACCCAGATTCCACCCTGTATGAGATAAAGGACTAAAACAAGCTGATTAGTCCCTGGGAGTTACCAGGGTCTGGCCTATAGAGGGATTTTCAGTCCCACCAACAACACAGAGCAGGGTAAGGATTAAAAAAGGATAGAGAAGCTGTATAGCCTCAGAGGCCAACCCAAAAACACTGCCACCCAGAGGTTGAGCCACAAACTGACTCTTAGGGGAATACAAATTAAGGCAGACTGGATCACAAATACGGCCTGCTTTAAAATCAGGACTGTGATTTACAACACGGAGGAACAGTGTAATGCAGGCAACACTCTCCTAAATACCTGGCAGGACCAAGGCGAACCAGGCTGAAGAGTAGAAGAACCGAAAGACCATCACTACTGCAAATTTTTTCTTTTTCTTTTTCTTTTTATTTTTTTCACCTTTTTACTAAGAAACCAATTTTTTTTTCTCTTTTTCTTCTTTTTCCATCACCTGATTTTACCCTTTCAATTACCACATTTTTATTTTTAACCAGTATTATTACTCCTACCATTTTACCATTTTTTAAAGTGCCATTTTATTTTCTCTTTATTTTCTTTTGGGATTAGTGTTCTCCATTCTATTTTCATCGTTCCTTTAGCATTAATTTTCCCTATCTCAATTCCACCTCTTTGCTAAAACCCTCTTCCTTACTTTTCCCCTTTTGGTGTCCTGTTTCTCTTACCCTATTCCTGCTCCAGACCTTCCCAATTCCCTCTTTTTACCCCCTGTCTAATTCCACCCTACTTATATATCCTATTTCCAATCTACTGCTCTAAATCCTTATACACCTATTCTTTATCCTTCTTCACTTTCCAATCATTTTTTTCTCTCTCTTATCTTTCTATTGTTTTCTTGATTGTTGAATATATTGGGCTTTTTTTTTTTTTTTTTTTTTTTTTTTTTTTTTTTTTTTTTTTAAATTTGTTTGTTTGTTTTGTTTTGTGTTTTTTCTTCTTTTTTAGGACTGGTTGTGAGGTTGTTTTTCTTTTTCTTTTTCTTTTTCTTTTTTTTTTTCTGCTGGTTTTTCCCTTCCCTCCCCCACCCCACCCCAGCTATTTTTGTGCTTCTGTTTTCCCTTACCCCTCTGGATATTATTGGTGGTTTGTAGTTTGCATTCATCTCCAGGGATCTGTTGCTGGAATTTGTTGAGATTAGTGGCAGTTCTATTCGAGTTTGCTCCTCATACGGGGAGTCTCTTCCCCACTTCTACTTCATTCTCTTTTTTCGCTCTCTTTTTTCCCCCCTCTTTTTTCCCAATTCTATTTTTGCACTCCTTTTTTGTTTGTTTTTTTCTTATTTTTCTTTTCTGTTCTCTCTTTTATCTTCTTCTCTTCTTTCTCCCTTATCCCCTAATTCTCTTAATTCGGTTGGTCACCTTTATTTGGAGTTATTAATATTGTGAATATACTTGTGTTCAGTGCCTGGTACGTTGTGCCTTGCTCTGTTGTATTTTGTGCCTTTAAATCAACGCAGCAGATCCAAGCAACAGCAGCCCCCTGATCACCGCAGCCTCCTGATCACCACAGCCTCCTGATCACCACACCCTCTGTCTGTGGAACAGCAACTGTACGTGAAGCCTCCCCCCACCAGCCAGAAGAGCCAACACAGCTGTGAACAACACCCACCAGAGGAGCTGCTGCCAACTGGAAAGCAGCTGCTACCGCAACCGTCTGAGCAGCAACCACAACCAAGGAGCCCCTGCCACCCAGGGAGCAGCCACTGAACACCTCAACATCTACATATGTCAGCGAGATCAAACATGGGTAGGCAAAGAAACCCCCAAAGGAAAGAAAAGGAGGACTCGCCAGAAAAGCAGCTAAGTGAGACAGAGATATGCAACATGACGGAAAAAGAATTCAGAATAAGGTTCCTAGAGTACATGCACCACATGTTCAAGAAGCAAGAAGAAACAGATGAAAAACTCAACTACTTATGCAAGAAGCTAGAAGAAACAGATGAAAAAATCAACAACTTAAGTAAGTCCCAAGAAGAAATGAAGAGTGACATAGCTTCAATAAAAAACTCCATTGAAAGTATCAACAGTAGACTGGGAGAAGCGGAGGACCGAATTAGTGAATTAGAAGACAAGGAAGCAAAACACACTCAAACTGTACGGCAAATGGAGAAAAAAATTAAAAGACAGGAGGAGAGCCTAAGGGAGCTTTGGGACAACATGAAACGAAACAACATACGAATAATAGGGGTGCCAGAACAACAGAAAGATGAACATGGATTAGAAAACCTATTCGAAGAAATAATATCAGAAAACTTCCCTGAGGTGGGGAAGAAAAAAGTCACACAAGCCCAGAGAGTCCCAAACAAGGTGAACCCGAAAAGACCCACACCAAGACACATCATAATTACCATGGCAAATGTTCAGGATAAAGAGAGAATCTTACAGGCTGCAAGAGAGAGACGGAAAGTAACATACAAGGGATCTCCCATTAGATTATCAAATGATTTCTCAACAGAAACACATCAGGCCAGAAAAGAATGGACGGAAATCTACAAAGTGATGCAAAGCAAAGGACTGAATCCAAGAATACTCTATCCAGCAAGGCTATCATTCAAAATTGAAGGGGAAATAAGAAGCTTCACAGACAAAAAAGGGCTAAGGGAGTTTATCACCACCAAGCCAGCCATGCAAGAAATGCTAAAGGGACTGGTGTAAAAAGAAGAAATATCAAGCTCAGAAAGAAAACAGCCACACACACACACACAAAAAGAAATGGCTACAAACAAATACCTTTCAATAATAACTTTAAATGTAAATGGACTAAATGCTCCAACCAAAAGACATCGAGTGGCTGAATGGATAAAAAAACATGACCCATACATCTGCTGTCTACAAGAGACCCACCTCATTAGAAGGGACTCACACAGACTGAAAGTGAAGGGATGGAAAAATATCTTTCACGCAAATGGAAAGGAAAAGAAAGCTGGGGTAGCAATACTTATATCTGACAAAGTACATCTCAAAGTGAAGGCCATAACCAGAGATAAGGAAGGCCACTTCATAATACTAAAGGGATCAATACAACAAGAAGATATAACCCTGGTAAACATATATGCACCCAATGCAGGAGCACCCACATACATAAGAAAACTTCTGGAAGATATCAGGGGAGAGATCGACAACAATACAATCATAGTAGGGGACTTTAATACACCACTGACATCACTGGATAAATCCGCTAGACAAAAACTCAGCAAAGAAACAGCAATCCTAAATGACTCACTAGATCAGATGGACTTAATTGACATCTTCAGAACACTTCACCCCACAGCTGCGGAATATACATTCCTCTCAGGTGCTCATGGGACATATTCAAAAATAGACCACATATTGGGTCACAAGCAAAGTCTCCACAAATTCAAGAAGATTGAAATCATAAAAAGCTTCTTCACAGACCACGATGGCATAATGTTAGAAATAAACTACAATAAAAACAACCCAAAATACTCAAACACTTGGAAGCTGAATAGCATGTTATTAAATATTGATTGGGTTACCGATGACATCAAAGAAGAAATTAAAAACATCCTGGACACTAATGACAATGAAAACACAACAATCCAAAACCTCTGGGACACAATGAAAGCAGTCCTGAGAGGGAAGTTTATAGCTCTACAGGCCTATCTCAAAAAACAAGAAAAAATGGTAGTCAATCATCTAACTCTACAACTCAAAGAATTAGAAAGAGAGCAACAAGAAAACCCCAGAGTGAGCAGAAGGAAGGAGATAATAAAGATTAGAGCAGAAATCAATGAAATAGAGACCAAAAAAACAATACAGAAAATCAATGAAACCAAGAGCTGGTTCTTTGAAAGGATAAACAAGATTGACAAACCCCTAGCCAGGCTCACCAAGAAGCAAAGAGAGAGGTCCCAAATAAACCAAATCAGAAATGATAGAGGCGAAATAACAACAGACCCCACAGAAATACAAATGATTGTTAAACAATACTACGAGCAACTCTACTCCAACAAACTGGACAACCTGGAGGAAATGGACAAATTCCTAGAAAAATACAACATTCCAAAACTCAATCAGGAAGAATCTAAAAACCTCAATAGGCCAATAACTATGGAAGAAATTGAAGCAGTCATCAGAAAGCTTCCAGCAAACAAAAGCCCAGGGCCAGACGGCTTCACAGGGGAGTTCTACCAAACATTCAAGGAAGAACTAAAACCTACCCTCCTCAGACTACTACAAAAAATTCAAGAGGAAGGAACGCTTCCAAGCTCATTCTATGAAGCCAGCATCACCCTAATACCAAAACCAGGTAAAGACATCACAATGAAAGAGAATTACAGGCCAATATCCCTCATGAACATAGATGCCAAAATCCTCAACAAAATCTTAGCAAATCGGATCCAGCAGTACATCAGAAGGATCATACACCATGACCAAGTAGGATTCATCCCAGAGATGCAAGGATGGTACAACATCCGTAAATCAATAAATGTGATACATCACATAAACAAATTGAAAGAAAAAAACCACATGGTCATATCAATTGATGCAGAAAAAGCATTCGACAAAATCCAACACCCATTTTTGATAAAAACTCTCAGAAAGGTGGGAATAGAAGGATCATACCTCAACATAATAAAAGCCATATATGACAGGCCCACTGCCAACATCATACTCAATGGACAAAAACTAACACCATTTCCCCTAAGAACAGGAACAAGACAGGGATGCCCACTCTCACCACTCCTGTTCAACATAGTACTGGAAGTATTAGCCATTGCAATTAGGCAAGAAGAAGGAATAAAAGGCATCCAAATTGGAAAAGAGGAAGTAAAACTGTCCTTATTTGCAGATGACATGATATTATACATACAAAACCCTAGAGACTCCATCAAAAAGCTACTAGACTTAATACATGAATTTGGCAATGTAGCAGGATACAAAATTAACCCCAAGAAATCTGAGGCATTTCTATACACCAACAGTGAACTTTCAGAAAGGGAGATCAGAAAAACAATCCCATTTACCATCGCACCAAAAAAATTAAGATACCTAGGAATAAACTTAACTAAAGAGGTTAAAGACCTCTACTCAGAAAACTACAGGACTTTGAAAAAAGAGATAGAGGAAGACATAAACAGATGGAAGAACATACCATGTTCTTGGATTGGTAGAATCAACATCATTAAAATGTCCATACTACCCAAAGCAATCTATACATTCAACGCACTTCCCATTAAAATACCAATGGCCTTCTTCAAAGATCTAGAACGAACTCTCCAAAAATTCATCTGGAATAAAAAAAGACCCCGAATAGCTGCAACGATCCTGAGAAAGAACAAAGTAGGTGGGATCTCAATGCCAGATATCAAGCTGTATTACAAAGCCACTGTTCTCAAAACTGCCTGGTACTGGCACAAGAACAGACATATAGATCAGTGGAATAGAATAGAGAGTCCAGAAATTAGCCCGAACCAATATGCTCAATTAATTTTTGACAAAGGAGGCATGAACATACAATGGAGCCAAGATAGTCTCTTCAATAAATGGTGTTGGGAAAATTGGACAGACATATGCAAGAAAATGAAACTAGACCACCAACTTACACCATACACAAGAATAAACTCAAAATGGATAAAGGACTTAAATGTACGACAGGAAACCATAAAAATTCTAGAAGAATACAAAGGCAACAAAATCTCAGACATATGCCAAAACAATTTCTTCACTGATACAGCTCCTAGGGCAGTTGAAACTAAAGAGAAACTGAACAAATGGGACTACATCAAAATAAAAAGCTTCTGCACAGCAAAAGAAACCATCAACAAAACAACAAGAAAACCCACCTCGTGGGAAAACATATTTGCCAACGTCATATCGGATAAGGGCTTAATCTCCAAAATTTATAGGGAACTCATACAACTTAACAAAAAGAAGATAAACAATCCCATCAAAAAATGGGCAAAGGATCTAAATAGACACCTTTCAAAAGAGGACATTCAGAAAGCCAAGAGACATATGAAAACATGCTCAAAGTCACTAATCATCCGAGAGATGCAAATCAAAACAACAATGAGGTACCATCTCACACCTGTCAGAATGGCCATCATCAACAAATCAACAAACGACAAGTGCTGGAGAGGATGTGGAGAAAAAGGAACACTTGTGCACTGCTGGTGGGAATGCAGACTGGTGCAGCCACTATGGAAGGCAGTATGGAGGTTCCTCAAAAAATTGGAAATGGAACTCCCATTTGACCCTGTGATCCCACTACTAGGAATATATCCCAAGAAACCAGAAACACCTATCAGAAAGGATATATGCACCCAGATGTTCATAGCAGCACAATTCACCATAGCTAAGATCTGGAAACAGCCTAAGTGCCCATCAGTAGATGAATGGATTAGAAAACTGTGGTACATCTACACGATGGAATACTATGCTGCTGTTAAAAAGAAGGAACTCCTACCATTTGCAACATCATGGATGGAACTGGAGAGCATTATGCTAAGTGAAACAAGCCAGTCAATGAAGGAAAAATACCACATGATCTCACTCATTCATGGATAATAAAGACCATTACAAACTTTTGAACAATAATAGATACAGAGGCAGAGCTGCCTCAAACTGATTGTCAAACTGCAGTGGGAAGGCCAGAGAGAGTTGGGGGGCAGGAGGGAGGGG
Source organism: Myotis yumanensis (assembly GCF_028538775.1). NCBI lineage: Eukaryota > Metazoa > Chordata > Mammalia > Chiroptera > Vespertilionidae > Myotis > Myotis yumanensis. The sequence continues at coordinate 38,662,020 of NW_027223766.1, read as the reverse complement.
AGTAAGAGATCAACCGAAGGACTTGTATGCATGCATATAAGCATAACTAATGGACATAAGACACTGGGGGGTAAGGGAGGGTAGTGGTTTGTCAAGGGCGGGGGGGGGGGGGAAAGGATACTTATGTAATACCCTTTGTAATACTTTAAGAGGAAAATAAAAAAAAAAAAAAAATAAAAAAAAAAAAAGAAAATCAAAAAAAAAAAAAAAAAAAAAAAAAAAAAAAAAAAAAAAAAAAAAAAAAAAGAAACAGATGGCTTGAAGATCTGGAGGTGCAAATTACAAAAGGGTTTAGCTGAAACCTGGAGAAATGAAACTGACAGTTGACAGGGACCAGATTTGACGAATCCTAAAAACCATGACAGAGAAATCATGGCAACAGGATCCAATGAAGACTTTTACAGAGGAGTAACCTAATGACATATGCTTTAAAAATGGATAATTTTAATGATAATATGAAGCATGAATTGGACAGGGCTAGGAAGACCGGACTCATTATTTTCTTAATTAAAAAACTTGTTAATTGGGTACAGCATACACACAGTAAACTGCATACATATTAAATGTTTAGCTTGATAAATGTTTTCATATATATATGTATGTATACATATGTATATATTTTTATGTAACCACTAACTAAATTAGGAACTTTTCCAACATCCCAGAAGAGTCTCTCTCCTGTGCTTCCCAGGCAATACCCATTGTAGCTTCCACTCCTTCACCCCACATTCTATGGAGAGCCTCTATTCTGGCTTCTATCACCATAGATTCATTTTTCTTCACCTTTATATAAATGGAATCATGGGCTATGTAATCTTATGGCTAACTTCTTTTTTTTTAAATTAAATCTTTATTGTTCAGATTATTGAACAATAATCTGAACAATAGCTCTCCTCCACCCAGTTCCCATCCCACCCTCTGCCCTTACCCCTCCCACTGTCCTCATCCATAGGTGTACGATTTTTGTCCAGTCTCTTCCTGCACCCCCAAACCCCTTTCCCCCCAAGAATTGTCAGTCCACTCCCTTTCCTTGCCCCTGGTTCTATTATATTCACCAGTTTACTCTGTTCATCAGATTTTTTATTCCCTTGATTTTTAGATTCACTTGTTGATAGATATGTATTCGCTGTTCATAATTTTTTTTTATTAAATCTTTATTGTTCAGAAAAAAAAAAAAAAAAAAAAAAAAAAAAAAAAAAAAAAAACCTTTAATCATTTTTGTCTCTTCCATCGTTTCTATGTTTGTTATTGGAAATCTTTAATGAAAACTTGTTCCTTCTCCCCACTTATATATTTATTCAATCATTTACTTATATCAGTACAGGCTAATGATATTTGCTTTATTCTCTATCTTATAAGCTAATACTATCATTATTTGGTTACTAAGATCGTTCTAGCTTTGGCCATGGGGAACTCTCGCAGGTAGACTTATATTTATTTTTTTTCTTACACTTTTCCTTGCTATCTAGCACAAGATGCAATAAGCCCCAGAATAAGCCTAATTTCACAGCACATTCCCACTGAAACATCTTTTCTTTTCCTTGACCCAGTTTTAGAGTCAGTCTTTTCTCCAAAGAACCCTGCAACCTCTTACTGGAGAATGGTATTAAAAGCCAAGATCTTGATACTAATATGCTTATTGTTACTGGTATCTCTACTTCTAGACCTTCTCAGTAGATATAGCTAAGATGTGTCCTATATAATAAAACCCTAATATGCAAATCAACTGAACAACAGAACAACTGGTCACTATGACACCCACTGACTACCAGTGGGCAGACACTCTTCGCAGGAGCTGCCCCCTGATGGTCAGTGCATTCTCACAGGGGGGGCACCGTGCAGCCAGAAGCTGGGTTCACAGCTGGCGAGCGCAGTGGTGGAGACGGGAGCCTCTCCTGCCTCTGCAGAAATGCTAAGGACCCCTTGGGGGATGTCCGACTGCCAGCTTAGGCCCGCTTCCCTCCCTAGAGGTGTCCTAGACTGCGAGAGGGCACAGGCCAGGCTGAGGGACTCTCCCCCTGCCCCAGTGCACAAATGTCATGCACCAGGCCTCTAGTTTAAATATAATAACCATCGTATGCAGACACTCATATACTTCTTTCTATAGTACGTATATTTTAAAATAAACAAGAGCTCAGACTAATGTATCAGACCATACCCAGCCCAGCACTTATGTTATATTTTAATGTTCAGGTCAATATAAATATTTATTCTTTAATACACATTGATATGTTTTAGTTTTATTTTAAAATAATTTTATTTTTAAAGATGGTTTATGACAATATTATAGAGCCATAAGAATGAATTTATTTCTCAATAACAAAATATTTCAAAAAGCATACAATTATAATTATTTTAAAATCCTTTTCACTCCCAAAAGATGTCCTAATAAACTCTAAAGTGACTGTACAGTGAATTAAGCTGAGCTTAGTAGGCACTTGGAATGCTATGACTTATAGCAAAGCCTCATAAGCTTTCCTGTTCATATACTAGTAGATCACCTGAGGATCTTGTTAAACTGCAGACTGATTCAGTGGGACTCGGGAGGGGTTTGCGAGTCTGCACTTCTAACAAACTCCCAGCTGTTGCCCATGCTGCAGGTGTACAGGCTACATTGAGTAGCAAGGCTCCAGACTGCAGTATAGTTGTCATTGCACGAGCTTTCCGTACAGTTATTCAGTTGTCCTGCAATCCTCATCCATGACCCATTCCTACTGAACTCAGTAACCACTAGGACTTTTCTTCATTGCTCTATTTCAGTTTTGTGTCTTTGTCCGTAATACAAACAAGGCAAATTTCTATCAATGTGTAAATTAGATTAGCTGTATTTGACAGGTGAAAATGAATTTCACCAGAATTTAACTTACTATTTGCCAGGCTACATTCATATTTTACTTATACACAACAGCTGCAGCACTGTGAACTTTCCCATTTTCAAGTTAATATTAATGTTGATGAGTTTTTTTTAACCCAAATAAAACACTTTTGTGGAGTCTATGACAAGAGTGGTGGACTCACACTGTGATCAGAGATGGATGCTTAAGGGAATAGTGGAATCATTCGTGATTCATGACCATTCCTGGTGGGGGGTGGGCTGGGAGTGGAGAGAGAGTGACAGGAGAGAGGAACCAATTAAATATGTACAGTATTGCAATCTCACGGCCATCTGTGCTAATGGCATGCCACAAATCTCAAACTGAAACAGTGTGAAAGCAAATGGTATTAGTTAATTTTAATATTGTGCCCTTCAGACTTACTGGTTTTACTTCATGCATTCATTCATTCATGATTGCATTCTGATTTTGAGTTCTTACTCTGACAATGTTGTGATAGGCACTGCGGAACAGATATTGAGATAGACTTCTACTACCTTTGGGTAGAGAAGTATAGAAAGAAAAGTACACAGGTGAATGTTTTATATAAAACATGATAAATGCTACACTGTTGCATGGCGTCCTGGAAGAACATAAGAGAGCATCTTATCTAATCTTGAGGATCCTGGGAAAGTTTTTCAGGGGAAATGGTGCCTAATTAGAGATGTAATAAATGAATAAGTTGTCCAGATAAAGAAAAACAGGGGACAATGACAGAGAAGAGGGGGAAGATAAGAGGAGGTAGGTGGGAAAGAGGTTATTTTTAGAACATTCTAATAAGAGAAATTAGCATGTGCAAAACCCAAATGAGCAGAGCATAATTCACTTTGATAATTACAACTTCCCCTATTTTTTTTTTTTCCTGGATTCCCAAATTAGTGATGTCAGCACCACTCACCAGGTTACCCTGACCACAAACTAGGAGTAATCCTGGTTTTCTGCTGCTCTCTCATTCTACTGCCTCCCATTTTAATGATCATCTAGTTCTCTCCATTCTTCCTTGTAGATATATCTTAAATGGGTTTTCTTCACCCTAAATAACTATAAGAGCCTTCAAACTAAGCTTCCTAATTTCAGTTTTAAATGTTTCCAGGTGGAAACACATTTTAACTACAGTGATCTTTCCAAAGATAACGTTTGATTACTGCCACCCCCTTTTTAAATCCACAATGGCTCCTCATTGCCCTCAGGATCAGGATTCTGTAACAGGGTCAAGAAGACCTTAGTTCATTGGGCTCCTGCTTATGTCTCCACCTTGCTGATCCCATATTTGATTCATTGCATATGTACTTGTTGATTACTTATATATAATAGTCACTATACTATATATTATAAATAAAAGGAATAAGATAAACAGCCCTGTAAACATAAATGCTTATATCCCACCAAAAGAGACATTTAAACAAATGATTACATTATTAGCAATGGTTTGGAGAATACTGGCCCACTACCACTTGTATGATGTGAGTAACCTGGGCATTGTAACTATAGTTTTTGGTGAATCTTGGACCTGACCTCTTCTGGAGTAGAATTTTTTTCTAGGCCTTAATTTTGAAAAAGGATTTTTAAAAAGGCGGTAATACTAGACACTAAAATAGATAAACCATGACTCTCCAAGTGTGATCAGGGCATGAGAATAAATAAGAAGGAATCTGGTTTCTGAAAACCTCTAACCACACACACGCAAACACATCACATATTTATATACACAAATATTACAAATATGTAATAAATATTCAGTGTGTATGACAAATACATATGACATATATATTGTGTGTGTGTATACTAGTATATCTCCAAAGATGATGAATATAGAAATCTGTACCTTTAACTTCTAGTTTAGTTTAGTGTGTGCACATGTGTTTAGTATATATGACAAATGTACTATCTATCTATCTAAAATATATATACTAGGGGCCCGGTGCACGAAATTCGTGCACGGGGAAGGAGGGGTCCCTCAGCCCGATCTGCACCCTCTCCAATCTGGGAGCCCTCAGGGGATGTCCTACTGACGGCTTAGACCTGCTCTGCTCTCTGCGGACCTGCCTGCTTGACGCCACCGTAGGCCTGGTGTCTGCTCTCTGTAGGGGCCTGCCTGTCCTTCGCCGCTGGGGTCAGGGGCAAGCAGCGCCCTGCTGTCTTCTCTCTGGCTCGCCACTGCAGGGGCAAGCAGGACCCTGGTGTCTGCTCTCTGTGGGGGCCCTGCAAGGGACTGCTTGCCCCTCGCTGCCACGGCCAGTGGCCAGCAGGGCCCTGTTGTCTGCTCACTTGCTGCAGGGGACATTCCCACCCCCTTCCTGGCCGCTTGGGTGTGCGCCAGCTTGGAGTGCCTGGGTCCTAGGGATGTTCCCACCCCAACCCCAGCCGCTTGGCACCTGCAAGCTTAGGCCGGACATTCCGGACTTCGGCCGCTCAGGGCCTATGCACAGGCCTACAGGCTCAGAGCGAGCTGGCTCCAGAGGACGCCGTTCCCTGTGAAAGGGCTGTGGCCAGTTTCCCCTCCTGCTCCCAGCCACTCCTGCTGGGTTTCCCCTCCCGCTCCGGGCGCCGTGGCGGGTTTCCCTCCCGCTCCCGGGCGCCCTGGCGGGTTTCCCTCTCGCTCCCAGGGCACTCAGGCAGGTTTCCCTCCCGCTCCCGGGTGCCCTGGCGGGTTTCCGGGTTTCCCTCCCGCTCCCGCTCCCGGGCACTCAGGCGGGTTTCCCCTCCCGCTCCCCGCCGCTCAGGCGGGTTTCCCTCCCCCTCCCGGGCACCCTGGCGGGTTTCCCTCCCGCTCCCGGGCGCTCAGGCGGGCTTCCCCTCCCGCTCCCGGGCGCTCAGGCGGGTTTCCCTCCCGCTCCCGGGCGCTCAGGCGGGTTTCCCTCCCGCTCCCCGCCGCTCAGGCGGGTTTCCCTCCCGCTCCCGGGCGCTCAGGCGGGTTTCCCTCCCGCTCCCGGGCGCTCAGGCGGGCTTCCCCTCCCGCTCCCGGGCGCTCAGGCGGGTTTCCCTCCCACTCCCGGGTGCCCTGGCGGGTTTCCCTCCTGCTCCCCGCCGCTCAGGCGGGTTTCCCTCCCGCTCCCCGCCGCTCAGGCGGGTTTCCCCTCCCGCTCCTGGGCGCTCAGGCGGGCTTCCCCTCCCGCTCCCGGGCGCCCTGGCGGGTTTCCCTCCCGCTCCCGGGCGCCCTCGCGGGTTTCCCTCCCGCTCCCGGGCGCCCTGGCGGGTTTCCCTCCCGCTCCGGGGCGCTCAGGCAGGTTTCCCCTCCCGCTCCCAGGCACTGCCCATTCCCCTCTGAGCCACTGCCCCTCCTTGCAGCCGCTGTGGCTGGGCTTGCCCTCCCACCTACCACCTCCCACCTCCCACCTCTGCAGCCTTGGGTCCATTTCTGTCCTCGAGGCCTCTACTTAGCTTTCTTCTGTACCTCTTGGCCTCCATGTTGTCCTCAGTCTTCCCTCGCAACTGGTATATGCAAATTAACCGCCATTTTTAGCTTCTATAATTGAAACATTGTATCTTTTGGAGCTGTTGCTTCAGGAGCTCAGAGCCAGGCGGCAGCAGGCCTGGGAACCTTGGCTTCCTCCGTCACTGGAGCAAGCAAGCCTTATGTTCCGCTTCAAGCTGCCTGGCTGCCGGCCGCCATCTTGGCTGACAGTTAATTTGCATAGGATATTCTGATTAGCCAATGGGAAGGGTAGCGGTCGTACGCCAATTACCATGTTTCTCTTTTATTAGTGTAGATATATATACACACACATATATACTAGTAATAGCTTAGATCAGTGGTTCTCAACCTTCTGGCCCTTTAAATACAGTTCCTCATGTTGTGACCCAACCATAAAATTATTTTTGTTGCTACTTCATAACTGTAATGTTGCTGCTGTTATGAATCGTAATGTAAATATCTGATATGCAGGATGGTCTTAGGCAACCCCTGGGAAAGGATCGTTCTACCGCCAACGGGGTCGCGACCCACAGGTTGAGAATCGCTGGCTTAGATAATGGGCCACTAATTGATGTAGAGAAAGAATGAGAAGCCAATGAGTTGCCTCAGAATAAAGGAGTCGGCCCCACAATGGTCCAGAAAAGAAGGGAAATGGTCTCTGTTCTGTCAGTGAATCATCTTCCGGATCCTCAGGAGGGCTGGCCCTGGAAACATGTTCCATTAGAGGATAAGGCTTCTGTCCTCAAGTGTCTATGAAAGTGTCCTAAAGACGACAGCAGCAGTGACCTCCTGCATCTTTACAGGACACCCAGCAGGTGCAGCCAGCTGAGACACGTGCCAGCAATAAGATGGCTGTGACACCTTCGGTTCCAGAAAGAGTTATTTCACACATAATCTACATGACGATACTGAGAGAAGAGAGAGGCTTGTTCGGGAACATTACTCCCTTCTCAGCTCCTCACTGAAAACGATTGCCCGTAATGACAGAGTTGCTGCCACTTGAAAGCTGATTTGGAAATGGAAGGGCTTACTTTATCTCAGACCCCATGATTCATGGGGGAATCACGGAAATCTGTTTCTCTTAATGTTTTCCAAAGAGACTTACTGATCAAAGTTGTTTCCTTCCCAGAGGTGTGTTCCTTCCAGCGCAGGGATGAGGCCTATCTCTGGGACACCCAGAGGCCATTTATAGTCACTTCCCAAGTGGCTCTTGTTCTCTGGATTAAAAACGGAAATTATCTCTTGGCTGTCAATGTAACATTTTCCAGCAGCATGAAATTCTGTCAAACAGAAATTGAAGATGAATAAAACGAAGATACACACTCAGGATTATTCCCATTGTGAAGCAGCAGTGCTCTGCACTGAGGATTCTACACCCTAATAGTAGATTCAGGGAAATAGAGACATACTGGTTTCTTAAACGCCCCCATTCACTTTGCCATGGGAAGCAGCGGGGATTGAATAGAGGAACAAATGCTGTGAGCATATGCAATAAGCCAACTCTCCAGCACTCCAGGGCAGGATTATACATGGCTTGTGTGCATCAGGGGGGGTAATCAGTTATCATAATTCCATTTGTAATTTATGTTTGCATGAACATGCAGTTATTAACCATTACTAGGATTGGAGGAGCAAGTGCAGCCTGTTTTCATTTTATCAAACACCAGGAAATTTCAGCTTGTCCATTCAGTAATAATGCAGACCCACATTACTGGATGTCTGGTTTTGAAGAATAAATAACTACCCTTCATAGGAGCAATATTCACAGGACATGCCTGGTGCATGCAAAGCTGTTCATCACCCATCAGGCATCATTCTAAATAGACATATGCCCAGATTTAGGACACAGAAAGAAATGCAAATGAATGGAAAGGCCAGAAAGCCCTTCACTTTATTTATTTTTAAATATATTTTTATTGATTTCAGAGAGAAGGAGAGAGAGAGAGAGAGAGCGAGAGAGAGAGAGAGAAACATCAATCATGAGGCAGAATCACTGATTGGTTGCCTCCTGCATCCCCCCTCCTGGGGACCGAGCCTGCAACACAGGCATGTGCTCTGACCAAGAATCAAACCCTGACCTCCTGGACATGGGTCAACACTCAATCACTGAGCCACACCAGCAGGGCAAGTGTCCTTCACTTTAGATATGTGGGCAAGACCTGAGTGACAGGTTTTAAATAGATTGAGATAGCCTACAGAGATCCAGCCAGAGGACTTGAACCTGATAATTTCTTATCAGGCAACAGAAATAGAAAATCATGTTAAATGGTTAGATGTGAGCGTGTATGAATTCAAATTAGAGGTATGGGATAAAATGAAAGGTTCTAGAATTTGGAAATAAACTTTAAATAATCTATACTAATAAAAGCCTAGGTGGCCCTTGTGCATGACGTTGTCACAAGATGGCCACCACAAGAAGGCCATGGGCAGAGTGGAGGCGGGACCCGGTGGCCGCTCTGCGTGGTGCGGCCTGGGGGTCACGTGGCTCCACAGGGTGCAGAGGAGGCCTGTCCTGGCATCTCCACCACCTTGTGTGGAGGAGGCGGTCACGGCAGGCAAGGGCAGTTGGGGGCAATTGGGTGGGCAGGGGAGCAGTTAGGGGGCGATCAGGCTGGCAGGCAGAAGCAGTTAGGGGTAATCAGGCAGGCAGGCGAGCGGTTAGGAGCCAGCTGTCCTGGATTGTGAGAGGGATGTCTGACTGCTGGTTGGACATCCGGCAGTCGGACATCCCCTGAGGGGTCCCAGATTGGAGAGGGTGCAGGCCAGGCTGAGGGACACCTCCCCCCTCGTGAGCAAATTTCATGCACCGGGCCACTAGTTATAAAATAATTGTAATAGCAGTAATCTTCAAGCTTGTATAAGCAGCACTGAATTTTTTGAGCTTGTGATTCTGGAAAAACAGACATTTTATCATATTTTCAGAGACTGATGCATAAAAGCTGAAGAACTATTGATATATTAGGAGATTTAAGAAGTTTAAATCCCCCTCTGTTAGGTAGGAGAGATGATATCCTAGTCCCAGAATTTAAATTCAGTATTTTTCTAATGCTTTTCACCATGACCTATAGTAACAAAAATATTTTACATTGAGATCCTGTACACTATCTCTCTTTTTTGTCTCACAACTGAAAAAAAATTTAGGTAGTTGTTTCCCTTATAGTTATTTGGTGCACTCTGATATTTTCTATTCTATTCTAATCTAGGCAATTCTTATTCCATTTATAAAATTCTAGTCATGACCTACCAAATTGATTTCATGGCCCTTATGGCTTGCATCCTACAGCTTTAAAAGCACTGTTTTAACTGACTAAAGAGTGACAATTGCAAAGGAAAGAAATGGGGCAATGCACAGTTCTAACAGACAAGGCAAGTTCTACTTCAAATACTAACAAAGGTTCGAGTAAAAAAGAAGAACGGTTGACATTCAAAAAAATTGATATTCAGGGAATTGAGGGAGGAGGATAAGCATGTCCCGGTGAGATGGAGGCAAAGTTTAAAACTCTGTCTAGGATAAATGAAAGGAAATGTCCTGGTAATTCAGGTAAAAACTATTAATTCATTAAACACAATGACAGATAACCTTAATAACTTTTCTATACTTTGTTGTTCAACAAGTAGAGCCCAAGTTATGCAGCTTGTCTAAGTATTAAGAGAAATACTACCCACTGTGGGAAGAAAAGAGAACATATGAGAAGAAAAGGATTTGGAGAAAATATTTATAACTTTATTTGTGGCCTTTAACAAAGCAATATTTCTATAACCACACAAATGTTAATGTGGGTGTATCATTTTAATGAGAAGGGAAACGAATTGGTTGGGCAAATTACTCATGTGTTTTTCCTTCAAAATTAATAAGAGCGACAATGGGTCAAGACCAGCTTGAGTTGAGGCTCTGTCATTCAAGCCGAAATGCTTCTAAGGTGGCATCCAGTGCCTTGGAACAATTCAATTAGCTAATCACAGATGGTTGCTAGAGATGCACTCTAAACTTTCATTTCACTAACAAATGTCACTGCTAAGAAAATCTGAACTTTGGGGAATTGGGGGTAGATTCCATCTGAAGGTAACTTCTGCTCTCATCATGATTTCATAGGAAGCAGATAGGAAAGTACAGTGTCACATGAGGGGAAACTTTGTAGCAATTAGAGTTGCCCAAAAATGAGTGATCAGCACCATCTGAAAGGTGAGAGTCCGGTTGCTCATCACCCTGAAAATGTCTGTATCAGCGGCCCCGTGAACTTGAGGGTACTAAGATCTGAAGGAGTGAATATTTAGAAATTGTTGATAATTCAAAAAATTAATTCAACTGAAGTTTGTCACCAAATCAATACATTTGATAAATATACCCTACAGCTCTAGCTCCGTCATTCTTTTTTCTTATTAGAGAGTGCAACCTGATTTTGTTTTTTTTCATCCTTTGGTGGTCGCCTTAGGAATTGACATGAATGTTTGTCGTTGTGTGTCAGTGGTTGTAACTATTTTCAGGTAGTGGAGTCCTTGGATAGACGGATAAAAGTTTCTTCAGATAGGTCAGCATATAAACAATCAGCCTTTTTTAGGCAATTCAAGGTTTCAGAAACCCTGCCATCCATCCGTAGACAGCTGGAGCATAAACCTAGGTTTTGAAAAAAAACCCCCAGCTTTTCTATTGTTTTGAAGGCATAATATCTAATAATACACTTGAAGGTCTCATTTGGGGTCAGGTGGGGAGAAGAGGAATCATATCTATAAATGTTCCTGACAGTTTTTATTACATCCCACTGGTCCATATCCTTGGCTTTAGGCAATTAAAAGCGTTCATGTCAGATTTAGTCTGACTTCCAAGAAAACCTTCTGTGTATATTTCTGTGTGTTTTTTTGAACAAAAGTCTGAGTGAATTTTTTCTAACAGAAAATGTTTGTTTAACAAACTCAAATCATTTTTTATCAACCGCAGATAATATTTGGTAGGAGAATTAATGGATGCACCGGTGAATGAATGATTTCAAGATCTCTGTAATAAGCAAATGAGATGACTATTAATTATTTAGTACATTATGTCCAATAATGGATATGTTTGTTTGAAGTCTAGAATTTTTTCTTCCCCAGAAGGAAGCAGAAGATAAATTCAAACTCTCCGGGGAATTTTAGGGTTGGTGGTTCCAAAACAAAAGCAGCCACCAGATATGAAGGTACATCGCTACCTTCCTTTCTTAACTTCTAATAAGAGCAGAAAACCTATTCAGTGCATCATCTTATTCCATATTACAGAGGAGCTGTTTGTTTTGATTCACATCTGACAAAGGAGAGCAGCTCTGTTTATCTTGGATCCCAGGGGCAATGGATTTCCTTCCTCCCAACCCCAACACGAGAATGGTTTCAGAAGCTAAATTAGAAGATTCAGTTAGACCCAATTAATACCAAAATTTCTTTTAGGTTTTTAAATACAGCTTTATCATTACTCCAACTGTAGAGAAGCAGTAGGAGAGAGGAAAAAGTGTATAAACTCCCTTTTGACTATCTGGACCTGTTAACATTCAGAAATTCAGGAAGAATAAGGCCCTATCCAGGAAGATATAACTATAACTAACTATAACTATAACTATAACTATAACTATAACTATAACTATAACTATAACTAACAACTATAACTATAACTACTATAAATATAAATATATGTGTGTGTTTTTATATAAGATATTTACATGTATAAAGCTACATTTAAAATATTAAATACCTTTTTTTTAATATGGTACTAGAGGCCTGATGCACGAAATTTGTGCAAGCATAGGCCTTCCTTCCTCTGACTGCTGGCACCGGCTTCCCTCAGGCCGCCGGCCGCCAGCAGGCACCCTGGAGCCATGCTTCCCTCGCAGCCCTGGCTTCCCTTGGTCTAATTAGCATATTACACTTTCATTATTATAGATAGCTAACAGCATCAAGGAAAGTTAGCTCAAAGCCTATTTACATATTATGAATTCTTGCCCTTTAAAGAGTATGTTGCATCTACCATAATAGAAACTAAAAGAGAATCATATGTTTTCCTATTGTCCCCTACTATTGAAAAATGATTTCAACAGAAGAAGTCAATTTAAAAATCACTACTTGTCATTCAGTTATGACTATTTCTGAGAACACACAAGCCGATGTCAAGAATGCCTAGCCCTTTAATAGGGTTCCTTCTTCTCCACATCGTCCCAGCACTTTCTGTTTATTAATTTATTGGTGGTAGCCATTTCAGCAGGTGTGAGATGGTACGTAATTTACATTTCTCTGATAATTAGTGGCATTGAGCATTTTTTCATATGTCTCTTGGCCATTTGTATGTTCTCTTTGGAGAAGTATCTATTCAAGAACTCTGCCCATTTTTTAATTGGGTTGTTTGTCGTCCTTTTGTTGAGTTGAATGAGTATATATTTTGAAAATTATCCTTTTATCAGATGTATCATTGGATTCCCTTTCTCAGATGTATCAGTGGATTCCCTTTTCAGATGTATTTGAAAATTATCCCTTTATCAGATGTATCATTGGATTCCCTTTATCAGATGTATCAGTGGATTCCCTTTATCAGATGTATCATTGGATTCCCTTTATCAGATGTATCAGTGGATTCCCTTTATCAGATGTATCATTGGATTCCCTTTCTCAGATGTATCAGTGGATTCCCTTTTCAGATGTATCATTGGATTCCCTTTCTCAGATGTATTTGAAAATTATCCCTTTATCAGATGTATCATTGGATTCCCTTTATCAGATGTATCAGTGGATTCCCTTTATCAGATGTATCATTGGATTCCCTTTATCAGATGTATCAGTGGATTCCCTTTATCAGATGTATCATTGGATTCCCTTTATCAGATGTATCAGTGGATTCCCTTTTCAGATGTATCATTGGATTCCCTTTCTCAGATGTATTTGAAAATTATCCCTTTATCAGATGTATCATTGGATTCCCTTTATCAGATGTATCAGTGGATTCTGTTTTCCTTTTGATGCTGTGCAAGAAGCTGTTTAGTTTGATATAGTCCCATTCGGAATGCAGACTGGTACAACCACTATAGAAAACAGTATGGAGTTTTCTAAAAAAATTAAAAATGGAACTGCCATTTGACCTAGGGATCCCACTTCTAGGAATATATTGTAAGAAGCTTGAAACACCAGTCAGAAAGAATATAAGCACCCTTATGTTCATAGCAGCATTATTTACAACTAGGGGCCCAGTGCACAAATTCGTGCACCTTGAAAGGAACTGTGGGTCACGAGACTGCAGTGGGCACAGGGGCGGGTCTCAGCCCATCCTCTGAGCCCCTGCCCGGCCCCTCCAGCAGCAGCCCCTGGTTCCCTGTCTGCCAGCAGCCCCGCTTCTGCCGCCACCACTCCCACGCACTGATGGCACGGGTCCCGCTTATACCTGCTGGCGGCGCAGAGCGATTGGGGCCGGTGCCAGCAGTGGGTGTGAGCGGGGCTGGCACTGTCAGCGGATGCAAATGGCAGCTGCTGCCCCGATTGCCCCTCAGGAGTAGGGGGAGGTGGAGAAGCCCTCTGGGGTGATTGGGGCCAGCAGCGGCCGCTTGCACCCAGTGATGGCGCCGAGCGATTGGGACCGGCACTGGGGGCAGCAGGTACAAGCGGTGGCTCCAGTGCCGGCTGCAGGTGTGAGTGCCCGGCGGGACCACGGTGTGCGGGAGTAAAGAATTTTCAGTAACCACCAGAGGCTTGCCCTGATGACAGCGACCTGTGCCCCACCTTGGTCTGGCACCCCTGCTCACCTGCTCCATCATCCTGCCGTGGCTGAAGCTTGCCATGTTCTGTGCTCTGCTACCTGCTGCCGACACCCTCCATGTTCCGTGCGCGCCCCCTGGTGGTCAGCACACTTCATAGCAAACAGTTGTTTGGTTGTTTGGTTGTTTGGTTGTTCCGCTGTTTGGTCTATTTGCATATTAGGGTTTTGTGTATATATAGATAGCCAAGATCTGGAAAAAGCCCAAGTGTTCATCGGTAGATGGATGGATTAAAAAAAATGGTGACACATTTATACTATGGAATACTATGCACTTGTAAAAAAGGTTCTCTTACCCTTTGAGACAGCGTGGAGGGACCTAGAGAGTATTATGCTAAGTGAAATAAGCCAGTCAGAGAAAGACAAGTATCACATAATCTCACTCATACTAGTATGTGGAAACTAATGAACAAAATAAACTGACGAACAAAATAGATCGAGAGACATTGAAGCATGCAACAGACTGACTTATTTCAAAGGTGGGAGAAAAGAGATTAACCAAAATACTTACATGCATATAGATATAACCTATGGGCAGATAATAATAGTGTGGTGAAGACCTGCGGAGGGGGCAGGAGCAGGCTGGAGGAGGTCAATGGGGGGAAAAGGGACATCTATAATACTTTCAACAATAAATTTAAAAAAGGAAAAGGAATGCCTAGCAATATTAAGATTCGGTTCTCCTTAAAGTGAGACACAGACCTAAGTCAGAATTATCTCCATGACTCAGCTAAAGGAATGCAAATACCTCAGAATTTTTTAATCAGGCAGAAAGGCACAAGGAAATATTTTCTTCTTTTCAACAATTTGAGAAGATAGGAAAACAAAAACTTTCTCTGGGAACATCTCTGAGCACAATTTAAGGTCCTTCCAGAGACAAACTGCTGAGCGTGGAGGTGCCAGGGAGAGCAGAGTTGAAGCCCATTTTGAAGGTGCTCTCAGTTGTCAGCCTCAGGAGAGATGTGGTGTGGTCTCTGATAAGAAGAATGGATTTGGCTCACCACCTCCTGAGAAACATCTGTTGTGAGATGGAGTGTCCCAAAAGCAACAGGGAAATTTCAACTTCCTTCAAAATCCACAAGTGGGTGATGGTGAAATTAGTATCTATCACCCACATGTACCAAGAAACAATCTAACATAAAAACCTTCTAAAATGGAGTGGATACAGAGACATGGAAGCATGGGACAGAGTGCAGAATCTCAGAGGGAAGGCAGGGGAGGGTGGATGGGTGGGGGGTAATGTTTAATGTACCCCGCGAATCACACAAGGACGCCTCAAGAAGTCGAATTAAGGAGTCGCATTTATTGCAAATCCGGAACTATGCGGGTGCATTTTGCTCTCTCAAATCTCATAGTGATTAGGTAGCCGCAACACCAGATTTATATAGGTAAAAATCACATCTCAGGATTTGGAATGAGGAACCTGGTTTGCACAAAAAAAGCAGTTACAGAAGCGATATTGAGCAAGTTAGTTATCTATAAAGATTAATTATAGTTTTGGGTCTTCGGATCACTGAATCAATGGAAACACATTACCTGGAGCCACTGAGGCAATTTAGAATAATTGTGCTGTCCTGGTCTTGGGACCACTGAGTCAACCAGAACGCATTATCTGTAGCTACTGAAGCAATTTAGGGTAATTGTGCTGTCCTGGTTCCCAGGTACAGAAGAATGTGCTTTCTAAAACCAGTAAGATCACAATCAATACGATATTCAAACCACCAACAACGGAGTATTCAGTCGATTGGGATAGCATACATAAGTTCAGAAAAATCAAAGTAACTTTTCTATCGTTAAACAAAGCAAATAAGTACAGAAGCCAAACAGCAGGGTTAAAGTTAAACTACAGTTTCTACCTAGATGATTGCTACCATACTTCAGTAATCAACCAAAGACCTTGTATGCATATGTGCATAACCCATGGACACAGTGTGGTAGTGAGGGCCTGGGGTGGGGGGCAAGGCAGGGATTTGATGAGGAAAAAAGAGGACATATGCAATACTTTCAACAATAAAGATTTAAAAAATAACAAGCTTCTTCTAGGGAATTAAGTTTTTAAATCAACCATAAAAATTCAGGTGAGGCTTCTGAGAAAGGCAGCTAGTATCAGTCTACACCCACTGAAATGAATCATGGAATCATTTCTTTCAATACCAACTTCAAAGAATGAGAGAAAGAAAATGACTTGGTGACCTTCCAGTCTGTCTTTTTCCTGTCTTTTCCCAATTGCCTCAGATGCTTCTGGTTTCTCTAATAAATGGTCTTCAAGTCAATATTTAAAATAAGTAACTTATTCTTGGAAATACTCTCATCAAAATTCAGCATGGTAAGATTGTAAGATAATTTTTTAGAAAGAAATAGTTTCAGAGGATTTCAAAAATTGCTAAAACCTTAAGAGAGCAAATTGAAAGATTTAGCTCACATTTTATATATCGACATATTAATGGGAATGATTCTGTTAAATTACTGTTTCTGACAAAATGACTACCATTTTATCCCACTCATCTAATGGATTTATACACCTTGAAATAACACCTTTGATTGGGCTCATTAAGCACAATTTGCATTTTAAAATACCAGTTCCAGGCATAAGGTAGCAGTGGCTCTGAAAGGTGACTAACTGGTAGAGACTCTTGAGGAGTATGTCTCCATTATTTGTATGAGTGGAATTTCTTTTTGTTTTTGATAAACTTATATACCATTGTAGAGTTTCTGGAATGATAATCTGATTATTGTAAGGCCATAAAGCTTTCAGTTCACTCAAATGTTTTCTCTTCAAAGTCCTCATCCCTAAAAAACTGGGTTGTTGCTACATGGTGTCTAAAGTTTTCTTTAACTAGGCTGACAGTAACATACATCATTCAGCCTGGGATGCTTTTGACAGTGAAAGGGGATGCCATAAACTGGGAAAACAGCCATTGCCTTGGGAGTGTCCCAAGCAAAGCAGTACATACAGTCACCCTATTTTTAGCCCACCCTACTTTGAGCTATCAAAAGGGCTTGAGCTGTTTTGTGTCAGTTGTAAGTCATCTTTTCTTATGACTGTGTAGTATTCCATTGCATATATGTATGTACCACATATTCTTTACCCAGTCTTCTATCAAAAAACACTGGTTGTTTCCATGGCTTGGCCACCATGCATAATGCTGCAATGAGCATAGCAGTACATATATCTTTATGAATAAACTAGAGGCCCGGTGCACAAAAACTTGTGCACTGGGGGAGGGGGGGGGGGGGGGAGAAGTCCCTCAGCCCGGCCTGTGCCCTCTTGCAGTCTGGGACCCCTCGGGGGATGACCATCTGCTGGCTTAGGCCTGCTCCCCAGGGGATTGGGCCTAAGCTGTCAATCAAACATCCCTCTGGCAGCCCAGCAGCCCTCGGGGGATGCCCACTTGCCAGCGGGGAGAAGACCTAAGCTGCAGTCGGACATCCTTAGCGCTGCTGAGGAGGCAGGAGAGGCTCCCACCACCACCGCTGTACTGGCAACCATCAGCCTGGCTTGTGGCTGAGCAGAGCTCCCCCATGTGGGAGCTCACTGACCACCAGAGGGCAGCTCCTGCATTGAGCATCTGCCCCCTGGTGGTCAGTGTGTGTCATAGTGACCAGTCATTCCCAGTCTTTCTGCTGTTAGGGTCAGTTTGCATATTACCCTTTTACTATACAGGATAGAGGCCTGGTGCACGGGGGGGGGGGGGGGGCTGGTTTGCCCTGAAGGGTGTCCTGGATCAGGGTGGGGGTCCTGCTGGGGTGCCTGGCCAGCCTGGGTGAGGGGCTGATGGCTGTTTTCAGGCTGGCCACACCCCCTTAAGGGTGGGGGTCCCCACTGGGGTGCCTGGCCAGCCTGGATGAGGGGCTGATGGCTGTTTTCAGGCTGGCCACACCTCCTTCAGGGTGGGGGTCCCCACTGGGGTGCCTGGCCAACCTGGATGAGGGGCTGATGGCTGTTTTCAGGCTGGCCAAGCCCGCCGGCTACTGAAGCTCCCAGCCTCTCCTTTTTTTCTTTTCTTTTTTTTTATTCTGGGATTTATTTACCTTCTATAATTGAAATTTTGTTGCCACTCCAGCTCCGAGGCCACGGCCTGCTGAAAGCAGGTATCTGGGGTTTGTTTAGCTTCTATAATTGCAACTTTGTTGCTTAGAGTGGAGCTCAGAGCCCGACCGCAGCAGGGAGGAAGCTTGGCTTCCTTCATCACTGGAGCAAGCAAGCCTCCTGTTCGCTTCAGCTTCATGGCTGCCGGCCACCATCTTTGTTGGCAGTTAATTTGCATATCTTGCTGATTAGCCAATGGGAAGTGTAGCAGAGGTACGGTTAATTTCAACCTTTGTCTATTATTAGATAGGATCTTATTAAGTGTCTGAGGCAGATACCCTGAAGAAAGATTGCTGGGTCATGTGCTAGCTCTATTCTTAAGTTTTTGAGGAACCTCCATGCTACATTCCATAGTGGCTGCACCATTCTTACCAGCTTTGTATGAGGGTTTCTTTTTCTCCACAACCTCTCCAACACTTGTTATTTCTTGTCTTATTGTTAATAACCATTCTAACAGCTGTGAAGTAGTATCTCATTGTGGTTTTTATTTGTTTTTCCCTAATAGCTAGTGAAGTTGAGCAGCTTTTGATGCAGGATGGGGCAAAAGTTAGTTTACAGTTGTTTCATATGGAAAATAATCTAATAGTTAGTACGTAATAATAAAAAGAACGAACTCTGTTTCACATACTCAACTGTAAACCTACTTTTGCCTCATCCTGTATATCTCATGGCTATTTGTATGTCTTCTTGGGAGAAATTTCTCTTCAGGTCCTCTGTTCATTTTTCAATGGGATTTTTTTTTTTTTTTTTTGGTATTTTGTTGTTGAGTCGCATGATTTCTGTATGTATTTTGGATATTAACCCCTTGTTGGAGCTGTTGTTTGCAAATATTTTCTCCCATTCGGTTGGTTGCCCTTTTGTTTTTATTGACAGTTTTTTTTTTGCTGTGCAGGGGGTTTTTAGTTTGATATAATTGCCCCATTCATTTATTTTTGCTTTTACTTCTCTTGCCCTTGAGGTCAAATTCATGAAATCCTCTCTAAGACCAAGGTCCATGAGTTTGGTACCTATGTTTTTTCTTCTGTGTATTTTATTGCTTCAGGTCTTATATTTTGGTCTTTAATCCATCAAGACTGGCTTCTGTAGCATGAGAACTGTGCAGTAACACAGAAACTTACACTTAGAAGGGTCCTGAGTTGTATTAATGCTGGGCTATCACTGTACTGAAATTCTTAATAATTCTTAATAATTTTCAGAAAATGAGGCCCTCATTTTCATTTTGCACTGGGACTTGCACATTACATAGCTGATTCTGCTTGTCATGTTACCCACAGCTTTTAATGCAGTGCCTGATAAACACCTGTGGGTTGAAATAAACAATTAAATAACCATTTCACAGTTCTTTTCCTCTAAACAGGTAAAACCTGGTAGCATTAATTTAATCATTGATTTGGTCATATTACATGAGTAGTAAATTATTAAATGAGTAGTAAACTATTTCATCTTCTTAATTTATATAAGTGAAAAAATGATAGATTTTGAAGATAAACAAGTTTCTTCTTTGACTTGGCACTTATAAATGGTTATTATATATTAAGCATTCACCCAAGACTTGTAGAAAATTTATGAAATGAAGTAAAATATAAAATAATGCTAGCTAATTAATAAATGAATGATCTGTAGTAAATTAGCCTATGTGAAAAGGAACAGTGCCCATCTTATCTACTTCGCAGAATCAGGATACCTCGGGAGAGGACAGTTGGAAGTACAAAGCACTATGTTCATTTTTGAATACTTTGTTTTCTCTATTCCTTTTTGGTTTATCTGTCTCTTTTTCCTTATTCTGTATCACACAATTGATAATTTAATTATATAATTTATTTTCTTATTTCTAATATAATTTATTATATAATTTATTTTCTTATTTTCTCCTTAGTTAGGCTTCTCTCTCCAAATTGGATACGTACTGCGTACTATACTATTGTTTGCTGTTCTCCATTCACGTAACGCAGCTGAGACCATTGCATATAGTTTCCCTCATTTAGTTCATCTCAGGCCCTGCCTTCAAAAAGAGCCATGTTTCCTGATCATAGTGAATTAAATTAAATTGGGTTATTTTCATAGCATGTGGTTCCCAGGTGACAAAGACAAAGAGATCCTGCAGCTCACTGGCACTGGGTCCGTTTTAGAAGGACCAGCTGGAGGTGAAGGTTAGTGACACCAGCAGAGGCCACACTCTTCCACAGGAACGCAGAGGACAAAAGGGTCAGCCAGAACAGAAGAACTGGGAATTAACCAGCTGAGAATACACGAACTGCCAGCCATGGTTTCCCGTGCGCTGTGAGAAACTTTCACTCTATGGATGTGTCATATAGAGCTCTGAAAGAGTGAAGAAGACGAAAGGAGTAGAATCTTACGGTTGGAACATGTTTTTGAAGATACTTAAACATGTCTGTGTCATGTGGACCCTAAGGGATGATAATTTGTCTTATATTGAGAATTAGATATGCTTTCACTTTTATAAAGACCTACAATAAAATACAAATAATATGAATCATCACATACCATGAACATTGAATACATAAATATAACGGACCATAAAACTCATGAACATTTATACAACTGTTAACAGCTGAACAGACAATTAGACATTCAGCTACCTCAATCACCAAAGACAGAGGAGGGGAGACAGTCAGTCATGAATTTAACCTTCTTCTTGTAAAAAAAAAGTATTTAACTTTTTTAGGAAGGGCAGTGTTTCCAGATGAGGTTCTGAAAGCAATTTCTCATGTGGGGTGGCCAATCCTACTGTGTCATTTCCTGGCTGTGTGGCCTGGAGAGCTTACATAGTATCCCTTGTTTTCATTTCTTCGTCTGACAATGGGGGTAGCAACTAAAATAAACTCATAGGGTTATTAAGAGAATTAATGAGTTAATATGGGTGAAATAGAACAGTTCCTGACACACAGTAATTGCTATATAAATATTTGTTGAGTAAAATAACATATAGTAATCTCTGAGAGATATAATGGGCATTTTCAATAATAACATTCAATAATAACATTTCTTACAGAAAATGAAAGTATATGTAATATAAAAATTATATGGAGAGGTCCTCCTTAGAAGCTGACAGGACAATAAAAAAATTCCAGCCTACTGGAAGTATTAATTGCAAGGGGCTTAAAAAAATGCATTTCAAGTATATAGCTTTCTGATGCTCTGACTAGACACAGGGATAAAGCCTTGCCTCTCTATCTCATTAGGCTTTAAACCAAGCTTCATGGTATCCCATCAGTGGTTCTCAACCTTCCTAATGCCGCGACCCTTTAATACAGTTCCTCATGTTGTGGTGACCCCTGACCCCCAACCATAAAATTATTTTCGTTGCTACTTCATAACTGTAATTTTAAAAGATTAATTTTGCTAGTGTATGATCTTTGAATTTCCTAATATATTTTAGAAACATCTTGTTAATTTCTACAAATGCCTTCTGGGATTTTGATTGGAATTGCATTCCTACATCACAATTTGGACAAAATTAACATCTTAATAATATTGAGTATTTCAGTACATGAACATAATATATTCCCATATTTATTTGGATATTGCTTTTTAGTTACAGTTTTTAACATATAGACTATGTAATGAAGGAATGGATACTAGAATGACAATCTTCTCGAGTGAATGGGTCGATCCAGTATACACCACTGGAATAAACGAGAATTAGAGGAAGGATGGACTTTACCTAGAAATTGTGGGTTATGGACATGATAAATAAACATTCAGCTTCTTTCTCTGATCCAGCCCATGACAATACTGGATGTTATTTTAAGACTTTTAGATTTGTGGGAGTCTAAGAATATGAAATAAATTCTTTCAGGCTTAAAGGTCTTTGGAATTCGATGGAAAAGGAGCCTGTCAGCCTTTTAGCCAAAATGTCTTGTCCTTAAAATGATAGCTTCCAACATTCTGATAAAGCAACCTCAAAATTACATGGGATGTTACACTAATTTGTCTGTAAATTATTTAATTAATTCCTTGGTGGGCAAGCATCTTTTAAACATGGGAAGATTTAGAATTAAGTGTACAAATGTTTGAAAGACTTAAAATCATACCATTGTTTATATTTTTGTTAGGCAGTCTGTATGCTTGTGATTTAATATGGCAGTAATATTTTAGAGATATTGGCATATTAGAAAAAGTTGTTAGCTGTATATTGCATGTTGATGCATACTTGTGGTTTATATGGTTTTGAAGCACTTAGGAGAACTGAAGGCTCATCGTATATGTTCAAATTACAAGACATATAAAAGTTATTTAAGGACTTGGAAATAGTTTATTTATTAATTCAGACAGTCCAAGTACTTAGAAATTATAAGTTTAATGAAATTGTAAATGAAACCAAATATTTTCCAAAGGCAATTAGATGGTGGTAAAATTTTCTAGAATTTTAAGTAGAATTATATGAAATATAACTCAAACAAAAGCTTCTTTAAAAAGATGATAGGTTCTTATATTTGTAACTTTAATGGAATAAGAACATTTAAAACAGTAAAATCATGAACTAACTTTTCTGCATACAAAAATATCCTAGAAGTCACCCCAAAACTCTTATGCAATGTGTAAATTCCAAAAGTAACCCAGTTTTTTAAAAAAGGTTCTGTTTTAAATACAATGCCTTTTAATGTTTACCTATATTAAACTTTAAGTCATGTGTTCAGTCTTTTAAATTTTCTGTGGATGTGCAATGCTTGGTCTTTACTTAGGAATTTCTGGGTGGCAGTGATAAGCCTCTTGTACAAAAAGCAAAGAAAAAGACACCTGCTGTTTGCCATGACTGATGGGAGAATGCCTCAAGCTACAACGTTTAGTACTGGTTCAGCATAAAGGCTATTGCATACTTCTCCCCTAAAACAGGTACATATTTAGCCTCAAATTTAGATTACAGAATGGGGTTCTGAAGTGCTGCCAAACTGTTGGACCCAAAGCAAGAGAACTCAATAAATTGCTATTCCCAGAGATTTATCCCAAAGGGTGTTACTCAATGAATGATAGCTGTACTAACAGCATGCTACAGGCTTCACGGGTTCTCATTCAACAGACATTCATTGGATACTCTTATGTGACAATCACTGGAAAGGCAGAGATGAGGAGGACCTAGATGCCCCACCTCTCCCACCAACCATTTCTACTTGATAGAAGGTAAACAATAGAGAAGCAATACATAGTCCAGTGTGACACGAGCATCCTCAGGGTGGGGGAGCACACTGTGGGGACTCCTAATCTACCCTGGAAGGATGTAAACAAAAATTCAACACTTGAAACTTGAACAGAAAGTAGGAGTTGTGTGTACTTTATAGAAAGGAAAAAAAAATTATCAGTATGTCTTTTTAATGAATTTCAAGGTTTTGGGGGGGATACTGGAGAGCAAAAGGAAAGAAAGCCAAAGATTAAACCCTCCTTTGGCATCATGGTAAAAATGGAATTAAATGTATTTGCATTATTGGACTAATCAAAGCTCAAAGTTTAGATTTCAAGGGGAAGGTAAATAAGTTGTAACTTCCCAGGTAGTATAACTGAATAGGACAAATGTTGGGGAGGATTGGACACAAATGGAGAGAACCAGAGTAGAAAACGAATGTCCCAGTTTTTCAGAAACTTGGAAGCTCATTGTTAGGTGATGATCCAAATTGGACACCTGGCACAATGTGAAACTTCTCCCTGATGATATAATATGCTCTGCTGGAACGCCACAAAGCATCACAGTCATAAAACTGATCAGTTTTTTAGGGGGCACAAAACTATGCTGTCAAAGCACACAGTTTGAAGGACTAAATTTAACTCCTCTTATGCTCATGGATTTAAAAATGTAAAGAACAAATAAACGACATCCCAAAGATAGGAATACCACTAAGAGCTAAAACATTCATAACTTGGAATCTTCTCTCTGGGCTTCAGTCAACACTTTTACTTGGTTCTTTTGTGCTTTAAATGTTTAAACTCCTTGTATATGTTGAATAATCACATATGATTTTAAGACCTTTTTAAAAAAGAGGTGTTTCTATGTAGTGTTGGGGCCAGCATTTCCTTCTGCTTACAGAAATGTGAGATGGTAACATTCATAAGAGTTGACATGTCCTGTACCTTATTAAAGAGGATTAAATTATTTTTTAAAATCCTAGTAAGTCCTTGAATGTTTACTTTCTTAGCCCAATCCTTGGTATATATGAGTCACTCAGTTAGAATTTGTTTAATTGCATGTAATTAGATTCAGTTGAGTTGCTTTGCCTTGCATTTAACTGGCATGGGCTAAGTAGAATTCTTAAAATCCTTAGAATTTCTTAACTGGTTAAAGCAACAAAGGTGTCCCTAGTTATGTTAATGTGGAGACTTTGGGACCCCACCCAACCATGGCGGCTGGTTGCCAGGAGAATCAACTATGTAATTAGAGGGTTGGACTTTCAGTCCCACCCCCTTGACCTGCAGTGAGTGGAGAGGGGCTGGAGGTAGAATCAGTTGCAATGGGCAGTGATTTAATCAATCATGTTGTCATGAAGCCTCTATAAACCCAGTGATTTAATCAATCATGATGTCATGAAGCCTCTATAAACCCAAAAGGACAGGGTTGGGATAACTTCTGGGTTGATGAACACGGGGAGATGTGGGGAGGGTGGCACGCTCTGAGAGGACATGGAAGCTCTCTGTACACTTTCCCCATACCTTGCCTTATGCATCTCTTCCACCTGACTGTTCCTGAGTTACATTTTTAATATAACCTGTTATCCAGTAAGTAAAATATTTCTTTGACATCTGTGAGCCGCTCTAGCAAATTAATTGAACCAGAGGAGGGGGGTCCTGGGAAACTCTGACTTATAGCCACTTGGTCAACAGCACAGGTAACAGCCTGTGCTTGCAACTGGCATCTGAAGCTGAGGGCATGCAGTCTTGTAGGTCTGAAGCCCTAACCTGTGGGACCTGCTGCTACCTCCTGGTAGATATTCTCAGAATTGAGTTGATATCATCCAGGAGGGCATCTGAGAATTACTTTTGGGGCCTGTGTGGAAAACATCCACACCTTGGAACTGGGTCCAGGAACCTAAAAGAGGCCCAAAGAGGATCATAAACTTCTATCAGAGCTTTAAGTTGCCGCACAGTCATTAGCCCGTAGAAGCCATGGTTAATTGCATGGTTCTCATGCTTTCCCAGGATACTGTTGTGTTTCTCTGATGTGCTCTGTTCATTGCTGCTAAGAAAAATAATACTGGTTTAGTGCAAACATCCCCAGAGAGTAGATTCTCATTCCTCCAACCCAGCATGTGGTCAATATAAAGTAAATGTTACATTCCCTGACTACCAATTCAATTAACTATCGGGGCCTGAGATGCCTTAATTAACATTTAACATGAATGTCCTGAAGACCATTTCTTGGGATCTGAACTGTCAGCACTGTTAATTATTCAAGGACTAATTAATAGTGACTTTGGTCTGCCTGCCCTTTATTGAGATATAGCATATTCCAGGTCAGACAATGGGTTACCCAGTGTGGTTTAGGAGCAATGAACGGCTGTTCAGTTTCTCTGTGAATGCTGCAATTACTATTCTGTCCACTGGTCAGTATGTTTGCTTTTAGTCCAACAAGACACTGTTCTTATTTTTAGAGCTTTATGACCTATTACATAGTATTAAGACTTATTATGTCTTAATATCTGGTAGGACACTCCTCCCCCCTTTCTTTTTTTTTTTCTGTTTCACTGTTGGCAAGCCTTTATTTTCCCATTCCACAAGTACCCGCCCCCCTTTCTTTATGCTGCTTACCTTGCTCACATTTCATTAAGAAATTAAGAAATAGGTCTAATTTTCTTCTTTTTGTGTCTCATAATTTTTGATCAACTGCTAGTCACTGTGTGTAACAGAACAGGAGAGAATGAAGTCAATATTTACACCAAAAATAGGGAGTGTTCCTTCTTTCGTTGGGCTACCAGGATGGGGGTCTGGGCTCATGCAGACGGTGGTTAAACAGCAGCTTTAGTGATTGCACCGGTGGGAGGTCTCTCTCAGCTCACCGGCCTCCAGTCTTACGCTGGAGTTTCAGTAAATGCCTGTGGGAAGAGTAGGAGGGCAGCTGCTCTCTTGTGTCTGGGGGATCCTTCACACCATCATGGCAGCTCACATTCGGGCTTTAACATGTGAGAATTTCAACAGATTTCTTTTTACCTGTGTGTAGAGCAAATTCTTTCTCCTGCTGCACATCAAGGATGACAGCAGCTGAGCTTCTCTCCTAGAAAGGGCTCGTCACTTTCAGGATTTTTATAACTAGGCTTCTTTGCATCCTCAGCCATCAATTGGGTTTAAAAAAAAAATGACATAACTTCTCAGATGGTTCTCATAATTAGTATCTGACTGCAGCATTCTTGCAGTTTTCTCGATCTGAAGCTCAAGTTGAAGTCCTTTCATAACTGAGGTGGGTCAATATTCTTCTAATTTGGTTCTAGACTCATGATTATGCTAGGCTCAATTTACCCTTTAAAATTTTCAGTAACAACTGTGAAACAATAGGAATTCCCTGTTTCTTTAAATTTCGTTAAAACTCATCTTTACAACTATCTAGGTGTTGATACCTTGAAGAATAACATATCCAGTTGCCACAACAATGTCTTTAATGTTTATTGAGCTACTAAACTTCTATGACATTCACCTCTTAACTTAAATGTTATGTGAAATGGTTTCAGAAATTACACCAATCTTAAGTCTGTTGGTTTGGGAAATAAGTGTATTCAGATTTCTTAAAGTCACCAAGATCTTCAGGACAGTTGTATCTCAAGAAGGTTTGAAGAGGAAAAAAAAAAAGGAAGATATAAAAATCAGATAAATGTGCCTTTGTGCCCATGCCAAGACATTTTATTGAACGTGGGGGTAGGGGATTGGGCTGGGGAAGAAAGCAGAGGGCAGAGACAAATATGGAAACTGTTCTAACGTGTTAAGGAAGCAAGGGTGATTTTCCATCTAAGCAGCTAATTATACTGCAGCATGCATCATGAGTTAAGAGATAAATTTGCACTGAACTTTGAGGTTCTGCAATTTTGAGAAATGATAGGTATACTAGAGGCCCAGTGCATGAAATTTGTGCACGGGGGGCAGGGGTCCCCTCAGCCCAGCCTGCACCCTCTCCATTGCAGGACCCCTTGGGGGATGTCCGACTGCCAGTTTAAGATCGGGCTTAAACCGGCAGTCAGACATCCCTCTCATAGTCCTGGACCGCTGGCTCTTAATCGCTCACCTGCCTGCCTGCCTGGTTTCCCCTAACTGACCCCCCCCCCGCCTGGTCACCCCTCACGGCCCCCCCACCGGCATGGTCACCCCACGCAGCCTGCTGTTCAGTTGTTTGGTCATCCCTCACTAACACCCCTGCCGGCCTGGTCATAGGCTGCCATCTTGTGAGGGCATGAGGGTTAATTTGCATATTACCTCTTTATTATATAGGATGTATATAGAAAAGGGAATGTTTTAAAATTTGCCCTTTAAATTAACAGATTCATTTTTAGTATTTATTTTCTCTAATTACAAAAATGACAAGTGTCCTTTGAAGAAAACTTAGAACAGTGGTCGGCAAACTGTGGCCCCTTGAATGTGGCTCTTCCACAAAATACCACGTGTGGGCGTGCAAGTACAGTGCGATTGAAACTTTGTAGCCACACTCAAGGGGCCAAAGAGCCACATGTGGCTCGCGAGCCGCAGTTTGCCGACCACTGACTTAGAATATTATACAGAATGGGGCAAAAGTAGGCTTACAGTTGTTCATATGGGAAATAACACAATAATTAATACATAATAACACAAGAATAAACTGTTTTGGTTACTCACAACTGTAAATCTCCTTTTGCCACACCCTGTATAAAGAAAAAAATGTAATCTCAACCATCATAGAAAATCATTATTATTCATTACCATAGCATTATTGTCTAGTACCTTCCAACCTCTAAAAATGTGTATGGATATATGCTTAAATGTGTGTGTATTAACCTTTAAAAATGTGTATGGCTATAAACTTAAATGGGTGTGTGTGTGTGTGTGTGTGTGTGTGTAACCTTTAACCATTTGTATGCCATAAGCACCTATCGATGCAAGTGGCGGACCTTTTTAAATTAAATTCAAAATATCGTGGCAGTTAACTGGTTAGAGAATTGGCAACACATTCTTCGTAAGTTTTGTTATACAGTGTTGTAGTTATACTGTATTGATTTAATTCCAGCTATAGCATCATTAAGTGTGGGATCCTGAGCAAATCACTTACCCTCTCCAGTATTTTACTATAGTTGTAGATTTTCCACCTAGAGTATATTAGAGTATATATTGTAAGTTAAAGATCTAGCTAGGTTTTATTTATACATTTAGCTAAATTTTCTAATATTTGCTAATGTATTTTTTTCTAATTACTCTGTAATTCTTCCTTTACCATATAGTAACTTCTTATGTCTGTACTATAATTTGTTTTGATCTAGTACTTTTAGTTAATATAGCTATTGAATTTTTAGTAAATAGCTTTGTCTAAACCAGTTATGAAATATACTTATCTCGTATGGCAAGTTCCCATACTTTACTATTTTAAAAATATTATTAGTTTTTTTTTCTCATCCATTTATTATTCTAGAAGAAGAACATCAGGAACATTTTGTCTGTAAACCTCTCAGTTAAAATAATTTATATCTTCATGGTATTAGTAGGAATTTCAGTAACAGTTAAACATTTTGCCTATCAGTTTTAGGCTAGAAGATGTTCCAGGTACTTTCTGTGCAATATATTCTTCCTTTCAAAAACCAGTTCAGACAGATAAAATTATAAGCATTGTTAAGGGAGAAAACTAAAGTTCAGAGAGATAAGTAACTTGTTCAAGGTCACAACACTACTAAGTAGGGGACATGTAATTCAAATCTAGATGTTGCCATCTTCTTTGCACTGCTCACACTGTCCACTGCTTCACACTGTCTTTTTCAACTGGTACAATAAAACAATTGCTTTACTTAGGTTGTAAGGAATGTTTGTAAAAAGGAAAGAATGTTGGCTGAAGGTAGGACTGACTGGAAATATCTGTGAATAGGGTCTGAGTTCGATGCCATGGACAAGCAAATGCTGGGTGTCTCAAGAACAAACATGCCCACCAAGTGTATCCAGCTGTCGCTGTGCTCCAGTCCCTGCTCTTGTTGCTTGCTCACAAATTCCACTTATATACGGTTGGTTTGACTTCAAGATGTCATGGTAAATAAATGTGATTGATGACTGAGGACTACATAAAGATAATAAGAGTTATCATTGTGTTAGTCATGCCATGTCAGGGAGATTAAGTAAGTTGCCAAAAATAAAAATAAAATAAAAAATCCAGTTACTAAGTTTTGGAGAATGGAATCCAAACCAGTATTTGATTTTGTCCTTCTGCCTTAACGTGTTAAACCTGGGGGGAAATGGTGAGGTTATCAAATGCAAGTAAGGCTGTAAAGGCGTATAAAGGCGTATCAGACGCATCAATTTATTTGGAGACGTCACCAGTTACAGGTAGTGGAAAAACAACCACCATTTAAAAGAAAACACACACAATTTAAATGCTTAGTCTTCCTCGGTTTCCAGGCAGGAACAGAGGCCAAGTCTACAGGTGTTTTTGCTCAATAAATGGGAAGAAACAGAGGAAGAATCTGGAACATGAGTGAGCAACTAGCTAATGGCTCATTTATCTGCAAGAGGAGTTGATTTTTGCTTATGTTCTCAAGGAGAACTTACCTTTATGTGCCTTAGAGCACCCCCCTCCCATCACCCAAACTCCAGAAACACTAGCTCTAACCCACGTAGGCTGTGTTTGTAATTTCCCAAATAAATACCAAAGTTAGACAGGAGTCAGGGAGGCAAGAAAAACACCACTTAAGTTAGTTACCAGAATGCATGTTTTCTACAGACCTAATAATAACTGTTCAACAGTCTTTCCCCATTAGGCTGCAAGGTCCTCAAGAGCAGCAGTAATAATAATTAACAGTTGTTCTGTTGTGTTTTCTCAAGATAGGCTATCATGCTGAGTTTTCATAACT
Organism: Myotis yumanensis; assembly: GCF_028538775.1. Taxonomy (NCBI): domain Eukaryota; kingdom Metazoa; phylum Chordata; class Mammalia; order Chiroptera; family Vespertilionidae; genus Myotis; species Myotis yumanensis. Next base: position 38,631,872 of record NW_027223766.1, on the reverse strand, counting down.
CTGGGAGGTCGAATGTATTACCACAGGCCTTTTCAGGCTGTTACAGATGCAGTGCACAGGATGCACAGAATTCAAGGCGAACCGCCTGAAATCACACAGGTGGTGACTGACAGAGTTGGATGTGAATGCAGTGAATGAGCTGTGGGAAATGCTGGGGTCTAAGCGACATAGAAAAGGGGGAAAGATAAGGAAGCAAGGAGTGGGCACAGCTACTACCTGTGAGAGGGTGGGCTCTTGGCAAAATGACTCAATGGTCAGGGATTTTACTAATGTGGGTATAATTTGGACCATTTTTTTCTTCAATCAGGCATTTATTAAGCCTTCTGATGTTATGTTGTCCAGTGACGAGCATAGTAGCTGAAACATGATAGACACAAAATAAATGTTTCATAAACAGATCAGTTTGGAGATTTGCAATAATGCAGACTTACAATTTGGTAGACTCTGTATTGCTGAATCTGCTCTTCATGGAAATCAGGTCTGTCTTCAGCATGGTTGAGCCAGCAGGAGAACATATGAAGGGTGCTCTTGTTATGAAGATATGGTACCTATAAGAGTGTCAGGAAAGGAGCTAGTGCAAATGCCAAGATGGGAATATATGAATATACATACATATTTTTTCTTTGTTTCTTCTTTTTCCCCACTCAGTCCTGCAACTCCCCCTGCCCCCTACCATCTGGCATTCACTACAACAATATATTAACAACTAGGAAATGGAGAAAGAGTAGAACATACTATAGAATCATCAACTTAATGCTTTACCAAAGTTGAGAAAAAGAAAGGGAATTACCTGAAGAACAAAAAAACACATTGGATATAGAAGACTATAAGAAAAAGTAAATATTTAATAATGTACAGTATTAATTTCCTGTGGCTGGAGTGACCGAACCGAGTGACTTAACAATAGAATTTTAACCTCTCACAGTTCTGGAGGCTGGAGGTCCAGAATCAAAGTGTCCTTGGCTCTTCGAGCTTCTGTTGGTTGCTGGCAATTCTTGAAATTCCTTGGCTTGTAGACATATCACTCCAGTATCTGCCTCCATTGTCACCACGTTTTTGGCATTTTGCAATGACAGTTCCAGGACACAAATAAAGACTTTGGCACTAGGAAGTGGGGCACTACTGTTAGAAAAAATGTGGAAATGGCTTTGGGTAATGGGTTGAGTCTGGAAGATTTTGAAGCACATAATAGAAAAAAATCCTAGATTACCTTGAAGAGACATACGAAAAATTGTTTAAGGGGACAGGAATGTCTATCGTATCCTATCCTGTCCCACCATTGTATTTTGGAAGCAGGTTACTTGTTTTGTAGTTTCATGGTTCTACAAATGGAGAAGAAATTCCACCTCAAGGCTGCAGCATTAATTTATGCCCGAGTTTCCAGCCTGCTGGTCTGCCCTGTAGATTTCAGACTTGTGGCCCCCAGAGTCATATGAGCTGATTTCTGAAACAAACACACATAATATAGTTTATTCAGTGTACATATGTACAGTCTCCCATTGGTTCTGTTGCTATGGAGAATGCACTCACAAACAGCAATAAAGACAACCCGCAATATGCTTCTTACCTAAATTAGCTTCAGACTTGAGCTAGCTCAATGAGCAGTGTTGGAATTGATCATGTAGCAGGTATAATTTTCTCAGAGCTTTAGGCAGTTGAGAGACACATGTTAATTGCTGGCATAAAAACATTTTTGTAAAAGTCATGGACAATAAATATAAATGTTAATTGTACCTAAATAAGTTGCAACAATATATGCCAAAACATGTTTTCTTCGCCAGATTAGAAGGCAGCTGATTTGGTATACCATATACATACGTGCAGAAGAGATAGGAGGTGGGTACCTAGGTCAGAGCTTCAATAAATGTTCAAAAATAAATATTAATCAATGAGGTGGACTACAACCGCTATTTATTTTCTCTCTTCTCTTTGACAGTATTCTTCTCTCCTTAAAAGATTTATAAGTCATTTTTAAGTTTCTAGTAAATACATATTGTGATTGAAGATTTCATGTGATACCAAGAAATAAATATATATATATGTTATGCACATAAATTTATATTACACCTAGAAAATACATATTGTATTGATGCATTGTTCTCTTAAAGCTGATTTCAGGGCTATACTGAAAAGTTTAAAAATGTGAAAGCTCAATCAAGCATTGACACATCACTAAAGAAAAAAACTTGATAGTTGAAACTATGGACTGAATATCTCTCTATATAAAAGCCCAGTGACCAAATGGCGGAACAACCACAACGACTGACCAGTTGATCACTTGCTATGATGCACACTGACTACCAAGGGGATGACGCTCAACACAGGAGCTGCCCCCTGGTGGTCAGTGCGCTCCCACAGTGGGAGCGCTGCTCAGCTGACCGGGATGAGTGGCGCTCCCACAGCCGGCCAATCCCTGCAGGCCACGCCCCCACCAGTGCATGAATCCATGCACCGGGCCTCTAGTATTATATAAATTGAAAACACCATTCTGAAATATACATAGCTCTATGAGGCAGTTTCCCAGGGATATCTCTCATATTCTATTTACCTGCCTTCTTTTATTCCTATTTTAAGCTCTTGTGTGACCTTGGTAATGGGATTTGATGCATCAAAAATGAATGCAGCAGCCCTGGCCGGTGTGGCGCAGTTGGTTGAGAATCCTCCCCTGCACCGAAAGGTTGCTGGATCTGTCCCTGGTCAGGGCACAAACCCAGGTTGTGAATTTGATCTCCAGTACTAGAGGCAACCAATTGATGTTTCTCTCTCTCTCCTCCTCTCCCTTCATATCACTCTAAATCAGTAAAGATATATTGTTAAAAATGAATGTAAAATAAATCAACAGTAGCTACTGTCAGGTATGCTGTACAAAGTTTATGACTTGGGAGTTCACCTCACTTGAGGTTGTGTGAAACAAGGCTCTATTAATCTCACACATGGAAAGAGAAGCCGTGCATCCATGAAGTTCTCATTGATGATATCTCTCTTTAGAAAGCACACTCAGGTCCACTTGGGTGTCTCCTCTTGTTCTCATATAAATCCCAGGCTTGAACAGCACTGTGGATCGCATGGGGATTACTCTGTTTTACTAAATTCTGGGGTGCTCCCCACCCTGGCTGCTGTCTCGGATGTCTTCAGCTCTGTGCGAGCTCCGGAGCTTGCTCTTTTCCTCATAAGTATTGTTTGTCTGGCTTCATGAAGTCTTGCCCTATGTGTACAAAGCTTATATATTAGATGAAAACTGGAGGAGACATTTATATAGGTTTCGGGCCTATTTCTCCACAGTCTCTCATTTCTCATTATGCTGTTTCACACATTCCAGCTGTCCCAATAGTCTCTTTCTTTCATCTCTGTCTTCTGACCTCAGCAAAACCAAGCTGAGGTTGTTTGAGCTCTGCTGGGGTGAGGGTAGGGGGCTCTCTCACTGTGCCGCCATCTGCAAGTGCCTGGGGGAGAAGGATTCATGATCCTGGGCCCACCTGGCTTGAGTTCATTCTCTCTGGAATTAAGAGAGCTGCACTGCCAGTTTTCCAACAGCTAAAGTAGTTATTTTGTATATTTTCTTTAGTTATTTAATTGTTTTTGCAAAAGGCTGGTCTATTACAAGATATTCCATCATGGCCAGAGGTAGGATTCTCTAAGAACATATTTTATGTTTGTTTATTGCCTTGGGAGTAACTGGAACATCCAGATAGTATAAATTCAAATTCCAACCTGGAAATAATTTAATTTGCCTCCTACGGTCCCGACCAAAACAGGATATCTATCTTGTCCTCCCCCTGTGTTGACTGGCATATTATTTCTCGACCACCCTTTCACCGATTGTGTAACCCGTTCATCAAGGGAGGCCTCTTTTCTCATTGCTGATGAGGGTTAAAACCTAAGACTTTGGATTTCTCTTCCCTGATAGTCATAGATCCATCATCTAATTACTTGCTCTGATTTTTAAGTTTCCTCCTCAGGTCTGATCCCTGGTTGTATTTGAGTTAAGCTATACATTTAAGAGAATACTTATTACAAATGGGCTAGTCAGGATGTGGAGAGAGAGGGACTCATGAATTGCTGGTTAGAAATGCCAGTTTTACAATTCTTTGGAGGAAAACTGCAAAGTCTATCAACCTTTCAAAGGTACATACACTATGACCCCCAAAATTTATTGCAGCAGAATTTTTATTAGCAAAAGTTTCCAAACAATTTTAAAGTCAATCACTAGGGGACTGGCTAAATAATCTGTTTTATAGGCATACAATGTAATTTAAAGAAAAAAGAAGGAAGCCCTGACCTGCGTGGCTCGGTTGGTTGGAGCGTCATTCCATACACCATGGGGTCTCACTTCCCTGTCAGGGCACATACCCAGGTTGTAGGTTCGATCCCTGATCAGTAAAAAGGGAGAGTAAAGCCATGGTGCAGGTCTAATTGAGCTGCAGGGTATTTGTCCAAGATTCTCAGGGAGAAAAAAAATATGGTCTTCAAATAATGTCTTGTGGAAATGGGGTTACATGTGTTCTGTATGGCCTCCCGAAACTGCTCAGAAACTTCTAGATGGAAGGAACCTTAGGAAGGTCAGAGCTTCTCTGGACCTTTCAACAGTTTCCTGTGGATGCCATACCTTTGTCAGTGGGTGGGAGCATCTTTTGTTCTCTGATTCTTCAGTGTTTGGGATCATCCCGCCAACACAGTGGAGAGTTAAGGTGTGGTTTTCAAAGCTCCCAAGTTGTAATCAAAGTGGACAATCATGTTGTCAGACTTGGTTCTCAGAATATATTTGATGAAAAGGGCAAATATTCTACTAACTACAAAATATGAAGCTTCATTCCACAAAACTGCACACATTAAAATGAGGCCTTCTCTTAACCAATTTCTTATTTTCCTTGCAAGACTGTACATTGTAGGTTAAGTTTACTGAAATGATTTAGATCCAAGATAATGTGGGGCTAGAGGAATGAGAAGAAAAACACATTGGTATCGTCCCGCTTTCTTCTTTGTGGCGCTGTATAATAAGTGAACAAAATTAAATTAAATCTCAGGAGGAGCCCATGACCCGGTCTGAGGACCTTCTGAGAAAGAACTTCTAGCCTTTAACTGCACTTTTCCCACCTCTTTTGAAAAAATGGCTTTGTACTAGTATACGGGTGAGGTGGTAAACATAAGCACTGCAGGCCTGGAGAAAGGGCCTCTAGAGAAAGACTTGAGGGACTTGGGCAAAATGTAAGTAAAGAAAAATTTGTTCACTCTGACCAAAGACACCCAGCACCACCACCCCGAGGAGACTTTGCCTTTAAGAATTAAGCAAATGGCCCAGCCAGCATGTTCAGGGGTTGAGCATTGACCTATGAACCAGGAGGTCCCGATTCAATTCCTGGTCAGGGAACATGCCGGGTTGTTGGATCGATCCCCAGTGTGGGGCATGTAGGAGGCAGCCAATCAATGCTTTTCTCTCATCATTGATGTTTCTACCTCTCTCTCCCTCTCCCTTCCTTTCTGAACTCAATAATAATTTTTTTAAAAAAGGAGTTACACAAATGGGGCAGTCAGAAGTTGGGAGAGACAGGGACAACTATTTTCTGTTTCTAATGGTCCATGTCCAATCCTTCAAACTGAGGCTTTCTTGAGTTTTTTTTTAAATTTTTTTTCTAGAGAGCAGAAAATCCTCACTAGCATGAGCTATTTAAAGGCCCTGGCCTTGCATTGAAACTGCAGATTTGGCTAGAGCCGGTTTCAGCTGGATTTTCTGGGCAGTCAGTAATGCAGCAGCAAATTCACTCTTTTTAATATAATGGCAACCGTCATTGGGAGGAATGGGAATGACTTCAGGCAGTGCCAAATTTTAAATGAAAATCTAACTATAGCTGTTCCTTTCGCTCTCCGGGAGAGCTGGGGATGATTGTGCGGGGAGCCAGGGTGAAGGGTGACCTCCGCCGCCTGCTTTGGAGACCAGCTGCACAGAGAACTTAGGTCAGCTTGCCCCATACCTGGCCCCTGGCAAGGATTTGCAGGCCTGTGACAATGGGAGCAGCACGGGACTGAAAAGCAACTTAGCTGGGTTGACCCCGTGTAGCGCTGGTATCAAGCAAGGAGGTTTGTCCTCTTTGATCTCCGAGCCCTTGAGCTGCAGCATGAGAAATAACCACGGAGTTATAATATAAAGCAAGTACCTAACTTTCTGTGTAGCCAGCGAGCGAGCCTGAGCCTTCCTGGATTCCACACCAGGCATGGGTGAGTCACTGATGGAGTGACGGGTACACACTCATCATATGTTAAGCAAGGAGAAACAGTCTTTATCTTAAATGATTTCTTTTTCCACTCTCCGACCTTCCATCCCCTGACCTCCCATCTTAAAAATGAATCTGTTTACAAAAGCAGACTTCTTTGTGTATTGTAATGTCTGTCTCAGGTAGTCTAATCTGAAAGATTTTCGGGGCAGAGGGTGCGATCTCGAGCTAAGCTGGAATTAAAGGACGTGTCAGTTACCGTCTAGAAAACTCATGGGATAGGGTTGCCAAAGGCCTTTATGTAAGAAGGAAGGAACCTTCTAGAAGACACTTCACCCTAAGTGAAGCAGCAGCTAGGGGGGCAAACCTAAACTAGAAGTAATCGAAGTCTGTGCACAGAGTGGAGGCACACGCACTCCACCTCGGGACCCACAGCAGAACGTGTGAGGGAAAAGGGAAGAGAGGCTCTGACCCTTGTTTTCAAACACGGCCCTTCAGTTTTACCCCTGGAGGGTTCAGTGCTCCAGTGACAAGCCCAGTGGGAGACTTCAGTGACTGGCACTGGAAAAGTGACAGAGGCGGTAACAGCACCTCGGAAAGGGGCCAGTGCCACCAGGAAGAGGCAGCAGACCCACCTGAGCAGCAGTGGGGCCCAGGATGCATGGCAGGCAAGGAGGCTGAGGTGCCAGGTGCAAGCTGCACCAGGGGTACCAGTCTCTGCAAAGTAGCCAATTAGGAGATGCTCTGTAACAGGAAATGCCTATTAATTCTTGAGCAAAAGGAGCTTCTCAGGAGATGGTACTCCTGAGTGAGCAAGTAGAAGAAAAGAGCCAAAATTAAAAAAACAAAAACATGAACTTAGAGTTGATGAGGCTGACAATGTTCCCTTTGAGAATTACCCCTCGCTTCACTCTGCACAGTTGAAGCAGCCAGCGAAGCAGTCACAGTCCCTTGGATGACTTTTCCTTCACACAGGCTTCCAGGAACCACGGAAAATGGCCCAGAGTCTAAACAGAGAAGGTAATCGCTAGAAGCAGCAGCTTCAAGGACCCTCAGCTCCTCCCTTTTCCAGGAGAGTAGAGCATGACAGCAAAAGGGATCCCTGGTTTCTGAGGCCAAGTTCACAAGCCCTGCAGTTTCCAACTTGGGGTTAGGGGTGGGGGATGATAACGTGATCAGAAGTTTATTAGTTGGGTGAAGATGGACACAAAAGAGAACAGAGCCAGCCATCAGCCCCTAGTGCATGCCCGCACCCCAGTGCATATCGGGTACTGGTTATTTTGGTGTAAGCTCTAAAGATATCTCCGTTTTGTTTGTGTGTGTGTTTGTTTTTTGCTTGCCCCTCCCAGGGCTTCCACAGGAAATGCAAAGTGCATCAGGTAACATCAAATGAAAATCCTCCTAGATTTTTTTCCTATAAAAATGTAGGGAAATGTGTGTTTTGAGCTCTGTCCACAAATAATACATGTGATCAGTGTAAGAAAGTATGTCAAAAATTGTTTCAACATTCTCGGTAGACTATAGAAAGGATATAATTTTATTTCTCCTATCAGACATAAAATATAACTTTTACTTCAAAAATGTGTACATAGTAGACCAGCCCTTGGTAAATATGCACTGGAAAATGACTACCATTCACTGAACATGCTTGAAGTACTCTTTTCACCTTTATGATGACCTATTGTCTTCATTTTAGAGATTTTAGAGATGAAGAGCTTATAGACAAAGATGAAAAGAGTCAACATCCAAATGAACAATTTAACAAATAATAGGGAAAAGTGAGACCATGAATGATACATTTAGTGATACACAAAACAAAATAAAATAGTGGATCAACCCCCAAGTGACTTTTAAAGAATTTTTCCTATGAATAAGAATTGCATTTCTTTTATGATTGTTAAAGTCATGCGTGCCTATTGTTAGATTTCCCGGTAATCCATGAAGTCCTAAAGGAATTCCAAACGCAAGCCCCACTGTGAGAAAATCATCTTGGGAGTTCAGAATTGTGAATGATGCCTTAAAGATCTTAAAGATCCTCTTTGTGAACTCAGCCTCACTCCTAGGCTTTGGAACTTGGTCTCGAGTCAACTAACAAGGGTAGTTTCCTGAGGTCTTTGAGTTTTGCCAAATCTTTGTTACTCATTTGAGGGAATGATTTGCTTTTTTGTGGTTTCATTACTTAATTGAGAGAACAGTTTGCACCTCAGTGGAGGCAGCCACAGATGGGAGAGCCATTAGGGATGTGTATGTGCTGGACCACTGTAGGCAGCCTCTCCCTCATTCTTCACCCCAGGCCACGTTGAGAGACTATAATTTACCCTGGAGAACGACACCACCAGCTATTCCTCCCAAACTCCAGGGGCACGGGGTCTTTTTGTTTATAAGTTTGAAAAGCAAAAGGACTTTCAAAATAAAATCCACTCACACATAAAATTTTCTTTGGTGGTGACATGGTCCCAGATAAAGTTATTAAACAAAAATAACCTGAAAGAGAGTAAAAATAGATGACATTATTTTACATTGCAGTTCTGAAAACCAGGGTGCCAGCTGAGCAAAACTACAAGCAACTTGAACTCTTGAAAGTTACCTATACGATTATCGTTGTATGTCTCAACTACATATATTTATAACCCTCCAGAGTTATTTTCTGGGCACTAATGAGCACTCTTCATGAATTATCTCACTTAATATTCACAGCAACCCTATGGAGCAGATTTGATGATCTCTCCTTTAGAAAGTGGGAGCTGGGGCTTGGAGAACTTACAAAGTTTGTCGGAAATCACAAAATCAATAGGTCGAAGGACCAGCATTCAAACCAGTCTGGCTCCGTAGCTCAGAGACTTGATCATGGGGCCATTCCATACCATGTTAGAACTGCCACGCTGGTCCTACAGCAACGAGCCTGAAGACTCGCCTTCACCCCGCCATGCTCTACATTGTGCAGTGTTCCCAGCGGGTTTTGGGTGTTGTGTCTGAGCGCGTTTCAGAGTCTGGGCCGAGCTCTGATGTTCTGTCGGCTAGGTGTAGTTAATGCATGTTTGACTTACGGTGTTTTCAACGTAAGATGGGTTTTATCAGACCTAACCCCGTCCTAAGCCCAGGAGCATCTGTAAGAACTGGAGGTGGGCTCTGGTAAGAACAGCTCAAGCATATTGAACCGCACGGCCCCTCTCCCTGCTCTCTGTCTTGCTTGATCCTCCAGGCAAGACTGTTAATGGCGTTGTAGATAAATCATAGGAAGGAATAAGAAAGGGAGGAAATGTTCGCTGCTCACTGAAAGCCACCTGGGTTAAAAGGCCCTGGTCCACACGGGGTCAGCACATGTGGAGGGGCATGGGAATGCCTGGGCAGATGGGTGAGTGGGGTCACAAATCCTGGATTTTGCCTCCTCTGGTGCTGAACAAGTAGAGGCAGATTATAATTGATTGCTTTAGTTCCCCTCTTTCTCAGTAATAAAGAAATTGCTTTTTAAGGCCGAAATTGGGGTTTATGGCCAAGGCAAAGTCATCCCTTTGTTTCCTTCCTGTTTGCCTTTAATCCACAGTAACACTCCCAGGCTAGGTAAGAGATGGAGACACAGAGCTTGAAGCTCTTAGAGAATTAGTCCTGTTGATTCAGAAAACTCTGAAAAGCACCATTCATGTCGAGCAGCAGAGCAGCAGAGCCAATGCAAGGAGGAGAAGGCCTGGCCCCTCCATTTGGAATATGTATCTAAGCTTGTTTTCCATTCAGCATCACAGCTGCACGGGGCCCACGTGTTTCAGCAAAGTACATGCACGTCCTGGGCCCTGGAAGAGGCTCCTGAACTCATCTCGGGCTAAAACAGCAGCCAGGGGAACGTGGCGCCTTTTTGCTGTCTTTTATTAATAGTTTAAAAGCAGTTCATGTTCCTCACTTATGTTAGGAAAGTGGAAAGTGAATTATTTATACTTGTTTTTAGTTTTCGTTGGGGAGTGTGGGTTATTTACTGTCGCGTTAGCAAAAATATATTTCACAAAATCGATGAGGATGTTAAAAGTTATGGGAGAAGGGGTTTTTGCAGTTTAATCTACTTACCAAACATCTAAAAATATGTTAATCACAAATTTTGTATTAGCTATGATGTTGAACTAACAGGGACATTCAAATCCTCACTATGATAGGGTACTATTTATTGTATTTCTTTGGTCAAATGTGAAAATAGCTCATACTTAGTTTTCTCATTAAATATCCTGAGATATAAATATCAATATTATTTCTTGGATGTTATAATTTCAGAAGGAAATGTGCACTGTACACCACAAGAGGTCAGCAGCACTACACTTTTCATCAAATGCCTCTTGAAGCTCAGTACTGGGGTCTAAAATCATAATTATAGGGTAACAATTACATGCCTTTCTCCAAATGGCACTTATTAAGTCTGAAGGCATTTTATGAGTAAAGTACTTTTAAAGTCTTTTTTTTATTGTGATTTGCTACAAATGAGACTATTTTCAAAGAAAAATGCAATAATTTTAGTGAGTGAATTAAAGTGCCCCAGGAAGGTGAATTTCTCAAAAGTTGTTTATATTTCATTTTTAAGGAGCACATCATTGAAATTCTACAAGTATACCTTTTCAATAATATGAAAGCTTATTAACAAAATCAAGTATATTTAAAAATGAATAAAACTTGTCATAGTTTATGGATATTTTTAAAACTAGACATAGTTAAAATGAAACTGGTAAGCATAAAAATTTACAATGAATAACCCCAATTTAATGTAAAAAAGATAATTGGATGTGTTTGGGGGTTTTTTGCTGCTGAATTTACATTTTAATTTTTAAGATGCAATAAAATTGCAGTGATTTTACATAGCCACCAGGTGGTGCTGCCTATTTAAACAGTGAAGTAGACGGAAAAGAGAAAATTAAAATCTGAGAAACATCATACATGTCCAATATCATATTTCTATAGTCACCAGATGTTTTGAGAGTTTAGACTACGTTTAATTTCTGTGAGGGAGGCCATTGAGAAAAGTCCAGGGGAGGAGAATGCACTGCCTGTAGCAGATACTTCACAGAATTACATGAAATTCACTTAATGGTGAAACAGACACGGATGCTGACCTTTTCACACAAAAAACAAAAGAGTCTGTTCTAACAAAACCTCATCCCATGGAAGCTGCTTATTATTACCCATGAAATGGTTCCTTTTATTTCTTAGGCAATGAAAAACAATGGCAAAAAAAAAGAAAAACAATGGCATTTTATTACTTTTCACATTAGTAAAAAGGAAAAGAAAATTGTTCCCCAATTCAACAAAAGGTGGAGAAATCAAACCACATTTAATCTGCATTACCTGTAGATGTCAAAGTAATTATATGTGTAGAGAAGCCAAACTTCATTCACCACAAATAGTTTCACTTAAATTGAGAGGATAAATAGCATTGTAGGTATCCTGCTATAGCAAAAATAAATTTGGAATGTGTTAACATTTCCTAAAAACAAAGCCACTACCAGCTGAGCACAGAGCACCTTCCATAGGTGTCTGAGTTTCAGCACCTTGGGCCCTTTCTCTAGGCTTCTATGTGTTAATCTTTTTAGCCCCTTCCCTTTGCTCCTCTAGCTCTAGAGGTGGTAGCTCTTGCTACAGCTACAACCTCTGAGAAAATTTTCGCTTTTTAGGTTATCTAGAAACCTGGGTTTAATTGTGTTCCCCCAAAAGATGTCGAATTCTGTATCCCCAGTCATAGGAATGTAACCTTATCTGCAAATAGGGCCTGTCAAAACCCAAGCTGCATACTGAGTGAAACAAAGCAGGTAGATGAGTTTATGGCCAGGGTTTGCACTTGCAAGCGGGGAAACAACGCCAGGAGCACTGACTTCCAAGTTACATGCAGACTTATGAGTATTTATTTGTTTACTTTCAAATTTATTTTTACTGTTGAAAGGATTATAGATGTCTCCTCTCTTTTTCCCCATTGACCCCCTTCACCCTGTACCTGCCTCCCCACCCCAGGCCTTTGCCACTCTATTGTCTGTGCCCATGGGTTATGTATATCCCATATAATAAAAGGGTAATATGCAAATTGACCCTAACAGCGGAACAACCGGTCACTATGACGTGTACTGACCACCAGGGGGCAGACGCTCAACACAGGAGCTGCCCCTTGGTGGTCAGTGCACTCCCACAGGGGGAGCGCCACTCAGGCACAAGCCAGGTTGACCGCCTCCTCGGCAGTTGGACATTCCCCAAGGGCTCCGGGGCTGCCAGAGGGATGTCTGACTGCCAGCTTAGGCCCAATCTCCCAGGGAGCAGGCCTAAGCTGGCAGGTGGACACCCCTCAAGGGGTCCCAGACTGCAAGAGGGCACAGGCCAGGCTGAGGGACCACCCTGAGTGCATGAATTTTCATTCACTGAGCCTCTAGTATGTATATAAGTTCTTTGGTTAATCTCTGCCGCCCCCCCCCCCCCCCCCCACACACACACACACTCTCCCCTCTTCCATCTCAGATTCCACAGTTTGTTCCATGCTTCTATGTCTCTGGATCTATTTTGTTCATCAGTTTATTTTGTTCAGTAGATTCCATATATGAGTGAGATCATGTAATACTTATCTTTCTCTGATTGGCTTATTTTGCTTAGCATAATACTCTCCAGGTCCCTTCAGCTGTCTTAAAGGGTAATGATATGGAAGCTAATTGGTTGCCTGGTGCTCTTGTTCCCTACTTGGATCTGGGTAGCTGAGTCAGGGAACAAGGAAGTCCAGAGACAGGGTGAACAGACTTGGTGTTTGGGGATTGGTGGGTGTCCCTGCTGATTTCTGAGAACAGCTGTAAATTTATGCAACTTAGGTAAGATTAAGTTTCATTTTCTTTAATGAATCTGCTTTGTCAAACTCCATTTCATTCTTGACATAAAGTGACTCCATTTCAGTTATTTATTTATTAAGTTTATTGGTTAATAACCTTATATAAGTTTCAGGTGTACAATAATACATCATCTGTATATGGCATTGTGTGCTCACCACCCAAAGTCTAGTCTCCCTCCATCACCTTAAATTTGACTCCCTTTACCCTCTTCATCCTCTCCCACCCCCTTCCCCTCTGGTAACCACTTACCTGTTGTCTGTTTCTTAAAACAATTTTATTTTATTGATTTTAGAGAGAGAGGACGAGAGAGAGAGAGAGAGAGAGAGAGAGAGAAACCAACTGGCTGCTTACTGCACACCCTCTACTGGGGATCAAGCTCACAACCCTGGTATATGCCCTGACTGGGAATTGAACCAGTGAACCCTTGATAAATGGGTCCACACTCAACCAGTGAGCCACACCAGGTGCGCGGTTCTTGTCCTTTTCCATTTTAGTTTTGGTTCTATAGGTCTTCACAGATGATCAAGTCAAGATGAGATTATTATGGTGGGCCCTAATGCAGTACAGCTGTGTCCTTATAAAAAGGTGATATGCCTGCCCAGCATGGCTCAGTGGTTGAACATTGACCTATGAACCAGGAGGTCATGGTTTGATTCCCGATTGGGGCACATGCCCAGGTTGTGGGCTTGATCCTTCAGGTAGGGCATGCAGGAGACAGCTAATTAAAGAGTCTAATCATTGATGTTTCTATATCTCTCTTCTCCATTCCTCTCTGAAATCAACAATAATAATAATAAAAGGTGAACTATGAACGCAGACATAGACACAGGGAGAACACTGTGTGAACATATAGACAAAGATCAGGGTGATGTATCAATAAACCAAGGAACACAGAAGATCACCAGAAAACTGCCAGACACTAGGTGACAGGCATGGAACAGATTCCTCTTCACAGCCCTTGGAAGGAAGCAAAGCTCCTGACACCTTGACCTCAGACTTCTGCCTTCTAGAACTGTGAGACAATAAATTTCTGTTTAAACCCCCCAGTTTATGGTCCTTAGTTACTGCAGCCCCTAGAGAACTACTACAGCTAGTTAACAACTTCATTCCTGGTTAATCATTTTTAGAGTAATTTATCTCTCCTGACTGGATCATGAATGATATAACAAGCACAAAGAATCACAGAATCTCTTTTTATTGTGGTCATCTTATATCACTATGTTACTGCTGTGTGATTATTATTTAACTTCAGTAGATCTATTGGTTTGCCTGAGCTTCCATAACAAAGTCCTATAGACAGGTGACTTAAAGAACAGAAACTTATTTTTCCACAGTTCTGAAGGCTGGAAGTCAGAGATCAAGGCGTCAGTAGGGTTGCTTTCTTCTGAGGCCTCTCTCCTTGGCTGGTAGATGGCCATCTTCTCCCTGTGTCTTTGGTCTTCTCTCTGTGTGTATCTGTGGCCTCATCTCTTCTTCAAATGACACCAGTCATGTTGGATTAGGGCTCACCCTGTGACCTCATTTTAAATCAATCACATCTTTAAAGTGTGATTACAGATCAAGTGTGGTCTGAGATACTGATGGTTAGGACTTCAAACTATGAATTTTGGGGATGACACCATTCAGCCCATAAGAGGAGGAAATTTTGATGGAGGGAAAGCTAATTTCTTGGGGTAGCACCTTCTCCTTACAGCAGCTTTCAGGCTGCGTGGCAGATCTGCAAATACTCCTCGTAAAGGTTCACAAATCATCCCTTGAATAATGTGGGTCAGGAGGTAGCCCAGGGTCAAGCTCAAGCTGAAACTCACTGGTCTATGAAGTTTACTTCCCCTCTCCCCTTGAGAAATCAAAACTCGCTTTTCCAGACTGTTGGTAGCTCTCTGGGTCTCCAGCAGTGCTCCGAGTCCACGGAGAATAGCCTGGCAAGCTGGTCCACAGGCTCTCCGGGACCCTGGAAGGTGCTCTGTCCACAGAACATCTTCACTCATTTAAAGAGCGAGGTCCCTGCTTAGAAGATGCTTCATCCTTCTGGACAGGTTGACTAGTTCCACAAGATTTTTGCCATTCCGTACCAGTACTCGATTTACTCCATGTAATTTGTTGTTATTATATTTCAAATGGAACTTAAAAGTCCTGTTTATTGGCCTAAATATTTTTAATGATTTTTATCTTCATTGAGTTCTAGAATTATTAACAACATTTCTTCAAGTCTGGGTTATTTTCTGTCATTGGTTACCTAACATCTTCCCTCCGTTAAAAATTAAAAACAGATTTCCAGAAAGCACTCTTTGTAAGGTTTTTACTTATGACACACCCCAACCCCTTCTCACTTTCTTCCTGAAATAGAGCATTTCTAATCAAGGCTTGTTTTTTTGTTGTTTTTTAAATATATTCTATTGCTTTTTTACAGAGAAGGAAGGGAGAGGGAGAAAGAGCCAGAAACATCGATGAGAGAGAAACATCGATCAGCCACCTCCTGCACACCTCCCACTGGGGATGTGCCCGCAACCAAGGCACATGCCCTTGACCAGAATCGAACCCGGGACCCCTCAGTCCGCAGGCCGACGCCCTATCCACTGAGCCAAACCTGTCAGGGCAAGGCGTGGTTTTAAGATTAGAAATCTTTTAAACAAACTCTGTGCAGTGTGGGGTGTAATCTTAACCATTCCTCTGCAGTTATTACAGAATGTGAAGATGATCATTCTGATACGGAAACACTGCATGGACACCAGCATTACTAGATATAATTTATGCTAATCCTCATAAATTAGCCATTTTGAATGCACCTAAAAATAGTGTGAATTGATTGGGAACCCTGAGAAGGGTGATTGCAGGGAAGTAATGTTCGTTCATCTCATTAGGAAGGAATTTTAAACATTTCTCCAGGTGGCAGGATTTACCACCCTCCACTAATTAAAACCACAAAATTGTCAAGGCCAGCAAGGTTCTTTTTCCTCCCAGACCTCTTCCAGATAGGCAAGCTGTAGATGGTGATAATAACTCAGGAAATATGGAAAGCTCTACTTAACACAGAATCCTGACTCGAAATCTAGAGAATAGCCATGATGCACCTCTCTTGAAACTTCTGTTCTTAACTGCAGAAATATTTCCTCTGGTGGACAGCTGCCATGATGTGTGTTTTCATCGTGAAAAGTAACAAATTCAGCTGGTTTTGAGCCTTTAAGGTGTGAAGAGAGGTCCTGTGCCCTGGCAGGTGGTAGTTGTAAGAAAGTTACAAATTAAAGCTAAAGTAAAGCAAAATTGCATGGGGGAGAAGGATTGTTCAGTGAAGACTCTTGTATGATCAGGTCAAAACTTTAAATGTTGAAATATCCTATTTCCTTCATTCCCTGCCTCATCATTATTTTCTTTGCAATGCAATGAATAATATACTCAGTAAATAAATCTTACAAACAGGCAAGCTTAAGATTATAAGCTTATCTTGGTCATCCCTTATCTGCTTTCAAACATTAGATTATAATAAAGATAACTCAAAAAACAATAAAGATAATTGTAAAAGTTCAGATTCTAGAATCTAGAATCTAGATACCAGTGGTCAGCATCCAAGCCACTGTAGTTTAAAAGAATGAAAAATAGCCTGGTCAGTGTGGCTCAGTGGTTGAGTGTTGACCTATGAACCAGGAGGTCACAGTTAGATTCCCGGTCAGGAAACATGCCTGGGTATTGGGCTCAATCCCCAGTGTGGGGTGTGCAGGAGGCAGCTGATTAATGATTCTCTCTCATCATTGATGTTTCTGTCTCTCTTTCCCTCACTCTTCCTCTCTGAAACCAATAAAAACATATTTAAAAATAATAGTGACTATAGGTGATTAATACAGAACTATCTAAATGTTCAATGGTTTTAAGAAACTTCTTGATGTTCACATAGTAACTTATCTTCAGAGAATCGAGGACCATGACCACTCTTCTGACCTCTTAAAATGTCTGCATATCTACTCCATCATCCTCTGGTTTAGGGAGAACATGTGTACATTTCGTTTCTAGATTTCTTGCAAGTCAAATTTTCTCCCATTACTCTTTCCTGTTTCACTCCTCCCTGCCGACACCTCTGCTCACTGTCTTTGGTTTCAAACAGCAACCAATGAATAAAAAGTGCCCCATCCTCCACCCCAGGGCAGTTCCCCTGAGGAGGGAAGTTAGGTATAAATTAGAGGCCCGGTGCACGAATTCATGCATGGGTGGGCGATGGGTGGGACCAGGCCAGCTGGGGGGAGGAGCCAAGGGAGGTTGGCTGTGGGAGCGCACTGAACACCAGGGGGCAGCTCCTGCATTGAGTGTCTGCCCGCTGGTGGTCAGTGCACGTCATAGAGACAGGTCGTTCAGGTTGTTCCGGTTGTTCGGTCGTAACAGTCACTTAGGCTTTTATATATATAGATTGGAAGGAACATGAGAAGCTGAGAGGTCATATATGTGAGACACCAGGGTAAGGACTACATCTCTCATTCTTATATCTACAATCACACTGTTGATTTGATCTTACAAGCCCATAAGAGAAAATATGAACACTTCTAGAAAAATGGACCATTTTTCCAAAGGTATAACAATGGGCAATATGTAAAAGAGAAACTGCCAATTAATAGCACTACAAGATGTATTTCTTCTCAGATCATCAGAATCATCTTGTGGAGGCACTTTTCTCAGTGGTCCTGCTTCTTGTCTGTTCTTTACTTCTCCCCTCAGGACTTACTTGAGAAGGGTAGCCTTAGTTTAACTAGGCTTAGCTAAGGCTCCAACCAACCTTCTTCTTTTTTTTCTTTTTTCCTTAGTTGGTTTCCACCCTTCTTCCTCCGGAGAGCTTGCTGCTTACAGAAACATTCCCCGGAGGAGAGGAGAAGGTCGGCAGGAAAGTCAAAGCTACTGTGACGGTAAGTAAATTTCCCTTTTCCAAAGTTTGCTTAACAGGGGCATTTGGCTCACCCACGAATCCACTGCCCTGTAGACCAGCCTCTCTCAGTAGCACAGATGTTAGTTTAGTCTCATCTATACTCTTTGTTTTATTTATCTGTTTGTTTAGTGGAGAAGATGGGTGGTGTTGATTGGAACTGTCTTATAGACAATGACATATGGGTCATAATGTACATGAACATTCCATGAACAATTAATTCATATAGACTTAAATATAAAGTTATTACTGGGAATTTGGATTTACAAAACTGAGCCTACAAACAGAATAAAAAAAAAAGTCAAATAGAACTGACAGCATCTTTAAATGGAAATATGGGTTTTGTCGAAGCCTTTAAGTCAAAGGCTTCATGTTCACTTATATTTCTTCACTGAAGCTTTTTCACACAGTTCAAGTTGGATTAAATCTCTTCTTCCTCAGTTCTTCTGTTGCATGTTATACCTTCAGCACTTGCCCCATCTGCCTGGTCATACATGTGTTTGTGTGTTGTTTTTACTGGAGATCAGGGGTCATAAGTTATTGTAATTATATGCATCCTGTTCCGAGATATGTGCCCTGCATATGGTTGGACTCAATATATGTTTATTGAAATAAATTATGTCACAGATTCCTTGGAAGCTACCAAAGAATAAATATGGATTGCTTTCTTAATAACTTAGAACTAAAGAGGTAGTTAATAAAGGCATGTTTATTCCATTTTACAAAATAGTTGTAGTTAGACTAGATGATTCTCCCCAGTGTTTCTTTCTTTAACTCATTTTATACTAAGTTTTGTGGAAATCAAATTTTAAAAAATTATATTAAAGTTTATTTAATAAGTACTACTTAATGAAGCCTGCAGTGAACCATTCTGTACACGAAGAAATACTTGGTCATGGGAATAACTGCCTTATGTATTACTTGTTTCTGATATTTCTCTCCACATTTACTTGAAATAATCCATTTTTATCTCATTCTTTTACAAACTTAATGCAGTGTAGATACTATTTTTTAGATGTTCCTCTACTTAACCAAATAATTATATCTGCATATATTCCTGCATGTCAAAAACGGCGTTCCCTATGGCTAATAGCTCCACTTAGCTTCACATTCCTTCTTTTTCTAGAAGCCTTCTGATGGCTTTTCTCAGCCAGAAGAAAGGACAGCTTCTCACTGTGGCTTGGAGACCCCGTAGAGTGCGCCCCCTCACTGTTAGCCCACTGTCATGTCCTGCCACTTCCTGCACCCAGGTCACTTCATGAACAGAAGCTTCCTGATGTTCCTCCAATCAGCCACTCTCGCACCTGTGTCAGGGCCTTTGCCCTTGCTGTTCTTGCTGCCCAGGACACTCTCCCTGCTGCATGGCTCACTCCTGCCCTTGTATTTCCTCCACATCTCTGCTCAGTGTTCCTCATGAGAGAGGGCTTCCCTGACCATCTGTGTAAGGTAGTGCCCTTCTTCATTACTCTGTCTCCTTGTCTGCTTATTTATATTTCTAGCACTTATCACCTCCTGATACATATTTACTTGATTCTCACCCCCTCCTCCCACCCACCCAAATCTAGAATGTAAGTTCCTTTAGGGAAAGGATTTTTTTAAAAAGTGTTTTTATTGATTTCAGTGAGGAAGAGAGAGGGACTGAGAGAGAAACATCAATGTGAGAGAGAATCATTGATTGGCTGCCTCCTGCATGTCCCCCTTTGGGGATCAAGCCTGCACCACAGGCGTATACCCTGTCAAGAATTGAACTGTGACCTCCTGGTTCATAGGTTGATGCTCAACCACTGAGCCATGCCAGTGGGGCTGTTTGATTTGTTTTTACTATTGTATTTCCAGTTCATAGAACAAATCCTAACACATAGTAAGTGCTCAATAAATATTTGTTGAATTATTATTTACTGGATGAACATTAGATATGAGTGGATTATTAGAAACTGCTGGGTAGAGAAAAGGCATCATGAATCCTAAAAAACAGTTCTTGCCCTTTAGGATTCTTAGAGTGCTCTTTGTATATTGTGTTCATCGTCGTCATACAGAAGTTTGGTTTTGTTTACATAATCACTCATTGTTTTGATGTTTTTCAAGAATTGATTTGAGAGAGAGAGGAAAGGACAGGGAAGAAGAGATAGAAACATCCATGAGAAAGAAATACCAATCGGCCACCTCCTGCTTGCTCCCTACCGGGGGTTGAGCCCGCAAACCAGGCACATGCCCGGACCAGGAATCCAACCGCTGACCTCTTGGTGCATGGGTCCATGGTCAACCACTGAGCCACACCGGCCAGGCCATAAACATTTATTTTTTATTTTCCTTTAGGTCTTTGAGTCCTAAGCTCCAGTGATTTGTTTACTATGTCTGTGTAAAAGTTTGTGTCTCCATTCTAAACCGACACTCACTCCTTTATTTCTTCAGTAGCCCACTGATTCTCCTCACTGTCCCTCTGTGCTCCCATATTCATGCCCCATTACTATGCTCACTGTAGCCTCTAAATAAAACTCCACCAACTCATTTTTTTTTAAAAAAATGGTCACTTGGACAATTCTTTAGCTATTGGTTTGTGTAATTCTAGGAAGTAACCAGCAGATGTTACCATTGCAACAACATTCTGATTCTTACTTAGCTTGCCCAGAGAAGCACAATAACATTGTCAGGGACAAAATTGGGGGGGAGTGAAATTTTCTGGGTTTTAGCTGCTTCAATGCCGATAAAGGTTATTGTTGGTGCAATTTCTAGTGCCAGCTGCTTAAGATGTGGGTCTCACAGAAAGCATTTCCCCAGAGAAGATATCTCATTTTCTCAAATGTTGTGGAATTGACTACTCATCACCTATCATGTCTGAGCTAAAGGAAATGCCAATTATGGTTCCAGCTTTGGCCTGATTCACTGCTTATACTGATTTCATTACTTTCTAACTATTTAACTTTGGGTAAGTACTTAGATTCTCTGACCCTCAGTTTTCTCGCATGTAAAATGGCAATAAGGAAATCCATTTCCATTTTTCAAAGTGGTTGCAAGTACTCAGGGAGCTATTATTATATTAGTTTTTATCTTTTTAAAAAATATGTTATGTAGTGCACTGTATATTAACCCAGGAGCCCCAAGCTCACATTGGAACAACATATTTGAGAAGTCATTGTTTTGGAAACTTTATGAGGGGTCAGATAGACCTAATTTGCATAGGCTTAGAAGACAGGAATTATTGTTGATTTAAAAAGAGGCCAGTGATTAAGATTCGCTTGTTAGCAGCACTTGCATGACATGACTGTGGCAAAACCTAAATTATGGTTGGCTACTGTGGCAAACCAACTGTATAGATTGGCCAAAGACTCAAAGAAAAGAAAAAAAAGAACAAAAGGACCTGGAAGACACCACAAAGTGTCATAGAGCCCATGTACTTTATTCCTGGGCATACCCGTGGCATTGTACGTGGGCATCTAAATGCTAAATGATCTGGTTGTGAACTCCAAAAACATGAAATGAATCAATAATGAAAGCTTCTAGAGATAGATTTCTTGATGCAATAAAAAGTGAGTGCTTCTAGCCTGCGAATGCAGGAGAAAACAAAAACAAAACCTAAAAGTTAATGGTAAGTAATCTTAAATCTTGACATCCCCTGGCTGTTTTGGTACCACCTGTTTGATGAGCCCTGGGTGCTTGATTGTATAACAGTGCAGTGCAGCCCTTGATGTTCTCAGCGGTGACTCCCAGCTTGAGTCATATATGTAATGCATTTTGGAAATATTCCCACATAAAAATGTTTAGTTATGAGTGGTGAGCTTCATTTATTTAATAAGTCAGTTTAATGAAACATCAGTTTTTGATGTTTCTGATTTTTCAATGGTTTCTTATCTATAGAAATTATCCTTTCAGAAAGGTGCCATAGATTCTTTTTTAAAATTTTTATTTTTCAATTACAGTTTATGTTCGATATTATTTTGTATTAGTTTTATGTGTACAGCATAGTGGTTAGACAATCGTATACTTTACAAAGTATTCCTCCCGATATGTCCAGTACCCATCTGGCACCGTACATACTAGTAGTTATTACAATACTGAGGCCTGATGCACGAAATTTGTACAAGGGCCTCGGCTCTCGCAGCCCCGGCTTCGTCCAGAAGGCCTTCCGGAAGGATGTCTGGAAGGTCATTCGGCTGTCTGATCTAATTAGCATATTATGCTTTTATTATTATAGATTATTGATTATATTTCCTATGCTGTACTATTAAATAACAGATTTAAACCTTCTGATTCCTTCATTCATGTTCATATTAATCTAATGCTCACTGAGTTTATTCTGTATGTGAGACACTGGTCAGAATGTATTGAGAGGTCTGATTGCTCACTGCTTTCAACAATCCTTTTCCTTGGGAAGAAGAAACATATCATTTTCCTAGAATTTATGCAAGACTCTGCAGTGTTTTTCTATTCTTTTGGACACTCAACCACTGAGCCACGCTGGCCGAGCTATAGTCACTTTTAAAATAAATTATTAAATTATCACTCAAGCAATTTAAGTGCCTTTTCCAACGTCACCCACTTGGTAAATAACAAAAGTGGGATCGAAATTCTTTCCAGTGATTTCAAGGCCCTTGTACTATCTGATTCCTTGTACTATCAAACTACTTCATAAGTGGAGCTAGGATATAACAAAATCCCATTATGCTTAGGTATGGTCTCCTGGCCCTGCCTTAGGCCTTTCTATGTTTCTTTCCAACACATCTCTGCTGCCCACCCAGGTCTCCATCTCATTGCCCATTACCTCGTCTCCACTCTATTCAAGTTTTGATTTATGCCAATAAAAAATCAAAATTTCATATTTATTACATTTGGTACAAATACTTCCAATATAATTTGGCTTCAGCATATAATAAGATATATAAGTTTAAAAATGAAGTAATTTATTTCACCCTGACTTTCTAACTCTAAAACAATGATAGAACATGAGAGAAAGAAAAAGACCTGATGGCTGTTTACAGTTTTAAAAATCCATACACTTGGATAGGTAGAAAATTTTCCCTTTTCTCTTTAGACTTAGAACATCTCCAAATGCTAACCTTGCCTTAAAGAAAGTCTGCTTATTTTTTAAAATATGTTTTTTATTGATTTTAGAGAGAAGAAAGGAAAGGGATAAAGAAATAGGAACATTGATGAAAGAGAAGCATCGTTCAGCTGCCTCCTGCACGCCCCTATTGGGGTTCAAGCCTGCATCCCGGGCACATGCCCTGACCGAGAATTGAACCATTTACAAACAACCAGTGAGCCACGCCGGTTGAGCACTGACCCATGAGCAGAGTATTTTCACTGCCCTAGAATTCCTCTGTGCTCTGCCTATTCATCTCTTCTCTCCTCCATCTCTGAAAACCTCTAATTTTTTATTCTTGCCATGGTTTTGTCTTTTCCAAGGTGTCACACAGTTGGAATCATAAGGTAGTGGAATCATAATCTTTTTAGATGGCTTCTTTCATTTAGATATACATTGAAGTTTCCTCCATGTCTTTTCATGGCTTGGTAACTGCTTTTCTGTTGTTGTTGACAGTATTTTTTAATGTCTCAAAACTTTTTACATGCTTAAAAAAACATTGCTAAATTACTCCTCTAGAGGGCAGTATGATCAAGTCAGTGGACATCAAAGAGTAGGACTTTGCAGAAAGTAGGACAGATGAAATCAATGACATGAGATAATGAGCAGGTGATGGCTGCTTCCTTGTCTAATTTTCCTTCCTTCCCTATGATTCTCAAGGAAAATGTCACACAGAAGATCTCAAAATGGGGACATACAAAATCGAGAGCAGACATTTTGTTAGAATAGTAGTGAAGCAAAGCTAAACAATGGAAAAAGTTTGAAAGGAAATGCATTATTCCAACAACCTAAAATTGTTTCTCCCTATGCCTTTGTGCTCCAGGAGAACACCTGCTCTTTCTTGAAGGTTTCCGTGTTAGATGTCAGTTTCTCCAGGAAACCTGTCCTAACAAACTCTCAAGCTCTGGATGAGCACCCTTCTTATGCAGTCTCAGCACATCCTGTATTGCTCATACCCTGTTATTTTTCACACGGTGCACTTATTTATCTCAGACACTATACAATAGGCTCCATGAGAGTCTATTTGTATATAGTCTTTTGTATCCACTTTCTATGTATATGGCCTCTTCAGATATTTAGCACATAATGGCTTCTCAATACGTATTTTATGAAAGAAGGAAAGAGTTAACTAAAACATGGATTATCTGAATTAATTAAACAAGGAGGCCATTAGCCTGATGTGGCTCTAATGTCATGGCTTTCTCTGTAAGCAAACCAAATTCTAAGCCTGGAAATGCCTCAAGGCTATGAAATTGAAACCTAAGGACAACCATTTACAAACAGCCAACTAGGCTGTATGCTTCAGCCAACCGAACAGTTTCCTTTCTTTGCTTCTGCACTTTCTCGGTGTAAGTTTTACCCCTAGCTGGAGGCCTCCTAAGCACTGCAGGTTTGGGGTTGTCTGAGGTGCTGCCTGATTAGATTTGGTAAATGCACAAATACCTCTTAATTTTTTAAATATGCCTGAGTTTATCTTTTAACAACACACACACATTCTTTTGGCAATTATAAAGATATGTGGGAAGAATTTCTAGTATCAAAAGCTAAGATTTCTGTATAAAATGCATTAACATATTTTTAAATGCATCACTAAGTTGGTAGAATATAAGGAATGATTTTGGAAATTCAGAAAGAATGAGAATACTCTATGTGACCAAGTTTCAGGAAGGGCAGTAATTATGGGCATCAGGACCAGCTGGATCCTGGTTCTGAATGCTACCAGCATCCCTGGTAATTGTGATCACTCAAGCATATTTATCACATGACCACATGAGCATATCTGTCCTTTCTGCTTATCAGCCTCATTTGTCTCTCTCACTATTGTCCAGCTTTCTCTCTATAGAGAATATGATTACTGATGTCTCTTGAATTCTATTAATCAATTGCTTTCACTCTTATATCTACTGTCCTTACATAACTGACCTTCCACACATTACAGAAAGAAGCTATGGCTGATGTGATCGCCTCATTTATATATTAGAACACTGACTGCATGATTATTAAGTGCAATATCCAAAGTAGAAACTAGGTCTTCTGACTTCCTACTCAAGCTTCCTTCCCACAGATCTTCCCTGTACTTAGGTATAATTTAGATTAAAGATCTTCCTCCCATACTCTTCTAGCCCTTGATATCCCAGGGAGCTGTGGTTTACCCAGAAGTGAAGGCAGTTTTTTCTACTCTCAGGTCTTGAACATCAGGTGACTGGAATTATACTAGTAGTTGTTGGGTGTTGGAAGGAGAATTTTAATATGAGAAGAAAAATGTTAACACTGGATGGTGTAGGTTCATGTTCCTCATCTCTGAAAACCAACCACATCAAAATTATGATGCACCAGCTTACCTCCTCTCCACTCACTACTCAAGTTTTGACTGATAAAATAAAAAAATAAATAAATGTATTGATAGCCTGCCTGATATGAGAGTTTAATTGCACTCCTCCAGGCACATAGCTTGGCATCTAATTTGATTTGTACAAAGAAGCTTCCTTTAAGGAGTGTTCCCTAAAAATCTGGGGGGAGGGGAACTTGACTATGGACCAGGACAAGTACAGATTCAGTTGATACACTGCAAATCACATCCTTTAGACTTCATGACTAGATGTGAGATGATGGAAACCAATCATATCTAAGTGAGCTGATGACCTGAAGAGCAATTGGAGAGGTAGGACAAGACCTAAGCAATACCTCAAACCCACCTGGAAAATCATGCTTTATGGCCGTCTTCATGTGTGGGGAACAGAATACCTTAGAGAGAAAGTTCCTCACATCAGGGCAACTTTCCATCTCACATAGGTAAATATTTTGGTTCATCTCAACTCCTGTTTTCTCTCAGGTTTTGGGATTTCATATATCATAGATTCAGTCTCCCAAGAGACATTAGCTTACTATCTTTGGTCATACAATGTTCACTTATGCAAAAGGACTCTATAGGTTCTGTTTGGGTCAGGGCCTAACTATTGAACCAGTCAGCTATGTCCAGAGGTGGCATGGTATAATTGGCTTAATTTGGATGAGATGCTCATATTTTGTTGAATTGGTAGGGACAAGGGGGACTGGGTTAAATAACAACATGCTACTCAATCGCCTTTTCCCTCTGGCTTTGAACTCACTGGGGGCAGAGGCTGTGTTTTATTCCAATTCCCTAGCATAATGCTAGGGACATAGATGCCAAGTAAAATGTTATGACTTGATTGTTGAGTTGTACATTTTGCATTTGGGTTAATATTCTAGCAAAAATAAGAGCTTATTAGTCAGTTTCACATATATTTCAAAGACCACAGAACTCATAATGATTTCAATTTATATACAATTTAAGGCTGAGTTTGTACTACAATCTCTGAGGAATATATGCAAAAGCTTTACTTAGATAGTCATGCTCCCTGATCCTATAATTTTAATTGGATTCCCCCGGGAGCTCAGCTTGATATCCAATTTAATTTGTACATAGTAGCTTCCCTTAGGCAAGCAATTCTAATGAATTTTAAAATTTAGCTTTCATGGTCAGTTGATGAAATATTTTTTTTCTTTTAACAAAGAACTTTTTTTTATTTTCCAGAAAATGCCTTATTGTGTTTGTATTTTTTCTTTAATATTTCATATATTTTATGCATTAATTCTGGGTTATATTCATTTTTTCGGTGTTTATTTATGAAGATGTAATTTGTCATTTTAATACATTTCTGTTTGTTTCTTTCTCCACACACTCTCACCTTTTCTCTCTAAAAACAAAGATATTTATGGGCAAGAAATCAGTCACTATATGAGGAGACAATTCAATGAAAAACACGGTTGCCAAATGAAATTCAGTTCTCTCCCAAAGCCTGGTGACATCTTAAGGATAAGTATGCGGAGAGAAGCCAGTGAGGTCTTTTTTTAGCATCATATCCTACACCTTTTACTTAGGATGATGGGCAGGTTGGGTTGTTTCCCTGGCCAATGTTTGTCATCTTGAACTAAAACCCTACCCTTTCTGTTTGGTGCTGTTTATCAGGGTCACAGATGAAAATCAGGCATTCCTTTAATTTATGCAATTCCCAGGTTTTACTGTTGTCAGTCTATGTATGTGACCCTATAAACTCCTAACAAGGAATTTAAAGATAAACTTATGAGGTTTTCAGTCATCCTTCATGATGGAATGAGAGCGGGAGCAGTAGTGTTGAGGTTAGGTCTCAGCGATCACGCTTACCTTTTTTAGCACTAACCATGTGCTGAGCACTGTTCTAAGCACTCTACATGTTTGATAATCCATGTGCCTTTCTCAGTTCCTTGTATGTTAGATACACCACTTCATCTTTTTGTGCCTCCATTTCCTCATCTATAAAGTGATAATAATAACTACGTTATAGGGTAGCTCTGAAGATTAAATTTAATTGTAAAACATGTTGCTCTTAGACAAATCCCTAGCACTTAGTAAGCACTCAATAAGTATTCATTATTCTTTCTGAACTCCACAGAAATTTGATACTAGATTTCCACTAACAGAGAAAATGGGATCTATCTAATGATTTCTACTGACTATACAAAAATGTACTTAGGGTGATGAATGGCAATCAGGATCTCACAACTTAAGCATGATTTCTCTTAAGCACATTAACCTTCTTCTGGCCTATGTCATCAAGCACTGTTTCAAAGCTGCTGTAGATGGTTGGGGCGTACAACTCTGAGGGCGTCAATGGTGTAGTGTTCTGTGTGAATGGAGACCCCACAGGTGGTGCCATGTGTCACCTGCGTGCTCTGACATGGCAGCTCTACTTCTGTGCTCACGGGGAACTTACCCAAAGGCAGAACGGGGATTTCTGAGACTTTCAAGTTGACGAGTTTGCTTCATGGAATTTAGTCCTGCAAATTCTTGCCATCTCCAAATGAATGGATGCGATCAAGTCCGTAAATTTGAAAATCTGAGTAAAGAATTATTGACTTATAGTAACCCCACTTAAAAATAATAACACTCTGAGGAACAGGCATAGAAATCTTCTCTACACAGTTTTAAAGCCACTAACACAGAAAAAGGCTTCAAGAAATACAGGGTGTCCCCCCAAATGAATACACACTTTGCAAAATTATTAATTCCAATGGGTTACATCTGAAAAGAAAGAAACATAAATTGAGCTATCAGCTGTTGAAGGTGTAGACATTTTTTGGGACACCCTAAGTATCAGAATTCTAGAATTAAGACTGATTTTTATTTTCTTCTTTCACCTTTTCTGTATTTTGCTAAATTATTTTCAATTACCATTTATTACTTCTAGAATAAAAAAGTGAAATCTAGAAAATTCCATTTTCTCTTCCAATACCATTTTCATTACATTTTCTTACATTTTTCCTGCTTTTTAAAATTGTTTTTTTCATTAAACTTAAAAACACACACTCCATAACTTCGTTTAAATATATGTGCCAAATATATAAACAGGAGTGAGTAAAGGGGAATAATCAATATGAAATATTGAATGTTTGGGTCTTTTCTTACTTATTTAGAATATTGAGTTGGTAATCCTGAAATAAAGCATGCAACCTTATTTTATTTCAAGAGTCCAATTTGCTAAGTGGGGATAACAATATCTGTTCCATAATTTTTTCCTGGGAATAAAGGACTAATCCCAGGATTGTGCTTTGACCTTTGAATGCACAAATTCTGTGTATAGTAAGCTTACTTTTATCCAATGAGTTTAAGAGTTACATTTAACTTCTCACTATAGATTTAATGTATGAACTGTGTTGAAAAGATATTCATACATAAACTCGACAACTGTCTCATGCCTTGCTTTGTTGCATTCTAATTGCTTGGCTATTGCTGAAGGAACAAATGGTTAAAGTTGATTAATTTTCTTCTGCGATTTCTAACACTTTTCAAGAAAGCTTATAAATTTTTTGTCTAAATGTTTCAAGTATTGGGAACTGTTGCTGAAGGTGGAGTGATATTATAAATAGCTATGAAAATGATCTCAGTAACCAAATATCATTTGCACTTACTAACATCCATCACAAGCCATTTTATTTCCAACAGCTAGGGAATGTCAGAGACCAAAAAGTAAACATATTTTGTCCCTTTATTTCCTTGCATTCAAGTCCCAGTATGCTAAGGAAACAGCTTTAATTTTAGGTTTCTATTGGCCTTAAGAGATGCATTAACTTTGCAGCTAATTACATGTAGTTTTAAATAACTCATGTAAGCTATTCAAATTATAGTTAGCATATGGACTATCACATCGTACAAGTTAGCACTTTCTTTGTTGTTTTTTAGGTTGAGATTGGCTGCAGCAATTTTCAAAGTCTGCTCATCCCTGAAGGGTATTGTTATATACATCTATGTCTAATTCCTCACCATTCAGCTAAACTTCATTCTCAGATTGGTTTGTGTACTTTTGGGATGTGTCCTGTGGCTGAGGATTTGGGAAGAGAGCTCTCACTGAGCGTAGAGATGTAGGAAAGAAAACTTAATTTTTTTTTAAAAAAAAGTCTAGATTCCAGTCAAGTTACAGGGAAGTCAAGGTTTAAATGAGTAAAATTCATAAGGTTTTCCTAAATACCAACCTGATAACCTTAGAGAACTTGGTGGCCTTGAATTAAAATTTAGAGTTTTAAGAAATATTTTCTAGCATGCAGGTTTATATGGTTCCATCCTCTTAAGTCCACCTGCCACTTAGAAATTATTTAATAAACATTTGCTGAAGGAAAACATATAATTAAATGGTTAAGAAACAGGTTCTGGATTTGTACAGTGTTTCCATCTCTTACTAGCTGTGGGGCATGTGACATTTACTGAACCTCGTGAAACCCGATTCCTTATGTATATAATACACAAAAGGAGTGCACCTACCTATGGGTTTGTAAAAGGATTACATGACCTTTCTCAGGGGTCACCTACCACGGTACTGACACATCAATGGTCAACAAATGTTAGAAAATAGATAACAATGACTAAAATATCCATCATACTTCCCTTAAAGGTGGGTGGCAGAGGGGGGAGTTGATGCTTTCTCTGCAGAGCTTTGATATTGACATGACTCAACTCTAAAGATTTCAGTGTATCAGTCCCTTCACCCTCAGTTTCTAATCTGTCAGAAAGGGAATATTACCAGCCTAATTAGGGTCAAGGATTAGTATGGCCAAAAGGGCAGAGCCATGGAGTCATACTGTGATAAGGGCAGGAGTTCTGCTTTGTTTCAGGATCATTCCCATGAAAAGCAGGAATGATTGAGAACGCAGTGGTCATCACAACATTATCTAGTACTGTTACTGTGTTGTGGTGTTGTTGATTTCAGGTAGCAGCTCAATGTCTTATTTGGTATCATATTCATTCTTATTTAATGTTCTACTTCCATTAATGAACCAAGAAGGTCACCTCTTTAAGTTTTGCAGTTGGTACCAGGTTGTGGGTTAGTGTAGAGAGGATTTAAAAATGAAAGAACTGGGAAAACAAGGGTAGAATAAATTCATTTTGCATTAATGAGTTAAAGAATTGTGACATAACAGCTATTATAAAGCACAAAGGGCTAGTAGAATAATCGGGGGGCGGGAATAGAAGAGGGTTAAGAGCCTATAACAAAATGGGGGAACAGCTTTCATTTTCCATTTGGCTTTGGATATTTTTATGCTTATATTAAATGTGGTTCTAGGAAATTACTTCAAATAGAGTAAGGAAGCTAAATTGTGAAAAGAACTCAGTAAGAATTGGAAAGCAGCCCAGTGATCCAACCTCTTTCCTTGATTAATATTCAAATCAATCAACTCTGTTCAGTATCTTTCAAACATTTCATAGATCAAGACATATGTCAAGACATGTATTTCAGTTTCAAAATGCTATTGCCAGAAAGGCAAATAAAAAGTTATACTGTGTACCAAAACTATAATTTTATTCTATCAATGTGGAATTACTTTTATGTCAACAAATAAATTCTTAAAGGCATGAAAATTTCAATAAAGATTAACAATTATATTTTTCAAGGATAAACATGAATTTAGCAAATTCAGAATGGTGTATCTCTATCTTACAGCTAGACAGTTGGCCATCACAGTTGATTGACCATGACAAATATAGTTAAAATGGCTAGGGAACAACAAGCAGATTATAGCAATATGGACACATTTTTAAAATGTGAAATAAGTATAAAAATTATATTGCTTAATTTGTAAGGATTGAAGTCAACATTTTACAGTGAGATCAAACAATCATTTTGGTGATAGATTTGTGAAGATTGTCTAATTATAGACTGTAAATAATAATAAATACTGACTTAGCAACTTCTATACACTATGTTAATTCTCTCACATGACTGTATATTCCCATTTTACTTTGGAGAAAAATGAGACACAGAGAAGTTAAAAAGCTTGCCCTAGACCACCTAAGGAGAGGAAAAGCTGCAGGCTTTGTCCATAACCTATGCTAACCTAGTATCATAGGACTAGTCATAATATACTCAACCAAATTAAAATAACAGACATCCAAATAATATGCCTGAAAATCTTGACAAAACTATCTTCTGGCATTGGGAGAGTAATGTTTATCCCCCAAACTACAGTTGAGTGCTTTGGCCTTTTCTTTTACACCAAATTCAACGACTATTTTGAAACTTGTGTGTTAAAGTGTGACAGGTTTATCAAGAAAACTATCCAAGAGGTGATTATTACTGCAATGTCCATCTCCAGTTTATGTAATATTTGTTTTACTGCAAATATTACAAACCTCAAATAAACGGTCACACATTTAACATGAGTACAACACCCTCTCATTCAGCCGCTGCTGATCCTGGTAACCATGCCCAGGTGCTTGGCTGATACAGTGAGGCCTTGACTTACGAGTTTAATTTGTTCCGAGACCGAGCTCTTTAAGGAGCTCCTTAAGGAGCTCGTTAACTCAAATTATTCTATCAACTCAATGCAAAAAATCGGCCAGAGAGACAGCTGGTATCTCAAAAAACTCGTTAGTCAGGACACTTGTAAGTCAAGGCCCCACTGTATTCACATGTAACATGAATGGCCAAAGGTTTCCAGGGGGAAAATTAGGATAGAAAAAAAATTATTCATTGGGGATAAACAATAATTCAGAATTTCAATGCAGTTTCTCAAAAGACTATGTTAGTTGCTACACATCTATGCAATTCTTAAGGCTCAAAACAGTTTCCTCTATTTCCCTAATCTTTAGATTGGTCAGACTATGTAAGGATTTTGCTACATTTTCACTTCTACAAAATCAGAAAAATCTAAAAACTTTAAATCCTGGAACCCAAACCACATGCCAATTATCTTAAGTAGTAGTGAACAAAATAAAAATTCAAACACAATGGAAGGAGGTAGATAAATAGAGATAGCAAGATATATATTTCATGACATGTTTGAACCAAAGGAGTTCTTAGAGATCTTTCAAAGTTTTGTTTGTGGCTGCAATAATATTTTATATCATAAACTCATTGCCTGTACATAGAAAATTCTTAGAGTTCTTCATTGCTCTCCTTCTAACCTCCAACCTCTTTCATGCCTCACCTATGGAAGAATAGTTAGTAATGTCATTGGCCATATTGATGCATGTTTGCTAATGAGCAGAATCATCCATGAACACAGGCCTGTGGGTTGCTCTCCCTTCTTTCTCTTCTCCAGTCTGTGTATCCGCTTTAGAGCATTTGCTTTCTTCCCATCACTTCCTCCCCTTCCTTGCTGTCATGTGGAAAGTAGTGGGTTTGGGCTGAAGGTCAGGTGAGATGCTTCTTGCTCCAGCCCGCTTTATCGGTGTTCTGCATCATTTAGGAGAAGAGCCCATTAAAAATTCAGCTATTTTGCCTAACCGGTGTGTCTCAGTGGATAGAGCATCGGCCTGCAGACTGAAAGGTCCCAGGTTCGATTCCGGTCAAGGGCATGTACCTTGGTTGCCGGCACATCCCCAGTAGGGGGGGGTGTTGGAGGCAGCTGATCAATGTTTCTCTCTCATCAATGTCTAGCTCTCTATGCCTCTCCCTTCCTCTCTGTAAAAAGTCAATAAAATATATATATTTTTTAATTCAGCTATTTTGCTTTACTTAATGATTGTTCCTTGTGGCAGCATGTGGAGAAACATCCCTCTGATTCCAATCCTTGATTGCCTGAAGGCCCTGACCAATGCCCCATTCACCAAGGTGTCAACATTTTCTTCAACCTGAGTAAGCTTTCAACAGGTTTCTTTCTGACTCTACACTCTGACTTCTCTTGGAACATTTACTTTCCATTGTGTTTTCTATTATTTTATATTATTATGCCTATGTTTACTTCTACTTTTATGTAAATTAAATTTATTCGAGTGACATTGGTTAATAAAATTATATAGGTTTCAAGTATACAATTCCATGATATATCGTCTGTGTATTGCACCATCTGTATATTGCATTTACTTTAGAAAACCTGTCATTGTAAATTCTTTCTCTGTCCCTTTGGGATATAAATCCTTTTAAAAGTTTCTTGTCAGTTTTACAACCAAGGAATGTCTACCTTAAAGACCTGGGTGGTCGTTAAAATACAAACCCCTAATTCCCAGTCTTTCTGACTGGGTAGGATTCTAATTTAGAGGGTGCCAACTAGCAAACACAGATGGCCTAATCACAAAGAAAAATATTCGCAAACTCAGGAATAACTCCATGTGCTCAACGCATCCCTTTGACCAGCCTCCCTGCTAATGTGGTCGGGGAAAGGGGTGGTAATTCTCCATTTCTTTTCCACTGCTTATACCAGTGCTTAAAACCCTTCTGCCTTTTGTTTTAGTGGAGGTGAATTCAACATCTTTTTTTTCTCTTGCAGTAGCCTGAATAAATTAATCATTGGCTGTTTAACTTTGTCCAGTACATTTTTTGTTTTAATATCATCTCACAATATTTTTAATCTTATTTTACCTTATGCTGCTCTGTGTTCTGTGAGGATGGGATGGCGTAGTTCAGTCTCCACATTGTCCCTGGAAGCACCTAGAGGAAATATCCTCATCTGTGGGACTGCACAGTTACATAATTTGAAAACTGCAAATTCTAGCTTCCTCAGAGGAGAAGGGAAAGTTTTATCAGAGTTCCAAGGCCATCCTCACCCCACACACCTTCCTAGCACTGGTTCCACTACATCCGTTATTGTTTCTAAGAACCCAGAACCCTCTACTCTCTGGATCTGGGGCCACATCTCTTACAGGTGTCTCATTTCTCCTGTCTCTTCCTTCCGTGGTCTCCATTCTGACATAATATGGAAGTCTGTGCAGAAGAGATGGTTGCAGTGGAAATTGCAAAGGTGGCAAAGGTGATAAAAGAGTGTCGTGGAGATATTAGCTGAGCCTAAAGTAGTATTTTAAGGAGAGTGGGTTTGTTGAGTAGGTGGAGCCAAAAGCCTAGAATTGTCTACTAATAGGGATTGATTTATTGGGGAGGAGCGAGAAGAACAGGGACCACTGCTTCTGGAAAAGTGGAGACAAGCATGGTGCCTGTTCCCCAGACTGGTCCAGGATGTCTGCTGAGGTCTACAGAGGGACCGTGGGCAGAATCTCAAGGGAAAATGGGGCCACTCGGGATCCAAGCCTCAATATATCATAATGGAATATTCTTCATGAAAAAGTATGGCAAAGGGCCCACATAAGTCCACAGAACTGGAGTTTGTGTTGTTAATATAATAAAAAAAAAAGATTATGCATACACAAAATACATAAAAAGACTGGAATAAACTCAGTTATAGCAGTAAGACAAAATTATTCCACTGAGTAGTTGGAAAACTTTTTTTATAATGATATTTCATTTGTCTCATTCAGCCTTTAATAAAGTCATAAAATAATGTTTCTGTGTACGTAGAGGAATAGCAAGGGGGAAGGAGAGGCAAGTGAAAATAAACAGGAATTCAAATGTATTTGTTCCCGAGGGGCCTTACTGCCTCCCCCGTTAACATTTCATAATGTTTTTTTTGGAAGCTCAGTGTTTCGAGTCAGAAATGTTTCCAGGCAAAAACGTTGGGGCATGATGCATGCTGGATGCCTTTACTTCATGTTTGTGCAGGTATGCACAGTGCCATCTGAAGGACCTGTGGAGGTCAGACTCTAAGCTGCCCCCATGATCTATCTCCTAGTGTGCATGCCCTTGTGTCTCCTTCTGTAGAGCATGGGTGGAACCTGTGGCTTTCTTCTAACCAGCAAAGGCAGTAATATGTCACTTGTTGGTGTTGCATTATAGTAAGACTGCTTCTTACTCATATCTGCAGCGAGTCTCTAGAGTGCCTGCTGGCTTGAAGCATGCATGGCCATGTTGGAAAAGCCACTTGGCAAGGGACTGTGGGCAGCCTCTAGGAATTTCTGGTAGCCTCTGGAGTTCTAGAAGCTGAGGGTGGCCTCCAGCTGAGAGCCAGCAAGAAGCCAGGCCCTCAGTTCTACAACTGTAAGAAATAAATTCTGCCAACAACTTGAATAAGTTGTAAGTGGATTCAAGATGAGAATGGAACCTAGCTGATATATTGATAGTAGCCTTATGAGACTCTGAAAAAGGAACAAGCTAAGATGTAGTTGCATTCCTGACCCACAGACTTTGTGAGATAATAAGGGGGTACTCTTGCTTTAAGCAGCTATCAGCGGTTCTCAACCTGTGGGTAGCAAACAATGAAAATACATCCTGCATATCAGATATTTACATTATGATTCATAACAGTAGCAAAATTACAGTTATGAAGTAGCAACGAAAATAATTTCATGGTTGGGGGTCACCACAACATGAGGAACTGTATTAAAGGGTCGAGGCATTAGGAGGTTGAGAACCACTGGCTAAGTCTATATTAATTTGTTATGCAGCAATGAAAAATGAATACAGGAACTGAGCAGTTCTTTAGTAAAGAAATCTGTTTGTTAATTACACATTTCCAAACTTATTTTGGAGAAGTAAATTACATTTGGATAAGAGTTTAAAATTGTACATTTAGGGTCTATTGAGTACATAGAACATACAGGACACAGTGCTTGAGTGAATGAATGGGTAAATACATGCGTGCTTGAATGAACATATTCCGACAATGCTTTTGATCTTTAATGAGGATGCTCACCAATACAAGTCATTCTTCCTGGGAAATTCCTGTTTTTCCATAGTTTCAATTATACTCTGTACTCCAGTGGCTCCCAGAAGTACACCTCTAGTGATTCTCCTCTTGCGAGATATATATTTCAACACCCATGTTACGAAATACCCACTGGAGGATAGAGAGTTAGAAACATCGATGAGAGAGAAACATCGATCAGCTGCCTCCTGCACACCCCCTACAGGGGATGTGCCCACAACCAAGGTACATGCCCTTGACCTGAATCAAACCTGGGACCCTTGAGTCTTCAGGCCGACGCTCTATCCACTGAGCCAAACCGGTTAGGGCTATATCATATTTTTAAAAATAAATGTATTACAGGTTTCAACTGTTAAAGAATACTTTAAAATTTTAATATATTATTTTTCTAACGACGGCAACCCATTCCTTATGTATTAAATAAAAAGTCTTAGAAAAGAAGATTTTGAGGTGAATAACAAAGTAATTTGATAGTCCTTAGATGTAACAAGGCAAGAATCTTTACTTAGTCATATAACTGTATCACTCAAGATAAGTAAAGTCCAGGTTTATGACTCTATCTTGTTATCTAATACATAGGCTAGTATATTATTGTCCCTTTGGACGAGGAAATGGAGGCACAGAGATTAAATGTGACATTGAATGAAATAGCAATTAGTAAGATTGATTGCTGATCTAAAAAATGTAAAATTACATTTTAAATTGATGTATTTAATTACTCCACTATAAAAGTCCTGAAGAAAGCATTTCATCTTAACTCAGATAAATGGTTTCCATGGCAGCCACTACAATACAGCTCACATTGTTCTCCTGGTATGTAACATTCAACAGCTAAGGCGCCAAGGTCTTAGAACAGTGGCTAGCTATATGCCCTTTACACTGTGTGCCTCAAATAGCCACCGTCTCACTCGAGCTATTGTCATCATGGTAACACCATGCTGTCAGCTTCAGGGAGAGAGTTCGCCTTCTTACTGGTGGTGATATGTAGCAAATATGCATAGATCCACTTTGTCAAATAGCTGTGTCATATTTTAAAATATGCTCTTATTTTTTAATCCTCACCCGAGGACTTGCTTATTGATTTTAGAGAATGGGAAAGGGGTGGGGAGAGAGAAAGAAAGAGAGAGAGAAACATTGCTTGGTTGCCTTCCTGAACATGCCCCAGTTGGGGAATCAAACCCCCAGCCTGCGTATGTGCCCTGACTGGGAATCAAACCCACAACCTTTCAGTGTAGGGGACGATGCTTCAACCAACCAAGCCATACTGGCTGGGAGTAAAATATATTTTAAGAAGCTACATACATGAGGACTTATTCTAGTTTTAAGCTAAATAGAATTGGATTTTTGTCCTTTTTTTTTAGCCTACTGTAATCTTACTAAAATTAGATATAATTTAAAGAACCATTAATAACCTGGGATCTATACTGTAATTTAAAAATTAGATTTATAACTCAAAGCTGTGAATAAATTCAGAGCTGTTATGCTATTAATGAAACTACAGTAAACCTTATATTGGCTTTGACCACCTTACTTCTTAAAAGGCTAATGTCTAACATTGATTGCAACAGGAAAAGGTGGGCCTAAAATCTGTCTGTACTGTAGTGAGATACCAGATTTCACTATTGAATTATGTACTAGATAATGAAAAACACAAACAATTTTGGAGAAATATTCAACTAAGTGTCCCATTAATTTGAGCAAGAAAAATGTATTGGTGCCTGGCCAGTGTTGCTCAGTGGTTGAGCGTAGACTTAGGAACCAGGAGGTCACAGTTCAATTCCCAGTTAGGGCACATGCCTAGGTTGTGTGCTAGATCCCTAGTAGGGGGCATGCAGGAGGCAACCAAACAATGATTTTCTCTCATCAATGTTTCTCTCTCTCTCTCTCTCTCTCTCTCTCTCTCTCTCTCTCTCTCTCTCTCTCCCCCTTCCCCTCTCTGAAATCAGTAAAAATATATTTTAAAAGAAGAAAAATGTATTTTGTGTTAAACTGAATAACAAATTTGTTGAAAGGTTCTAAATTGGGGGTGGGGGGAAGTGTCTAATCATAGATATTCACACTTCAAACATTAGTCTAGAAGAAATAAAAAATAGGCAAATATGTTCCCAATTTCTGTGCTAATTTTTTACTCAGATGGCTGAGCCCATGAGATTCTAGAACTGAGTAATGTCTGTCAAATCTTTAGCTTATTTATTAGCAGGGAAACCTTTTCCTTATGAATGGGTACTCAGCACATTTTAGACTTCAAGGATAACTCATGGAAAAAGGGAACTTTTTATAGCATATTAAAATTCTCATTTACTATTTCAGCTACTTGGAGATAAAACTGACTTTTAATGTTAATCCAAAATATTAATCATAAGAGTGTGTATTTGAAAAGGAAGATATCACTCAAAATAGAAGAAAGGCAAAAAACATCATACATACATTTTATTGATTCTAAAATGAACTTCTTCACGTTTTAATATTGCTGAAATCAGGATGATTCTTCAAATAAATGATGTGTGATAGTGTCATTGGAAGCATTTTTTCATTTCTTAGGGTACAGAAAAATAATTGTTAATCTTAAAATTAACGATTTTTAGATTCACTGAAATTATGTAATCTGTCTTCTGCCTCTCTCTGTTTAAATCAAACGGATATTTCTCTGATACTTGTATTGCCTCTGCTTCTTTTCCCTATCTTTTAAAATGTATTTCTAAAGATCTACTACTTTTCCATAATGTTTGCATTAGTATTGTGGAGTGTTGTGTGTGGATATGTACATGACGATTTTACAAATACATATTCTATAAATATACAATTTCATAGTTGGACATTTGATGCTGAAGTTAAGGACTTTGAAGTATTTCACTAAGGGAAAGAGACAATAGAGAGGGAATGTTAGTATTTTGATGGTCACGGTTTGGTACTTATCAATAGCTATTGCACAGCTACTTGGAGACAGTCACCTTGACACTGATTGAAATAAACATAAGGTTAAAAACTTTCTTGGACATCATGTTCCAAAAACTTTCAGTCATCTTGCTTTCCTTCTTAGATACTTAGTATGAGTCATTATGCACATTTGTTGTTTTGATGCAAAAGCAGGACATACATTTTATATTTCTTATTTTGGAGATAGACATGTAATATAATTTGAGATCTTCTCTGTGAAATAACATTGAATTTTTAATGCTAAGTGGGAGAGATTGTGGGAATATAAAAAACATATCGATCAGTTACATTTCTGAGAGAGCTGAAATAGTCATATAGACATAGCTTTGTAAAAATTCCTTTAAGATAATTATATTTAAGTTTAAAGCCCTAAGTATTAAAATATCATAGAATATAATATTTGCAACATTTTAACTTGCCAATTTTTGTTCAAATCCCTTTAATAAAATTCATTTGGACTAAACACTTCCACTCTCTCAAGGGAAATATTTTCTATTTTGTTGCCTTTGTAAGTTTACAACTTATTTTAGTTCAATTCTTATGCTTCAAATATGTCTATGTTATTATCAACATGATTTTTTAGCAATAATCAAAATGTAGTCTAATAATATATTTTATTTTCTGCTTTAAAAAATACATCATAAAAATTTTAAAGTATTTTTTAAAGATTGACTTTAGCCCAGTCAGTATGGCTCACTGGTTGAGTACCCACCCATGTACCAAGAGGTCGCAGGTTCAATTCCCTGAGGTGTGGCTTGATCCCCAGTAGGGAGCATGCAGGAGGCAACCGATAGATGTTTCTCTTTCATCAATGTTTCTCTCTCTCTCTCTCTCTCTCTCTCTCTCTCTCTCTCTCTCCCCCTCTCCCTCTCTCTCCCCACTCTCTTCCTCTCTCCCTAAAAAAATCAATAGAAATATATTTTTTAGAAAAGATGGATGCCTGGTCTACATGGTTCAGTGGTTGAGCATCAACCTGTGAACCAGGGGGTTACTGTTTGATTCCCAGTCAGGGCACATCCTGGTCTTGATTCCCAATGGGGGTGTGCAGGAGGCAGCCGATCAATGATTCTCTCTCATCATTGATATTTATATATATACTAGAAGCCCAGTGTGTGAAATCACATGGCCCTGCCCACCCATGCTGGTCTTTGGTCATTATGGCGTTAGGGCCACAAGCCTTTTATAATATAGATATATACATTAACCTTCCTCTTTCTGATATCAATAAAATATATCTAAAAAAAGATATATTTTTTCTCTTCTCAATCAGAATTTTATCATATCTAACCCCTTTCCTATACAGTGCACATGCATGTAAATTATAAGTCAATGCAGTAAATGATGAGGAGAAAAGGGCTTGTGATTGTATAATTGCTGAAAGGCAGATTTTGTTGCTGTAGTTTTTTAAACAAACTACTGTCATTGATATAGAAGTTTGATGGCTTGGTTTTATTTACAGTGTGATTGAGGAATAACTTAAATAGGAAGAGAAGAAAGACAAGTACTACTTCTTCATATGGAGTAACCAGGATGAGCAGTCATCTTTCAAATGTGACATTCATTGCATTGATAAATTTTCAAGGCTATATATGTGATCTAAAATCCAAGTTTTTTTTTTTTTTAATCTTTATTGATTTCAGAGAAGAAAGAAGAGGGAAAGAGAGATAGAAACATCAATGATGAGAGAGAATCATTAATTGGCTGCCTCCTGCACATCTCTTACTGAGGATCAAGCCTATAACCAAGGCATGTGCCATTGACTGACATTGAACCTGGGACCCTTCAGTCTGCAGGCTGACGCTCTACCCACCAAGCTAAACCAGCCAGGACTAAAATTCAACTGTTTAAAGGTACCTTGATCTAAGGAACAAATTGAGTCTTTTTAGAACTTTGTAGGACCTGAAGGACATTTAAGTCCTCTGCTTTCCAGAAGACTAGATTGAAGAATGGAAACAGGAAATAAAACTGATCCAACACAATTCTTGGTCATTTGCTATAAAACAATAGAAGACAAAACAAGATTTAGTTTTGTGCAGGTAGTTTCTTTCACAAAGATGGTATCCACTGTTTTATCTTTATTGTCTAGTTAAAAGAGACCTTGCCAGTACAGTCATGCAGGAATGCTGACTTAGCTCTGGAGATTGAGATGATATGGTATCAAATAAAATGAAAAGCATGGTAGGAGTGTTTCTGCTGACAGCAACTAAGTTGGTAAAATAAATATTCCTGGGTATAAAGTAGTTAATATAAGGATTAGCTGGCAGTAAATGTGAGGGACATAGTCCACGAGGCAAACAAAAACCACTGTTACCTGAGTGGTATGTTTTGCAGAAGAAAATTCTCCACATGTGTCTTATGGTATTTTTCATCTTACTGACTGACTAAAATTTATTGTGTCCAGTAATTTCAAGCTAATATAAACTTATGATTTTATCATGATGTTTTGAATGAGATTGCGTGCATAAAGTGCTTATTGCAGTCCTTGACTAATAGTGAATATTCCATTAATGGCAATTATAATTAATATTTAATTAAGAATATAATTTGTGCCCAGCCAGTGTGGCTCATTGTTTGAGCATCAACTCATGAACCAGGAGATCACAGTTCAACCCCCTGACATGGCACATGCCCTGGTTGCGGGCTCAATTACCAGTAGGGTGCATGCAGGAGGCAGCTGATCAATGATTCTCTTTCATCATTAATATTTCTATCTCTCTCCCTCTCCCTTCCTCCCTGAAATCAATAAAAACATATATTAAATCTATATATATGAAAGCCTAATATGCTGTGTTCAACCGTTCAACCAGTCATATTGATGCGCACTGACCTCCAGGGGGCAGATGCTCTGACTGGTCGGTTAGCTTGCTGCTGGAGTACGGCTGATGGGGACAGGGCGAGAAGGGCCTGACATGCCCTGGAGCCCTCCTGCAGTCCCTCCCGAGCCCCGATCGTGCACCATTGGGGTCCCTCGGCCTGGCCTGCACCATCTCGCAATCCGGGACTCCTCAAGGGATGTTGGAGAGCCGGTTTTGGCCTGATCCCTGCAGGCCA
The DNA here is from genome assembly GCF_028538775.1 of Myotis yumanensis. NCBI lineage: Eukaryota > Metazoa > Chordata > Mammalia > Chiroptera > Vespertilionidae > Myotis > Myotis yumanensis. The sequence goes on along the minus strand of NW_027223766.1, from coordinate 38,589,833 downwards.
GGCCAAGAGACCCTACTGATGCATGAATCCATGTACCGGGCTTCATATATATATATATATATATATATATATATATATATATATATATATATGTAAATTTGTAAGCATCTTGAAGAGATTTTTTCACAATTGTTTTAATTGTTTAAAATAGTTTCATTTCTTTTTGTTTATTTTTCAATCAACTTTCTTAAATATGCTTTACATACTATGTAATGCACATATTTTTAGTGAACAGTTCAATGAGCTTTGACAAATATGCATGCCATCTAATCACTACTCCAATCAAGATCCAAACAATTACCACCACCAGAGAAAGTTTCTTCATGGCCCTTTCTCGTCAATCTGCCACCCGCTAACCACTGATTTTACTTCTCTCACCATTTTGAAGTTGTAGAATTTCAAATAATTGGAATAGTATTATACTTACATTTTTGTGCCTGATATTTACCTTGGTAAACTACTGAGAGATATTTTTATTTTGTGTGCATCCATAGTCTGTTCCCTTTTTATTTCTGGGGAACAATCCATTGGATGAATATTTTACAATTTGTTTACATACTTACATATTGATGAACATTTGGGTTTCCTGTTTGGAGAATGAATAAAGTTGATATGAACATTGATAAACTAGTCTTGTGGATACAGGCTTTCACTTCTCATTGGTAAATACCTAAGAGTGGAAATGCTGAGTCATAGGGTAGGTATATATGTAACTTTACCCAAATTGCCAGTTTTACAAAGAGGTTGGATCATTTAACTCCCATTATCAATTTGATGAGAGTTCCATTTGCTATAAATCATTGCAAGCATTTGGTCTTGTCAGTTGTTTGTTTAATTGGTATGAAGTGGTATCACATTATTGTTTTGATTTTGCTGATGACTAACATTGAGTATCTTATAATGTACTTATTGGCCAATAATGTATCTATTTTTTTAAGTCTTTTTTTTTTTTTAGGCTTTGGTCCATTTTTATTAGGTTATTTTTCTTCATACAAATTGCTATGCATATTTAAATGAGTATTTGTCAGATAAATGTTCGCAAATGTTTTTTTCATTTTGTGACTCATTTTCTTAATAGTGTAATTTGAAGAGCACAAAGTTTTAATTTTATGACTAGTGTTTTTTGTATGCTATTTAATAAATTTTTGCCTATGTCAAGTTTATTATTTTATAATCTTTTTTTCACAATTTTGAATTCTATTGACTTGTATTCAAGTTCATTGATCTTCCTGCTATTATTTCAGATATGCTTTTGAATTTATGTACCAGGTGTCTAAAACTTTTTGTTTTTCAGCCCTGTCCCCAATTTTCTATGTTGCTAAGGGGGTTGATAGCTTTAACATTATCATAAGTTGATTGCATTAGGATTTGGTTACAACAGCTTCCAAAACATTTTGAAAATAAATTCAGGTTCTCCTTCCAGGAGGAAGGCCCTGGAACGAAACAGTGCAAATACTGCTAGACCTCAAAACTGCATGGCCTTGAGCCCACAGGGAGACTTGGGAGACTGTGAGTTCTTGAGATTCTAAGACCAGCTGTTTTCCAGACCACGAGATTTCCATATCAAAAGCTGTGTGCTGTCATGACTGTGAGGCTGCAGTACTGGTCTTGACACTATGATATAACAAGACAATGGAATTGATGGACTGAGGACTGAGATTCAGTGACAATGAGAAGACAGAAGACTTAGGTCTCTAGATATCAAAATTGTGATACTGTGAAACCAGAGAAAAGTTTCAGCTTTCTGTCTCTTCCTTGCCTCTAATTATTCAGCAAAATGTCTTTTTGCATTTCTTGGTAGAGAACATTATCTTTGAGTTTAAACTTTTCCAGGTTAAAGCCCAGCCTATTAGCCCAGAGACTTGTCAGAAGTTTGCCTAGTTTCTCCTCATCCAAGACAAGAGTCTCACTTTTCAGAAGGCCAGTTCTCTGCCTGACCTCTCCCCCACAACCCTCCTGCAACTTCAAGTATGAGATTCCTTCATCTGTTTCTTTGTCACTGCAGAAGGGCTCACCTCTCTGTGTTCAATTTGTTTAGGTTTCATGTTGCTTTGTGCCCACATCTTTTTAAAGAAAACATGAATGCGTATACCTATCTATCTATTCATCTACATTGCTGAATATATAAGTAATTTCTAGTTGTTTCAGTGGGCTTAAAAGGTATTTTATATCTATCTGCATCCTATCTGGTAAAGGAAATGTAGGTTTCCTAACATTTCGGATGTTTGGAGAATGTGTCCGTTGGCCTCCAGTCTTTCACAGGGAATGCCCCGATATTAGTAGACAGATTTCAAGTATGGCTCATCCTATTTGGTTATTTCAATTAGGTTTCCCTTGTCTGTGTGGTGAATGGTGAATGACCAGTGTGTCCAGTCTTCATTTTAAGCATAAACATTTTAGCATTATAATTCTGTCAATGAATCAATCTTTAAATTGAGGATAGCATTTTTTTTTTCATTGCTTTTGTCATTTCAACTGGGAACTGGAAAAAGAGGAATTTAAAACTTATGTGTAGAATATCATCTGGGAACAGAACTCTCTAGTCAGAACCTTACTGTTGCCTCTTAATTTGTTTAGAATTATTTTTTACATTTTCAATTGGATGTTAAAAATGGCGCTATCTAAAATATCTTTTCACATTATATCATGAATGGGTTACACCTTGGAAAATATGAGTAGTAAATGAGCACTGTGTCATGGAGAAAGACAGGTGTAATTACTGCATGTGGGCAGGCTTATTAGAGTAATTACTGACAGAAGAAAAACTTCAGAAAAGAAATGAGAGCAAAAGAAAGGTCATTCCTGAGTTTTGTTGTTGTTTTTTATTAATCCTCATCTGAGGATATTTTTTCCATTGATTTTTAGAGAGAGTGTAAAGGAGTGGGGAAGAGAGTGAGAGAAACATCATTGTAAGAGAGACACATCTCTTATAGCCTGCAACCAAGATACATTGCCCTTGACCGTAATTGGACCCGCAACCTTTCAGTTCACAGGCCGATGCTCTAACTATAGCCAAACCAACAAGGGCCTGAGCTTTCTTATAAAGCATTCTTTTCATTTTACCAAATAGAACATTTTAAGTATGTTTTTCTGATATGACAAAATGTTAGAGGCAGATTTCTTCAAGATGCTTTGCTAAACAATTCAATTGCCTTTCTCTCACCACTTATAATGTTCATAATAGTGACACCCAGGAAGAAAAATTACAGGTTTATCTTGGGTTTTCTCTAAGTATTAGTTCCAGAGGCAATATGGCATATCGAGTGTCCCAGACTTTGATTTAGTGTGCTGATTTAAGTATAGTTTTCTCTGTTTCTAGCTGCCTAACATTTCTGAAGAAAATCCAATTTTAAAATTGCTATCAAAGGCAATATTCAGTATAAAGATGTTATAAACAAAGTCTAATATTTTCATTAAAGTTCTTAACATTTGGGATTCATGTTCCTAAAGTTAAAGCATATGATAAACACCTTGAAATTGACTGTATAATAGACTAACATATAATGCAATCTACCATCCAACCCTCATGTTTAAAGAAAGGCACAAACATGCACAAATAATTCAGTCTTCTGGAACTAAATGCACTTTTTCCTATCACTTGGAGTTTTCAGCATTCTACAGTTTGACTTCTTGATAGATAATAGGCATAAATAAAACTTATTTGAGTTATTCCCATAGTTGTATATAATTATTGTAATATACTAGAAGCCCAGCACATGAAATCTTGCGGCCCCGCCCACCCCATGTGGCCTCGCCTTGCTCGCAGCCCTGCCCACCTGCTCACAACCTGCCCACCCGTGCTGGTCTTTGGTCGTTACAGCCTTAGGGCCACTGGATTTTTATAATATAGATATTACCACAGCATCTATCTGAAGATATTGTGATCCTTTTTTTTCCTTTACATATGTTTTATTTGTATTGGTATTCTTTTTAAATTGTGTACTACTCCTGAAGGATAAATATAATGGCATAAATATCTCATAAATTCTTGTAAAAGTAAATTAATTTGAGAATATTGGAAAATACTTTCTTGTTGCATAGGTGACAGAATTCACTGATAAATATTTGGTCAGATTTTAGTTTGAAATATTTTGACATGTCAGACAACTAAGCTGAATGATGCTTCAGTTGGACATAGTGTAATCTAAAAGCGTAGTTTAATTGACTTCTTAAAAATGGATTAGGAAAGAAATTCAATATGAAAAGCATGTATTTGGACTGGAAGGAATAACAAGATCGAGTAACAAGAGCCAGATATGGCATCCCATTGAATCAGTACAAAGAAGATATTAGAAGTAATGTTTTCCAAGACACTGGACATCAGGCAATAAAGGACAGTGGTCTTGAGACATGGGAAACACGTAAGATAAGCTCTACTATTGCCCCAGCTGACTGCCTTGAGTTTCCAGTTCATGGCTCAGAAAAGTAAACCTAGGGGAGTCAGGCAGAATCCTTTACTTGAGGAGATGAAATCAGGATCCCAAGGAGACCAGGTTCTTAGAGTTTAAATGACAGTACTAAAGAGGAGAGAGTTTCACAGAGAGAGAATGCGGAAGATCCCGCTTTAGTGTTCAGTGGAGTGTTAACTGGCTCATGTATGTAAGGGAACTTCCCAAGATTGCAAAAGAACCATAAAATGGATTAAAAGTAATGGGGCATGATGCTCTCCCAAGGTCAGGAATAAATATCTGTTCCCACCAGCCGAAGAGGAAACTAATCAAATTGTTTTCAAGTAAAATAATTGCAATCCCAAACAAAGCTCAATAATTCTTATCAGAATACAAACATATGCACCACTAACAAGGTAAATTCACAATCTCTGGCAGCCAGTCAAAGATTACCAGCCATATGGAGAAGCAGGAAAATAGCATCCATGGTAAGGAGAAAAAAAATAAATTCATAAAAAATGACCCCAAACTGGCACAGATGTTAGAAATGGCATACCAGGATATGACAATAATTACAAAACTGTATTCTACATGTTCAGAAAGTTAAGTAGAAATATGGGGAATATTTTAAAAGCCCTAAATAGAGCTTCTAAAAAATGAAAACTATTCCTCAATTGAAAAAATCACTGGTTGGTATTAATAGTAGATTAGATATGATAGGAGAAAAAAATTAATGACCTATAAATATCATTAGTCATTAGGAAAATGCAAATTAGAACCAGAGTGAAATGCCACTACACATCCATTAACATGGCTAAAAATTAAAAAGATTCTCTATACCAAGTTTTGGAGAGGATGTGAGGAAAATGGGACTCTCATACATTGATGGGGATATGAAATGGTGCAGTCACTCTGGAAAACAGTTTGGCAGTCAATTGAAAAGTTAAGCATACCCTTATCCTATGGTCCAAGCATTCCACTCTTATGTATTTATTCAGGAGAAATGACAGCCTTTGTCCATACAAAGACTTGACATAATTTCTTATATCAACTTCATTAGTAACAGTGTCAAACTGGAAATACCCCTAATTCATGTTTATCAACAAGTGAATGAATAAACAGATTGTGGTATCATTGTACATTGGAATACTATTCTTGACATAAAAAGTATCATGGGTAAATGTCAAAAATTATTCGAGTGAAAGAAGCCAGACAAAAATAAAAGAGTATATACTGTATAATTCTATTTATGTAAAACTCTTGGAAATTGAAAGCAGTCTGAAGTGACAGGAAGTAGAGTGATTACTGGAGAGGAGGGAGAGAGCGCAGAGAGTGGCAGGTGGGAAGCATGACAAAGGAGCATGCTTTGGGAATGATGGATGTCATGAACTGAATGTGCCCCCGACCCCAAATTCATATATTGAAATCCTAACCCCAATGTGATGGTATTAGGAGGTGGGCCCTTTGGGTGATAATTAGGTCATAGGATGGGGCCCTCATAAAGGGGATCAGTGCCCTTTTAGAAGAGACCCCAGGAAGCTCCCTGCCTCTCTACCATGTAAAGATACAAGAATTTGGCAATCTGCAACCCAGAAGAGGCCCTTTAATTGCAAGACTGTGTTGTCCCTGCTAAACCCACAGAATGCATTTTCATGGACGTGCTTATCCATAGGCTCCCTTGTTCTGAGAAGTGGAGCCAGAGCATCTGCTTTGCCTCACATCACATTCTTCTGTCCTTAGACTTTTGTACTTCAGACCAAGCTAAGTGTCTATAACATATAACACATTTGCCATCAGAAGGCTGCAATTGGAATTCGTGCACCAGTGGGGTCCTTTGCCCTGGCCTGCAGGATTGGGCCAAAACCAGCTCTCTGACATCCCTTGAGGGGTCCCGAATTGCGAGAGATGCAGGCCAGGCAGAGGGACCACACTGGTGCACTGATTGGGGTCGGGGAGGGACATGGGAGGTTAGCTAGCTGGGGAGGGACTGCAGGAGGGCTCCAGGGCATGTCCAGCCCATCTCGCTCAGTCCCTATCAGCCAGACCCCAGCAGCAAGCTAACCTACTGGTCAGAGCGTCTGCCCCTGGTGGTCAGTGCACGTCATAGCAAGCAGTTGAGCGGCCTTAGCATATCATTAGCATATTACGCTTTGATTGGTTGGATGAACGACCAGACACTTAGCATATTAAGCTTTTATTATATAGGATAGGCACTTGATTTTCTAAAAAGTCACTTTGGAGCAAAACGGGTAAGAAATTATAAATCAATAAAAAATTATACCTATTTGTCAAAAAAAAAAAAAAAAGGCTGCAATTTAAAGACTTTCTCTTAGTTGTTCCACTTTGATGGTCTTTATATACCTCATAGGTACATTTGTTGAAATACATTTGAGACTGCTGCCTCCTGAACCCCCAGTTCCTTTTTAATCCATTCCGATCAAATTTCCACCCCCACCAATCCTCTGGCACTATTTTCACTACAGTTTCAAATACCTTCATTTTATCCGTACCATTAGGCATTTTTTTTTTTTTTTTGGCCAACATATCAACAGCTTTTGATACCTTAGGGCGCTCTCTGAAGCTTTGTCTTCTTTCGGTGTTCCTTATACAAGGAATTTTCATTCTAGCTCTGCCACATTCTAGCTGGATCATTTGGCCAATTATATAACCTGTCGAGACTTGATTTCCTCACTCTATAAAGAGATCTTAAAATACCCTCTATTTTAGTCAGTTTCTCTAGAAAGTTTAGGTGTAGTTTACAGAAAAATATTTATTTCTCCATGTATAAATTGAATGCAGCAGGCAATTCAATTATGCATTGACTGTGTGTATCTGCAAGAAGATCAGAAAAAAATTGCTATAAATGTATGGTCATTGCATATACTATGACTATCACTAGTTTCTTAATAATAGCAGGTTCAGGTTCTAAAAAGTCCAATTCTGTTCATAATATAGACAAGAGCAGAGTTTATCTGAGAAAGGCAAGATGGTCCCCCAAATATATATTGATAAAAGTATATTTAACAAAGAAAACAATAGTCATAACTGATAGAAACTACTACTTAATCAAAGCTTACTCTTAAAATATGTGTATAAGCATCTTCCACTCTTGAGATAAAAGCAATTATAATTTGTAAATGGCCATCTTAGTTGGTTTTGAATATTCACCTTTTAATTACATTTAACACAAGGTTAATTGGAAAACTGCTCTCCTGATTCAACTTGAATGTTTATCTAATTATCCAATTCTTATACATGGAATCAATATTAAGGAAGCAATTTGTTTGAATGCGGTTCTGATTTTATAATTGAAAAACGTGCTACTAAAATAACTATGTAAGTAATGCCATTTGGGGAAAATAAATCAATTTTTGGTTCAACCCACAAAGTATATAACTTATCCAGGGGTGAAGATGCTTGTCTGGACTTTCCTGATATACAAGTATATTTTTCTAAAATGTTAATGATAATTAACATTATCAAGCTGTTAACCCAAACAGGTGCCTATAGGAAATACAAATGCGTTAAGCATTATTTCATGGTATATATGTGATAAAGAGACATCTACACATGAAAAGCATGATCTTAATTACCTCTTCAACAGGAACACATTGCCCTCCTGTAGTTCATACCAGCTGAGCCCACAGACTGGCTTTTTCCCATGCCCTGTCTGTGGGTATTCCCTTGTCCAGGTCCTCTGTGACCATTCTTAGATGGAACCACAACTGAAGTTACCACTCAGAGACCAGCACAAGCAGTCAGAGAGAGAATCCCCTCCTATTCCCATGAGTAATTATCTTTGGTTAAATTTTTCCTATGTTGTTTTGCTATATTTCATAACGGTTTTTTCAAAATTGGAAGTGGCTTATGTAAACCTACAATCAAGTACTATGAAAATTATTTAGTTACACTACTAGCAAAAACTATAGCTAAATTATCTACTCATTTAATAATTTATATGCAAATGGAAAAGTCAACAAGCAATTATTTGCAATGTATTTACCATCTATAATGTGCTAGGCCAGTTGTTATAATGAATAGATGAATACTGTTGTGAATAAAATTTACATCTAATTTAACATCATATGCAGGTGATGCAGGGTCACCTGAATCTATGTATTTCGAAACCATTGTTCTTACAATTTGAGGGCATCATTTACAATCCAGATAGCACTAAAAATTAAAGCTAGTTTGTTACCTTCAAATTTCTGCTGGGCTTTTAAAATAGCTGACTCTGACATGGTTCATTATAAACATTTCATTTCAAAGGTTCAAAATCAAATAACTGCTTATTTTAAAATCTACCCACATTCGAAGAAAATACCTCTGAGTCATAAGATTACTTGGATAAAATATTTTTTTAGAAAAATTATTTATGAAAACGCCATAAAACGCTTATCACTGCTATAGAGGGAAAGTGAAAAGGCACATCTGAGGAGCTTTGTCCAACCAAAAATATTGGAGATTTTTTATGGTAAGCTAAAGGAGTCAGTATAGAAAAACCCAATGCTAAAAAAGAAGTAAAATGCCCAGAATTAAAGAGTTCATGCCAAATTGGCCATCATCACATGAATCCATTTTATAAGCCAGATACTATTCTAATGAACAGAACAGATCTGTGAGGTAGGCATTGTTTTGCCTGTTTGGGGGGTAAGAGAATAGAGACCAATTGATCTGTAGATCAAGATCACAGGGGTAAAATAATAGGACTTGGAACCAAACTGTATTTTTATACCCAACCGCACATCATTTCTAAAATGCTGAGTTGCTGTTTTAAGGTTCCCTGAAGCACAGCTCAGTGTGTAGAAAGACCATGGAATCCCCTGCATATCACTTTCTGTCCTTTAAGAGAGGACATGCACGTAATTCCTCATTATTATTTATGAGCTAAACTACCCCTTAATAAAAGTAGTCTGAATAAGTTTATTTCTGTTAGAAGCACTCTAAATATTAAATATATTTACAGTATTATTGCAAGGACTAACATGAAATCTGGATAGAATAAAATATATTGAAAAGAGTAAAAATTATCTAAGCTGATGAATAATGCTTGCAATCAAGATTCTGAGACTTGAGAGACAAAATTACTAAAACGTAACATAGAAAGTATCATGTTAAAGCACAAAGTTAAATACAATAGTCAGTTTTATAATTACAGTGATTTTTTACATATTATCACAGTAGTGTATCTTAGCTCCGTCAGTAAAAATTTAAGTGAGCGGATTGCACAGAATGGCAGTTACCCAAAGAAACCGTCGTGTGTGATGGATAACTGTAATAATGAGTATTAAAGAGGAACATGAGATATAAAATGGTGGACATTTGATATTTTCTATAATGGTAACCTAGACGTTTTTACTTTGGGGCAGCCTAACAAGGGGAATGTTCCAGATCATGGATAATTAATCTTATTGCATAGAGCAAACAAACTTGATTTAGGTGTTTCCAGGACAGAATGGTCCTGACTTTGATACAAACAAAAGTTGAAAAAACAATAAAGAGATCTAAAATGATAAGATGATTCAATAATACCTGAAGCAAGTTGTAATCAAATACATTCCAGAGTAATTAAAAAGGTGGCCACCAGCCCTGGCCAGGTAGCTCAGTTGGTTGTAGCATCATCCATGCACCAAAATGTTGTGGGCTTGATTCCTGGTTAGGGCACATACTTAGGTTTCAGGCTTGAACCCCGGTTGGTCAGGGAGTATGCCAGAGGCAACCAATCGGTGCTTCTCTCTCTCTCTTCCCCTCTCTCTCAAAATCAGTGAAAACATATCCTCGAGTGTGGGGTGGGGGGAGATGGCCACTAAATAGAGCACAGTCATTTGCAATAAGGTATATTCTAGTCTACACAATGATGGTCTGAGGAAAATGCAAGGCATCTTTCAAAGGAGTATCAACAGTATAGCAAAATAAATAAAAGTTTATAATCTTTGCTGTGATTCTTATCAGGCTACCCAGTTTCTCCTTCCCATCTTGCCCTGAAATGCACTGAATTTGACCTAATTCTTGGAAAAAAAAATCCTTGTAATACCATGGGAGCCCATGAAGGCATCCTCAGGGAAATACACAGTTAACTAGACTGACATCCGTGCATAAAGATGTGTTATCTATACGGGAACTAGGGACAAGGAAGCAGGGGAAGAAAAGTCAAACATTAGACCGCTGATTTTCCATTGCCTACCTTCCCAAATCTCTGACCACCGAAATACTTGTCATGCCTTGGTAAGATGCAAATGTGGGCACCAGCGGATAAGAAGTAAAGTCTGCAATTCAGCAGAATGCTCAAAGCCTTGTCTGCACATTTCCACTGTTTGAGTAACTTGTAATGAAGCAGAATTTTTTTAAAAAATCAGGCTATTTTCAAGTCAGATTTGTCTTTGGTGTATTTCCCCAAGCTAAAATTTGTCAATCAAAACATATCTTAAACTTGCCAAAGCATAACTGTTTACATACATATATGCACATATACTCAAATTTTACTTACTTGAAATAAGCTATAGAGAGAGAGCTATTACATGCATATTCCTTTTCCAGGACAGCACAGAAAAAGCACATGTTGTGACATTGTATGAAATCCCCACCTTTTTTGTTTCTTTGCAATACAACTCATTAGCAAATACAAAATGTCCGCTTGACAGTAAGATATGAATGCTGGTACTTGCAGCAAATGTCAGCATCTCCTTTCCAAGCCTTTCCAATTTATTCACTCCCACTCAATACCCAGGGTTTTATGCTCGTATTTCCCAAACATGGCAACACACTAGAGTCACGTGTAGAGATTTTTGCAAGTACTGATGCCCTGGTCTCATCCCAGACTATTGGAATCAGAATGTCTGGGATGCAGCCTGGGGCCGAAAACCACTGTAGCCAAGTTTCAATCACACTTACAGGATCTTATCATCACTTACCATTGGCAGGTATTATCATTGCGACAGTTGCTAAAGCTCATGTTACACTTCACCGTGCTTCCCTGGCCAAGACAGCTCCTCTAGCTGGTTTGTGCCCCTGGGGACTTTTCACAGCATATCTTCTCATCTGTAGCCCCCAGTAGTTTTCTTGTTTCTGCTCACCTTGCCTCCCAGTGGGATCTTGTTCAACCTTCAAATCATATTTCTACAGAAAAAGGAACAACCATCTCCGGAGGCTATGGACTTATTATGGTGAGTCTAGAGAATAACCCCAGCCTTTTCTTATAATAATAATTATATACTAGTATATGTATGTATCTAAAACTCACAGAGACCAAAACTGAGCAGTGTAAGGCTTCAGTCTTCTTGAACAGAAATGGATGGATTGATCCTGTATATCTTCAGTAAATATAGCACATGTTTCTTCAGATTCCATCTCATATTGGGTTAAAGGCTTAATATTAGAACTTAAATCAAGCTAAAACTAAAATGAAAATTTAGCACGACTTATTCTGCTGCAGAGAGAACTCAATCCTCACAGCTCCCCTCTCTGTCCCTACTACCCCGCCCCATTGAAATGAAATGAATTCTGCCAGTGTTTTTTTCTCGTATGGAAAAAATCACAATAGATGCCAAGGAGGGAGAAAACAACACTCAAACTTGACATACATTAATAACTTTTGTACTGTTAGGCTTGAAAGCAGTATCAATCTCAATCTTTCTACAATGGAACAAATTATTACTTTACCAAAGCTATCAATTTTGTGAGTTAGTGAAAAATTGTTCAGCACATATGCTGATGCGTAAAATAAATATATGTATTGTAAGGCAGGAAATGAGAAAATGGTGCAGAAAAGTCGATTTATAAAATTAGGTCTCTGCATCAGAGATAGTTATAAAGACTTCAATACAAAACGAAGAGTCCAACATGAGAACAAAGTTATTTATTGATGGATGCTAAGAGGAGAGCCAGAAAGATTGGGAGAAGGGAGATTAGTAATGGAGCTCTTAAAAAAATAGAGTTGGGGTGAAAAGAGATCAAGACTGGAAGGAAATTAACATTTCTTGAGGACCAAGTATATGCTGGTGTTTTTGATATGTCATCTTATTTTACCTGTGTTTCTGGACTGGACTGTAACCTCGTACAGGGAGGGATGGTTTCTGATATTGCTTACCATCCAACCCCAGGGCATAGTATCGGTAGATGGTGGACCCTCAATCAGTGTTTGAATGAATAAATTAATAAGTGCACGCATGCACGAATGTCTATTCCTACCTGTGAACCAGAGATTTGGGAAGGTAGGCAATGACTCTAAAATCATATTTACTAGGCATCCTATATTTTATCTCCCAATCAGGGTGAATCACCAACATTAACTACTATAATGACAAGAACATTCCACAGTAGCTGGAGATTATGGTACATTGGCATTATGCAAACAACAGCAACCCAGAACAGTGGTGTTATTAGGCAGTACAGTATAGAATTAAAAGGACTGTTAAATAGGATTAGTGGAGACATCCACCAAATGGTGCAGAAAGGTATAGGGAAATCATGACAACAAAGACCAAGTCATGCATTTTAGGAACTTAAAGTCAATCCTAAGGCAAATCTTTATATTCCTTTACGTATTTTCTTTGGGTGTTTTCAGTCTCTCAGAGGGTTGCAAATGGGATTTTCCCTATGCTGCCCACCATGGAAACTGCTCATTAAAGCATGCTTTATTGCCTGCTCCTCTCTTCCTTGCCTTGCTTCCATACTTGTTCAGAGTACTTTCTGCATTTATTTCCAAAATAAAGTACTTGCTCACAAATTTTCTGTCAAAATCTGTTTTGTAAGACCTCCAAACAAAGACAATTAATAATATGCTATTCTTAATCATTTTTATTAACTCAGTAAAGCATCTCTACAAAGTTTAACCCAGCACAGGGAAATTCAAGACTGTGCCTGACACATAGTAGATATTTAATAAAGTGTGAATTGCCTTCTTTAACTTTTTGGCAACACTTTTCACTTAGATTAAATAAGATATATATTTAAAGATGATTAAATATTGACTTTTGAATAGTCATTGGTGGTGATTTGTTTTGGCACTAATGCATACTTGTATTTCCAAATTAGGACCTAAATTATTGAATGTTTAAAAATGTCTCTTGTGATATTTCATGTTTCTTTTCATTATTTCCAAGTTCTTTCTGTTGAAATGTTCTTATAAATGAAATTCAAGCATGCAAAATCTAGTGTAACTTTGAGTAGAACAGTGAGTAAAAAAACTGATGAAAACATTATATCTACTGATATACTCTATCCATGGGAACTCTAGGCTTTTTACTAATGTAAGTTTCATTCTTAAAAATAACTAAAGTAAATAACTAAATACCCAATGGAGGCAGTGTACTCTCTGGCTTATTATTATCAGGTTTTTTTATCACTGGTAATTGCAAAATTTATACAGAATTTAGAATTATATAGAAATAGTATGGAAAAGCTAGCACTATTACATTTAGTAGTTAGCATTTGAATAATTTTTATCAATAAGTAATTATTTTGATACATGCAATCTCCAGTGATTCTTACAATAATCCTGTAAGGTAGAGAGTGTTGTTATCATTTGTATTCCCAGTTTACAAAAGTAGAAGATTTCTGCTTAATCAGTATTTCCAAAGCAAATTATTCTGGCTAACTATGGGTATATCTTCTATACACACAAAATAGAATAAGAATAGAATAGCAACGTGTATGATCCTACTAAACATGTACATAATATCCTACGTAGCGGTTTTGTTGCAGAGTTCTAAATTTAGTCTTGTGCCTGTAAGGAAAAAAATAAAAATAAAAAAAAAATTGCATGTTCACAGCTTTCCGGGTATCCTGAAACTAGAGTGGTTTATGCATGTCATTGCCTCATGAGTTGTTTGATAACTGTAAGTTGTAGAAAACTGATATTAATATAAGTTACTTCTGTCTATAGACATGCAAATAATTGTTTTTTTTCCAGTGGAGGTATATTGATTTCCCTAACCTCTAAGAAGCCGGTTTTGCATCTATTAACAGATCATTTCAGCATTGCTTTTCGTGTCTTTTCTTTGGCTTCTCCTTTGAACAAGTTTTTAATGCCTTTGCTGAATCCCTCGTTCATTAATAATTTATCACCTTTGACACAGGTTCATTCTATATTTGTATGAGGGTCATGATTTTGCTCTTAATTTTAAAAATTACCTTATACTTACTGTTATTTCTTATTCCAATGAACTATTGTTTCCTCTGGATAACATCTAAATTGAGTTCACTGATGATGGTGAGGGAGGAGGCTATGTACGTTGGATAGTCACTCCGTGGCATTTCACCATGGACAAATAGGACAAGTAACATTTTAGAAAGGTTGAATTAAATGAATGGTTTGCACCAAGGAATGGTATACTCACTCTACATCAGTAATTACAGTTTGAATAAAGAGAGTCCAATTATTTTGCCCTTTGCTTGCTTTTGAAGCAAAAAGAGTACCTTTGGCAATGCATGTATTGTATGTATGACAAGGTTGCTGTAATGACACAGAACTGATTTCATGAGAACAAGTGCGATTAAGTGGTTGATTGGCTCTTGATACAGTCTGTAATTTTGGATTCCACCTTAGCTACAGTCACAAAGCCAATCTCTTAAAAATGCTGCTTTTATTACAGGACATTGGGTGCTTCACTTTCAATTTTATCTCAAGTGGAAGCTTGTTTCAGTTCGTGTGTGTGTGTGTGTGTGTGTGTGTTATTTAAAACAAGGACAAGGAGCCCAGGTGATTCATTTTACTTTTCACCTCGTGTGAGTCACTCTGTGGTGCATAAGCATCCTCCACCCTCCACTGTATGACACAGCCTCAGCTGCAGGCTGCTGGAATCCAGGCCTAATTGCTATCTGTTCAAGTGCCATTGAAAAAGATATGCTGAAGGTTCCACATATGTGGCCGTAGCCTGCCATTTGCTAGTTCTAAAATGAGGAGCTTAAAAACCCATATCAACATTTGCTCACTAGCTTATGACTGATTTAACTCCATTGGGTATTGTTATTTGCTTAGAATCCTCAAGTTTCCTTTCCTCTGTGAAATCTTCCACACATTCAAAGGTAGAAAAAAATTTTGACATGACTGTGTCTGTATTATAAATTAAATATACATTTAATAAAATGCCGGTTGCATTTATATAATAGCATAATCTGATTTTCTTCAATGACATTTTGGGGGATGGAGGGTCCTTTCTTCTTAGCTTCCCTTTCTTTTACTCTAAGCCATGAGATTTCCCCTTCTCTTCACAGAAAGGGGACTATTGAAGAGAATCCATGCTTCTCTTTTCACCCCTTATTTACTGCGAGGTTGAAAGAACAACTGATCTAACTGGTCCTGTTAGCAGTAGGTAACATAACTGTGTCTCAAAAATAAGAGCTGCTTGTTCTACTCTCTCCTGCGCTCCCTGTCTCATGCATTATTACAATGAGCCCCGGCTGCTTCTCCATTTCTCCTTCTAGGCCCAGATACTCAGTATGTTCTCTTACATACCTCATGCTGATAGTGCCGGAGAAAGCTCGCGACATACCTGCATCTGTCTGGTTAGGTAGATATATGTGTCATCTGCTTTGGAAACTTATCACTTCCCCATCAATGGACGTCAGAGCGTAGATTTGCAACCCACAGTAGCAGGTCCTCTCCTGGGTCTCAGATCCCAGACATGCTCTCCCATCTAGAGCATACATTGATCTCTATTTGGCATCTGATATCTGTATCTTCATAAAAGAGCCCCGAGGAGAAGAGGGCCAATACTTGGGAGCCAAACAGAAGTAGTTGAAAGATCTTAAATGTCTGGAGCATCAGCATCAAATGGGAGTGTTGAAGGATGCATCCGTAAAGGAGTTACAGTTTAGGAAGATGTGGGGACTATGGAGCTGATCCCCTGGGGAGAAACACAGAGAGACTCTTTATCAGGACCCACCATGAGCCACCTCTATGGCTCTTGGGCCAAAGCTAGTCCACTGTCTGTTTTTATAAACAAAGGTTTATTAGAACCCAGCTGCGTATATTCCTTTAGGTATTTTCTTTGGGTGTTTTCATGTTATAAAAGTAGTTGTGATGAATACTTTCTTGGCCTTCAAAATCTGAAATACTTCCCAACTGACCCTTTACAGAATAGTTTGCCGAACCCTGCTGTAGACTCAGAAATGTAATATTGTGGAGACGGCTAGAGAGAGAGATGGGATTTAGACTATTAAACTCTAGTTATCTATGATGATATCTCCCCTCCTGGAGCAGGTCCCTTATTTAAATGATTTTAGACAGTTAGGAGGAAGGTCAGAGGTTTTGCCTGAATCTTTTGTTTCTTGAAAATAATCACTATCCCAAGAGGCATATTTGGGGTGGTACACTCTGCTCGCCCTCACACTCAAGGTCATATACCATTAGCAGTTGTAAAGTGTGGTCACAACTCCCCCTTTGACTGACTGCTGCTGTCTTACCAGTGATGCTCCTGACCCATTTTCCTCTTTATTTATACTGGAGACGCTGAATTGCTAAGTCTCACTCACCTTCTGCAGCCCCCAGCGCCCGGTGAAGCCCACTTCCAATCCTGCCTCAGAAAGAGACCTCACTCCAGACGGATCACTGCCCCCCATGAAAAACCAAGCCTTCCAAAGGGTACTTCCCTCCTCCCTCTTGCCCAGCAGAATTCCTGTGGAATGCACTCCCTTGTTGAGACTCAATAAATCTTATTTTATCAGACCATAGACTTATTCCTGGTCATCTGCGGCTAAGTGGGGTTTAACGGCCATTAAGGTATAATATTCCAAAGACAAGAGCATGACTCTCATATAAATATAAACAACACATGTCAAAGATACTGAACTCAAGGGAAAGAATAAAGTTATAGGGAGGCAATTTAATAAAGATGGTGGGACAGGAGGGCTAGGTTAATTACAAAACTGGTTAATGTCCACTCAGGACGTAAACTGCAATCTCTACTAATAAAAATCTAAAAATTAATCCTCTGTCCCCAAGAGTTGTAAAATAACACAGGCAATAAAATAGAAATCCCAGGAGTACGCTAGAAGAATGCATAACAATCTCTTCAGGTTTTTTAAAGTTTCAGATAATTTCTTTTATAATACAAATTACAATGAACATAGATATATCAGTAGGTTCTTGTTAATCCTAAGGATATTTTTTGCATTGACTTAGAGAGAATGGAAGGGAGGAGGGGGAGAGAGAGAGAGAGAGAGAGAGAGAGAGAGAGAGAGAGAGAGAGAAATTGATGTGAGAGAGACACATCCATTAGTTGCCTCCCACACCCCCACCTCCACAGGGCCAGCAAATGAAACTGAAACTCAGGTAAGTGCCCTTGACCAGGAATCGGAATTAAACCTTCAGCCCTTCCGTGTGTGGCCCAACGCTCTAATCACTTAGCCACAGTGGCGAGGGCACGTTGTTTTAATTTTTATTTTTTTAGTAAACTAGAAAATTTGGATAAAATGAGGGAAAGTCTGTTTCTGCTAATATCCCAGAGTCAGCCCCACTCAGACTTTCTGGTCCTTGTAAGGCTAAACCCATAATGTCTGAATCTTTCCTGATAACTCTAAAGCAAGGTTCACAGCTAATAAACTGCCCCTATTTGCAAAAATACCAATCAGCATCTTTGTCTCCTGTTTTAAAGATAAGTAAATTATCAGCCCTCACCAAATATTTTAAGAAATTGTTAGAATAAGAGAGAAATATAAATAAAAACATTTTTTTAATCAGGGGAAAATATAGTTAAACCAAAATCATCAAAGCTGAAAGTTGTCCTGAAAGAAAGGTTTATTAAGCCTTAAGCTGGCCAGCAAAAGGACCAGGTTCTGGGACATACAGTCTAAACCACCAGCAGGGCTGGATGGGAAGGCAGACATGCCCACCATCCAGATGATACCGTTGTAATAACTTGGTTATTTTAAAAAATATATTTATTGTTGAAAGTATTATAGGTCCTCCTTTTTCCCCCATTAACCTCTTCCAGCCCACTCCCACCCCCCAACCCCCAGGCCTTCACCACCCCATTGTCTGTGTCCACAGGTTATGCATACAAGTTCATTGGTTGATCTCTTCCCACCCACCCTCCCCTACCTTCCCGCTGAGGTTCAATAGTCTGTTCATGCTTCTATGACTCTGGGTCTGTTTTTGATCATCAGTTTATTTGGTTCATTAGATTCCACATATGAGTGAGATCATGTGATACTTATCTTTGACTGACTTGTTTCACTCAGCGTAATACTCTCCAGGAAAGAGAAAAGGGAAGTCCAGGTAACATAAGCATGCCGTTTGTGCCAGGAAGCTGCATTTTCACATCCTCTAAGTGTGTTCCCCCCAGATCGATAGAGGAAGGAACTGGAAACAAGTCCAGTGAGGTCTGGGTGCCACGGGAAAGGGCTTGGCTGTCAACCACACCTAGGAGCAATAGGTGTGGCCACTGCAAGGTTGTGAAACCTGAGATACTTAAACTCCTAAACAAGGGGAGATTTTTCTCTTGGCCCTCTTGTGATCCTGGCTCCCTTGTTGCAGGGGGTGTACTCTCACACTCTGCATTTGCCCACATGGCCCACATCCATGTGGACCACACACAACACACACACACACACACACACACACACACACACACACACACGGCTAATGGATTGAAGCTAGTCTGATTCTCTCCCAGACCCAGCTCCACTATGGAGCAGAAACTCTAGACACTGGCTTTGCTTTTAGCTCTGCTGGATCCCCAGCTGCACATTTTCCAGGACTGGTTTAAGGGAAATGGGACTTTAGAAGGCAAGGGATATAATTATAGGCAAACAAAAACCACTCATTTTACCATGCAAGTCTTAAGAAATTATTTCTCTCAAGATAGCATAGAACCCCGCTGCCACTAGCAATGGAGACATTTACCTGTGAAATTCTCTGATAACACTGGGATAGATGGGGCTGGTTTATGTACAGTGGGTTTGGAGAAGAAAACTGAGTTATTTTGGAAGAATTTACTCTGGTCATAGATAAGGGGAGCAGGAAAAGGTGAAGTGTAGCTAGATCTGAGATAGGTTTACAGTCCACAAGGAAGAAGTATTTGCTACATTTGGATTAGTGTGGGCAGCAGCCCAAAAGTTCCTGCATAAGCAGGATGAGGTGGCATCTGATGGTTGGCTGTTCTCTCTAGATAAGGCTGAAATACCGTAGCAGCCTGGAAGTTGATTCAAAGTGTCAACATACATTCATGAATATGAGCACTATTTTGTGGTTTTGGCTACAGCTCTGTTAAGTGATTAACCTCCCTTGTCTCTCCTAATCTCACGCTGGCTGTAAGTTAATTTAGAATGTTTCTCTTGTCAACATCTAACCTTAAGAAACAGACTATGTATTCTCAGAGTCATAAAGATTCTGTACCATAAAGTACGAACAGGATACTAAGGAAAAGAAATAAAACAAGAAAGAGCTCCTGGACATTTAAAGTATATTGCCAAAACAAGATACAAAAGAAAATTTGAAGAAAAGGATATGAAATATCTAAGAATGTAGAACAAAAATTCAAAGGATGAATTAATGTAGTTTTCCTGTCCCAGTTGGTGGATGTCTGTTTTATTTAAAAAACAATTATGGCAAACAATTCAACATTAATTGGTGATTTCTGGGTCATATCCTTGAAGTGTTTGCAAATGGATATATATTTTGTCAATTGAAATACCCAGAATTGAATTGTATATTTGAAAGTTGCTAAGAGAGTAGATCTTAAAGGTTCTTACCACAAGGAAAAATTGTAACTATAAAACACACACCACACACACACACACACACACACACACACACACACACACCTGGCAAATCATTACCAAGTGGTGATTACTTACTCCTTGCATAAGTTCTGTCCCAGTTCTGTGTATGTGTGTGTGTGTGTGGGGGGGGGGGGGGTTAAATATAAAAAAAATAAAAGTTATAAGGCATCAGAAACCTCTAATCATAGGCATAATTTGTGATCTATGTAGCTCAGCTCTAAGTAGAAATCTCTTTTTCTAAACCAAAAAAATCACTTTCAGAAAAATTAAAACAGAAATATTTCCTACGCTTATCTTGTTTCACTCTGACTAGTCCTCTAAGCACTTGGAAGAACCCACACTGAGCATGAGACGTTGACAATGATGCTCTCTAGCCTTCAGGGTCTCTGACAATGATGAATGACAACTCTTTAAATAAATGAGCCTTGGCGTGCGTATTGCAGGCAGTCTTATTTGTCATGCCTGCAGCCTCTTTTATTCAAAAACAGCAAGAAGGCAGTACATTAGGATATTTCTTTCCAACTCCACTGATATTTCTGAAAAGTCTTACATGGACAAGGACATGATGGTAAAATTGATACTAGAAGATAAAAATCCAGTGAAATGTCATCATTATCAGATGAGGCCAAGGGCTCACAAAACACGGCTGATAGATACCCAAAGCTTTCCACCACTCTCAGGACTCATATAAAGAGCTTGTAATCAGCATGCTGGGCTCATACATCTCTTGATCACCATGATTCACAGATTACATTGAAATTAACAATGCTATGCAGTTGCTCAGCCATTGAAAGAACACAGCTGTAACCAACACAAAGGAATAAAAAGCAAAAGCACAGAAACAAGTGACCTGGGGATTCATGGCACATGTTTTTGAGTTTTCATTTTCAGTCTCTAGCACCCTTCTTACTGCTTTTCTTTAGTGGGCTGAGGGGTATTTTTCTTAGTACGTGGCACCCACAGCTCTATCTTCCTTTTGGAGGAGCCACAAATGGAGGTTCTGGGAAATTGCTAACTCTCTACTATCAGAGTGAATATTTGCTGACCCTCAGCAGTGATCTACAAAACTAAGCCAAAGTAAAGACCAGAGCCAACGTTTACAATTTTCATTTTGTTTCCTGAAAGTGTTCTATGTTTATTACATTCATTTAAATATTACTAAATTTGGAAATGAGATAAGAGACAAATGCAGACAAACTCAGCCCTTGAGAACTTAAATTTAAATGATAATTTGATTTGGGTCATTTCCAATAAACAGTTCTTTAGTGAAAAAAATGATAATCTGAAATCTGGTAAATCAGTATGATCAATTTTGGACCATTAAAATGTGGTGCCTAAAGCCTGAGGGTTAGATAATTCTATGAGAAACCAATGGAAAACAATAAACTCTTAACCCAAACAGTGTCACTAGGGAAAAATGAAATACAAAATTCTGTTGTATAAATAAATATAGGTGTATGTACACACTAAACCAATCTGTAGAATAGTTAAAACTGGGTTAAAAAAATATCTTCTGCCCTGGCCAAGGGGCTCAGTTGGTTGGAGCGTCATCCCGTAGAACAAAAGGTTGCGGGTTCTATCCTGGTTAGGGCATGTACGGGAGGCAACAGATCAATGTTTCTATCTCACATTAATGTTTCTCTCACTCTCTCTTTCTTCCTTTCTCTCTACTAGTAAAATCAATAATAACATATCCTTGGGTGAGGATGGAGATACGTATATATATATATATATTTTTTTTTTCTGTGCCCAAAATAACACTCACTGATTCTTGGGTGTGATTATACTAGTAAAGTGATACACACTATTAGGGAGAAGAGTTGAATATCTTAGGAAAACAGTTTCTACTAAAGTAAAGTTTCAGATTTATTTTCCACAATTCTGTCTTCCAAGATAATTACTCAGGTTGTGTGTGTGTGTGCGTGTGTGTGTGTGTGTGTGTTTACAATGTATTCTGTTTGTGTTTTTACAGCTTGTCATCACCCAGCTTCCTTGCCATACCTCTGAGATAATGTGGGTCAATTCCAGACCACCCCAATACAGTGAGTATTGCAATTAAAGCAAATCATCTTTTTTGCTGGTGGAGGGTCTTGTTTTCAGTCTATAAAAAAAGTGCAACACGAGGTGTGTAAAGCAAAATGCATCAAACAAGGTATGCCCGTGTGAGTCTACAAGAGCACTCATAGTACAACTTCCTGTGATTCCCTTCACAAACCAGTACTTTCTATTTTCTTCCCGGTTAACAGCAAGATTCATAGCCATATAAATAAAATAATTAATTAGCAAAACTTTACATTTTGTTCAATTCTCACATACTAAAAACAAAAACTCATCAAACCACAGTGATTACGTAAGGTTTGTGTATCTATCACTATGGTTGATTGGATATCACTTTGGCAGATAAATCAGAGCTATTTGTGCTCCTGTTTTGTACAGTGTTCTTTAGGTAAACATTAGTATGAAACTATAAAAACTGAATCATATTTAGATGCATGTAATTTGCACATTTAGTAACAGATTTAATAAAATGCATTGCCATAAAAGAGTAGTTGAAATCAGGACCGTTTCAGATCCCCTATTACTATGAGGAATCACGTAAACTATTTCTCAACCAGGTCCCCCTCTCAGAAATCCTGATGCAGTTAGTCTGGGGTATAGTCTGGGCATCAAGATTTTTTAAGGCTCCTCAGGTAAATCAAATATGAAGCAAAGTTTAGGAAGCACTGATATAAATAAGTCAATTTCAACGAGATGTCCTGGGCTTATCTTATGTCTATAGATGGCTTTTATTCCCATGATGATATAGTAATTTGAACAGTTGTTCCCTTCCTCCTGGTATCGTGGTGTACATACTAGTAGAAAATGGTAATGTTTTGTGTGGCTCACTGGGGGTGAATAGAGAAGACTATGTCACAGACGTAACCAGCCTGGAAAGCTCAGCTGCCCGCTGGAGCCAGGCCAACCGGGTGAAGGGCAGCAGAGGTCAGCATAAAGCACTCCAGTAGCCTATTTTTGCAACACAAAGATTGAGATACTCTGCCTTAATGACGCTAATATCTAGGTCAGTGACTATCGAAAAGAAAGAAGTAACTATAAATAAAATCTATTTGATTTTCTTCCCCCCCCCCCCCCCCCTAGAGTCTAGCTGAGTTTGGGGCTTGTTTAGCAAAGGTTGTTCATGGACGAGAATGGCCTGGGGTACTTAGGCAATCTCCAGGGACTGCACACAGGACACAGATTTATCCTTCATTCTGAACTCATAGGAGATATAACCCATTTTTTTGCTCAAATCCAGAGTCATTCCAGTGCAAGTCCCACCAATATTATTCTGGGCCTTCTGACTCAAGCCTAGACAAGGTTAGGAATGATCACTTCCTTTATCTTACCTTAAGCTTTACCATGAGGAAAATGTGAAGAACTTAATAATTGTCAGCACACGAACCCAATAATAATGGATTTAAGAGCTATAAAATCATAGCAGTTCAGAAAGGAACAAAAGCTGATTTTTATTAAATTATGCCTTTTTAATAGCAAAATAGAACATATAACATATGGGATGGGAATATAAAATAAGACAGAACAGGCTGGTTTTAATTATGCTTAATTAAAAACTGTACATATGGGACTATGACAAAGCAAAGCATATTTGGCTTCAATTATTTTTGCTGAAAACAGGTAGGATGAAATGTGGCTTTGAGAGTATGAAATTAAGTCATGAAAGAGGAGTTGTACTGAGGTAAATGTCATATTTTAAAACTTTTGCAGGTGGAAAAATTTAAATATACAAAGGTTTTATTTAGGAAGGGATTTCAAAACCAAACTTTACAGTTTCAAAGGAGTAACTTGTGGATCTTTCTCCCCAAGAAGCATTATTATGGTCAGTGGACAATTTTACCTACACTTAAAGCTTAATTCAAGACAAAATTATATTAATTGAAAGAGGAAGAGGAGGAGGAGAGAAGAAAGAGAATCAGGAAAAGAAAGCACATTGAAAATTATTTACTTGTCTCACTTCAAAGAATATCAGTCATTAATGCATTTACACTATGGAGAAAATACTAACTCTGAGGATTTATTTATTTACAAAGTGTATATTTTAGCTTTAACCTAGTGAATTCAATGTAGAAAAAAATATATCATGGTGTATTGGACTCCTTAAACAATGCTGGGCACATAGTAGGTATGTGGTTGAATATCTTCACCCTCTTTTAACTCAGTGTGTTTAAAGCTGAATTCAGTTTTTCTCTCTACACTAAAGCAGCCTCCTGTTTTCACTCTCACTTCTTTATCCGTTCTATCTCCCCTGTTTCTCAGAGGTGTACATTTCTTTTACTTCTCACCGTCAGCTCACTAGTTAGGACTTTGGTACACTGTAGTTATTACAATGTCTTCCTAGTTGATGTTTTCCTTTCACATTTGGAAATAGAATAGTCGCAGATATAATTAGGTAAAAAGAGGCCATGCTGGAGTGGACTGAGCCCTTGATCCAATATGAATGGTGTCCTTATAAGAAGAAGGAGACAGAGGCAGAGACACACAGAGAGAGGAATGGATATAAAGACACAGAGAGAAGGTGGGATGCAATGATGGAGGCAGAGATTGCATAATGCTGCCACAAACCAAGGAGCACCTGGGGCAACCAGGAGCTGGGAGAGACATGAAAGGATCCCCACTAGAGTTGTCAGAGGGAACATGGCCCTGTTAACACCTTAATTTCAGACTTCTAGCCTCCAGAATGGCAAGAGAATATATTTCCGTTGTTTTAAGCCACCCAGTTGGTGGTACTTTGTTTCATCAGCTCCAGGAAAGTAATATAGACTCTGAATGGAGTCCTTTTGTAGAGGTTGCAACCAACATATTTAAAAGAGTCTATGATGAGTGCATCTAAGCAGTGTGAGGAGTAAACCACGAAGGTTCATATCCATCTCCCTGGCACATCTCTTTCCTCCCAGCTATCACTGTGTCAACCAGCTCCATGAAGTGTGCTCTTACTGCATCTTTTGTTGCTCAGATGGGGAACTGAAAGTGCCCCACTCAGCCATGCAATGCATAGTGTACTCGGAAATGCAAGGGATTCAACACCCCCTTGGCAACCTTTGACCAATGGGAGAGGAAAGCCAATGGCTAAAATTCCCCACTCCCAAATCTAGGGAGGTACTTCTTAGTGCTTCTGCACAATCCAGAGGGCCCTCAGCTCAATAATGCACTCTTGAATTATCTTTCTCTCCTCCCCTGTTTTGCTCCTTTCTGTTATCTTACTCTAGAATCCTAGGATCTTTTCCCAAAATTAACTACCAAAAAGCAAGCAGGTGTTGTCAGAAATTTATGCCTGATTTTTTAAAAAATTTCTGTAAAGCAAACACTTAGCATAGTGCCTTGCTCATAGTACGTGTCTAGTAAGTATATATTTGTTGAATGAATGCACAAATAATGATTAAATAGAAATTCTAAATCAACCAAAATTAGGAAGAGATACAAAGGGAAGGGTTAACAATGAGAAATATATCTAGGAAAGATTATGATTGAATAATTTTATTTATAGCCTAACTTCTCATTCATAAATGGAGACATGGAGAAAAGGATCCTCAAATATGTTAGAGTGCAAAATGTGCACTTGGGGACATAATGTAGCCAAATTAAAAATAAAAAATTAGGCAGATTTGACCAAATGTCCTGTGGTTATAACAAACTGTACTAATTAATCATGGGATCCAGCAAACCACACCATTTTTCATGTCACAATGTGGGGAGCAAAGGGCATTGTTTCAGAATTTGTTTCAATGACTTTTAAAGCAGATACTTTTTTGAAAGAATTATGTTTCTCATTATGGGGAACATCCATGTCATTGGACCTAAGAAATTACTTATGGAGCCTTTGGCTCATTTAAAGATTACAAATTTGATTATATCTTTCTGGTCAATATATTTTCCTGTTCTGTGAAATGTCAAGTCATATCTTCTCCACTTCGTTGGGTCATCTTGACGTCTCTTGGTCTGGGCAGACTGTCTTACTTCCCACTTCACAGAAAATTATAGGGCCATTGGATGCATCCAATGTATGATACCACCTCTACTGACCTATATGCACCTGGGCCAGCCCTTCTGCCATCTAGAGGTGTCTTCCCTACCTAAGGAAAATCGTGCTTGCCATCATAAGAATGTACCTATCTCCTACCTTGTTCATCTTTTACTGGTACCTTTCCACTCTCCACCCGTATCCATTCTGCTCACTGGAACACATTGTCTTGTTCTTTTTTATCTGCAAACATGCCAAGCTCTTTTCTGTCTCAGAGACTTTCTAACTGTTCTTCCTTTGCCAGAAATAGTCTTTCTCATGCCTTTGCTCATTCGGAGCTCAGCTTAAATGTCAACAATTGAGAGAAGCCTTCTGTGGCAACCATTTCAAAGTATGTCCCCTAAACATCCACATCCATTTTGACTCATTGATCTTAGGCCCTAAATTACTCTCAATTTTACCTATTTCTCGTTCTCTTTAATACCCTTATCCTAACCAAAGTGGAACAAGTCATTATTACCTCCTTCTTTAACTACTATGAAAACGTCCTTAATAATTATAGCCTTGGGCAGAAGCTACCGTATACATAAGTGTGTGTGTGTGTGTGTGTGTGTGTGTATATATATATATATATATATATATATATATATACCAATAAAAATTATTTTAATGATTAAAAAACTAATTTGATCCACTTCATTCTGACATTTAATATAGTTAATGTTTCCCCATCTGTTGCCTTAAGTTTAACTTCTCAGCTAATATTTTCTAAGCCTCTTAAGGAATGACTCAGAGTAAGTTAATTGTGTTTCTGTCTAGTTATACCTTTGGGAGGAAAAGAAAAGCTTGAATCTGTATTTCCTAATCTGTAATATCCTCTCCAATTCATGATACAAAATGACCCGAATCAACCAAATTAGCAGGAAACATGCAGGAGTTCAGCTTACGTGGCCCTTTTGCGATCGCCGTCGTTAAATCGCAGAACACATCCAATTTTAAACTCATCTGGAAGTGAGATGTGTAGATGGTCAATAATCCTCTATTTCCTCTCAACGTGTTCCAGTGACAAATTCCATTTCAAACTGTTACAAGCTCTGAAATTAAATTTCATTATGAATAACTAAACACCGCTCTTCAGATTTCCTGGGAGGAATCACATTCTCTGCAGCACAAACACTTGGAATAATCAATTGGGAGTCAATTGGCAGAGTCCTTCAGATTTAATTTGTAGTTCCGAAGGGTCCTCCTACACGTAGCCATTACGGAGTGCACTGCAGCCCCTCCTCGTCTCATTTTGGTGGGGAAAAAGCAGGATTTCATCTTACCTTATTTCAAACTGTGATAGATGAGTCTTCACTTGGTTTTTAAAAGATACTCATACAAGAGAGTTCCTATTTATTTCCACTATTTTTTAAAGTCAGTGTTGGAAACAATGACATGCATAACTTAAAAATTGTTGTTTGCTCTTTTTATTCTGGATTTCAAGGGTAGCCAATGTGGGAATGTTGTATAGAGAAGAGACCATGGCTTTTGTTTTGAGGAAAAAACTAGATCCCAACCACTTGGGATGTGGAGCCAGTGAGTAAGATTCTCTGCCAGTTGCTTTATGTGTAAAATGGGTATAATAATATTTCTCAAAGTTGTGAAGAATAAATGGTACTATGCAGCTATAAAAGAGAAGGAATGCTTACCATTTGCAACAGCATGGATGGACCTGGAGAGTATTATGCTAAGGGAAATAAAGACAAGTATCACATGATCTCACTCATATGTGGAATCTAATGAATAAACATCTGAAAATTAACAGTCAGAAGGAGTGCTTGGCAAACACTGGGAAAGGTAAGAGTCTGTGCTTACCTTGTGATTGAAACAAGGGTCTGTTGATATTGCTGCTCTGAAAGGTCTAAGCATAAGGTCCAAAGGCAAGAATCCTGACCTCAGAGGAGGCTCTGTTGTGACTGACTTCACATCTGACACCTGGGGTCTGCCAGGAGGGTCTTGCAGGACCAAGACACTTTAGCCTAAGTTTATCTGCAATAACATCTCATATATCCTTGATAGTGTGAAATGCTCTGCTGCCATTAACTCTGATATGTGATGGTTAATCTCTGTCTAATAAAACTCCAGGGAAAGTGGGCCTCTACGTAAGATGAAAGAAATCCTCTCTATACTCTGTTATACACATGAAACCACACTGCTCTCTTTATCACCGTTATTTTAATTAAAACAAAAATGAGTTATATTCTGTGTATTTATTTGTTTTACTTAATTACATATGTAAAACATTGATTCATTTTTATAAAAAATTTAAACTATGGAGAGTACAGAGCAAAAGTTTCCCTCCCAATCTCCTAATCCCACTGCCTTCTGAGAGGCAAACTTGGTAGCCGGTTTTGCATATCACCTTTCAGACCCTTTTCTGTATGTCTCGGTTTATTGTGTTTGGTTTGGGGTTTATTATTTAATACATTGCTATGTTTTGACCTCCAGTGGGCTTTTTTCTTAGTACATCTACTGTACATTTAAGTCTATCTTCAAACTTATTATAAATTACATCAAAATGTGTCCCATTTTTCTGAGATAATTTTTCTTTACTAAGCAAAGATCCAGATATAGCCAAAAATAGGAAAGAATAGTCTTTAGTATCTGAAAGATATATCCACACTCTTTCTCTGTTGCTTACTATCTCCTTGAATTTGGTCAAATTACATATACTTATGTATACTTATTGTGATGAATGAGAATAAACAGAGGGACCCCATCCAGCATATTGTCTAGCACAAAGAAGGTACACAGCATATATTAGTTTCCTTCTCTTAAAAAGAAATTCTGGGTGTTTCATCTTGAAGGGTATTTGCTGATTTCTGTTCTGAAAAAGCTGCATTTAATACCAGTCTTTGTAGGTGACACTCATCATGATTTCTGTTACTCAGATTGATAATCAGTGGGCCTATTTGCAAAGAATAATTCAGAAAGGATATTCAAGTAGAATCTGCAGACATTTTGTAATTATTTCTGGTATTAAGTTTCTCATCATTCATAACTTGATGGCCATTTAAGACAGATACTGGGAGTCACAGGAAATCTCCATGATCCAAGGAGAATTATCAGGGTGTTTAATTAACAAGGAACAAATTGATGCCTCACAAAATGAGAAACCGACACTAGCTCAGGGTAATTTTAAATTAAACCTGGACGCATTGGGCCTTTTTTAAGTCTAATAAGCATTTTTAATTAGAAATAAATTCGAGCTTGAAAGAAAGAAAGGAACAAAGAAAGAATGAATGAAAGAGAGAGAGACAAGAAAGGAAAGAAAGAAAAGAAAGAAGAAGGAAGGAAGGAAGGAAGGAAGGGAGGGAGGGAGGGAGGGAGGGAGGGAGGAAGGAAGGAAGGAAGGAAGGAAGGAAGGAAGGAAGGAAGGAAGGAAGGAAGGAAGGAGAAAGAAGTTCTGTAAAGGTATTTTCAAGCAGACATGTTGGTGATAGTTGGCACAGATTTGATGATCCAAGCATTGTTGTGGGACAAATGAATGGAGCTGCAACTCATGTATAGCAGATATAAGGGCTCCTCACAATCATAGTTTGACTCTGTTGGAATTGTCTTATGTCCATTGAATGCAAGCTCTCTGAGGGTAGGATACAGATTTGACCCAACTCTATACACCCCAGAATATACAGAGCCTTGCCCATAGTTTCATGTGATCAGCATACAAAGTATTTTTCAAATGAATGAATGAGATTGTCTTCCAACTGAAGCAACTGCCTCACTCCTCACCAAGAAGACTTGCATTTTTCCACCTCCTTCCTTCATAATTCCCATTACTGTATCTGATTATATTAAATCTTATTAAATTGAGAAATTCTAGGTACCTATCAAATGATCAATACAAATTTGTTGAACAAATTGTTCATCTACTAGAAACTGAGGCTTCCGATTGCTGGAAATGATAGTATTCAAATTCAAAATTAATTCTGCAAAGCCTTACTTCTCATCTTTTCTCAAAATCCCATACAGTGTGCTCCCCACTTCCATTCTAAATAGTTCTTTACCACCATGCTACCTTCCCACGTCCCTTTCTTTCTTCCATTATATTGCCTCCTGGTTTGTTCTATGATTTAATAAGAATAATATCTGTTATCTAATAGAAATAAATCACGTATAATTTCCATACTAATGGCTACCTTCCAGAAGTTAAGGATCCCCACTGCATATTGGTTAAAATATGACTGTTCTACTTACATGCACAATCTGACTTCTATCTACTTGTCCAAGGTCATTTCAATTCATCTTTCCCTGTACTCACTAATCTTGGATCACTCTGATCTTTCTATTTTCAAACACTCTGCATATGTAGTGTCCCCTGTTGCAGTGCACTTCATAATCTCTCTCCTTAAGATGGTTTCTTAAAATTATTTAGGTCTCATCTTAAATGGCATAGCCTCTAAAAATATTACCACCCTAACTCTACTCCCCCATTATTCCCTAACACTTATTTCTCATTGTTTTAGTCAAAGTTTTAAATTGCAGACATTACAATGTCTGTCTTTTTGTTTTGTCTCCATTAATTTTTTCAGTTTTTTGGAAGCAATTCTCATGTCTATTTCTTTTAATATTTGGATATGCAGCACCTAGGACAACTAGTGAAAGCTTTACCATATATTAATTGATACTCATAAGATAACATTGAATAAGTCAGTCAACAAAGGATGCTGAATAAACTATTAACTTTTTTAGATTTGAATTTACAGTTGCTGGGAGACAATATTTGGAGGAGATTTTATAATGATCATAATAGAGATTTAGATGCTCTGAACTCCTGTGTATTATGACTTACATTAACAAATTATGCACTTAGTTCTCATTTTTCTATTAAGCAAAGTGTTAGTTTTATTGATAAAGACTGTATTTACATTTAACCTAAGGTGTTCACACCAGTCATCAGAAATCTAATCAACACTACTAATGTTAAGAAACTAAACGACTGTCTGAGCCAACAAACTATTTCATTGTTAGGTATACAGTCTTTCCCTGCCAAAAACATAGCAATTCCAGAACCTGGTATCATTCTTAAAGACATAGCTAATAGTTCACCTTTATTGCATTAAAGTAGAAAATTGTAAAATAGGACACTGACTTCATCAATATTTTAATGAATGTACCCAAAATATAAGGGCTTCAATTACATGCATTTATACTAAATGTGGGTATATCATAAATTAATAAGAGAGTTTATCAAAGGCACAATGTTAAATTATCATGGGTAAAGAATTAGATTCCATTTCTTCAAAGATTCTTTCTTCTTGCCAAGAATTCTTAATTACTTTGAGCTCTGAAGCTCTCATCTGCATCGACATTTCCCCCGTGGCTTCCTATCTTGAATGTATCCTTTGAAATTACTTATTAAAAGATTGTTTATAGAAGAAGTAAAACACAGTCTCTTTGACAGCATATTTAAATCTCAAGGATGTTTAGCACAAGATTTTTCTAAAACCCATAGATTTATAAGATACTGTTATTGCTATAGATCAGCATAAGACTGGATTCTGCCATCATAAAAAGAAATGTCCCTAATTAGGAGATAACTTTTTTGCTCATTATTTCCAGAACTTGGAACTGGATATCACAAGACCCACGCTGGAAAATACTTTGCTGGGAAAAAGGAAACAGGGTTCTAACAAACTCCCCTGGAAATAATGATTATGATGATAACAGTCAATACTTTCTGAGCCTTGCAGTGTGCTAGACAGTGTACTAGCTAGTTCACATGCTTTGGTTACTTTCATCCCCACCACAGTTAAGTAGGAACAATCATTATCCCGATTTATGAATAGGACAAAAAGGCCTCGGGAGGTTAATACTTGCTCCACAGAGTCCCCCAGTCAAGTCAACAGTTCACTCCGCCAGTCTGTGACTCATGAGAGGTGCTGAAAGGTGTGGGAGGCAGAGAGATGCCTCAAAACTCCCTCACTCAGGAGAAGGACAGAATCCTGAGGACACAGAGCAGAAAGGAAGGAGCAGTTCCAAAGACAACGTGTTCTTCTAGAAGAAAAGATAAATGACAATGTATTGCTATGACAAAGGAACAGATAGATGGTGGACCTTAGATACGGAAAAAAACATCTCTCCTGATTTATTTAGCATGTGGAAAAAGCAAAGACAGAGAAGAAATGAAAAGGGAAGGGGTATGTATACCCTGGTTCTATCCTACATTGAAATCAGTTCTGGGAAGCATCCTGATTGGAAATGGTAAGAGAAAAAAAGATTAAATGGAGGCAGAAGACGTTCAGAGACATGGATGTTCAGAGCTGTTCTTGATTTGGTGATTAAAAAATAATGACTACTTATTGTGCTATGCTTGAAGTTAATCATCATAAGTAATGCTGCCAGTACTATTGCTGTCACCATTTGTAAATGAGGAAACTGAGGCAGGAGAGAAGCCAGGTAATTTGCCCAAGTATGGACAGCTACTGATAGTAGGAATCAAACCCTGGGAGGCTGACATGGAAGCAGTCCGACCAATCATTGTGCTGTATCCTGTTAGATGGTAGGGGGTGAGATTCTAAAAAGCAACAAGGATAATTTCTTGTTATTTATTATTATTATTTTTTGAAACATTTGCTTTATTTAACATTCTTCTCATGAACATGCTCTGAAGACCACAACTACAGAAACCTTTTTTCACATGGTTACACAAGATCCATAAAAATATTTAAACAAAAATGACTGAGGCAGTCATTAATACCATCATGATCATCTCTGTAATTTTCTTGACCTATATCTGTTTTACCTGTGGCTGACAGATATATAATGATTATAGTTACCATTGTCATCCATGGAAGATTACTTAATTATGCTATGGTCTACATTTTTACATGAATGAATGAAGAAAAATATTATGGCCAAATGAACAGCATTTCCCATAAGCTGCAAAGATAAGTAAAATAATCAAATGATTATTTCCTAATCACACTAGCAACCATGAATACGCCAAGGAGTAATAATCACCACCTATGGCTGGACATTTAATTTATTGTGGTGGCAGTAAAGAATGGAAGTCTCTGCAAAGATTCTCTGTGAAATAGCATATAAAGCATGGGCAGTAATAGTCTACAAGGAGTAGAATAGTGTAGTAAGAAAAGTTAAAGTGCAATTGAAATATTTAAGAAGAACTATTTGTGATTAAATGTATATGTAGCCCTAGCTGGATTTGCTCAGTGGTTAGAGTGTTGACCGGCAGACTGAAAGGTCTCAGGTTCCATTCCGATCAAGGGTACATACCTCACTTGCAGGATCATTCCTGGCCCTGGTTGGGGCGCATGTGGGAGGCAACCAATTGATGTGTCTCTCTCATATCAATGTTTCCCTCTCCCTGTCCCTCCCCTTTCCTCTAAAAAATCAATGGAAAAAAATATCCGCTGGTGAGAATTAAAAAAAGTTAATATAGTAGTGCAATGAGTTATTTTTGATATTTTATTTTAAATTTATTGGGGTGACATTGGTTAGTAAGATTTCTATTATACATGATCTGTATATTTCATTTTATTTATATTTCTTGTTTTTAACTTGGGTAAATGGGCAATGCTTTTATTAAACTAGGAAGAAATTTTAATTCATCTTATTTTTCTTCTCATTTTTCAAGGTAGAACTAAAAGACCAAAGAGATGAAATATCTTGTCTGAGGTCACATAGGGAGGTTCCACTGTGAGACAGAAAGAGCAGAGATTCCTTCCAGCTTCAGGAGTCCATGTTCGAGGCTTAGCTCTATCAAAGTACTGACTGGAAGCTGGTGCTTATCTGTTGATCTCAGCTATGTCATATGAGAATTGAAATTCTGGTATCTATCTTAATAGAATTTAACATGAAGCTAATGGAGTTTAATGTTGAGGATCCCTCACTCATGTAGTCCCTTCCAGTGCTCTATACCTAATATTGTATTTGACTTTTAATAATTTGTTCCCCAGAGATGTATAAGCTTCACACAAAGGCTGGATTTGCCCTAGATCTGTTTTTACATGAGTAGTGTATAAACCTGGAATAAAACTTGAGAACTCCTGACATCCAAATAAGCATTCCTTCCCCTAGATGAAAGGAGTTTAGAGACAGAAAAGGCAGTTTTAGGGAAGGGGGGGTCCATGGGAGAGGAAGACATATGTAATGGGCAGAGACAGCTCCAAGACGCCAGAATGTTTATCTCACATGCACAGAGGATGGAGGAATGTTACAAGAAAGGGGGAAGAAGAAGAGGGGGGCACCGGGTGGGCTTTGAAACTTTGGAAATGATACCATGTAAAAAAATTGGGGGGAAATTAGCCAATTAGGAGAGCATGGGGGGCATAAAATGGGGAAGGGGTCCAATTACAAGGTAACATATATAGGCAAAGATCTGCCAGCATTTAAAAACTCTTAAACAAAGAGGCTTCACTGGTTACCCACTTGGGAATCCCTCCCTATGAGGGAGTTTGTATATGCTTCCAAAAAATTTCCACACTTTTTTGTTTTGTTTAAAGTTTTACATATGTCTCCTTTTTCCGAGATTGACCCCCGCCCCCGCCACTCCTACCCCCCAGGACAAGCTCCCATGGCCCCAGTGTTTGTGTCCATTGGTTATACTTATATGCATGCATACAAGTCCTTTGGATGATCTCTTAACCACCCGCTTCCCCTGCCTTCTCTCTGAGGTTGGATGGTCTGTTCAGTGTTACTTTGTCTCTGGATCTGTTTTTGTTCATCAGTTTATATTGTTCATTATATCCCACATATGAGTAAGATCATATTTCTTTTTCTCCAACTGGCTGATTTTGCTTAGCATAATGCTCTCCAGTTCCATCCATGCTGTCGAAAATGGTAAAAGTTCCTTCCTTTTTACCACAGCGTAGTATTCCATTGTGTAGATGTACCACTATTTTTTAATCCACTCATCTGCTGATGGGCACTTAGGCTGTTTCCAAATCTTAGCTATGGTGAATTGTGCTGCTATGAACATAGGGGTGCATAGATCCTTTCTGATTGGTGTTTTTGTTTTCTTGGGATATATTCTTAGAAGTGGGATCACTGGGTCAAATGGGAGTTCCATTTTGAACTTTTTGAGGAAGCTCCATACTGTTCTCCACAGTGGCTGCACCAGTCTGCATTCCCACCAGCAGTGCACGAGGGTTCCTTTTTCTCCGCATCTTCACCAGCACTTGTTGTTTGTTGATTTGTTGATGATAGCCATTCTGACAATTGTGAGATGGTACGTCATTGTTGTTTTGATTTGCATCTCTCAGATGATTAGAGACTTTGAACATCTATATATATAAAAGGCTAAGTGACCGACTGTACATCTGCCCAACCATCTGACTGACTATTCGGCCAACAAATATGATGCACACTGGCAATTTAAAAGTAAACGGTGACTTGTGCATGTGCGATACGTATAAAGCTCTCGCCGGCGCCAGTTGCATGCGTGTGTGTCGATCTGTTGGTGTTGATCATGAATTTGGTTGTTTTTGTTCACATTCATATTGAAATACTTCTTCGAATTAATTTCCTTTCAATGTGCATGAATCTGTGCACTGGGCCACTAGTGTTTTCATATGTCTCTTGGCCTTCTGTATGTCCTCTTTCAAAAAGTGTCTATTTAGGTCTTTTGCCCATTTTTTTATTGGATTGTTTATCTTCCTTTTGTTAAGTTGTATGAGTTCCCTGTAAATTCTGGAGATTAAATCCTTATCGGAGATGGCACTGGCAAATATGTTCTCCCATGCAGTGGGCTTTCTTGTTGTTGTTTTTTTATGGTTTCTTTTGCTGTGCAGAAGCCTTTTATTTTGGTGTATTCCCATTTGTTTATTTTCTCAAATTTGCACACTTTTACTTAAAGAAACCTTTTAGTCCACGAATTTATTCTTCAAACTTCATGCGACAAGAACCTGGGAGGAAAGCCCGAGCTCTCCCAGTTCCGCATATCATAGACAACAATGAATGCCTATTCTCTCCTATCTCCTAATTGCTGGAATTCTCATGATCTCTTCCTAATCACCCCTATGTGTCACTGGATCACTGATGTCCAGGCACCACCACACAACACTCCCAGGTAATATGTGGGCTACGTTAACCTAAAAATAAAGGGCCTTTCAAATGACAGGTAACAAGCATTTATTTGAGCTCCAAAAATATAGCTATTTGGGAAGCATTAATTCAGGCAGAAACCCAAATAATGTTCCAATTAGGAGACAAAGACAATAGGCATTTATGAGAAAGGGAAGGGGAACAATTACATCAGTAGGAGGAAGGCATTTCTATTGGTGCAGATAAGCTAATATAGTGATGCTGATTCTAAACAATATTTTTAGTTTTCAGCCCAGTAGTCATCACTCCAGTAGTCATAAAATCTGCTTTCTTGTCATTGCAAACAGCTACTTGGGAAACAGAATTGCTTTAGGCCCAGTCCAATGGTTACTTTTCCCTGTTTTAATATTCTAAAGATTTGATGCACGAGACCTGCAAGACAGTTCCTCTGGGATGACAGCTCTGGGTCCCTTTTAATGTGGCTCTGTTCATATTATTGTTGGATCTGTAAAAATAAACTCTTTCCTAACCTGAAAATATCTGCAGGTAAAATCAAAATATGTATCATTCTCTTAGTTACAATTTTTTATGTTAAAAGATTTTTAAAACCAACATGTAAATACTACAGAATCTTAACTCCCATCTTTCCATAGTTTTCACATCTTACGAGAGGCTGTTTATTAACTCAAAAGGAATGAGGGTAGCATTGTAGCTGCTGGATGGGCTTCCACTTCCCACTCTGGTCCTGTATGGAGTCCGGTGATGGTAGTTGTACCCCACAAAGCCTGGCAGAAATAACTTGGGGAAATGAGATCATAGTCGCTAAAACTGATTTACTTCAAAAATTTCTGTTCTGCGAACATATTTAGCCAAGGTTGTTAAAATGAAAAATGGAATTGTGGGCTATGTTAGTTTCATTTTCACAGTGCTTCAGTTGAATTCAACAACAGTTAAAATTTTATACCTTGAAAATATTTGCATATTTCACAAGCATATATTCAGCTCTGGGTGGCATAAAGCAGACTTTGTAGTTAATGAAGCATTTCAAATGCATTTATCTTCTCTAAAAGAAAGCAAAAGGAGAAGGAGGAGGAGGAGGAGGAGGAGGAGGAGAAGGAGGAGGAGGAGGAAGAGGAGAAGGAGAAGGAGAAGGAAGCAAGCAAAAAAAAACCAACAACAAATAAAGTTGTCACTGAATTTTGATCATCATCAAGGATTCTTGTTCAACAATAATAGATACAGAGGCAGAGCTGCCTCAAACTGATTGTCAAACTGCAGTGGGAAGGCCAGGGAGGGTTGGGGGGGAGGAGAGGGGGGGATTAAGAGATCAACCGAAGGACTTGTATGCACCCATATAACCATAACTAATGGACATAAGACACTGGGGGGTAAGGGAGGGCAGGGGCTTGTCAAGGGCGGGGGGGGGGGGGGGGAGGGGGGGGGAAGGACACTTATGTAATACCCTTTGTAATACTTTAAGCGAAAAATAAAAAAATAAAAAAAAAAGGATTCTTGTTCAATACAGTTTTTTTTCCAAATGGTTAAATCCCTTTTCCCATAATGCCAATACAGCAAGAAAAGTCTTAAAGTTTGTTAATTATTTGTATCACTCGAATATGCTCATCTCCTAAATGATAATTTTCCAAGTATTAGAGCAGTTATTTTGGATTTTCTACTGCATATAAATTAGTCCATGAATAATTCAATTACAGTTGATTCAACTTCAAGGTAGTACTCACAAACAGTGAGAAGTTTTAAGTGCAAATTTTTAAAACTCCTGATACGGAAAAGATGGGTGCATAACTGATAAAAGCACCCTG
Organism: Myotis yumanensis; assembly: GCF_028538775.1. Taxonomy (NCBI): domain Eukaryota; kingdom Metazoa; phylum Chordata; class Mammalia; order Chiroptera; family Vespertilionidae; genus Myotis; species Myotis yumanensis. Next base: position 38,551,839 of record NW_027223766.1, on the reverse strand, counting down.
AAGTCTGAAAGTGGGGTGTTAATGGGGACTTATACTGGGGTGCTTACTGATTTTTTTTTGGTGCCACTGAGAAACAGCCATATCATGATCCAAGATTCTCTCATTCTTAGCTCTCACCACTTGGGGTACAGAGGCTAAACTGCCATATCGCACCAGACCCTCGCCAGTGATATCTTTAGGCCCTACTAAAAAGCAGGGGAACAAAACAAAACAAAAACAACCTTGTTTATCGCTGGGTAGATTTTTTTTCCCCCTTCAGTTTCAGCCACAAGCCATGTGACTAGAAGCCTGACCAGAATACAAACAATAAACTTTTTCGTTGCCGGTGGAAATGGGTTCTTGTGGTGACGTGAGAGAAGCACATGTGGGAGGATGAGGTGTGGTGCTAAGGTTTCACTGAAGTTGGAGCAAACACAAAGGTCTGTCTCCAGGTGCCCCGAGTCTGTGTCTCCTCCATGGCCAGGTGGTTCGGCTCCGCCCCCTGTGGAAGAAGCCCAGCCTTGTCCACATCTCACCCAGAAGGGCCGGGGCCAGAAATTCTGTGCCGCCAGCTCATTCCAGGCCAAAGCTTAGTCCAAGTTCAGTCTCTGCGGCTGGCTTCCCTCAGGACGGGGCTGCTTTGCTGCACCCAGGCACGTGCTTGCAGCCAGGCCTGGACCCTTAGGCCTGCATGGCTGCTACAGAGAGAGAGTGGGAATCAAGTTGTTACCCAGAGGCCTTTGTAAAGCGTTGATTATATTACCTCCGGCTTGGGAAAGGCAAAGGGCTCTTTCAAACTAACCAATCTCTTTCCTAATCCTTGGCGGGCTTGTGCTGGACCCTCCCGCGCCCCCCCCCCCCCCCCACTGCCCCACCGCCCCCAACCAATCTTGTCTTTATCCCAGGTGAGACACTTCCGCTTTATGGTTACCATCTCAGCTCCTATTATTGCTGCATGTCTCCAAGTTCTGCTGTATCTGGTTTCTATTGCACATGGGCTGACTTACCTCCCCACTGCTACATCTTGGTTTCTACCATGTTTGTGACTAGCAAAGGCATTTCCCCTGCTGTTTTTATTCTTCCCCTGTTATCCTGGCTAATGACCCATAATTGATCCTTCCTGCTGGCCTTGGGGTTTAGGTCCCCAGGGTGGAGGATGCAGTGGTCCCCTGTGAGGCTGTGAATGTTATAGCTTCCTAGTAAATCAGGCTTAATGTCTGATTCAGCTTCCTAGTACATTAGGCATAATATCCGATTCCCTTTGCTCCCTTTCTTTATAACTAACTAGCTAACTATGCTAACATTTTAAAACCAATTATTTGTAACTAGAGGCCCAGTGCATGAATTCGTGCACCAGTGGGGTCCCTCTGCCTGGCCTGTGGGATGGGGCCAAAACTGGCTCTCTGACATCCCCCCAGGGGTCCCAGATTGTGAGACGGGGCAGACCAGGCTGAGGGACCCCACTAGTGCATGACTGAGGCCGAAGAGGGATGTGGAAGGTTGGCCAGCCAGGGAGGGACCAGGGAGGGCTCCAGGATGTGTCCGGCCCATCTCGCTCAGTCCTGATCAGCTGGACCCCAGCAGCAAGCTAACCTACTGATCAGAGCGTCTGCCCCCTGGTAGTCAGTGCACATCATAGCGACTAGTCGACCAGTCAACTGTCTGCCCCCTGATGGTCAATGCACATCATAGCAACTGGTCGACCGGTCAACTGTCTGCCCCCCCGGTGGTCCGTGCATGTCATAGCAAGCAGTTGAGTAGCCTTAGCATATCTTTAGCATATTACACTTTGGTTGAACAGCCAACCAGTTGACTGGACACTTAGCATATTGGGCTTTTATCATATAGGATATGCAAATGAACTCTTGTGTCCAGAGATTTCACTACAAATTCCCAAATCTGGGAAGTCATGACTTTCCTGCATCCCCACTCCCAGCAGTATCTCACTGCAGTGGTAACAAGTAATGCAGTCTCTCCCCTGAAATCCAAGTGCCACCAAAGACAAGATTGAGCTTTGAAAAAATGTAAATCTGATCCTACTCCTGCTACCCTTAAAAGTATAAATTATGCCCTGACCAGTTTGGCTCAGTGGATAGAGCATCGGCCTTTGGACTCAAGGGTCCCGGGTTCGGTTACGGTCAAGGGTGTTTGCCTTGGTTGCGGGCACATCCCCAGTGGAGAGTGTGCAGGAGGCAGCTGATCGATGTTTCTCTCTCATCGATGTTTCTGACTCTCTATCCCTCTCCCTTCCTCTCTGTGGAAAATCAATGAAATATATTAAAAAAAAAAAGTATAAGTTATGCCTAGAGCAAATTTTCAAGTCCTTGGTTGTCTCCTAAGTTGCTTCACTAATCAGGAGTCTCTAGTTCTAGCCTCATCACAGCCCACTCTCCTCTTTGCTCACTATATTACAGCTTCCATAGCCTCCATCTCTTAGAGTCAAGAGGATTAACAATAAATAAATAAATAAATAAATAAATAAATAAGAGACATTTTTTTAAAAGTCACTGCAAATAGATTTTGAAAGTTTTCATCTCAAGAAAAAATAAAGCAACTATGGGAGATGGAGATTTTAACTAAACTTATTGTGATAATCATTTCACAATAATACATATGTCAAATCATACAACTTAAACTTATGCAATGATATATGTTAATCACATCCCAATAAAACAGAAAAAGACTTTTGCAAGAGGGGAGAGATTGAAGATGAACGTTTTAGACACTGGGGTGAGTTAGTAGAAAGTACTGGAAGGCATTGTGTGGGCGGTTGAACAATCTGTTTAGGCTATCTATGATTCTACCTGGTGCTTACCAAGCGAAGTTAGGCTTCTATCTTCCCACAGAGCCTGGGAGACAGGGGCACTATGTTTATTTTTTTTCTTGATTTGGCAATCCTTTTTTTAAAAAAAAAAAATTGAGGTGACATTGGTTAATAACATTATATAAGTTTCAGGTGTACAACACTGTAATTTGATAACGGTGTACACTATAGTGTGCTCACTACTGAAAGTCTAGGTTCCATCAGTCACCATATATTTGACCACCTTTACCCACTTCACCCTCCCCCACCAACCTTTCCCTCTGACAACCACCATTCTGTTGTTTGTACCTATGAGTTTACTTTTGTTTGTTCATTTGTTTCTTTTTTGTTTCATATCACATAGATGAGTGAAATTGTATGGTTTTTGTCTTTTCCCATTTGACTTAATTCATTTAGCATAACATACGCAGGATCTATCCTTGTCACAGTGGCAATATTTCATCTTTTTTATGACTAGGTAGTATTCCATTGTGTGTGCTTGTGTGTGTGTGTGTGTGTGTGTGTGTGTGTGTTACATCTTTACTCATTCATCCATTGATGGACACTTAGATTATTTCATATCATGATTTATAAATAATGCTGCAATGAACCTAGGGGTACATATATCTTTTCAAATTACTGCTTTTATATTCTTCATGTATATACCCAGAAGAGGAATTGCTGGATCATATTGTTCTTGGGGGGAACCTCCATACTGCTTTCCACGGTGGCTGTACCAGTTTACATTCCCACCATCAGTGTAAGAGGTTTGCCTTTCTCCGCATCCTCTCCAACACTTGATACTTTTAAAAATCTTTTTCATAATAGCCATTCTAGTAGGTTTGAGGTGATATGTCATGGTGGTTTGGATTTGCATTTCCTTGATGATTGGTGATGGTGAGCACCTTTTCATGTGCCTACTGGTCATCGGTGTGTCTTAAGGAATAGCTCCCTGTTCTTTCAGAAGGACATTCTTGGGTTATGAAACTGCCTAGAGGCTGGGTGAAAATTTACATTTCAAAGGGACAAAGAAAGAATTTGTAAGTTTTCTGAAGTAAATAATTTATAGTTTATCTTCCAGTATTAGAAGCGCATATGACTTACTAAGACTTATAGCATCCTAGCCACCTCTTGTCTTATCTGCATGATGGCGTTGATACGATAGATTGATGTATAATGGATCTGAGGGACTCAGACAGTCTGAATCTCTTCAGACTGTATTATGAAAATGGGCAGGAAAGTTAACACAGCGCTGAAGCAAAAGCATAAATGAATGTGTTTGTGCCTGTCATGTAAATGCAAACTATTTTTGATCCTCTTACCTGACCAGAATAGGAAAGAATGCATTCACTAAATCAATGGCTGCATAATAAGGGAACACAAGGCTTTGTAAATCCGTCCTAGCAAGGACACTATGTCTAGCGGAGTCTATAGTGTAGACTGTAGTCATTCTCCAGGAACCATCCAGTTTTACAGGAGCCAGAGATAACATAGGGACCAGCACCCCAGCTTCCTCTAGGTCTAGGTTTTTAATACTGAAATGCATCTTTGCACATCCACATCTGTGCATAATATAATGAGGAAGAAAATGACATATAGCAATTACAGAAAAAAGAAACAGTGAATTGCTGACTCACTCATCAGGGAGGTAGTGGAATCTAGGGGGAAAGGTACAGGTCAGAAAGACCAAGATATGAATGTCTTAGCCACACGGCCTAATTACTGTCTATACCAACTATAAATTACTTAATTTTTTGAGTTTCAATTTTTTCTGCTTGCATATAAGCTTAGTAATATTTACCTTCAATGTGTAGTTTTGAAGGCTATTCAATAAGTAGATGAATATAGAATGTTTAACAGGAAATGTAAGCAATTCAGTAAGAATATATAGGGTTTATTTTATCTGCTTATTTGTGTGAGCTCCTGAAAGAATGGTGTTAAAAATCCCCCAGTCATGTGATTCTGGATATTTATTTTTCTCCTTGTAATCTGCCAGTCTTTGCTTTATATATTTTAAGGCTATGTTATTAGATACATGCAAATGCAGGGGAGTTTTATCTTTGTATTGAATTGAACTTTTATCATAATTAAATATCTCTCTAAGTTTCTTTATTATTCTCTACTGCTCTAAAGCCTACTATATATATATACATATATATATATATATATATATATATATATAGTAGTGGCTCAGTGGATAGAGCGTTGGCCTGTGGACTGAAGGGTCCCAGATATATATTATCTTCTCTATAGATAGACAATGAATGCCTGCTCTCTATCTAGTAATATTCCTTGCCTTACAGTCTACTTTGTCTGATATTATTATACTATACTGGCTGTCTTTGGTTAGTGTCTGTATGATAATTACTGACTATGGTAAGTTCAATAAAGGAAATAAGTGTCATTTGATGAGATGGGAGAGCAATTAGGGGCAAATTTATATAGGATTTTAAGGCATAATTCTAAGGAGGTAAGCGCTAGATAATAAGAAAGTATCCACCAATAAAAGATCCGAGGAAAGAGCATTTCCTATAGAAGGAAGAATAAATACAAAGAAATTTTTCGTGGCAGTAAAGCATTAGTCCTAGCCCTGTAATAGGAATAAGGCCTGTTGGGGAAGAGATGTAAGTACTAATGGCAGAATGGCTAGAGATGAGTGAAGTAGGAACAAGACTGTGCAGGACCATATAAACCAGGATCAGCAAATATTTTCTGTAAAGGCTCAGATAGTAAATATTATAGGCTTTGCAGGCCAAAGTATTTCTGTCACAGTGACTCAGTTTGCCATTTAGCACAAAAACAAGCATAGAAAATACATAAGTGAATGAGCATGACTGTGTTTCCATAAAACTATCTACAAAAGCAAGCAGTGGACCCAGTGTGGCTGCAGGCTAAGGTTCTCTAACAACCCCTGGTTAAACCTGGGTAACGATTTGTAATCATCTAAATGCATTGGGGAGTCTTTCCAGAGGTATTTTTGTTGCTGATGGTTTTTGTTTGCTTGTTTGATTGTTTAGTAAGAGAGTCTGTTTAGTAAAAGAGCCCGATATATATTTTAAATTGGTCACTCTGGCGCTATGTGGAGACTGGGTAGTAGGGGAACAAGAGTAGAAGCAAAAAGACAAGAGTTATTACAGTGCTGACTCAAGATGTAAGATCACTTGAATACAGTAGCTTAGAATGGACCTAAAAATCCAACATGTAAATTAATTAAAGGAAGGAAGGAACGTAGTGATGGATTGCATTTTAGAGATGAGGAAAATGCATAAATCAAAGATGACTCTTAGGTAGTGGCATTTAATAACAAAGAAAAATTGGAATTGAGCAAGATGGATCGTTTCAAAAATTCCATTTTGGATATGTTTTGTGTTTGAGATACCTATTGGACATCCAATGGAGATGTCATATAGACACTTAGCTATGGGGCTCAGAGAAGAAATTTAGTATAAAAATATTAGATTGAATCAAGAAATTGCTGATTTTCACCTGTTTTTCACTTATAATGATATCAGGTCCACTTGGTTCTGTCTAATGTACCTTTTATAATCAGGCAAGAAGGACGTTTAGGTGAGAGAAAATAATAACAAGTAAAGAAGATTGCCTGAGTCACAGCAACCTTTAAAGGTCAAAAGAGAGGAAATGTCAGCCAAGGAGACAGTGCAGGAGCAGCCAGTGAAGTCAGCACAAAACCTGGAGTGTCATGTAAGCCCAGAGAAGAGGGTGCTTCAAAGGAAACTACTTTGAATGCTGCTGGAAGCTTGAATAATATGAGGAGCGAAGAACAGCCATTGAATTAGGCACTGAACAGCCATCGAATAGAGGTCATTGGCAAGAGAACTAGAGGAAACAAACAGTTTGGAATAAGTTAAAATATGAATTAGAGGTGGGAAAATTAACACAACGTATATCCACAATTGGTTTGAGATGTTTTACTGTGGTGTTCAGAAGCTATATAAGATGATGTGGGATTTATGATTGATTATTTGTTTTAAGATCAACGATACTAAAACATAGCTTAATGCCACTAGAAATCACCTATTAAATAAAGTAACGTAGGTGATGCAAGGGTACCCAAGTGCCTGAAGGTGGGAAGTAGTTAAGTAGTTTAAAGTGTAGGCAACCTAGAGCGAGAGCAGGAAGTAGTATCCCTGCGTTATCCATTCTCTAAAGTCTGGATTTCCATTCTTAATTTTCCAGCCCTGACAGATGACATTATATATGTCATCTATCAACAGAAGTCTGAAGCAGTCTATTTCCAATACAGAAAGTAAAAGAAAATTATTATTCTGAAAGAGACCAAAATAAGACCAGGGTCCACAGATTTTGAAATGTATTGCGAACTTTGCTCCTGGAAGTATTGGTTCCAAGATGAAATAATCAAAGAGTTCAATGTCTGCTGCTCAGTAAAGCTAGACAGGGAAGAATTACTCCACTCCTCTGAGACGTGAGTAAGAATGGATTGTTACTAAACGAAACAATATTTCAGTTGTGATAAAAGAGGGCAAGGAGAGGAATTAGAAGACAATTTGGAGGTTTTAGAATCCCATTTAGACCACTAACACAAGAATCTTCTAAGACACACTGGTAGGACTGTAAATTTTTTTTTAAATATTTAAATAATGTCATACACATTGATAAACATATCCTGCCCAAAATTTCACTAGAGTTCTCCTCCCTACCCTAAGCCCTTCCACAGGACCCTGTGCCTGCTCAGCAATGAGGGTTAATGCTTGGCACAGCAGGCGACCTCTGAGCTCACCTATCTTTACTGCAATTTTTCTCTCTAGTATCTTTCCTCCCAATCCACCACTGCAAGTTGAGCAGATTAACACTAAAGGAAGGAAAAATAGCTCTCCCTTTTGGATGTCTTCCAAACACTGCCCCTCAACTACAAAACTTCTCTAAAGGTCTGCCTCATGCCCTGGCTAAAGCAGGCACACATCCCTCAGAGAAAAGCGAGTCTGGAGTGCTCAGGGGCAACGGCAGTGTACAGGAAGGGGATCTAACTTAGAGCTGGAAGGATAGGAATGTGGCTGGAGAACTAAAAGATAGTCCAGATTGATTATATGTAAAGACCAGGAGGTGATGTCAGGGCAAGGGAGGTCAATGAGAAATTGAGAATCTTAGGTAGGGAATCTGGTGCCAAATCGCCTGGTTTACAATCCCAATTTCTCTGTGAGAGCTTGAGCACATTATTCAGTCTTCTGTGCCTCAACTTACTCATCTGGAAAATGGGAGTAATCATAATATTTTCTTGCTAGGGCTATTTAGAGGATCAACTGAGTTAATAGATGAAACGTGCTCACAAAAGTGCCTGACCGCAGTGACTGTTCAGTGAAAGTTAGCTGCCGCTGTTACTGGTGGAGAGCGGTATCTTATTTTGTTAGAAGGGAGTGCTGTAGCTGGTTCTCTGGGCAAATGTTTGCCTTTTAGTGACTAAATATAACTATGCCTGATGTCATCAAAGCATAAAGGGTGCATACTGCAAGCTATTCCCAAATGGTCCATGACTCTTTTCAACAGAGAGTGGGAGGCTTGGCTGAGTCACAGGAAATGCAACAGATGAAGGCCCTATAAAGGAAGTTCATTAGCATCCAGCTGGCCCCGCATCAGTAGAGGACACTGTTTGTATGCTTTATGACTGTACCTTGGCGCTGTTTGAAAAGCTCACCAGTAGGATTTCTTCATTTCCTACTGCAAATCCCCTAGACCAGCTTCTATTTGCTATACAATCCAATAAATACTTAGATTTTGCTACTTAGAAAATAAATGAATGGAAAGTTCTTAGATAATATAGATGGTTTAATAGAAATGAAATTTTGGCAGTTGGTACAAGTTGATGAATATTAGTATAGAGAGGTAGGCATGGTATGTACCCTTTGCAGTAGCACTTGAATCTTTTGATTCCCAAGATGATCTAGTGACAAGAATTTCATTCTGAAATTTGTTCACTGTTAGGATTTGAGTCTATGAATCGTGGCTAAGGCTTTTTAGAAAATGAATTTACATGTAATAAGTAGGGATACTATACAAAATTTGATTCCATAGAAAATCCAGAAATCAGAAATTAGGCAGTTTTTTATATCAAATGAATCAATATAGAAACTGATATAATATTTTTGTTATATTCTCATCTTATTTGTTGTTATAACTTAAAAATTGATTTACTTTTTAAAATTATTCCAATTAACTTATTATAATAAAGCCCTCCCTGAGTTTGTGTACTTGAAGTGCTGAACTAGCATATCTAAACACTTACCTAGTGACAGGTAATGTCTCTAGGAAAGGAGGAACATGAAAGGTAAACAAATATCTGTATACAAACTTCCCTGTTTCAATGGACTTTTATTGTTGCTGGGTGTTAATTTACCACCAGGATTACATCAGTCTGGCTGGTGCCACATGATTTCCCTGCCAGTGGAACCCTCCAAACAGAATGTCAGATAGAGGCTAATTTATAGTCCCATGAGGTATAAAACAAAGGAAAATCTTTCACTAATTCTCAATATCCGTTAGCTCTGAAGCACATGGCATTTTTAAAAATTGTATTTCAATAAAGGGTCATGCATGTGGCTTCCATCTTGGAATGTGAACTCGTCAACATTGCTGAGAGAAAACGGGGTTCAATGTCATGTATTACCATAAACATTTGCAAAAACACACTGAACGAAAGTGTGCACCATTGCCAGCTCTGATGAATCGTTGATGTGAATAAAGGGATTCAGTGGTGGGTCCTTGGCATTGTGCCTACCTGTGAGAGAAAGAGGAGGAAGGGAAATGCTCACCTAAATCATCCATTTACGAGAATTTAAACAGACATCTAAAAAGAGCAGACTTGTCAAAGTACAGCCTCCACAAATTACCAGACTTTAATGTTGTAAAAGAAATATTTTGACATTAAAGGAGATTTATAAGATAAAAATTAGCTATGAGTTTATAAGTCTTTATACATCATTTTCATCTTTTTCTAAATTGTTGTCAAGTCCTATGCAAGTGTCCTCCCATCTCCACTATTGGTACCTCTGACTCATGTCTTCTTTGACCCTCTGTTGAATCCATAGGAACAAAGGCTGGAGGGCTGTCAGGCTGCCATGGCCCTATGCATTAGGATTTAGAGGGTCTTCTGCTCTGTACTTAAGAAATCTGTACTGCTTGGTGTTCTATGATTTCAATAACTCACAATTTCTAGAAATTACTCCAATCAAAGGGAGACCCAGCTTCCTGTCTGGTCTGACCATCCCTATCAACAACTGTCCACTTGTGCTGGAACGTCTTGGATACCTATTTCCAGTGCCTCCCAGCCTTTGACACCAAAGGAGATCTGCTCACCGTCCGAGCCAGGGGGCTAGAATTTGTTCCTTCAACCTCTGTGCTAGGGGTCAGGATCAGATTTCAATCTCCCTTCACTTTTATCTGGTTGATATCATAGGAAAATTCTCCCTTCCGTCTCTGGCTCTTCCTCCATCCCCACTTCACACGTGTGAAGCCAGGTATTCTTCTCCATCTTTCAGTCAAATGCCCTTCTAGCAGGAAGCCTGTGCAGCAGCGGTCGGGGACACGGTGGCCACAGCCCCTGGAACTGACTGTCAACGCTGTCCTCTTGCTGTAGGCTGTGGTAGGTCGCCAGCTCCCCTTTCTCCCTCTTCTCATTACCTCAGTTCTCTCTCAGTCCCTGTGTGCATGTGGCTGGCCCTGCACGCTCATTTATAGAAAGTCCCTATGAGATCCATTTTTTTTTCACAGTTGTAACCATGTGAGTGACTAAACTAGATTTATGATTTAGCATAACTTTTTAAAAGTTCACATTCTCCATTAAGTTCATTTAAAAATATATATATATTATTGATTTCAGAGAGGAAGGGAGGAGAGAGAGAAATCTCAGTGATGAGAGGGAATCATTGATTGGCTGCCTCCTGCATGCCCCACACTGCGGATTGAGCCCACAACCCGGGCATGTACCCTGAACGAGAATGGAACCATGACTTCCTGGTTTATAGGTCAGTGCTCAACCACTGAGCCACACCGGTAGGACCATAAGTTCATTTTAATGATTGTATAATAGTATGTCCATTTAAAAATAAACATTTGCATAACCCTTTCCCTATTGCTAAGTCATAGATTATTCCCTTTCCTTATGTGGCTAACTAATGGTAGAGCACAAAATCTACAGTCAGACGCCTGCTGCACTGTGGGAAGTTACTCAAGCACTTTGCACCTTGGTTTCTTTATCTGTAAAATGAGAAGAGGGCGTGTGAGGATTAAATTAGTGTGTAAAGCATCTAAAATGTTCCTGTAACAGAAGAAGTACTATATGAGTGTTGGCAGGTGTGACTTTTTTTTCCCACTTTTAATACATAGAAAATATTCAGTGAATACCTCCATAGATATTTTGCTTTTAAAAACTTATTTTTTTATGAATATGATTATGGTGGAACACCTATTACATATTAAGCATCAAATATGTACCAGACATTTCACTAGATATTTGCATTTATTATCCCCAATCCTCATAAATTCTCCACAAACATTTGTAGTGAGGTAATTGAGAATCTGAGCGCTTAAGTAACTTGCCAAACACTGAATGAATAGTAATTATATAAAGAATAATTAATTCTGTAGTAGGGGCTGCCATTTTTAAGGCAACCTCCAGAGGTTCTTTTCAGATAAAATAACAAAAAAGTGATGTAAAACATTATCTTCCTACTGAGGAAAACTGTAGTCCCTTTTCTGACTCTTTAAATATGTCAGGGTATTTATACACGACAAAATAGAGACATATCTATTTTTCACCATGTAAAACAAAAATTTTCCTTCTTTAAAATTTTGGGTTTTATTTTATATTTTATATTGGATGAGAGAACTAAAAGTGAATTATCGTTACTACCTTCTCTGTGTACCTTCAAAAATTTTCTACTTTAACAGGTTGGGGAATTTACCTATTTCATAGCTTCAACAGATTTGATGCATGGAGCAACCAAAGGTTTTGCTTTGGACAAATTGATCCCTAAGAATTACTGGCAAGTTTTCTTAGATAAACATCAAGATTCTGAAAATGAACGTATGTTGTCTGTGGACACACACGAAATGAGAACCTCATAGGACCTTAGAGCTGCCAAAAATTACCTCCCTCCTTCCTTCCCTCCTTCCTTCCCTCCTTCCTTCCCTCCCTCCCTCCCTCCCTCCCTCTCTCCCTCCCTTCCTTCCTTCCTTCCTTCCTTGTTCCTTCCTAATCATGTATTAAATGCCCACTATGTGCAAGTACTGCACTGGAATTTAAAAGGAAACAAGGTAAACAAGAAATAGTCTCACTTTTGATAAGACAGAAGTGAACCTACAGTTCAAGAAAGATGATGAGATTGTGTTATAATGGAAGCACTGCAGAAGGAAACCAAGCCCATCCTTGGTTACAACCATGACCTTTGTTCATGGCTTGAAAGAATCACAAAGGAAGAGAAAGCTTCCAAACTACACTAGGGACTCCCACATTTATCCCCAAACAGTGAGCTGTGTTATGAAATGAGAGCACAAACTAAACAAATTATAGACACCCCCCCCCCCACACTGCCTAGCAGTGCATATTTTCGTGGGGAATACATGTATATAAATGTCTACTGTACAATGTAGTGAATGATGATAAAGGCATATCCCAGTCTCAGTGATGTCACTGTTCCTCAATGTTTAGGAACTCACTTGGAAAAACACACACACACACACACACACACACACACATATATACACACACACACACACACATACACACACATATCTATATAATATATCTGTAACATATATGGAGAGAGACAGGGTATATATGTTTTTATATTTTATTTATTTATTTATTTATTTATTTTTTTAAATATATTTTATTGATTTTTTACAGAGAGGAAGGGAGAGAGATAGAGAGTTAGAAACATCGATGAGAGAGAAACATCGATCAGCTGCCTCCTGCACATCTCCTACTGGGGATGTGCCCGCAACCAATGTACATGCCCTTGACCGGAATCGAACCTGGGACCCTTGAGTCCGCAGGCCGACGCTCTATCCACTGAGCCAAACCGGTTTTGGCATGTTTTTATATTTTAAATAATTTTTATTTATAGAAGTTGATTTTAGAAATATATCTGATATATGAAATTGTGTCTATTTCTATACATGCTTTTTTCAACATCAATGCCTAATAAAATGTTTATTCAATATTTTAGAATGAATCAATAAATAATTTTCTGACCAAATGTCAACCCAAAGTGACAGCAATAAACCAAGTCACCTAGCCCATTTTAAAAAATATTATTGGAAATTGAAAACATTCTGGGAAAAATATGGAAGAATGTTTGGTAGACCCTTAATGTGCAATTTTGAAACTGAGCTTAATCCTGACATCATTGAAGCGACAAGCATTTGATTGCATAGGAAATCTTGCTTGCCTACAATGGAGATGTGGAAGACTTCATTATTTTACAAATGGTACAAAATTAACAAAGCAGGAAGACATTGCTGTGCCACGACCAAAGCCCAAAAGAGAATCTCTTCTCCTAATGGACTTTCTTTTCTATCTCTCTGGGACTGTCCAAGGGCACTAGTCTCACATTCCTTCATGGATATTATTTTTCAAATTTGCACTTGAAATATTTGGAGATTTAAAACCAGCCAGGAAAAAAACAAAACAAAACTTTTATTCCCAGCAGCATCTTAGTAGTTTATTCCTTGTTAAATATAGAAACCTATCTAAAAGAAAATCCATTGGTGGCTATATTTTATAATCTCAAAAGAGATTGCAACATTTTTTATAAGCAGCATTCTGACCTATCCTGAAATATGCTTAAACCTAATGAGAGCGCTGGCCTGTTTTTAGAGCTTACATTTCTGTCCATTTTGTTATTTGCAGATATTAAATGAGGAAATAAACCTCTCATGAGTTAGCATGCTTTCGTAGGTGGCTGTACTGCTTCCTGCATATCCCCCCTGAACAGTTCAACCTTAATCTCTGGGCAGAGAACCAAGGTCTCGTGCTGTTGAGCAGCAACCTGTAGGTCTGATTAAAGAATGGTCTGACAGCCCGGCTGGTGTGGTTCAATGGTTGAGCATTGACCTATGAACCAGGAGGTCATGGTTTGATTCCCAGATTGCATGCTCAGTCCCCAGTGGCAGGTGTGCAGGAGGCAGCTGATCAATGATCCTCTCTCATCACTGATGTTTCTATCTCTCTCTCCCTTCGCCCTTCCTCTCTAAAATCAATAAAAATACGTTTAAGAAGAGAAAAGGTCTGACAGCTCCCATTGTGATTTCTATTCATTTCCCTTCAGCCTCCATGTTGGTGGATCTAGGTGAAAAAGCGTGATGGTGAAGAAGGAGTCTGTTTTGGGGGACACAGCAAAACATTATCAAATGATCAGAGGCCCAAGAGAAATACCATGAGGCATTGTTTCTCCTGCTCAGAAAATAAATGTGAACCTTGATTTAATGTAACAGGCAGTAGGAGTTTTTGGAGTAGAGGAGGCTGTGTTTACAAAAAAAGAACCTACACTGCTTGATGATTACAAGGACTGGGAATTTAAATGAACTTTGCCACTATTGCCAGTTTCGTGAGAGAAAGACGTCCCCGGTGGAGCACAGATGGCGTGTTTGAACAAGAAGCTAATTATGTCAAGGGGTTAGTATGCCTGAGAGCACTGCCTATTGATCTGTGAGTAGGACGGCAAGAGAACTATGAATATTGATTCGAGAGTAGGATGCAGGAGAGCTAGCTAGGAAAGAATGCACAGCTCTCTCGAAAGTATCTGAGAGAATCAAAGCAACTTGCAGTACACATTTAATATTGGAATTACTTTAATTCCCCTGGTCTCTCCTATGCTCTGTCTTAAAATAACCAGAAGAAACCCCATCTGTTTGAAATGCTGCACACAAAATTAAAAACAAGGAACATTAGAAACCAGTGTTATTTAAGAAATATTTGCATGCAGAATTAAGAAAAAAAATATGCAGGAAGCACAGGAATAGCAAGAAAAGAAAATCCAAAAACAGTTAAGGCCAGATTTGCTTCAGGAGAAAAATTAATCTGTGATCCTCTAAGTGTGGCTTTCGCAGGGCTCGGTTCCCTTAAATGACAGCCTCTATTTTGGGAAGTATGGGCCAGTTTTGAGTCTGCCTTCTCAGTACCTGATGGAGACCCAGAATACAAAAGGTAAAAAGAGCCTTTTTTATAACTCTACCATCTCTACCCAAATCTCTGACATTTCCATGAAGCAATGTGAGGCTCTCTTTTTCTATCAACAAACCTTACATGGAGGGCACAAACTTTAATTGTATAAAATACTGGCTTTCTTGTAACTAAGGTTCCCTAAAGGCCATAAGCATTTTTAGATTTCTCACCGTTAGTTAATTAACATTCTTTTGGCAATTATGGGTATATGAAGTAATATGAAATAAATTAAAAATGCAAGTTTTAATCACATATACAGTAAAATCTAAGAGGAGAAATCACCCCTGACCCACAAAAATTAATCTTAAAAATTAATTTAATATTTAACCAGTTGCTGTAAAGTAATGATTGGCACATTTGAATTTAATTCTACCATCTTGCTCTTTGCTTTCTGTTTGTCTGATTGCTTTTGTTTCTTTTTGTTTTTGCCTTCTTTTTGAGGTATCAAGTTTTGCATTTTATTAATTCATTATAGCTAGATTAGATTGCTGGTTATACATCCTTTTATTACCTTTCTGTTGTAACCCTAGATGGTAATACATATACCCCTGACATTTTAAAATCTATTACAAATGAATACTTTTACCCTTTTCCAACAGGGTCATCAGTATATTTTTACTCAATTACCCTTCTCACTTTTTTGCGGTATTTTGTTAAGTACATTAACTCTACATTTATTTAAACCCACAAGTCATTATTACTATGGTTTTATGGAGTTAATATCTTATATAATAAAAGGATAATATGCAAATTGACCCTAACATCGAACGACTGGTCACTATGATGTGCACTGACCACCAAGGGGCAGACGCTCAATGCAGAAGCTGCCCCCTGGTGGTCAGTGCACTTCCAAAGGGGGAATGCCACTCAGCCACAAGCTGGGCTGATGGCTGTGAGCACAGCGGCGGTGGCGGAAGCCTCTCCTGCCTCCGTGGCAGTGCTAAGGATGCCCTGGGCTGCCAGAGGGATGTCTGACTGCCAGCTTAGGCCCGATCCCCTGGGGAGCAGGCCGAAGCTGGCAGGTGGACATCCCCCAAGGGCTCCCAGGCTGCCAGAGGGATGTCTGACTGCTAGCTTAGGCCCAATTCCCCAGGGAGCGGGCCTAAGCCAGCAGGTGGACATCCCCCGAAGGGTCCCGGACTGCGAGAGAGTGCAGGCTGGGATGAAGGATCTCCCAAGTGCACGACTTTTTGTGCACCGGGCCTCTAGTTCATTTATATTTTCACACAGATTTATCCTTTAGGGTGCTCTTCACGCATTTAAATTTTGTGTCTATAACTAGATTGTGAGCCCTTATGTGACCTTTGTCTTCTTATAATATTACCCCATCTGTCTCCTTAGTCTCATCACTAATGCCCTGAACAACTGAGGTTCCCACCATGTCAAACACTTATTCCCACCTCCTGGCTCATCATATGATTTTAACAGGCTAGCTACTATTTGGTGTCTGCAGATGTCACTCCTTTTCCTTTCCAACCCCATCTCTGTTGGTTTTCTAAGCCGTACTCTGTCTTCAAGATTATCTCAGATATCTCTTCCTCAAAAACAGGATGTTCCATGTCCTGGTCAGATCTTGATTGCGTATTGCTCTGTGACATGAATTTGACTGTCTGTGTACTGATTATAAGTTTACAGGACTATCTGTCTACTAGACTATGGATTTGTTGATACCAGGACAACACTTTTTACCTCTGAATGTTCTGCCCTAAGATCTGTTCATGTTTCAGTGTTTTAGGGTTACTATAACAAAGTACTGCAATGAGGTGGCTTAAACAACAGACATTTATTGTCCTACGGTTGTGGAGGCTGGAAGTTCAAAAACAAAGTGTTAGAAGGGTGGCTCATTCTAAGGGCTGTGAGGGAAGATCTATCTGTTCCATACCTTTCTACTTGGCTTGTGGAAGGTCATCTTCATGTTCACATGGTACTCCTTCTGTATGTATGATTTTCTTTCCAAATTACCCCTGTTTATAAGTAACCCAGTAATATTGGACTTAAGTCCACCCATAATTACCCCATTTTCGCTTGAAAAAGATCTTCTCCCCAAATAAGGTCACTTTCTGAAGTACTGAGGGTGAAGACTAGGAGGGACACAATTCAACCCATAAAAGCATGTAATAGGTATTTAATTGCTGCATGTAGAATGATTGGGGAATGAAGAATTTGTATCACTTTTGTGTACATAGAGTAGAGGTAATGATAATTTGCTGTATTTGGTGCCTATCATTTGTTTTATACATAAAAGTTCTAGATAATATATGAATTGAC
The DNA here is from genome assembly GCF_028538775.1 of Myotis yumanensis. Classification (NCBI taxonomy): domain Eukaryota; kingdom Metazoa; phylum Chordata; class Mammalia; order Chiroptera; family Vespertilionidae; genus Myotis; species Myotis yumanensis. The sequence goes on along the minus strand of NW_027223766.1, from coordinate 38,534,590 downwards.
AAAAAGATTAGAAAAATGAAATAGATGTTTAGACCCCTGTCATTATAAAAATGATTTTAGACCCTGACCAGGTAGCTCAGTTGGTTAGAGCATCATTCCAATACACCAAGGTTGCAGGTTCAATCTCTGGTCAGGGCACATGCAAGAAGCATCCAATGAATGTATAAATGAGTGGAACAACAGCTCTCTCGCTTTCTCTCTCTCTCTCTCTCTCTCTCTCTCTCTCTCTTTCTCTCCCTCTCGCTTTCTCTCATTAATACATTTAAAAATGATTTTAAAGCTTTTTTATATATGTAAACTAAAAAGTTGTATTTTTAACACTTTAATTACATTCATCATGCTGAGAAATGTTTAAAAGTAATTAGTAATCCTAGAAGTATTTATTTCTCACTAAATATATTTTTCTAAACATTCAGAAATAAGCGATTTTTTAAAATACAAAAGTTTGAATATAGTCACCATGGGGAGCTATATGTCACTGTAATTAGTAACTTAAAGAGCAGATGTCAGTATTTGGAACATTATAAGCATTGATGGAAACTAAATTTATAAAACAAGAAAATCAGGAATAGTGGTGCACTAAGAGTAACTTAGATTTGAAGAAATTTATTTAATTGACATTTATAGAACCTTTTACCCAACAACAGCATAATGCACATTATTTACAAGTGCACATAGAACAGTTGCCAAGATAGACCATATTCTGGGTCATCAAATAAGTCTCAAAAAATTCAGAAGAATTTAAAGTATGTTCTCTGATCACAATGAAATTAAATCCACAACAGAAACATTCCCAAAAAATTTCCTAAATATTTGTAAATAACACCCTACAAAATAACTCATGAATGAAAAAAAAAATAAAAAATGAAATTGCAAAGTATTTAAACTGAATGAAGATGAAAACACCAAACATCAAAATTTATGCGGTGCTAATAAAGTGGTGCAAAGGGGAAAATATATAGAACTAAATATTTTTTTTACAAAAAGAATGAAGTTCTCAAATTAATGACCTCAGCTTCCACCCTAAGAAATACAAAAGGACAAATTAAACCCAAAGTAAGCTGAAAAAAATAAAATTATACAAGTCAGACTGAAAATCTAGGAAACAGGGGGAAAAAAATCAATAGAGAAAATCAGTAAAAGCTAAAGCTAGTTCTTTGAGCAGATCAATAAGCTTGATAAACCTCTAAGTAGACTGATCAGATCATCAAAGAGAGGGAAGACACAAATGACCAAGACAGAAATGGAAGTGATGACATCACTCCAGACTCCCAACAGCTGCCGGTAAGCTACAGCCATGCCTCCCGTTTTCCAAACCTGTGAATTAAGAAAAGAATATCGTTGGCAGCTGGACTTGCCCATCCTGACCTCTGTAGACAAGGTTTGAGCTTGCATTTCTCTATTGACCCCATCATATGCTCAACCACCTCTCTATTTATCGGACTCCTACCCTAGACAGAGCACTGGCAGCCAGGTGCTGGAGAATATAAATGTGTAAAATACTCTAGATTGTATGAGGCATAACGGGTAGAATAAGAATAAGCGTGAGCAGAGCCAGCAAGCACCCCCTGGGCGTGCTCGGGGCACAGGCTGATCGCCCCTCTGGAAGGAAAGACCTGCCAGACAGAGCAGAAGGCAGCAGCGGGACATCTTTCCTGCCTGTCACCTCTCATTTGCTTTTTCTGACTATTCCTGAGATTATCTTTTATTTTTATTTATTTATTTGAAAGACTAAATGTTTTATTTAGGCTTTTTTTTTTTTAGCATCTGTTCATATGTTTTGGTCACCTGTATTTCCTCTTCAAGGAATTAAATTTTTAGATGATTTGCCCATTTTTTAAATTGGTTTTGCTTCAAAAGAATCATAAAAATTCATTGTATGATTGGAATTTTAACCCTTTGAGTATAATATATGCATCACAAATATTTTTCCGAAGATCACATTTATCTTTTATTCGTTCTTATAGTGTGTTTTACTGCTATATATTTTAGTTACCTGCGTCATGTGTTTCATTTTTCTTAGTTTCCCACCTAATAAAGAAAAAGGTACCTGAAATTTGACATATACAATCTACTAAATTTTCTTTTCACAGCCTATTGCTACTGTAAGCTTAAATTCTCTAATCCATCTGGAATATATTTTTATATATGATATGAGATAGGATCTCTGTTTTCTTCTAGATTAAATGCCAGTTATGCTACTACTTTTATTAAATAAACCATCATATTTCCCGCAAAATTGAATTGCCAACTTTGCTATACATTGAACTTCCATATATAGTTAAGAATATACTTTAGGACCCTATTCTTCCACCAATATTTGTGTTTATTCCATGACTGATACTATGCTGTTAAGCTTATAGTGAATTTTCAATGTGTTTATACTTAAGATTCTCAATAATTTTTCAATTAATTTTCTTGGTTAGTTTAGATTTCCTAGGTATATAATTAAATCATCTGCAAATAAAAATTTTATTTCTCCTTTTCCAGTAATTAAAACTTTTAAAAAATCTTATTGCATTTTCTAGAATCACCTATTAAAACATAAGGATAATTTTGGGTATTCCTGTCTTATTCCTGATTTTAATGGAAATGGCTTTATCATTCATTCTGTGGTATAATATTTGCTTTTGGTTTTAGCAAACAGCCTTTTTATGTTTAAACATTTGCTTATATTCTTTATAATTCAGTATACAAATACATATATATGTATTGAAATTCACACAAAGGTATTGAGTAAAGCATTATAAATACATTAATCAACCAAATTATAAATACACTAATCAACCAAAAATAATCATGGGCGATATTATATTCTTAATATACTCAGCATTTTCATTTGCAATATCTTCTAAATTTTAGTAAGACCTTTGTACTATCAACTTATATAAGTATGAAATCTCTCTCCATAATTTGTAGCTGTACTTCATTATGTTAATAATTATTACATATTTTTTAATGTTGACTTAAATTTATATTCTAGGAATGAACCCTATATGGTCATATTAAATTAATCTCAACTTTTTGCTGAATTTAATTTGTGAATATTAGAATTTTTACATATCTAGAAGTGGATTTGATCCCTATTTTTTCCATACTAACTTTAACATATTTGTATTAGGTTTATGCTTTACAACAATTTTATTATTGTGTCTAAAGTAGTTTTAATGCCAAAAGAAGTATAGTGTCTTTAAAGGTCAGGTCAAACTCAGCTTTAAAATCTGGCTTATACCTTTCTCAGATGGTGACTTTTCAATTATTTTTGTAAGTTTTTTAGTGGTGATTGATCCATTTAGATGCTCTGTTCCTTCTTGAGTCCCTTTTTTTGTAATGTTTTATTTGGAAATAATTTTTCTAGATCCTTACATTTTTGGCCATATATTCTTCTAAAGTTACAGAAAGTTGCAAAAATAATCCTTCACAATTCTAAAATTTCTTCTATATCTGTGATTACATGTTTTCTCAATCTGAATGGTGAAAAATTTTGCTTTCTCTCATATTTCTCTCATTGTTTCAACTATTTGCTTATACATTCCAAACTACCAGCTTTTAAATTCATTTATTCTTTCTACTACCTTTTGCTTGTTTTGACATTTCAGTCTGTGCAAGTGTTAAAATAATTACCTTTAGATTGACAATAACACTCTTAATCAACGATTGGCTTTTAGACCTAAAATGTTGATGTGTCCCTAGAAAAGAAAAGATTAAAGGAAGCTGAAATATCCCAAAGAGGGCGGTAAATGACTCAAAGGCACCTGTAGGCCTGTTGGCTATGTGAACGCTCAGTACCTTTCTTGTAGCTGCCTATGATGTCATTAGATTATTTCACTCAAGGAAAGTTGAAATTGAGGAGCATAGACAAAGGAAATCTCTAGCCATTAGTAGTAAAAAGAAACACATACATGATGACTTTAGGCATGACTGAAGTAAAGTCAGAATCCCTTGCTCTAGAGCAGCGGTTCTCAACCTGTGGGTCGCGACCCCTTTGGGGGTCGAACGACCCTTTCACAGGGGTCGCCTAAGACCATCGGAAAACACATATATAATTACATATTGTTTTTGTGATTAATCACTATGCTTTAATTATGTTCAATTTGTAACAATGAAAATACATCCTGCATATCAGATATTTGCATGACGATTCATAACAGTAGCAAAATTACAGTTATGAAGTAGCAATGAAAATAATTTTATGGTAGGGGGTCACCACAACATGAGGAACTGTATTAAAGGGTCGCGGCATTAGGAAGGTTGAGAACCACTGCTCTAGAGAATCTTATCTCTTTTTTCTCTTGCTTTACTCTCAGCAGTATTTTTACAGAATTCATTCTAACCATCACTACTATTTACATTAAACTTATGGCAACACTGTGATAATCTGGAAAAAATGCCCCACCCCAATGATATATTCACTTCTTAATCGCTGGAACCTGTGAATATAACCTTAGATGACAAATGAGTAAATGCTACTTTGTTCAGAAACAGGGTCTTCACAGATGTGACTAAGGGTTTGAGTTGAGATCATCTTGGGCCCTAAATGCTATCACAAGTGTTTTTATGAGAGAGAGGCAGATCTCTCTCTCTCTCTCTCTCTCTCTCTCTCTCTCTCTCTCTCTCTCTCTCTCTCTCTCACACACACACACACACACACACACACACACACCAGAAAGTGATGAAAGAGGCAGAGGCTGAAGTGAGGCAACCACAAACCAAAGAACACCTGCAGGCAAGAAACAGATTCTCCCGCTGGAGTGGAGACTCCTTGATTTCAGACTCTCGCCTTCAGAATTTTGAGAAAACAAATTTCTGTTGTTTTAAGTCACCAAGTGTGTGGTAATTTGTTATGTCAGCCCTAGGAAACTACTTACACTGCTTTATGTATTAAATTCAAACTCTTTTAAACATGTCCAGGAGAAACCTTTGGAGTCTCTTATAGTCATTGTTATCATTTAGATTAGTAAGAAATGGAATTCCTGTTCAATTCACAAAGATTTGTTTTAAACAGTCATCTTTCAGCAAGACAAAAGGAAGTCCAAAGGCAAGCATTCAAAATTATGATTCAAATCCTGAATCCTAGGGTACTTCATCTCAACTGCATATTGATTATCAACCCACAGAGTCCATTTTTATTGAAATCCATTAATGGATGGACAGACATTGATGAGTCTCACTGATTTTAATTTATTTTATACATCCATGAGTTAAAGTAGTGACTGATTGGAGAGAACCCACAATTAAACAAAATCCCATCTTTTTGACTCCAGTCTCAGAAACCTAGCTCTGCTAAATATTTTCTCCTTAATCTGTCTCAGCTTTCTATTTCACTCCATGTTTCTGTCTTCTTCATCTTTCACCTGAGTTATAATTTCGTCTCTCCTCTGAATCTTTGACTCCTGACTCCTGTCTCCAAGATGCAGAGATAAGCTTTCTAACATAGACATCCCCAGCATGGCAACCCCCATCTATGAGGCCTTGAGCCAACTCCAACTGGCTAACAAGTGCTAATGACATGCACCTCTTCCCAGCAGAGTTTAGTGATTTCAATTTGGTAGTTTGAAATCAGGCAAAGCAGGAGTATTTACATCTGGAAATTGACAAATGCTACAAATCAGGCTTTTAAATAGATATATTTTTTATTGATTTCAGAAAGGAGGAGGGAGGGAGAGAGAGAAACATCCTGAGAGAGAATCATTGACCGGCTGCCTCCTGCATGCCCTCTCCTAGGGATCGAGCCCACAACCCCGGGCATGTGCCCTAACTAGGAATCAAACTGTGACTTCTTGGTCCATAGGTCTACATACACTCAACCACTGAGCCACACCATCTGGGCCAGGCTTTTTTATTTTATTTAGAGAGCAACTTTACCAGCATAATGCCTGTATTTTCAAAGTTTGGTATTTCCCATTGTCTGAAGTTCAAGCTCTGTAGTATATTATTTGGCCTCAACCTTCCTTCCTTGCTCCATATCCCACTCTTCTCCATGATCTTTATATCATAATTTCCAGCCACACAAAGCTGCTCACGGCTCCCACGTTATACTAAATTATTTCTACATCTGTAACCTAGAATGTGCCTGTCTCAATACCAAGAATCCTGTTTCTCAAGAGCCCAATCTACTTTGCTGAAAGTCAATAATTACGAATGCTCTTTCTGTCAAGTCTTCCCCAAAACTCCCTACTCTGTGCCTACTCTGGGCTCCAATACCAGTATTTACTCTACCCATGACATTGAACAACTATCTCATAAACATTTATTGAGTGCCCTCTAGGCAATGGCAATATAGTATCATCTGTTATAAATTTGTTGTAAGTTTCTTCTATGCAAAGATTGTTTATTTATCATTTTGATTCCCCAGATTGACCCTCCATGCTAAGTATAGAACTCTATCCATTATATTTGTGATATGCAATAAAAGTTTGTTGAATTTACTAAAAATGCTTTATGTTTCCAGTACAATTCAACATCTTATTTAATAATTTAATGTTTAACAGTGTCGCTGGTAGTAAGGCTGGAATGAACGCCATATATATATACATATATATATATTTCTAACAAAATAGAAGAAAATATCTACATTATGGCCCATTTGTCTTCAAGGACGGAGGAGTACTTCTGGATAGTTAATTCCTTGTTCTCAGATTAATTTGTAACCTGCCATTATAACATTATGTGACTATATGCTGTGAACCTCTGTTGAGGACAGTAAGACTACTTTTAGGAGCAGGTTTGAGAATCCATGGTTTTGCCTGGGTTTGGAGGATATTAACTATGCTAGATGCCACATCTTTCCTATGACTCATTCCTCACAGCAGGCAGGAAGAATGACTATTTCTATTCCTAAATTCCCAAAGAGGAAAGTAAGGCAAAAGAAGACTGCAGTTTGTTCACATTTAGCATGAAATGTGATCACATAGGCACCAACACAAGGCAACCAGACAGCATTTTAATTGCTCATCTAACCTCCAGAAAGAGTCACCATCTGTTGAAATTCTGAAGATTAAAAGATATAAAACCTGACAGAAAACTGAAAACCTGTAATAAGTCATAGAGCCAAGTCACAAATCTTGGAAAACATCCATAGTAAAATGTAATTGATCTGCAAATAAGAAAAGAATACCAGCACCGTTGAAAAGAGAAGGCCGAGAAGCATTTATATGGGGATAGAAGACAAAATGAAATAGTGTTTTAACCTTTGAAAGATAGTCCATATTGAAAGCCTTATTATCTGTGGACTAGATAATGCCCCTCCCATCTTCCCCCAAATCAAACCTTGTCCCTGAACAACCTGTATTTTTATCAAGGAGATGAGTTTCAATCAAATTATCTAGGACTAGATGGCATTTGGCCATTGTCACAGGCACGCTGTTCACTTCTGGAAAGGTCAAAGTTTTGCCACAGACTTGTTGTTAATTTGATACATATTCTTAGAATCTCATTTTTAAGGAAAATGTTAAAATCTAAAACCGAACTTTTAGTCCCTCGTGTACTTCCAGGTGCATGACATAGTTGTCAAAGTGTTTAAAGTGTACTAGTGAAACAGATACTAATGTGCTGACCTTATCGCAAAGCTTTTTTTTTTTATCTCCCTGAAATCATGATTGATTATACAGTAATTAGATGTAGGTGAAATTTCAACTGAACCTTTGCTTTAACTATACTTGCCACTCAATAAATATTTGCCAATAGTAGTAGCTAATGCTCATTGCAGCAGTGTAAGAGTTTTATGTTATAATTCCTTTAGTTCTCATCACAGCTCTATGAGGTTAGTGCCACCATCAACCCATTTCATATTTGAGGAAACTAAGGCATCAAGATGTATATATATATATATATGCTCAGCATCACAGCTGGTGAATATTAAATCTAGAATTCCAACCTAGACAGTCTGGAGTTCTTAACCACCATTTTAAACCTCAGGGGAAAAAAAGTTCTGATGAATTTTTAATATTGCATAATGTGTATTAAAAACCCACATGCAGTGGAACTTTCCAGCTGAAGTTTATTATTTTTGTCAGAAATTGGGTGATGGCATGCACAATGTTCTCAAATAAACTAGACATACTGATTTTGTATAATTATGAAATGCCTACTGTGTGCCAGGCACCATGTCCTGCTGCTTGAATCTGAAAATTAATCAGGCATGACCCTGCCCTCAAGAATGTTAGCGTTGGAGAGGGCAGATTCATAAACAAAGCACAGCTTTATGGTGCAGGAATCCACGTGAAGATAAAGGTACCATGTCACCCAGTCAGGAGAGACCAGGGAAGGAAGCTCAGAGTAGGTGACGCATGGATTGAGACTGTCCGTGTCCTAATCTCTGCATGTGTGAATATGTTACCTTTCACGGAAAAATGTACTTGACATATGTGATTAAATTAAGGGTCTTGGGATGGGGAGATTACCCTGAAATATCCAGGTGGGTCCCATGTAATCACAGAGGTATTCATAGGTAAGAGGGAGGCAGGAGCAAGAGGAGGAGATGTGAAGGTAAAAGCAGATGTCAGTTGTATGACTGTTGGCTTTGAAGATGAAAGGGGGCTACAAGTCAGAGAACTAGACACTGGAAGAGGCAAGGACCAGATTCCTCCCTGGATCCTCCAGAAGGAATGCAATGCTGCCACCTCTTTATTTTAGCCCATAAGACCCATTTTTGGACGTTTGACCTCCAGAATTATAAAATAATAAGTGTGTGTTGTCTTAACCCATGAAATTTGTGGAAATTTGTTACAGGAGCAACAGGAAACCAGTAGAGATACCTGTTAGGCTCCAGGTCATCTCTGGTCACTCATACAAAGGTTTCTTATTCTCTTATTCTCTTACTAGTGGCCCGTTGCATGAAGATTCATGTAATAGGCCTTCCTTCCCCTGGCTGCCGGCACCGGTTTTGCAGTTTCTCTTATGCCTTTGAAATAAAAGATGGAAGTTAAGGAAGATTACAGGAAAGTGGGAGAGAACAAGGTGGGGATTGGATTACAAGAGTATGAATTCTCTTGAGAGTGGTTACACCTTGGAGGGGTCTTACTTCTGGCATTTCAAAGGGTGTTAACCTAGATGCATGAGAACAATGGGCAGGGCTCTTAAAAACTTTTCTTCACTAAGGAGGTTATAGGCCTGGGGCAGGACTACCCACCATGACCTGCACAGTTAGGAATTTATAATTTATTACAGCACTGCTTTTTCACCCACCATATATTCACATATTCAGAGTTATCTTAAAAATTTTGAAAAGATAAAGGTTATGGCAAATTGTAAGCATGTGTAATACTTCAATATATATGTACTAGAGGCCTGGTACACGATTGGTGCATGGGTGGGGTCCCTCAGGGTGGCCCGTGGGGATCAGGCCAAAACCAGCAGTCCAGTGCTGCCTGCTGCTCCTGCCTGCAGCTCCCGCTCATCCCAGTCCCACTGCACATGCCACAGGCTCGCGCCCAGTCAGTCCCGATTGGGAGAGGCTCAAGCTGCCACAACAGCGCTCACCCCGTGAGCCCTGCCTCTGGCGCCCATCCCAAGGGGGAGTGTGGGAGGGGGCAGGATGTGATCGGCCCTCTGGGGGGCAGTGTGATGCCCTTGCTGGCCCTGGATCTGGATCCGTCCCACTGATGCTCACACCAGTCATCAGGAGCCACCTGGCAGCCACTTTTATATCATTTCTTTTTTGTGGAGCTTCTAGGGAGGGGAAGCAGCCACAGTGCCTGAGGCTGACTTCCAGGAGGCTGGTGGCACTGTCAGAATCGTGCTGGCAGCACCGGTCCATCGGTGCCTGGCCTGTTCTCCAGAGATTGGACCTGCAGTACTACTGAGGGAGTGAATGGCTGCCACAGGGCTGGTGGGCCACTGGGATGGATCTGTCAGCTGAGTGGTGTTCGCACAGTGGGAGCGCACTGATTACCAGGGGGCAGCTTCTGTGTTGAGTGTCTGCCCCCTGGTGGTCAGTGCAAGTCATTTGGTCATTCCATCGCTTAGGCTTTTATATAGATAGATAGATAGATAGATAGATAGATTATATATGTGTTATGAACACATATTTCATACATATCAAATTTCCTCTTTTTTCGTATAATAAAATATTCACATCGCAGCTTATCATTCCCATAAGAAAAATTCAGCCCTGTCTAAACTTTGGGAAAGCCTATCTAATGAAATTGACCTTTTCTGGTATTTAAGATAGAACATTCTGTCTTATCTACACACATCAGTTTAATCTTAATTTTTTCACTTTTACATTAAGAAAAAGTTTATTATTCATGTAGACAGATTTCAGAATTATGATTTATTAAACTCCCACTATCACCAGTGTTTCTCTCACTGTCTCTGAACTTTTTACACTGAAGTTTTTATTGCAATCTAAACTTAATATTAATAATATGTTGGCTTTGCTAGCTCATCCAGAATTCCAGCCAAGTGAACTAGAAATAAGAATGGCTTTTGAACTCTAAGGTTAATTAAAATCTGCATATACTTTTGGTCCTTTAACTTCTTTTGCATATTTAAAAGTTTAAGGAAAATGGAGATTTAAAAAACACATAATCTGAATACAGATTAAGATTTTTAAAATAAAGGGGGCAAAAGTAAGATGGCTAATTTAGCAATTTGAATAAACATCAGAAAATATTCTATGCCAAAACATTATCCTCCTATTTATTTAAAAATCTCCAATTAATACAGTAATTTGTAGTCACTGCAGAAAACTTAGAAAGTACAAAAAAAATTATAATGAGGGAGGAAATGGCACAGGATCACTCCAAGCAGAATATAACTATTCTCATTTTGGTGTATTTCCATCTAAAGTTTCACATACATTTTCTGAGTCACACATACTTTTTTGTCCCCGTTTATGTAGCTAAGATCACATAAGCTTTGCCACTATAACATAAATGTTTTTAAATTATTTCCCAGGGAGTCATTCATTATATTTAAATCTTTTCTTTCCACCGTCCTAGGCAAATTCACCTGTGAACGGCTAAATCTTTCAGGCTTCTCACCACTTTTGCTCACTATAATTCAAACTCCAGCTAATGACCACAGTGGTCTTCTTAAAACACTAACGTGCTGGTGTTTTCTGCTTTATTTAAACTGTCCAATAGCTGCTTGTTGTTCTTTGGGTAAAACTGAGCTTCTTGCACTCCCACATGCACTCCTACCGAGGCTGGGGAACCTACAACTGAGGTACATGCCTTTGACCAGGAATCGAGCCTGTCACCCTTTGGTTCACAGGCCGATACTCTAACCACTGAGCAAACTAGCAAAGACCACTTTTATTTCTTCCAAGATGAATAGCGAGTTGACTTAGCATAATTTTAATAGTCCATATTTTCCCCATTGAATTATACCATTATTTCTGGAATGTACTAAATTCTTATGTTTATTAGATCTATTTCTGAATTTTCTATATTTTCTATATTTGTTTATTCCTATTTCAGTATTATGTTGATATTATTACAAAGAACTTATTATTTTAGTATTATGATATCTAATAAGGCAAGAGCTATACCCACATTATTCTTCGAATTCATATGTTCTGGCTATATTTTGACATGTAATATACTCCAATGTAAAGGCGATTTATGCAATTGTCTCCACTTTAAAATAAAGTTGTTGGGATTCCAATGGGAATTGTAGCATTGATAAGTTAATTACTGGAGAATTTATATTTTATGATATTGAGTCTTAGCATTCAAGAACGTTTTGTGTTCCCCAAATCTTTTGCCTTCATGGATAGCTTAGCTGGGTTCTTTGCTCTCAGTAATTTGTAGATGTTATTTCACTGCCTTTCAATTCAGTTGTGAATGAGATGTCCAGCATCAATCTGGCTTTGTATTCTTCCATAGACTACCTATTTTTTCTGCATGAAAGCTTGCCCACCTAGGAGTTGTGTTAGACTTTGCCTAGGTGACTGAATTCCTCATTCATCCTGTCAGTCATTTCACTTGGCAATTCAGAGCTTCAGGTCAAGAAAAAAAAAATCTTCTATCGTTTGTTTGATGATTTCCTCTCCTAAATTTGTTCCATTCTCCTCCTGCGATCCCTATTTTTCACTTTTTAATTTTCTTGAATCTATCCACTAACTCTCTTATGTCTTCTATTTTATACCCTCAATCTATTTATACTTCCCTCTGTGCTTTGGGACAGTGCTTAAACTCGATCTTCAGGACAAATAATTCAGGTTTCAGTAGAAATCTTCCTCTTCTTCATTTATATTCTGAATTGTATAGTTGTGAAAAATCATGTCTTAGTTCCAAAAATGCTCTCATTTTTCTCTTCAGTTCATGTTTGTCTCCCCCAGAAGCTCTGTTTCAGTTGGGATGGATTCCATTTGTTATGATTGATCTTCTAATTTCTGGCCTTTGGCTTGCTTGGATGGGTGTGTTTTTCTTTGCCTGTTCATAAGGGCTCTGCCAACATTCAGGTTCCCTACCTGGCAGCATTCTCAGAGGTAGTGGAAGACAATGTGTCCTGCTCCCAGCGCTGATGGTGTAGAAGCAGGCAGGCTGCCAGTGTGCTGCTGAGGCTCCTCCTGCAGGGAGAGCCTAGGGATAATGAGAACTTTCTGCAGGATCACCTTCACTTCTCTAAGGGCCAGCCTCTCACCAGCACCCACTACTCTTAAGACGTGACATTGAGACTCACACTGTTCTCCAGCTGCTCGCTAAGCCTTCGGGGAAGGAACCTCAGTACCAGTTTTCTCTCCCAAGATGCCAATGAAACCTAGAACATTATTTGTACACATCTGCCTGTAGAATCCTCTAGTCGTTTGTATCAGCAGAGGCAAATGGCTTGAATTTAGGGGATAGGAACAGGGGGATGGAAAGAGAGTTGTGTTTGGATCACCACATCCTCAGAATACTTCTCTCAAATATTTTTCAAGGGTTGTCTTTTCCTTCTAAATGTTCTTTGTGTTCCAGAAAAGCCCAAACCATGTCTGTTTCACTTACCACTGTACATCCAGGCCTTAGTTAGCACCATGCCTACAACAAATAAATAAGGAATACTTTCCTTCATTCTGTCCACTGCATTTATACTTAGATCCTTCCAAGGCAGATATGTGGCTGAACTTTGTCACATAGATTCATCAGGATTTCCCCCTGTTATCAGGTAGTCAAGAGTTATGCTCATCTTACAAAATATATTTTTATCACAGCAGATTGGTATTCCATTGTGTAGATGTACCACAGTTTTTTAATCCACTCATATGCTGATGGAGAGCATTATGCTAAGCTCTCGGAGAAAGAGAAATATCACATGATCTCACTCATTTGTGGAATATAATGAACAACATAAACTTACGAACAAAAATAGATCGAGAGACAGAGAAGCATGGAACAGACTCAAACCTCAGAGGGAAGGCAGGGGTGGGGGTAAGAGATCAACCAAAGGACTTGTATACATGCATATAAGCACAGCCAATGGACACAGACACTAAGAGGGTGAGGGCATGTGTTGGGGGGGAGGGGGAGTGGCCGGGGAGAGGTCAATGGGGGGAAAAAGGAGACATATGTAATAGTTTAACCAATAAAGAATAAGATATATATGTACATTTATTGATTGATTTCAGAGAGGAAGAGAGACATAGAAACATCAATGATGAAAGAAAACCATTGATTGGCTGCCTCCTGCACGCCCCACATCGGGGATTGAGCCTGCATGTGCCCTGGCCGGAAATGGAACCATGACCTCTTGGTTCATAGGTCAATGCTCAAACACTGAATGACACAGGCTGGGCTACTTCTGTTCATGTTAATGATGCATTGACTTGCCCTGGGTGTGTCAGAGAAGAGCTAGAGCTTCCTTGTTCAGCTGCATATGTTCCCCTTACAAAAGGACATGTTTGCTTTCACCTCAGGAGCAAGCTCGATTCAGTCTCCCCATAAAACGAAATAGCTCTCAGGAAGCCCTGTAGTTACAATTAGATGAGCAACATATGACTGTGTTTTTTAAAGATAATGAAAAAGCACACTGGAGAATTTGTTTTCTGGGTTTGTGTTTTTTTTTTTTTTGTGGTGTGTGTGTGTGTGTGTTTTAAACTCAGGGATCTGAAAACATTAACTGCTTTGCCAGCCAAGAACAGGTGCAGATCCTGTGATCAGGTGATGCTGTTGCCTTGACAGAGGGTAACTATTCTTGCTCATAACAGACATGTTCAAAGGTGAAATAACAATATGTTCTGGACTATTTTTACCAGTAAAGTTCTCCGTACATTAAATAACAGAATTTTATGATAACATTTTCTTCCAACTGTACTGTGCTTCTCTCATACCCATCTTATTCTAACTTTTTCATCAGTGGTTCTTACACTGTAAGGAGCTTTAACAAACCACAACGACTAGGCCATACCCCCTACTAAGGAAATTGAAATATCTGGAAATAGAACATAATCATCTGTATTTTTTTAATCCTCACTGGAGGATATTTTTTATTGATTTTAGAGAGGAGGAAGGAAGAGGGAGGGAGAGAGAGAAAGAGAGAGAGAGAGAGAGAGAGATATCTATGTGTGAGAGAAACGTTGATCAGTTGCCTCCCACATTGATGCACCAGATTGGGGAATCAAACCCACAACCTACGTATGTGCCCTGACCAGGATTGAACCTGCAACCTTCTGGTGCATAGGACGATGCTCCAACCAACTGAGCCACCTGGCTGGGCCACCTATATTTCTTAGAAATTTCTAAGTGATTCCAAAGTTTGAGAACTAGGACACGAGGTCCTTCCTACTACAGTCTTTTCTGAGGGCCAGCATCATTGACATGATCTTGGAACTTTTGCAAAATTTCAGGCATCATCCCAAAACTACTGAGTCAGACCCTGCAATGTAAAAGATGATTGCTATGCACATTCTTTCACTGGTCCTAACCTCTACAGACAGGCTAATTCCAACGATTCATTTAGAAGTTGCTAATTGAATATTTCTTCAGTGCCAAGCATCTTCTTAATAGTGTACGATGTGCTGTTCAGGTGAATGTAAATTTTATTGAAGTCACTGGAGCAATGTAGAGTAAAACGCATTTTAAGATGCAGCAGATTAACTTTAGTTCCCGTTGACCCAGCAAAAGTAGCAATAGAATTGGCTGTTCTACTAAGACAAGCCAACCTCTAGGTGGCCACAAAGACATAACAGATCTTTATGCCTCGCCCTGAAAAAGTTTTCTTATTTAAGACATCTCACTCCAGCAGCAATTATCCCTAATATGTCACAAAATATTTGCAAAGCAAATCACTAAACTATCCTGTAATATTCTGACTGGCAACGGTGTTGTTGCCTAGGAGAGCAGCATTCTGGCCATGAAAACGGAGGTAGTTGGAGAGACTTTTGCATATAATCTGGAAGCTTGCTATTATATCTGCTATGTTGGCCTTTTGGCTGATTTTGTGGGCAACTCTTCCCCCTGAGTTGATCACATTCAGAGCTTTATGGAGTCTTCACCTACCATCCTCCATCCTAGGAGAGAACCCCTACCCACCGCTCCCTGTTACCTTATAATAATTGAAGGACTGCATTCCAGTTAACCAGTATTAACCTAAATTATTCAGTTGAGCTTTGGAAATTTGTGGGCAAATTATCAGGCACTCCTAATT
This sequence comes from Myotis yumanensis, assembly GCF_028538775.1. Classification (NCBI taxonomy): domain Eukaryota; kingdom Metazoa; phylum Chordata; class Mammalia; order Chiroptera; family Vespertilionidae; genus Myotis; species Myotis yumanensis. The sequence goes on along the minus strand of NW_027223766.1, from coordinate 38,519,017 downwards.
ATATAACCCTAGAAGTTTTAAAAACCCAGTCAGTTACATGAGAACCACTTCTTAGGTGCTGGCAATTGGGCAGTTCAAGGTTCTGCAGAGCTTGTGCGCATATCAGATACGCTGCATTCAGGATGTTTGATGTGCAGTGGGCAAAAAGAGAGAGGGTTCCAACTGAAGAGTGGGAAGATTATAGGATCAAAATACTATATATTGTATAGAGCTGAATTTCTCTTTGAAATAAAAGAAAAAAAAAAGCTATTCTTATTATCTTCTCTATATGTATCAGTGTTTCCTTTCTTTCTGCCTCTTTTCTAATATCTGACTCTACTTTCATTGATTGCCTAATCAACATAATATCTTAGCAGACCCAGAACTTAAAGACTCAGATCTGAAGCTTAGTTCAGACTTATGGTTTGTGAGTATCAAGAAAGGAAAGCAAGAGAAGAAAGGACGTGAAGGGATGGGAAACAAGAAAGAAGAAGGAAGGAGGGCAAGGAGGGTGAAAGGAGAGGGGCGGGGAGAAATCGAGAGGAGACAGAAACAAAAAGATAAACAGATAGGAAGATGTCCGGTCATGGCTCAATCTATGAACTAGGAGGTCACAGTTCGACTCCCATTCAGAGCATGTGCCTGGGTTGCAGGTTGGATCCCCCATGTGGGGGGCGTGCAGGGGGCAGCCAATCAATGATTCTCATCATTGATATTTCTATCTCTCTCTCCCTGTCCCTTCCTCTCTGAAATCAATAAAAATATAAAAGAGGAAAAGAAGACTCTGCTATTGATCCTCTCCTTCTTGCTGTTCAGCACTGGAGAAGCTAAGTGCCTGGTAGCATGGTGAGGCAGGCCGCCAACCGAGATCAGAAAAGTAATCTATGGCAAGACGAGTACCATAGATTTCCACCCCCACCTCCACCCCACCTTTGCAAATATAAACCCAGCAACCCATCAGTTTCTTAGTTGTCAGCAGCAAAGCCATTTGTAAGGACTGAGACCTATAATGATGAAAGAAGAAAGTGATAAAAGATAGAGTGTCAAGATTCCTTATATCTCCTTTAATTGTGATGTATTTTTACAAAAATTGGTGATTATTGACTGACTCATTACCTTTAGGATGATAGGGGATTAATTACTAAAGGGTACTTAAATAGCATGTTAATGAAATATAGTAAATACCACAATCTTTTCCCTAAGAACTATTTTCCATAACAGATACAATGAATCATTAAATATTGGTTTGATACTTATTTAACTCTAAGTTAAATGCTTTTTATTGATTTTTTGAGAGGGAGGGAGAGAGAAGCAGAAACATTGATTTTGTTGTTCCATTTATGCATTCTTTAGTTGATTCTTGTATGTGCCTTGACTGAAAATTGAACCTGCAACCTTGGTGTATTGGGACAATGCTCTAACCAACTGACCTATCTCACCAGGGCTCAAATTAAAAGTTTTTTGAAAAGATTTTTAAGCCTGGCTGGTGTGGTTCAGTGGTTGAGTATCTACCTATGATCCAGGTGGTCATGGTTTGATTCCCAGTCAGGGCACATGCCCAGGTTGTGGGCTCGATCCCCAGTAGGGGGGGGCATGCAGGAGGCAGCTGATCAGTGATTCTCATCATTGATGTTTCTACCTCTTTCTCCCTCTACCTTCCTCTCTGAAATCAATAAAAATATAGTTTTTAAAAAAGATTTTAAGGAGTGGCACACCTCCCAAAATATTAATCTCTGGGAACTAATATTTTTTGTTCCTAACCCTAAGTTGACTACTAAGCTACTGTATTAATCTCTCTAGGCTGTTTTTGTACTAAATGAGTATATGTAGAACATATGTTTTTCATTTAACAATTACATACACAAAGTTGTCATTCCAAAGCCAAAATTCAATTCCTCCCTCAGCAGCTGACTTACTATCCAACCCGATATAGGCAACTGAGTCCTTTCCAAGTATTAATGATCATACTTAGAATCTTGAGACATACATACAAGAGAAAAAGGGGAGGTGGCACCAAAGAGGGTGGTAACCAATTTGTACTTAGACTCTTAATTCTGCTTTGAACATAGAGCTAATTTTCATTTGTTTCCTGGTCAAAGGAACTTCCTCACTCTTCTATCATCCAGTCAGTGGCTTCCTTGCTAATGATGCTTTTGAATATTCCCTTCCAGGGCACTGAAAAGCAGATACTACTGTGGCCAAGATTCCCACTTGAGCTCAGTAACGCAACCTCCAAATCTGAGTTGAGCACTTGAGGATCCAGAGAAAGCCTCTTAGCCTCTTGTATAGCTAGATGTGGCCATGTGACTAAATTCTGCCAAAAGTTCTGTGTGGCAAAGTTGGGGGCTCTCTCCAATGCCTCTTGCCCACTTTCTGCTTTCTGCCCTCTTCTGTCTTACTGCTTGAAATGTAAACTCTGCCATATTGGATTATGAGCCAAAAGCCCAATTCAGCTGGACAGAGAGCCTGGGTCCCTGATGACTTCACAGAACAGAGCTGCCAAACCAACCATTGGGAAAGAAATAGATTTCCTTCCTTTTTAAACCATTGTTTTTCTTGGTGTTATTGTTTGTTTGGTCAAGCACACCTGAAGCAAAACTTACCTGATTTAACTACACAAGGTACAGCATGTATATTAGACCAGAACTCATTCAGCTTTTGACCAGTACATTGGTGATGCTCACAGCTCTAGTCCAAGTGCCAGGACCATCTGGGAATCCATTTCCATGGAATGAAAGGCATGGACATTTTTAAGGGTGATGGTGTAGCCTACTTTAAAAGATTTCCTCAGCTTAGAGTTATTACCTGTAAAAAATAAATATAGTTCACTTAGACATATTACACTCCTAGGCGTACAAGGACAGTTGTAATCTAGGCTATTTGTCTGGAGTAATATCGTCTGACTTTGATCTGATCTACAGAGAATTGTCCTTTGAAAATGCTGCATGATGAGGCTTGATTATCAGATGCGTTGACATTTGGGCAGGAAGCAGTTTACTGCCTGGAGCTGCTCCTGCCCCTGCCTGCACACTCACTCACCCAGGGCCGCCACGGAAAGCTCACTGCAAAATGTCACAGGCAGGAACGACACTGATGAGAAGCTAATTATCACTTGGAGAAAATAATCTGATGGCAATGGCTGTTGCATAATATACAGATTCAAGGTGAATAGCTTCCAAGTGTCCCAGGCAAGTAAAGGACTATAAAGCCCATTTTGGGAGTAAAATAAGTGAAGTGGAATATTTTCTCTTTATAAAATATATACTTTCCAAAGAGCTTCAGAGGATCTGAAAGATATGCCAACAACCTCCAAACTTTTCTAGAAACACGCAAAAGGAGATTATCTGAACTTATTTCTATGCACCATGAAACCCTAAAGTACTGCTGGAATCCTTCTCCTGGCAGATAATCAGAATTCCAGATTTCTAGGAATGATCGAGGCCATCTCAGATGAATTCTGTCACCTCTCCTCTCTCCCAGGCAAATGTTTCTTTTGTTGTTGTGGTTGTTGTTAATCCTCACCTGAGGATATTTTTCCATTGATCTTTTTTTTTTTTTTTTTTGAGAGAGAGAGAGAGAGTGGAAAAGAGGGGGAGAGATGACCGAGGTAGAGAAACATCAATGTGAGAGAGACACATTGGTTGCCTCCTACACGCACCCCAACCAGGGCCAGGGAGCGAGCCTGCATCCGAGGTATCTACTCTTGACCGGAATCAAACCTGGGACCCTTCAGACCATGGACTCATCCTCTATCCACTGAGCCAAACCAGCTAGGGCAGGGAAATGTTTCTTGATAAGGATTTATCCACTCAGGAGTTTCTTTCCTGGCACATTCCAGTCCTCCCTGGCTTCCTCGGGGCCCTGCTGCATCAGTCTGTCCCATTTCTTTACATATTCAACCTTTCTCTCTCTATTTCCTCCCTCCCCCCAAACTGCAAAGAACTTCAAATCTACCTCTTCAACTCTTTTTCCTCCCCAAGCTAGTTAGCTTCTTCTCTTACTACAAACTTCTGGAAAGAACATCACTATTAGCTGCCTCCATTTCTCACCCATTCTCATGTTGGCTCCAGTATTTAGCCACTGTCCCCATTTTTAACCAATCTTCTTTGTTAATGTTCACGATTAGTGTGCTAAAATAGATGGACTTTTCTTAGGCCTCATTCTGCTTGACCACTAATGCCTCTACCCATCATTGGTTCATTGCCTTAACAAGCCACGCGCTTCCTTCACCTTACACTGACCCCTACAGGGTCCCTTGTTATTGGCCATATTATTCGTAAAAGTATTTCCTCACTTGGCATTCTTACAATCTCCAGTGGCCTAATTCGCCTCCTCCTTCTATGATTTCTTCTGACTCTGCTTTTCTCGCATGTTTTTATCTTCCCAGCAATTAAATACCATTTCCGTAGTTCTCATGATTAAGTCCAGGCAAATAATTCTCAAAAAAAAAATGTCTCCAGCCCTGAAACCTCTTTTAAGCTCCTAATCAGACACACTCTGTATATGCTACATGGATTTTGTATAAAACATAAAAATCAAAGCACCACAAACAGAACACATCATCTTACATCTCAATCCTAACTCCTTCCTTCTGTGTTTCTGGTTCCAGTTAGTGACCTTTTTTTCACTTTTTAAAAAGATTTATAATACAAGTATTATTGTATATCCCCAGTCTAACTCATGACATTCCTGACCTTGCAAACATTGACTAACAACTTTAAATAAGGTCGGAATTCTCTTACATGCGATGGCCAATGTAAAGATCAATGTATAAGCTTCCTGAAGGTGCCTGTAAGTTGAGGCCAGCCTTAATAAGTGCCCGCACCATGACACTGTGTTCATCCACTTATTTTCTGAGACTCTGATTCAAGCCTGCACCAACTCTTTCATTGTCCATTGTTATTGCTTCCTGAGAGGTCTCACTCCGTCCACTCTGTTATATCCAAATGATCCTCTACACTGTTTCCATAGTTACCAATTCTAAAAGAAATCCAATCCAGACATTTTCCTGGTTAAAAAAAAAAAAAAAAAAAAGCCTTTAGTGCCTCTGCATTGTACTCAAAACAAAGTTCATACTCCTGCCTAGAAATTAAATTTCAGTACAACTTATTCGTATGCTCCTCAAAAATTCTGGAGTACATATGTGCCTTAGTCACAATCTAGATGCTGGAGGTACACAGTACACGCCTATACGAGATCTAATTTGGTCATCACAGGGCCACCAATGTTTTTCAAATACAACATACACACACAAAAGCCAGGAATCTCATGGGGTAATTTTTTTAGTTAAGCAGTTAATAATAATTCAAAAGTAATTTGTCTTTACGGTGAATTTTGGAAAACACTACCAGAAATTCAATGTATATCCTAAAGCAACATTGCACAAAAAGTATTCTCTTCTCCTTTCCACTAAAATTCTTCCTTTCTCTGCAAATGTTTTAGAGCCTTAAGGATTTGTTAAACCCTTAAAAATGATTCCCCTGTCTACTCTGGTGGCTTTTCCGTTTTTCTCTCAGGCTTCAAATTTATTTGTTGTTTTTAATCAATTATTGGGATTCTTCATAACAAAAGCAAATACAGGAACTGACGCTTTCCTGGAGCCTTTTGAACCCTGCCTTCCTCTGTCTTTTGTCACCATTATTCCCACAAAAAGTCCAGGAAAGGGGTGGACAAAGAAAGAACCCTATTTGAATTGGAAAAATGCTAAGAAAAAACTTGAGAATGCTTACATATTAAAATATTGTGACTTAAAATAAAAAGATACGATGGAATTTCCTTGCTAGAGTTATCAGTGCTGAGAGGGTAAAGAAGTGGAGCATACGAGGCAGAGATGGCTCCTCAGAGGAGACACTTGAGGTGTATGTGCAAGAATGACTTATCCCGTGGAGAGCATTGTCAAAAAGCATGACATCTGGGACAGATGGAGGATGTACATGGAAACCAAACAGTGGTGGGACCTTAGCAATAACGCTGAGAATATGGAACAAAGTTCCGGGTTTAGAGCTGTAGACTAGCATAAAAAAGAGAAAGCAGTAGAGTTCTGGCCTGGGTGTGGATCCAGTCTTAAAGTCTTAGAAGGGATTTGAGAAATTAAGCAGAGTGGACAGGCAGAATTTAGAAATAGAAATCAATGAAGTAATGTGTGTGTGTGTGTGTGTGTGTGTGTGTGTGTGTGTGTGTGTGTTTGGAGGCAGGAGAAGGGAAAAATATAAGGAGTGGTGATAGTTGGTTTCAGAGAAAACAAAAATGAAGAGGGACACATAGAGGCAACCTATGTGTGCAGGGTCACCCCAGAGAGCGGGAGATTTCAGATGCATCAAGGAAAGCAGGTCTTTGGTTGTGACTAATCTGGATCGTATGCATGGGTAGCTCATACGTGTAAACCCTTCTAAGTAAAGTGTTGGGATGCCAATCTCACTGAGGTACTCCTGCTTTGGAAAGGATAGACCTAAGAATTCAAATGGAGATTGAATCTGCTTCTTACTGCTTACAAATGAAGTCAGCAGTGAATTCTAAGGACAGGGAGGAGCATAGAAAATGATGGGTTGGTATCTCCTACCTTTCCAGCATTATTACCTGTTGCCTATTTCTTAAGTTAAAGAAAAATGTTTGGTATGTCTCTCAGGGGCACAGAGTTGCCCAGTATGTAATCACAGTTCTTTGTTTACAATATACTATTATTAGTTTTATAATGAATTTCCTTCATCTTGCTTTATTTATTATTTTGTGAATTTACTTTCCATTTTATAATATATAAATATCCCTAAAACCACACGCCAAATCAACAATAAAATGAAATCCATAACTTAGCTTTATTTCTTTTCTCCCAAGTGGTAAATATTATGGAACTGTGAATAACAAATGGAAAATTTAGAACTAAAAATACAAATCTGAGATGAAAAATTCACTGGATGGACTTAAGAGCAGACTAAACACTGGAAAAAAATAGGTAAGTTAACTTATAGACAGTAAAATAGGACCTATGCAAACTCCAAACAAAAAGAAAAAGAAAGACTTTTGAAAATGAGGGGTAAAGCCCTGGTTATCTTCAGAATAATAACAAACTCCATAATATATGTGTAATTGGAATTCCAGAATAGGGAAAGAGATGGGGTCAGGAAAAAAGTGGAAAACAAAAAAACAATGGCTCAAATATGACAAAAAATATAAACCCACAGATCCAAAAATCTTAACAATGACCAAGTAGGGTCAGGGTTAGAGGGAATAAGTAGTTATTCTACAAATGGGCACCGTGGCTCAGAATGTGGTCTTCCTCGATAGATTGCCTGGGTTTAAATCTCTCTCTCTGATTTACTAGTTGTATAAACTTGAGCAAGTTATTTAACTCCTCTGTGCCTTACTGCCCTCATGTGTTAGGACAATAATAGTAACTATTTCTCCAGATTTTTATGTGGATTACATGAGTTAATACATGAAAATCATTTAGAGCATAGCCTTGTGCAAACTAAGCATTCAACATTTTAATTTTAAAAAGAAGGAAGAACTTTAATTAAGAAAAGAGGCAATACAGAAAAAAGGATAATGTGCAAAATTTTGAATTATATATAAATGAAATAATTTTGCCCCTCATAAATTTCTTTATTTAACTATCCAGTATTATTTAACTATCCATTCCTATGTTGCATTCAACTATAATGACAATTCTATATTTTCAGAATGCCAGTGTTATTAATAGTAAGTATGCTAGTCATAACAAGACATTTTTGTATAGCATGCTTCTCCAAAATGTGTGAAGAATTGATGACATGAAAATCATGAAAATTGGATCTTAATACTAAGAGTACTCTTCTTCCATCCAGATGTCATAATAATCTCTGGAGGAAGATTTCTTTTTTTAAATATAAAAACATTCAAGTAACATTCTCTATAATTTGACAGACACAGAATATACCATATATATTTATATCATGTTACTACTTTAAAACAATTTATATTATTATCCACCCATGAATTATCTTCTCACTATTCCAGTTAATTGTAGGATAGTTCTTAACTCAAATTATTAATACAATTGCAGATAATCTAAGTTGACTTTTGAAATTAGAGGGCCAGTTACAATTTTTAAAAAATTACTGACCTAATTAGGAATTAGTTTAATTCAATGATAAAGTCTCTAGTTACTGTTTCTAAACTCATGATTCACTTGAGAGTTTTATTTATCAAAATACTTAATAACATATTCAAGTACAGAGAGGTAGACTTTTATTTATTCAATCAATGAATATTTATGTAGGGGCTATAATGTGTTTGGGGCACATATATGAACAAAATTCACAAAAACATTCTTTATTCTTTTGAGACGTATACCTGAATATTCTCAATTGACAGGTCACCTCTATTGTGTTTCTATACAATATGATAGAAAAAATACATACTGGAAAAGGCTGCATAGCATTTTATGATTAATTTCTGGGGAACATTTTTTTCCTGCCTCTTTTCAACTCCCTAATTACCCACCTACCTTATATACTGTTCTTCCTTCTCCATACATAACTTAATTTTACATGTCCCCAAAACCCTGGGGTCAGCATTATTTTCCATATCTCTGAATTTATTTTCCTTTTTTCCACTCTACTTTGACTCACTTCTTTCATAGTTTGAGCAATCATTATTATCCTGATAATCGTTAAATGGCATGATAGAAATATTGGACTAGTCGATGGTCAAAAATCTGGGAGCTTGTTCTAACTCTTACATTTAATTGCTTTGTGTACAAGGTGCTGTCTAATATCCCTTTGAGCAATAAAGTGCTGTTATTCTCTGATTCTCTAATAGAAATCTTCATTACTGATCTGTTACTCATGTCTATTCCTACAATGTTGGTAGTCTTTAGGGTATTTTTATTTCGATGTCACATAGCCTAAAATTTATTCTGTAAAAACTCAAGTGAGTCTAAAACAATTTGTTACTTGCCAAACTTTCTTTTCTTCCAAATTAATAATGTCATTCAGTTGTACAACTTGAATGCATATGATGAATGAATAGCCAATAATTGGTTAGTAAGAGAGCACCAGCGTGAGGTTCTCAGAGAAGCTCTGCCACAGGAGAAAGTAGTTCCTTTCTGGCAAAGGCAATAAAATATGAGGACGCTTCAAGGGTAGGGAGTTTTACGGGCAGCTCTCAACTCAAACATTTTTTTCTTTTTCCTTAAGTGCACACAGGTGGATATAACCTCTCCCACTGTACAGAACACTTTCCGATGACATTTTCAGGTATGTGAGAGCACTTACAGAGGATTTCATGAGAAAATGGTGACTCGAGCTCCACAAAGCCCCAATAAGCAATCACGTTTTTATCAGGCTCATTTGGGCAGCTGTCTGCACATAGTATATGTGTCATTTCCTCCTTGTCAATGGTTATGCTAGTCCCCTAACTGGAAGGTGTCCCCACTTCTTTCAGCTTCAAGAGAGGCGGTATAAAGCTGTAGTTGAGTTTTAAGGATACGGACACTATTGTCTGAAAAACCTGGGTTTATTCCACCTTTTATTCTCTGCATGACCTTGAACGAGTTACTTCAACTCTCCCAGCCTTGGTTTCCTCAGCTGAACATTTAGCACTGAGGCTGCATATGATCAGTGATACGTAAGTTTTCGTTACTATCATTATCCAGTTGTCACTCATTCATTGTGTTCTTTTTAACCCAACAGAAACTGCCTTTTCCTCCTTTACCCTATGACCCTGGTTAACCAATTTGTTTTGTTTTGTTTTGTTTAGTTTTGTTTTTAAAAAGACCAATCACCCATCTCTAAATCAACCCAAAACTTCCCTGGTATTTACAGAAATTTACAAACTTTTTTTCAATTAATGTGAGACATCAAAGGAAATATTTCCATAAGGTCTATCCCAGGATTGAAATATTGATTTACTTTCTGGATTGCATTTATTTTTAATTAAGTAATTAATTAATTAAGTACCATTATAATCCTTATTTTATTATATTAGTTTTTTATCTGGTTGCTTTTAGAGGTGGGTGGAGAGGAAACTCCATTTCTGGAAGGTCTTCTTCCCTTTCCGCACCCAGCTTCTTTCTCTCTTTGCCATTCTTGATGCCCTTTAGACTCCAGGGTAAAGGAAAGCTGAGGCCAAGGTAGCAGGAGAGCGTGGGGGAGAGTGAACAGCAAAGCAGCGAAGTGGAAGGTCCTTTCAGGCCTGTCCCTCTCCTTCCTTTGATACATTTATATCCAAAAAAAAAAAAAAAAAAACAGCAACTGAACTGAAATTTTCAAAAACCTGAGGGCATTCGCTTGAAACATTTTTAGTGAAACAAAAGAGAAATCCAGGTTTGCAAGCAAATGCCAGATAACAGTCAAACCACTTGTAGATGACTCTCCAAATTCTGGTTTCAACAGCAAAACAGTTATGAGTATAAGAATAGATTCATCAGCCACCTTAATGTCACAAATACATTTTTTCTGTTATATGGGATGCAGGGAGAAGGATAAAGACAGAACAACAAAGCACATTGCTATTACCATATACTCCACAACACCATTTGCATCTGGAAATATTCTTTGACTGTTCACAGTTTCCTCCTACATAAACCTATAAAAAAAAATAAACACTTATTTAAAAATCCAGACAATTTTCTGTCACTCAAATCCCAGACTTGATAAGTACAGGATGCCCCAAAACAACTGAACAGTTGGATCTGACATCTGTCTCATCTTCTTACAACATGTGGCAGCCCCTCACCATTGTTTTGTGAGACATCATTACTTCTAAAGTAGGATTGCAGACAGGCGTTGTCTTTTAATTGTCAGCTTGCACCAGACTGGATGTAGGCAGGTAAATAAAGAGTTTTGCTGGAAGGCACCACGACGAAGTAAAAGTCTTATGCTTCTTGTCCCTAGAGGGCTGCAACATTTCTTCTTTTTTTCTGAAATAAACACTTTTATCCAGCCCATCAGGAATGCAAGCAAAATCAACCTAATACTTCACAAGTAATTGCCTCTTTATCGATGCAAACAATGAAACTTACCACTCATTACTTACAAGCAGTTGCTTTTCCTGCTGTGGCAGCTGGACTCCATGAGAATCTAAGCACATCCTTTTTCCAGTCTGCACTGAGATGGCTAAGACATTGTCTAGGACAGATGTATACTTTCTGTAGCATAGTCCCTCCTTGGTGATGTTCTCATTTAATCGGGCAGGACATGACCAATGAAGCAAGTGACATTATACCTTTGCACAAATACAGCCAGCAAGATTCAATAAGTAATATAAAATAAGAATAGCTAACATGCACTATATGATATCTATATGGCCAGTATTGTGCATAAATCAATCACTTATTCAACAATAGTACATCTTTAAAAAGAAATGATGAGAGTATCATTGCCTTGTTCCAAATATTAGAGAAAAAAATTCAATATTTAACTATTAAGTATTATGTTAGCTGTAGGGTTTTTGTAAATGCTCTTTATCAGTTTGAAGAAGTTTCTTTCTATTCTTAGTTCCTGAGAGGTTTTTATCATAAATGGATATTGGATTTTGTCAAATGCTTAACCTACATTTATTGAGATGATCATATGGCATATGATCTGTTAATAATGTAAATTAAATTGATTGATTTTCTAATATTAAACCAAGTTTAGTCTTGTGTTCATTCACTTATCCTGAGTTGTCTACCTGGGAATTAATCAGTTTTGTTGATCTTTTCAAAATCTATTGTTGGCTTTCTATTTCACTAATTATTTACTCTTACCTTTATTTTTTTTTCTAGCTATTCACATTTATTCTACCCTTTGCTAGCTTCTTAATACATAACGTAAGTCATAGATGTTAAACCTTTTCTCATTTCTAATTAAGCATTTAATCTATAAATTTTCTTCTACGCACTGCTTTAGCTGCACCCCACAAATGTTGACATGCTGTATTTTTATTATCATTTAATTTGAATTATATCTAGTTACTCTTGTGATTTCTTTTTCACAAATCATTATTTAAACGTTTGCAGTTGAATTTCCAAATATGTTGTGATTCCCTAGATATCTTATTGCTATTGATGTATAATTTTCTTTCCTCAAAAAAAAAAAAAAAAAAAGAAAAAACCTCAGAATTATTCAGTCTTTTAAAATTTACTGATTTGTTTTGTGATCCAGGATATGTTCTGTCTTGCACTTAAAAAAAATTTTTTGGAATTGTTGGGTGTGGTGTTGTATAAATATGGTGAAGGTGGTTGACAGCATTGTTTAGATCAGTGTTGTCTTTACTGGTCTTTAATCAGTTGTTCTATCAGTTACTGAGGGAGTAGTTTAAAAATCTCCAAATCTGATTGTAGAATTGTTGTTTCTTCCCTTTAAATATATCAGATATGTTGAAGAGCCTTAAAACTTTTAAATACCATTTATCCCCTCCTACCTTCTGTATTATCATATGCGTTTTTCATTTTATATATGCTTTCTTTATTGTTGTACAATGTTGTTGTACATAAACTCTACAAAACACTTCATCGTTGTTTTATGTAGTCACTATTCATTTATATCTATACACATAAACGTTCTTTATGAATTTCCATATTTCTGTCCAAGATTATTTCCTTCTGATTCTTTAGAATATTCCTTCTTTAAAAGTTTTATTTAGTTTGAAATATGGGCCTTGTGGTGACAAATTACCTTAATTTGATTTGTCTGAAGACATACTCTTTTTACCTTTCCTTCAGAGTATTTTCACTGGCTACACAATCCTAGGTTGGCAGCTATTGTCATTCAGGACTGCTGAGACTTCTGACACATGCCTCTATCCATCCGCCTGGAAGTAAGGTACTATTTAAATAGGTTGGGAAATGTCTCCGAGAAGATGAAATGTAAGTAGTTTCCTGAATACAGTAAGTCTTGGAATATGAGGAAAGAGCATTTCAGAGAGTAAATTTAGAGGCTCTGGGATGGAAATACATTTTTTCATATTTAAGAAACTCAGGGAAGGGGGAAGGCAAACATAGCTGGAGTAGCATAGCTGAGTAAACATTGTAGGAGAGAAATTGGAAAACTATCTGGTTCAAATCTCATAAGACCTTGCAAGCCACGATGAAGTGTCTGAATTTTAATCTAGTTATAATTGGAAGCCTTTGGAGTGTTTTGAGAAGTGATATAATTTGATAGGAATTACTATTTTTAAATCACTTATCCCATTTTTCTTCATAACCATGTCATTTAATCTCGCAAGTCTTAGAAAATTTAATGTACCAACCGCTATAATTACATCCATCTATAGGTTATGGGCCTGAGGCTGAGAGTAGTTAAATGACTTCTCCAAAGTTACACAGTCAGTAAGTGACAGAGCTTGAATATTTACCTATATCTCTCCACCTCTAAAACTGTATGTAATAATATTTTATATTGATTTTTTTACTTCAAACTTTCTCACAGATCCTTAGTACTAATCATTACATACAATGTGTAAGGTTTATTTTAAATGACATTTTTTGTGAACATTTCTAAGAGTGATGGACTTGAATAGGCTTCTTATCTGTTTGAGTTTCTGCACCTTGCTATTATGCATATAAAAAGACTTTTCATTAGAAATCAAATCCAGCCCTAACTTTCTTTAGCAGTAAACCTAAAATAGCTTTTTGAAAACTTCTTTACTATATCTCAATAACTTTGTCACCTGTTCTCTCATTTAAGCAGCCTTTCTACCATTTGATTCTAACACAGTCAGAAAGCAATCTGGAAGTACTGAACTAATTTTAAAATGTCCCCAGGATGCTGTTTTCCAAACCACCTGATTCCTTTTGTGTAGCTACTAGAGGCCTGGTGCACAGATTCGTGCACATTGAAAGTAAATTAATTAGAAGGTGGCTGTCTGGGTGGGACTGGGTGAGATGGGCCAGACATGCCCTGGAGCCAACCTCCCGCCGTCCCTCCCTGGCTGGCTGCACCTAGGGTAGCGCTGGGGCTTGAAGGGCATCTGCGGAGTGAGTGGGGTCCCTCTGGCAGGTGGGGTTTCTCGGCCTGGCCCCGGGGAATTGGGCCGAAACTGGCAGTCCAACATCCCCCAAAGGGTCCCGGAGTGCAAGAGGGCACTCTCCAAAGTTGCTGCTGCTCAGCAGCTCCTGTGTTGAGCATCTGTCCCCTAGTGGTCAGTGTGCATCATACCGACCAACCGGTTGGCTGGTCACTTAGCCTTTTATATATAAAGATTAAATTTGAAGGAAAAAAAACACGCACACATACAAAATCTGAAACCATTCCAGCCAACATTAAAATTGTAATAATATTCTACTTGCCTGGAATACGGCACAAGTACAAAAAAGAAGGAAACACTGTCAGACCCACAGTTGTCAAGGTGGGTGCCCTGCAGTTGGTTGACAAAAGTTGCTTTCCAGAGGAAAGAGAAAAAAAAAACTAGGACCACCAACTTCCCCTTCCCATTTCATTCCCAAGTCAGAGGAAGGAGGCCGTCCTTGACTCTAGGAATAGAGCTAAAATATGTAAAACTTAGTCCCATTTATATTTTGAAAAAAAAGAAAAACAAGAAGCAGTAACAGCTCACATGAAAATATCTCTTATCTTAAACACATGGAGTAAGAAAATAAATGCACAGATGTTGAAATGCCAAAAATAGATAGATAGATAGATAGATAGATAGATAGATAGATAGATAGATAGATAAAGCAAATAGTCTCTATTCTCTAGTCTAGGTTCAACCTGAGAATTTAGTTTTTGTGAATTATTCCCTTAGATCTTCTATAACATATCCCATCTAATTAACTTTTATCTATTCCCAATGAATATATTTAATTAACTCTAATCAGTATCTTTTAGATGAATTGTATAAATTTATATGAATACCATATTTATTTATTTTTGATCTCAGAAAATGTGTGTATTTATGCTATAGTCTCTTATCCACAAACAGTAGAAATCATAGAGGCATAGTAGAGACAGAGCATAATCACTGTTGCACACATACAAATAAGCCTCCAATCTGAAATATTGGAAATGGTCCAGAGAATGTAAGGAAGGCTTTCATTTAGAAATTAATCTGAACTAACTCACTGATATGCAAAGCAACATTAGAGAAAGCACCCCTAGAAGAAATTGCTAGGGGGGAACCACCTATACCTTCGATTTCACATTGAAATCTCAAGAGCTATATAAGGAGGAAACTACAGCATGAGAGCTTTTGTCTCCTTAGAAAAATATTTCATACATTGAAACATCATTAAGGATTACTGATGAGTCTTACACATGACATCAAAAGCACAATTCTTAAAATAAAAAATAAATTTATAAAAAGAAAGACCAAAGAAAGATGGAACAGGTTGCCTTAGAAGATCATGAGTTCTCAGGCCTTGGAAGTGTTCACGCACAAGTTCATCAAATACTTCTTGTGATATTAACCAAGCATCAGATGATTGGAAAGAATAGACTTGACCAACACCACTTTCCAATCCAAATTGCTTCAATTCTATAATAATATATTTAATAGGAATATAGGGAGGATTTAAAACATGTGGGTATAAAATAATTTTATCTAGAGAACTGACAGAAAGGGTTAAGTTAATAAAGCAAAGAGAATAGCATTGATGTTTCTTTTTAAAAATACATATATTTTTATTGATTTCAGAGAGGAAGGGAGAGAGAGATAGAAACATCAATGATGCGAATCATTGATCGGCTGCTTCCTGCACGCCCCCTACTGGTGATTGAGCCCCCAAACCGGGCATGTGCCCTTGATTGGAATCCAATCTGGTGGGGCCCTTCAGTCTGCAGGCCAACACTCTATCCTCTGAGCCAAACCGGCTAGGGTGCATTGATGTTCCTTTTGTGGCAATTTAAAAGAATAATTATATATCATTTATCATCTATTAAATTATCACTGATAAAAATAATTATGTTTTACACAAGGTAGGCAAGCTTAAGAGGAACCAGGCAGACTCATATACTGGGATGAAAATGCAAATCAAATAATTATGGGGGGACCATTATCAAAATTTAAAATATTCAGTTCTTTTATCCAGTAATTTTAAATCTAGGATTCTATCAACCACAAACATTTACAGTACTATTTATGAATATATGTACAAAAATGTTTCTGAAAAATAGAGAAAATAAAAAATGTAAATATAAATGCTCATCAAGAGAGGAAGGATTAAGTAAATTACGGTATATTGATATTAAATAATATTTTATACTTATTAAAAAGAATGAAATGTTTCTCTTTGCTATAGCAAGGATCAATTTCAAGGCCTATATTGTTCAGGGACAGAATAATAGATAATCTGATTCAATCTTAGTTTTTGTAACAACAAGCTACTATATATGTTTGGATTATTCTTTAAGGGTACATATTACACTGTTAACAAGAGAGAAGAGGATATTAAGGACAAGATTTTCACTTCTTGTGCATACTTAAGAATTGTCTAAATTATATTTGAGAAACATTTATAATTTTTGACACTTCTTTGGAAATCCATCACAACTTTAAAACCTATCATTTTTGTAACCATCATTTCCTGACTGATAATTCCCAAGGGTCCTGCAAATTGTCAGAATGAGGAACTATATGCATTCTTGAAAAAAAATTTTTTTTATTCCATTATCATTCCCTTGGGCCAAAAGTATTAATGCAAAGAAAAAAAATTATTATAAGAAGACAACTTAAATAGGGTGACACATTACCTTCTATTCCTTTTTTTGTATCTTCGTCACATCATTTCTATATGCTTTTAATAAATGTACTCCCGCCCGGCTGGTATGACTCATTAGTTGAGTGTCCACCCATGAACCAAGAGATCACTGGTTCAGTGCCTTGTCATGGCTCATGCCTGGGTTGTGGGCTCGATCCTCTGTAGGGGATGTGCAGGAGGCAGCCAATCGATAATGTTTTTCATCAGTGTTTATCTCTATCCCTCTCCCTTCCTCTCTCTAAAAATAATCAATAAAAATATATTTTTAAAAATGTACTCCCAAACATCAAAATGAGGAAAACAGAGAAAAATGGGATTCCAGTCTTACCCTTTTAAAAAATATTTAATTGATTTCAGAGAGGAAGGGAGAGGGAAAGAGTGACAGAAACATCAATGATGAGAGAGAATCATGGATCAGCTGCCTCTCACACACCCCCCCACGGGGTACTGAGCCCAAAACCCAGGCATGTGCCCTGACCAGGAAACCATGACCTCCTGGTTCACAGGTTGATGCTCAACCACTGACTCATGCTGGCTGGGCTTATCTTAATTAATAGTAATTTATGTGATCAAGATGGTGTCAAGAGGATCTTGAAAGGAGACCAGGAGAGAATCCTCCCAAAGTAGGTAATATTAATGTGAGGTCCCAGACACTTTTCTATTACTTCCTTGGACTCTTCTGTTGAACATGAACAGCATTTAGGTCAATCACGCCAGCTTCCCTTGGTGACTCACAAGGGATTATGTAAGTTATTGGTCATGCTGCAGAACTATGTAAATGCTTAAAATAAAACTTATTTCAGGGAATAGATTTTTTTGTTGTTGTTTTTCCAACTTCTTCATAATTTATATTTGGCTTTAACAAATATGAAAGGAAGATGAAACTATACAAGATTTTATTAAAGGCTTAATAGCAGATCAGACTTTCCTAATTCTCTGTAGTTACATCTTAAAATATCAAGTATCATGTCATGTAAATGAGATTTATTCTCCACAACAGTGTACTAGCTTGTTGCAGTGATGTCAACCACTCATTGGAATTCAGTCTCTCATTGTTTTCTGTTCTATCTGAAGAAGGGCTCTTTCACAATTAATCATCCCCTGCTGACCAATTTTTGTCCTAGTTCAACTATGGTACTTTCACAGTACCAATGTCAACCATTCAAGCCTGAGATGAGTAGTGTTAGCTCACCAGTATAAATAAGATTAGATGCTTTCCAATCAAATCAAGTCTCAGAAGAAGGAAGTTTTGATGAATGATTAAAATGTGAATGATCTAAACTAATTATTTCGGATTCTCTGCCTCCAGCTCTGGAATCCAACCATGTTTCTGGATCAGTTTTCTACAGTGTCCTCACACACTTTCACCTCAATATAGTCAATTAAAAAACCACATCCAGAGACATGGAAGCATGGAATAGACGGATGAATCTGAGGGGATATGGGGGTGGGGAGTAGGGGAAAGAGATTAACCAAAGAATTTAGATGCACGTATGCATAATCCATGGGCACAGACAATAGTGTGGTGAAGGCCTGGGGAGGGGGGGCGGGTGCAGGGTCGAGGGGGTCAGTGGTGGGGGGAGAAGGGGGACATCTGTAATACTTTCAACAATAAAGATAAACAAAATTTTTAAAAAAGAAAACCAAACAAACAAAATACCCTCAGTGACTCAAGCCATTCCCTTGTAATGAGAACCTAACGGTGGGAGCATGTGCAGACCAGGGGCTCACCATAGGTTTCCAATGTAGACAGTGGAGCCCTTTAGTGTCTGTTCTGCTCTGATACATCAGTCTGTTCTGCTATGGTTGTGTAAGGACTTTGACTTTTGAATCCTCTTTTTGGGGCTACTCTGCATTACTCTCAATTTTATTTCTGTGGTCCAATTTATATCAATTTTGTTCCCTTATACAAAAAAGAGCCTTTTCTCCTAGAGTCTTTGTGATTTTCTTCATTTCTCCTTTCCCTCTTTATTATTTGAGGGTATGATTAAATTTCTCAGTGCATTGGCCTCATTTCCTGGGACACATTGTTCAGATAATTTTTTCTGCCCAGACAAGTTCTTAGCCACAGATATTTCTTCCATGTTCACACGGTGGGCTCTGGACTGGAGAATTAATTTGCTTGGGTGCACATTGGCCTTGTCTTAAAATCAAAATGCCTCTCCCCCATCAATAGCCACTTTCCCCAATGTCAGGCATATAAAGAAGGCAGGTAATGTCATTTTTCCCTCAGTGCAATTGCTATTGGAAATCTGCAAATAGTGTTTAACAGTTAGTTGGCACCTACCAATGCCAAGTGCATATGTTATCTCACTTAGTCCTCCTACAAACTCTCTAAATGAATTCTGTCTTCTCCTAGATAATGAAACCCAAGCCCAGAGAGGTCACAGCTAGTAACTGGTAGAGCTGGAATTCAAGCTCGGGTCCCTAAATGTAAATCTTGCACTAATATTTCTTACCATGCTTCCCATATCCTGTCAAATATCAAAGGCACAGCAAGGATATAAAAGTTCAGTTTTTCTCTGTCTCTTCGAGCTTTGTGGTTTTATGGTAACCTTAACTCCTTATGGCTCAGCTTTTTCATGCATATAATAATTCATTTGATGGAGATATTTTTTTAAATTAGTGAAATTATGTTAAGAGATGAGCATGGAAATAAACTGTGGTGCTTTGGCCCAAAAAGAGTCAGAATACAACTAGTGAGAATTAATCAATAGATCCTAGGAAGAATCTAAGGAATGGTGTTTTCCCCTGGGAGTCTGTGTGATATTGAGAATAAATTTACAGTAGGTAGGAAATTAGATATAGCCTCCAAAAAAAGATAATGTGAACAGTAGATGTAAGTGGATCTGGTAGATATGAGGCTGTTTCAAATATCTCAAAACAAATTGTATATGTTTGATCTAATGACTACTATAGAGTATGTTGTCATTGACAGAAAGAGAGGTTTGTTTGGGGTTTTTTTTTTTAGGGAGAAAGCATCTTCTCAGTAGTATAAATCTTGATGAAAAACAGTGGGGGTGCAATGCTAACAGAAAAGCAGACATCCTGGCCTTAGGACTGATGATTATGAACTCTCCATCCATGTATAGCTAAAGAGTAACTCAGCTTGTTGCATCAATAGATATTTCTTCTCTTCATGTAATTATTTCCTTTTTCTCTCATAAAAAAACCCTTGCCTTCACCCTATAATTGGGGCACTATTTGGGCTTCTGTCTGAAACTGCTTTCTAAATGGCAATTATTTTTATACCAAATAAATGTTTGTTGCCTCTCATTTTGGATTTTTATTTTTAGGTTAACAACACTTATAGATAGATAAACACACGTGTAAGAATTTTCTTCTACTTATATGAGGAAAAGGAGGAAAGCTAAAAATAGTTCAAAGGAAATCAAGAAGCACCAATATATATGGAGTAAGTGAATTAAATTGAAAGGGATAAAAAACTCTCCCCTCCCCACAAAGGAATGAGAAGTCAATCAATACTCTACTGGACAAGGCAAAATGGGTGTGTCCAGGTCATCTACAACTTGCAGAGAGTTGCAAAGTCCTCAAAGAAAATGAAAGTCTGGAGTCTGATCACCCTAAAAGATGCACAGTATGCAGACAATGTGGACTTTTCAATTGAGCACGATATTGTTCTATAGTTTTAATATATTTTTATAGACACCAAAAGAAGTGGGTGAAGGAGGACATGCAAGTGGTAAAATCTTTGGTCAGGATGGAAAGAAATAATATCTCCTTGATCCCTCACTGGGAAAACCTGACAACCTTTGAAAAGGGATGTGTGGCAAAGAAGGAAACACAGAGGTGGTAGTTGGCTTGGAAATATACCAAAATACACCATTGATATCTAGTCATCTGACAGGTCAACTGTCATAATCCCAGTATGTGTACCAATGTATTATATCTGAATGGTTACTACTGGGTTTTTAGGTGCCCTGACATGAGCTTGCAAGTTTGAGCGTGATCCTTTTAAAGGAGGATAGAATCAACTGGAGACCAGACATGTCAAAAAATTGTTTACTTATCCAGGTGAATGGCCTCTTTACATACCTGGGAATTTCTGGCATTTACTCTAGAGCAGTGGTTCTCAACCTTCCTAATGCTGCGACCCTTTAATACAGTTCCTCATGTTGTGGTGACCCCCAACCATAAAATTATTTTCGTTGCTACTTCATAACTGTAATTTTGCTACTGTTGTGAATCGTCATGTAAATATCTGATATGCAGGATGTATTTTCATTGTTACAAATTGAACATAATTAAAGCATAGTGATTAATCACAAAAACAATCTGTAATTATATGTGTGTTTTCCGATGGTCTTAGGCGACCTCTGTGAAAGGGTCGTTTGACCCCCAAAGGGGTCGTGACCCACAGGTTGAGAACCGCTGCTCTAGAGGTAAGTGTCATGTTATCCCTGTGCTTTCTGGAATGCTGGACAGCTAGGTATGTAGCATTAGTGTGCTGTAAAAGTATTCAGATTCTAGGAGCAGCTTGTGAAGAGCTTCTCTATGACCTCATACAACATGTTCACTGCTGTTCTCTGGTGCACTGAAATGGAAAAAAGTAGGTAAAGCAAGAGGAATAAGGAGGAATGATCAAAAAGATTTACCACCGACCTAATTGCAATGTGACTGACAATTATAAAATTGGATGCTTTGCTCACATATTTTTAAAATTGTATTTTATTGTTGAGCGTGTGATGGATATTCCCCATTTTCCCACCTTTGGCCCTTCCATCCATTTCCCATCCCTCGGCCTTCTTCTTGCTCACATATTTTTTATGTAGACTTGACATACTAAATATATAGTCATTATGTACATTAAATATATACATTGACTGATACGGGTACTCAAGTGGCACTGATGATAGTACTTGGACTTCTGGATTTGGTGTTGTAAGAAGTGGATCTATATCTGGGCTTTAAGACTTATTTTTGTTTGGTCACAACTGAGTTATTTATTGTCCTCTGCATCTCTGAAGGGGAATTAATTAATAATTTTACATACCGCACAGAATTTTGGGATGTAACTGAGATCAGTGCATCTTGTAACATGTAAACCCCTAGTAAATCTTAATTACTGTTGTTATTGAAAAATAAAATAAGATGTTCAAAACAACCAAATCAAACTTAGAGGGTAATATAATAATAATCAATGTGAAAAGTTTGATTATAAATTCTATAAAACCCCCCATAATGTTTGCACACTTCTGCATCGTATTAGTTTGTAAACCATCATGCCCTTCCTTGACATTAAGAGTGATTAACAATAATTTACAGCTTGTATTATACTTTAACCTCCCTGTTGTTATTTATTATACATATTACTCTCTGCGCTGTTAGTACCTAAAATAAACACGTCAAACATCTCATAATATTACCTTGCCTAGAGTTGTGTTTTATAGAAACATCACCAAGATATTTTAGCATATAACTGCCATGTCTATGATACAAATGGTACCTAAAAAAATGAGCCTTTCAGAGCCAAGATTGTGCTTCACTGAATACAGCAAAATTTCTATTTTAGAAAAGGAAAATTACCCCTCAAAGCACAGGAATCAAGGCCAGGCACAGAAACCGGGATGCAAAATGAAAGCTCTAAAGAAGGACTGCTTTTTCGACATCCCAAGGAATCTGATATATGAGGACTACTTATTCTTGATTTTTTAAAGCATCAGAGGAGAAATCAACTTGAAAGGATTAAAAAAAAAAAATTCCTATTTAAGCTTTTTCTCTTGAGTTCCACAGCAGCTTATCCCAAAATGTGCTCCAGTGCACAATAGATCCCGGAGCTCTGATGGTGGGGGGAAAAAAAAAAGTGAGGGTTCTGTTTTTAAATAAAGATCCAACACTCTAATTTTTCTCAGAGCTTAACAACTATTAGCATTTTTTAAGGATCTGCAAAATCATACAATAAAGAAAATCATTTAACTTTATTCTGCCCAGTGTTTCCTAAGGTGCATTTGGCCTCGGAAAGGTTTTGTTGCTTACCATTGACTATGACCGCAATTTGGGGATCTCTGCATTCCTGAAAAATCATCCATAAAATGTGAAAAAGAAAAAGAGTGACCCCAGGAGTAAGCATGTCAGAAATGCAGGCTGCAGAATTTGATAGGCAGAGCTATTGAGACCTAACACCAAAAAGACGCAGATACAAGATGTTCCAATTTTCAGAGTTTTTCTGAACAAAATCTCTGCAGAGATATTAAAAAATCCATCAAGAGGAAACACATGCAGTTATGTATGTATGTGCACAAGTCATGTATGTATGAGAGGCAAAATGATCTCTTATAACTGTACCCTCAGTTGCTGGCAAAGAAGGCTTCACCCATTTTCTATGCAGCCTTTTTAAAAGATGACACATTGGGTCCATTTCATGTTCAATTGTTTACCGGTGTTTCACGGACTTACGTAGCCTTGGTGCAGAGAAGCAATATTGCTTTCAGTCTTTTTGCCACTTTCCAGTTCAACAAGTAATCGAAAATGCGCGATTGCATTAAGTATGCGAGTTCATGTTTGGCAACCCACCCAACTCCTTTCCTCTCCTCATTACCCAGACAGCTTGATCCTCTCTCATGGCCTGAATCTATTTCCTCATCCAGGAGGGATTAAGGAAGATCTTTTTCAATTCTCGGGGTGCTCAGTATTGAGTAAAATATGCTGCTGATTCTGCCCAAACAGAACCCATGTCCAGCTCTCTCAGCTGGAATATCAGCTTATTCTATAAAAATCTGAAAATGAATCTCCACCTGAGATCACAGTTCTTGTTTCTGGGTCCTCACTCTGTCCCTTGGGCCTGCGTCTTGTCCCTGTGAGCACGTATAGGCTGCTGTGTCTAGAATGGCAGCATAAGTGGGGGCTTTTCCCAAGGGCCCCAGCGGAAGCTTGGGTTCTAGACCTGGGGATAGAGTCACAGCAGGCCCTGGCCACAAGGCTGGTTGGATTCTTATCCTCTAAAATCCCAACACATAGAGAAATAGTCTCAGAATCTTGTTTGAGGCTGAGCCCACAGAAGGGGATAGTGGGGTGTCTATGGAGGTAGAGGTTTCAAAGGCAAGGGGCTGGTAAATCTTGATCTTTCTACTTCTCCATTTGCTGCTAACCTGGAAACTTTGCCCCTACCTACAACTGGGAACCCAAGCCTATGGCAGCAAAGCGGAGTGTAAAAATAAGTACAGGAATCAGATCATCCAAGTCGTTTAAACTACCAGATAATAATGTAATAATGGCTAGGAAATGGCGGAACAAGGATGTCAGGATTTGGTCCTGAGGTACCTTGGATTTCTGTTACAGATCCTCCCCTCCCTCCCCCCAGGCATCTTTTCAGATCAGTAATTCCCCACGACTGCCCTCTACCTTAGCCACAGTCAGCATTAATAAATTGTATTAGTAGCTTTTTGTTCTAGTTCTGCATGGAGCCATTTCAAAGATACGATTCCTATCCAAAAGAGTTGCTGTAAAACCCCAGATTTCCAACAAAATAAAATGGGAAGCCTGTTCGGCTACTTGCCCTTGCATTGAACCCTTGGTTTGCGCGTCTGAGCTAATTTTTCTGTCAAGATTAGTAAGGACCTACAATCCAATGCCTGTTACTGTCTATATTTCACAACAATCTATCGGTAGTTTTAAATTAATACGTTATCTCATACTCATTAAATTTTACAGTATGTCTATAGAAGTTCCTTTGGAACATTCTAATTTTTTCTTTCAAAGAATTTTGTGGCAAAATTCTAGCCTTGAGAACTTGTGTGCCTTTATTTATAACAGAAGTAAGACATTTGCGAATTTTTAAGGCATCTCACTAGGACCCTTGAGAGGAATAAGAGGAGTGTGGACACAGTGGTGCTGGCCCTCCATCTGGGGCAGCTTTATCTGCTCCTACGTACTGAATAATATGTGATGCTCAGGGCAGCACCACGGCGCCTTCCTGTGAGCATGTTCTGTTGAAAGTGCTACCAAAGAAGGGTCACTAACGGTCCAAAGGAGGCCAGCGTTCATGTGAAAACTTGAACCTCCTTAGAAGTGTAGTTGATCACATTCAATTTGTTCAGGAGCAATAACTGTCTTGTTTCCTCAGTAGTTCAACCCCCGTTTAGCTCATGCAACGCTTAGCCCTGGTTAGGTAAGCTAAAATTTCAATTTCCTTTCTTCTCTGATAATCGCAGGGACTTTCGTGCTTTACTAGGGAGAAAAGTCTTGAGGTTGAATCCCAGACAAGTGACCAGGGAGCCGAATAGCCAGCTGATACCTGTTCATGGCTTTATCCTGTCATCTGGTTTTAAATATACTTAGTATCATGTTCTACACACTGCCAAGCAAAATGCTTTCCAACCCGCCTTCTGTTCGACTGCCTCCTCACCCATCACCAATGTGCTGGGTTCTCAGACTTGATGCAGACCCCTGGGTTCTCAGATGCAGACAAATTGGTTTTCCTGTGGGTAGGGCTTATTTTATCACCTGATTTGGCTCTTATGGCCTGAATAGTCTGTAGTTCCAGCCATGTTTTCCTTCCTTCCTTCCTTCCTTCCTTCCTTCCTTCCTTCCTTCCTTCCTTCCTTTCTTTCTTTCTTTCTTTCTTTCTCTCAAAATTTTTTTCTTAATCTTCACCCAAGGATATGTTTTTTAAATTGATTTTAGGGAGAAAGAGAGAGAGAGAGAAACATTGATGCAAGCCAGAAACATCAAACAGTTGCCTCTTGTACATACCTCACGGGGGACGGAAACCACAGCCTGGATATGTTCCCCGACCAGAATGGGACTGAGACCTTTTAGTGCACAGGGTTATGCTCCCACCAACGAAGCCATACTAGCCAGGGCCCGGCCATGCTTTCTTTAATCCACCATTTTGCTAAAAACAGCCTTAGTTATCATTAGAAATAAGTAGCAAGGACAAATTTGTATATTTGAGGTTGAAGAGACTTCTTGGACTTAGTAACTTTGGAAAAGTATGAAAAAGATTGAAATCACCCACTCTTTATTATTTCGTGCACCCAACATAGATGTGTCGAATACTCATGCTCTGCCAGTCACTATGGCAGGCACTAAAGACACAGTGTCCAATGAGGCAGCCTGCGTGGTGCTTACGGACCAGTTTAAATCTACCACATGCTTCCTATTCAGTAAAGCTAGCCCACTTGGGCCAGTCACTTCATCACCTAAGCCCTCATTTCCTTTTTTTGTTTAATCTGGTAAAATAAAGAGGTTAAAGTAGATTGTAGCAATGATTTTCTTCAGCATATTTTTTCTTCTAAAAAAAATTAATTCACAATCAGAGTAAATGATGTAAACTATAGATCCTTCCACAGCCATCTTGCCAGGGAGCCCAAAGCAGACTTGGTTCTAATAAACAATCAGTCCTTTCGCAAACATAGATGTAAAGGTCAAGATTCTCCAGTGGTGACAAGTAAATCAGAGCGCCGCTAAGCCACAGGAGAGAATATTATTTTAATTTCACTTATTAGTGCATTCCTATAAGAACTTTAACAAGTTAAATAAGAATTTTAAATAAGAACTTTAACAAGTTACCTTTATGTAAGTCATGAAGTTAAGAGCTAAACAGTTACTGAATCCAAGTTCATACAATTTTTCTATATTTTAGCAGCTGAGAAGCACATTTTGAAAGCAGGTTCACATCATCTCTCACATTGTATGATTGTATTTTCACTTGTATGAATAGCCGGCACAATACACCCTTCAAATATAGATTTTTAAAAGGTATGCTCACGGGACCCTTACGAGTAGCCTTCCCTTCTCATAAGATTAGCTGTCCCTACTCAATGAATAGCTATTATGTGTCAATAATAGCTAATCATTTTTTACATAAAATGTACATAATAGCTAATCATGTTTTACATAAAAACATACAAAATAGCTAATTATTTTTTCCTGTAATCGGGCCCGCAAGAAGCTACTGCTAAATATCCATCCACAGAGTGTTAGAAATTTAATAATCAGTATAATTGCTAACCTTACAGAAATACATAAGCTAGGGAAGTTCCCTGGATGCTGGAAAGATAAATTGAGGATAACTGCAGATGGCAACGTTTAGAAAAATTGAAGAGGGAAAAAAATTTTAAAATAAGATAAAAGCAAGGAACCTTGAGAAGAATCATCCACTGGATAAACCACTCATGTTTTCTTCCAAAAAAAACATAGATATCAGTGCTCTCCTAATCTTTACTAGGACCTGGATAATCATTGATGTTTATTATCAGAGAGGAAGGTTGACAAGTAATGAGTCAGTTATAGTAAGATCTGATTAGAGCCTAGTGCACGCCATAGACTACAGTAGATACTCAGTGAACACCTGGTGAATGGGTACATGAATTTCAGGAGGAGCTGTGGGTGCCGTACAAAAGTCATATTATCATTTTAAATGGTGGGTTTGACGTACTCAAATGGCAATGTGAAACAGGCAGCTGGATTTGTAGTGCAGTTACAGGGGAGATCTGACCTGCAGGTATTCAAGTCACCACTCCGAGCAATTGAAGACACTCCTAACACTTAACTCTCATTAACTGCACTGAAAGACTTGGGGTTGATAGACAATTAAAAAGAAACGGATAATGCTCAGTAAGTTCTAGAGAGACTAAATGAAGTCATTAGGTCAGAGAGTGGTATGGACGTACTATAAACTCTAGATAATAAAGAGGAATTCCAAATACAACAAAGATGACAAACTTTTAAAAATGTTTGTCTAGGTATCCTATGGAGAACATCATCTTCTCAAATGTAACATTCTAAGATTTTCAAAATAAGATAGAATTAAAAGGAAAGCAAAAGCATATTTTAATTCTTTTAAAGTATTGCACAATTTTTTAAAAATTATGCCTGGCCTATTTAATTCAAATTTTAATATAATTATGTGTTATTATCCATATAATGGCCTGAATCCCAGAGATGAGGAGTATAGTAGCACCCATTAAAGACTTGTATCACAATGAGTAAGTGAATGGCTCAGTTTCTTACTGAATTTGGAGTAAATGTATGTGAACCAATGTATTTTGTGATCTTATACCAAAGCCTATGTACTTGAAGGCCTCCGAATTCTAATATTCTAAAGTTTAAATTTGTACCTATTCTACTGAAGATATTTTCCAAAATTAAAAATGTCAATGAGTCAGTATTTTAGATCTTTCAATCTAAAAAATAATTTTCCTGTTCTATCTGACTTGTGATCATAGAAATATTTTTAATGAGGAATTGCAAGAGATAGAAGGAGACATAATTATTGGTTTAATTATTTCTACTCCTACTTGGAATATTCTGTTCATGGATTAACTTCATTTGAATGGTGCGTTTCATTGTTTTTGCCGTAGCCGTGTCTGACTTTCATGCAGAAAGTATTAATCCACAGTTAGAAATGAAATGATACATAAGAATCGCATCAAATACCCTTTATCACTTCTCAATGAGAGTGACCTTAACAGCAAATTTTAAAATGGTTCCCAGCTCCAATCTCCCTAAGCAAACTATTATAAACTGTAGTCTCTCCTGAGAACCTTTGTTTTTTAATTATTTTTTCCCCTCTAGTGGTAGAAAGAAAACCTGTTGTTTTTTGGTTTGGATTTTGTTTCCCATGCAATATGCTTTGCTTCCAATGATTCTCTAAGGTAGAATCCCTCTCACTTTCCTGACCGAATTTGTTTTAAGCATAATAGGATATTTACCCTAGAGAGCTGTCCATGTAATTTTGGATATCCTAGGGTGTTTCCAATGTTCAGTATATATAAGCAGGAAAAAAATCACAGCAAAACCAGTTTCTGCCTTTGCTTTCCCTAACTACCTACCTGGTTCTCTTGCACGTCTGTATTTCCTGCTCCCTGGCATTTATTTCTGTCCCCACTCCAGGGTAGATTGAGGTTAGCTGTACATTCTTTGTCATTCTCCCCAATGAGAGGTGGACTTTATTTCCCCTCTGAATCCAGCTGGCCTTGTAATTGCTCAACAATAGAATGTGATGGAAAGGACACCATGCCAGTTCTAAGCCTGTCCTTTAAGAGCATGGCGGATTCTACCTCCTCCCTCTTGGAACACTCACTCCTGGGATACTTCATCTCAGTATCCAGTTACCATATGATGAGACACTGAAGACACATGGAAGCCATCTGTAAATACCCCAGTTGATAGCCCCAGGGAGCACCCACTTAAGAGCCAGTGTTAACTTCCCACCACATGAATAAGAAATCGTGGACATTGTATTCAGTAGACTCCTCATATGACTACATTCACCATCAATCTCAAGACCCATCCAGCTGAGCCCAGGAAAGCCACAGAATCACATAAGAAATAAAGAGTATATGTTTTATTTTTTTTAAATATATTTTTATTTATTTCAAAAAAGAAGGGAGAGGGAGAGAGAGAGAAACATCAATGATGAGAGAGAATCATTGACTGGCTGCCTCCTGCATGCCCCACACTGGGGGTCAAGCCTGCAACCTGGGCATGTGCCCTGATGAGCAATCGAACGGTGAACTTCTGGTTCACAGGTCGACGCTCAACTGCTGAGCCATACTGGCCAGGCCAAAGAGTATATGTTTTAAATAGTGTACTTTAAAATAAACCAAAATACAACTTCTTGCATTTCAACAGAGATGTCCTAAGTAAAGAATTGGGGTTATGCCAACTAAATAAAGTAAATGACTTAAAAGATAAAATGACACAATGAAGCAATTAATCAAGATGATCGGTCTGATTGGCAGTGACCTTGAAAGCTTTCATGAAGGCTTCAAAGTGACATCAATTAGGGATACAAGAGGCAGAAAGAAATGGTTTCTCTGTATTAAATGTGAAAATGTTTTAACAAGAGGATAATTCAAGTGGACAGAAAATGAATTCAGAAAGAAGACTTGGGTCATACAATTAGCTATCAGGGAATCAAGTCTACTCATCTGAGAAAATCTTTCATGATGATATGACAAAAAGTCCGTATTCTCTGTTGTTTCTAAGTATAAAAAGTTCTTATAACCTAATTTCCTAATGAAGATGATTTGAAGATAATGCCTAAATTATGATTTCTTTGCAATGTTGTTTTAGACATGGGTTAGTGATAGTCATAATGCAAATAAGAATACAATATGTAATGTGACTAAATAATAAGGACCAAGGAAGAGTGAGCATTTATTATGAGGTCCTCAAGGACTCAGAGCCTGCCCCTTAAGCAGGTTAGAAATTTGCAAGGAAATAGTCATATTCACAAGCTTTTCTATGCAGGGTAGATGTTGATATGTTCTGCAAAATACAAACACAGGGCTATGGCAATTCAAACAGAGGGCGTTCACATTGGTAACAATTCTTCATTGGGGGTAAAGACACTTGAGTGGGGTTTGAGTTGAGCTGAGCAGTCAGTGCAGGCCCGGTGTGGGCCTGCCTGCTGGGTCTTGATGCTGGTTCACGGCGTACAAGGTAGGGCACAGGAGCAAATTGTGTGAGAGGAGCCGGGCAGTCTGCAATGCGAGTTTTGAGGTAACAAATTCCAACTGGTTTTTCAACTTAAGGCCTCGGTGATAAAGGAGGGTCATGGTACAAGAAGAAAAGGAAGAATTGAAGAAGTAAATAAGGAATATAGGAGTAAGGTGATTAAAGGAGATCTAGATAAAAATAAAGGATAGACATTTGTGGAGGCTTCTCATTGGATCCTTACGTGGGTTTACATCACTGAGCCGTGAGTATTTAAAGTTTACAGAGGATTTGTTTGTTGATATGTTTTCAACCATAAACTCAAATAGTGTATAATCACCATTTCTTGTCTGTCCATTTCTTTAAAATGTTCATTATCTAATCCCAAAAGATCAGTTAGGAAGAAAAAAAGATTACAAATATTTCTGGTGCCCTTGACCTTGATTGTAGTTCAACTTAAGATATGACTTCCATTGACCTGTGGTGGCGTCCTCTAGGTCATTTTGTCTTTTAAATGTTGTATATTGTCTTTTTGAAACAGGGAGCAGGATGCTGAACTCTTCCCCTCTAATCATCCTATTCCCAGCTAATGTGCCTGCTCAGATTCACAGGAGTGCTCAAGCTGGTCACAGTGGTGACGCAATGGCTTTCTGTGAATAACTTCAGGCTCCCTGGGAAGGCATTGCATGACCTTACATGCCATCTGCCGAGCCATCTGTGTCTCCTAAATAAAAACAGTAGTCCCTGCTAACTAATATGTGCCATGCATTCCACAAACATGTATTAAGTGCCTGCTATGTGGAAGACAGCTCTGCCAGGTGCTGTGGCTTAAAAGTCTCACAGGGAAGAGCAATATGAAAGCAAGTAAGCACAGAGCGGTTTCATAAGCAATACGTAGAAGTATGTGCAAATTCTAAGGAAAGAATCGGCACTTTGGAAAGAACATGCATAAAGAATTTATGTTAAACTGTGTACATGCTAATAAGCATTTAATAGTGATACAGTGTTTTAAATGGCCTTTCGTCAGGTAATTATATTGCTCACAAAATGAATGAAGGCACAATGCTTTCAGCTTGGGAAGCAGTGCCTATTTTTCATCCTTAAATGAACAGACGCCAGGGAGGGAAAGATGGATGGGCTTGGTAAGGGAAAGTGGGGCTCTTAAGAGAAGCAGTGCTTCTTGTTACATTTATAGCCATTGATATTCTTTCATTTTCTTTCTACTTCTATGTGTTAGGCTATATTTATATTGAAAGAAAAAGGCCCCTGTGTGTAAAAATGGGAAGAATACTCCTCGCACACTCCTTGCTATGCCAGTTATGTTTCAGACTCTGATATTTATAGTTTTACATTGATGGCGCACTTACTATGTGTCAGATACCGGACCGTATTATGGAGGTAATATCATTTAATCTCGGATAGGAACTCTTTGATGTAACTATTAGTATTCCTATGTCCATCAGTAAACTGAGGCGCAGAGAAATTTAATAATGTAGGAGTTGGGGACTCACAGGAAACAGTTGACATATTAAAAAAGCATGATTTCCCAAGGTGGAAATGGGTAAGGAAATGTACAAGGGATGGGAAAGTATATGGAAAGGACAAGCAACAATAGCAACAGGAACATGCAACAGCAGGGAGACTACCGCACCTGGGCCCAAAGGGACAGGGGAGAGGCGCCCGGGACTAGAGCCACATGACGGCTTGAGTGAAGAAAGGCCATCCTATGGGAGCTACAACAGCAGAGGAAGGCAACCATAGGCAGAACCACAGGGAATGGGGGTCGTCTACAGGGAAGGGGGGCTAATACCCCTACCTCTCTATTGTCTCTCCTCCCCTCCCCAGCCCCAGTCTCCTGCAGATGCCTCCCTTTGGCCACACCCACCACTAACAGGAGGAAAGGGAGCTCAGGAGATGCATTCTGCAGTTCTCAGCACAGAGAGAGTAAGGGGTTGAGGGAGGAGAGGACACACAGAATAGCCCACATAGATAACGTGCCCAAAGTCACACAGAGAGTAAGAGGCAGCTTCTGTGAACTGTTAGCTTGTACTTCAAAGAGCATGTGCTTTCCAACTGCGATCAGTCATTTTCCTATAAATTATATTAATTACTATTTCAGAGATAACATACTCTATAAAACTAAGATTTTTTTGAAAAAATGATACCCTTTATAAAATCATAAGATTTTGGTTTACAAACAAAAGAATTTCTATCAGTCAGGGCTACTCTAAGATTACCTTGATAGGTACTGAGATGAAGGCATTCAAGTCTGATCTCTGATTTAAGTAAAGCAAGCCAAGGATGTGAGGAATGATAACTTCATTAGCTGAGTCTAATGAAAAAGAAATATATTGAAAAACGGAAAATGCATCTGTTTCTGAGAACAAGAGGCTGGTTGCATGCAAAAGGAGCCACAATAGTCAAGTTGGTCTGCCTTAGAGTCCTCGCTAAGCAGTTGCCACAAAAGCAGAGCCAGAAATACACATCAAATGCTCATGTGATTTAGTGAACTAGCTCCTGTTGGAGGTTTACAAATAATGTTGGCTAAAGGGATCAATTTGGCAGCAATGTGATTGCCTCCTTCTGATTCCATTTGGTTTACCTCTATGAGGATTTTTTGGTAGCCGATTTTTCTTGTGCCTTTCTTGAAATAAAAAAAAATTGTGGAGATGTGGGAATTGCTGAAAATTGTTATTGGAGGATTTGCTTGGGAGGGAGGGAGGGAGAGAGAGAGAGAAAGAGAGAGAGAAAGGGAAAGAGAATATGAACAAACAGATAAAGAAAGGCATTTGACACAGTGATTTGGATACCATAGACATTTAAATGCTGTTATTTTGATACTGAAATTCTGAAAGATAAAAACCCAAACTCTTTAGAACCAACAAAAAAACAGTATAAGCGTTTACAATTCCATTCATTATTTAACATGAAACTGTGTATGCTTCTTATATTCATTCTAGTTGTCACTGGTCATTAGTATGACCATTATCATCTTTAGTCTAATGAAAAGGGAAAGAATGAATAAACTGCCACCAGAATTAGACTAGGTCTACCTGTTGTTCACTTTCATGGCATGATTTTTTTCCCTTTTAGTATATATCAAGATTGAATTTAGTAATTATTCATGAAATGCCTATGTCTCTTGTATTAAGTTTGAAGCTCTAGGATGGTAGACTTTTCTACTGCCATAGCCCTAGCACCTAGCACATACTAGGTCCTCCACTATTTGCGAATGAATGAATGACAGGGGAAGTGTCAGGAGCAGGCATATCAGTGATAAAGAGAAGGGAGGTCAGGACTGATGTGCTGCTGAGGAATAAGGTGAAGGTCAGATGTGGGTTCAAGGACCAGGAGTAGAGTTCAGTGACAGGATGAGGGGTATGTTATACATGACTAGATAACATAAAATAAAATGGAACACTTACACATTTATTTTAGAGTCATTTATTTTTAGACTCCAAGAATATATTAAGCCACATTTTTCACATTTTCAGTTCCATATTCTGAAGCATATTTTTATATTGCCTGTGTTGAAATGCCTGATAGCATTTTCTGGTAGGATGTTTCTACTTGAGGGTATTCATTTTGTGATAATTCATTAAGCTGTTCGATTTTAATGTGTACTTTCTGCCACATTGTATTATATACTTCAGCATAAATTTTACTTTAAAAGATGTTGATACTTAATTAACATGTACCCATTGATAGCGAGTCCTTTGCAAAGCTATGGACTTCTTATTCAAATTTAAGTCTTTAAAGAAAGACCATCCATCCTTGAATTCCACGAGTTAGAAGTGTTCCAGTAGTTTATTACTTATTTCAATGTGATGTTTATTTGGCCCAGTACCTAAGAAAACCTTGAGCCTCCTATTTAAAGATCCTCCCAGCTCCAGCACTCTGAGTCATCTTTCTTTGCAGCTGGCATATGGCAATAGACAAGGCCGGCCATCCAAGGGGCACAGGCAGCATCGTGCCTGGGGCCCTATTCCCTTTTGGGGTTCACAAAAATGTTTGATTTTTTTTCATCAGTAGAATAAAAAAAGAATGTCCATGTTGAAGCATACATTTTAGTATATAATATTGACATGTTTTTCTTTATAACACTCTAAAAAATACTTTTATGGAGAAAGAGACCAATAAAGCCAGTGCCTAGCACCCACAAAAGTCATAATGTTAGCCTCAGGGATGAAATGAAGAAGCTAGACCAGGCCTATTATTCTGAAGCAAGTTATGCTCTTAGAGGGATGAAATCCACTGGGTCTTGTCCAAATTAGGTCACACATCAACCTAGCCTGTACTGGCGATTTTTCTTTTATGTAACTGTAAATCAGCCTGCCTTTTTTAATACAAAATTTCAGCAAAGACTGCGACTTCTACTTTATTGAAACCTTTAAAAGCTTACAGAGCTAAGGAGTGAACTTGCCCTGATGCCGCAGCAGAGAAGAATGCCTAGAAAATGCACTAACCAGAGTTCTCTTTCTGATTTATTTCAGCTGTTACTTTCCCTTTTTCTTTATATCTCAGCTACATTTTCCCTATTAGTAAAATATATGTTTGAGTTTATAGACATATATTTGTGAGCTCCATACACATGGCAATTTCAGTTAGCCCATTTAAAAAAATGTTCAGGTCATTTTTGTTTATCTGTCTTAAATTATAGTTGACATACAATATTATATTAGTTTCAGGTGTACAACATAGTGATTCAAAATTTATGTATCTTACTATGTGCTCCTCTCACTGAGTGTAGTACCGCCTGTGGCTGTACAAAGTTACCACCCTAGTATTGACTATCTTCCCCTTCACCTTTTTCACCAGTCACCTATCCCCTTTCCCCTCTGGCAATCATCAGTTTGTCCTTTGTTTCTATGAGTTCGTTTTAATTTTGTTTTGTTTATCCTTATTTTTTAAAATTCCACATGTAAGTAGTATGATACTTTGTCTTTCTCTGTCTGGCTTATTTCACTTGAGTAATACCCTCTAGGGGGGTCATCTGTGTTGTCATAAATGGCAGGATTCAATTTTTTTAATTGCATGTATATATATATACATATATATACGAATATATGTGTGTGTGTGTGTATATATATATATATATATATACATATATACATATATAGTCATCTATGAAATCCATTTTTAAAGTGTGGCTGTGATAACTCGCCCTCTGTCTCTCTCTTGCCTTGTCCTACTGCCACTGGAGGAAAGGTATAACTCTCTGCTGTAATGGCCTAAACAAGGGTAGCAAATAAAAACAAAGGCTAGGCACAGGGTCCAGCAGGATGTCAAGTAGAAGTCATAAATCACTAGCATAACTGAAAGATATTTCTCATCAAATATTCATTCAACCTTCACTCAAAAATATTAATATTTTAGTGCTTTCAGTGTGCTAGGAATAGTAATTAAGTCCATAGGTTTGGAAAATTTTCAACACCTGGTTTATTTCCTACACTAAAAACCTGCTAAAAGTAAAGGCCAATCAAAAGTCCTAGGAGATTACACATAGTTGAAGGTAGAGACAGCTATTTTGAGAAGACACAGTGTTACTCAGCAACTGGCAAATTAACAAGGCACGCCAAGCTGAGAAAGGTTTACTTACTATGGACAATTTTGTATAGCCTAAAATAATCGTAAATTGCTTTAAACCAGTAGATAGTGCCCGAGAGCATTAGAGATGGGATGTCTGAATGGTTAACATTGCCATAAAGATATGGAATGAAGTAGATGGAAAATCTAGGACATGGTACAATTATAAAATGGGCTTCGATAACTGGCTGGTGCTGTTTAATATGCAATTACTGCAGAGATGGCTTTTAAATGGAATTATAATTATAGAATAAGTAATTTCTTTCCCATATAATGTAGACATCCCATTCTTCCTTTTAAATGCAAGATATCCATTTTTAACTTAATCTTAATTTGGGTCCCAAAATTTACAACTGTGCACATGCTTTTGAATATTTAAAAATTATTTTTCCAGACTTGTCAATATCTTCAAACTTAGACGCCCAGAGGAGTATGTCTGTAGTCTCACCAGACCTAACCTTGAAATATACATACATGTTTATATCTATTTCACAATTACTCTTCCCTTCCCCTAAGGTCATTTTGATGGTCTTAAGTCTGCATTGGTCCTTGGAAATGCTGACTGGCCTTCTCCAGGCTCCCAAAGCATCTTCTGAATTTGGCTCCATATTTTCGCCTGGCGGGACAAGTTTGAATTCCGTGACTCAAACTTTAATGAGAACAAATTAGCTTTCTGGTGTTCATATTTTCGTAGTTTTAATTATTCATATTAATGAAAGTGCTAGCTCAAGGAAAAGCTTATAAAGAAGATAGATACATTTCTTGAACAAAACAGAAACTTAAGGAGCACGGCAAAGTCAGTGCTATAGATATCTAGTTAATTTGACTCTAATTAAACAAGCAGGCTTTTAAGATAGGACGCAATCTTGGGTGCTTCTTTCTCTTGAAAAAAACTGGTAGAGCCCAGTGAGGTTCCCCCTTCCTCTGGTCTAGCACCTACTGAAAACAGAGAGCAAAGAGTAGCCTTTGGGAATGTAATTCAAGTCAGAGGAAGAAGAAGACTGTTTCAGCATCACAGGAGATAATCCTGAGTGCTGGAGGTTTGATTATTTGGGCAGTAAGATTCAATGATCCCTGCCCCATCCTACCTTCTTCACCCAAAGTGGAACAGAACGGAACAAAGTGACAGGAAAATACATCAGAGGCTGAGGAGAAATGTGGAAATCTGGGAAAGAGAAACAGAGTATTAATGGATGAAAGAGGGAGGAGGAAAAAAAGAGTCCAAAAAGGTGGGCTTGTTTCTTTGGAGTAGCAAGAGGTATCTAGTACCTTTTCCAAAAGACCCTGACCTTCTGGTGCTATGAGAATAATTTGAAAAGATCCAAGGGGCACTTCCAGACTCCGCAGCATCTTTTCCCCTCCTCACCCAGGCCGCACGACTCCTGTGCACCCGGGGTGGGTTGGAAATGTGCTTCTGGAGCCTGAATTAAATCTCTGTATAGTCTTCTAGCCTTCATGAGTGTGCATAACTGGCGACAGGAAAGGTGGTTTAATAATGGACCCTTCCAGCACTCCCTTTCCATTTTTTAAAAAATATATTTTATTGAATTTTTACAGAGAAGAAGGGAGAGGGATAGAGAGCTAGAAACATCGATGAGAGAGATCGATCAGCTGCCTCCTGCACAGCCCCCAGTAGGGATGTGCCCGCAACCAAGGTACATGCCCTCGACCAGAATCGAACCCGGGACCCTTGAGTCCGCAGGCCGATGCTCCATCCACTGAGCCAAACTGGTTCGGCACTCCCTTTCCATTTTAAGGGGTAATGCTAAGGGAAATAATCCCAATGCCATCAGCCTAAGGGTAAGGACAAATAGCCCGATTTTCTTCTCTCCATGTACAATATCAAGTCTTTCTGGAAAGACGTTAGTCCTGTGCCAGAGTCCGGGTATTTAGTAGAAAATAGATAAATATAATTGAAATGGAATTTTTGGACTGGAACACTTGGTGTTCCCCCTGGCAGGATGGTTCCCTGGCTCTTTGTTGGAGTTGAAGAATGAATCCACGGGTGGAAGGTGGTATAGCAAAGGTGGAATTTATTGAAGAACAAGTACAGATTCCCACGTGGGGAGGGGGAAAGAATCGAGTCCCACCGAGTCCCTGGTTCCACGGTTTATAAAGGCTGTAGATCTTTGCACCTTGATATCCCCTCTCATTGGTCACTATTCCCTTAGTCTGGTTACTATAGTAACTACTGAGCTCAAAGGTTGAACCTCACATGGGACTGTGTGAAGTTTTCCTGCCCTCCTTCCTTATTGTTTTCCTATTCCCTTTGGGTTTTCTTCCCCCTCTGAATGAGGGGTTTCCTTCCCTTTATTTTGTAAATATAGACCTTCTGCTGTTCCCAGCTCCCTCATTCTATGGAAATGGATCTGCTGCAGCTTTATATTCTATGGAAATACACCTTCTGCTGCTCT
Organism: Myotis yumanensis; assembly: GCF_028538775.1. Lineage (NCBI taxonomy): Eukaryota > Metazoa > Chordata > Mammalia > Chiroptera > Vespertilionidae > Myotis > Myotis yumanensis. The sequence goes on along the minus strand of NW_027223766.1, from coordinate 38,480,980 downwards.
GCAGCCCTGTGCTTCTTCCACGGTCCCCTTAATATCTAAAATTTCCTAAGCCTATCTTTTTCACCCCCCAAAAATTCCTGTTTCATAATCATTTCAGGGGCTTTTAGATACAGAGTCAGAGGAAGCACTAATTCCAAGATAATGAGAAGGACTCCTTGGACCAATGAGGGACTAGAGAAGCAAGGATTCAGAGTTTGAGTTATATTTTTTTGTTGGCTACACAGGATTAAAGATATTCTCTGTGGCGGATTTATTTCTCCTTTACTGTGTATTTATAGTAACGCTGCAGGAAGGAGGAGCTTTGGCTTGGATATGTAAGATGGATACCGTGAAGGATGATAGTAGAATACAAAACAGAAACCTGATGTTTCTCTCTCTACCGCTCCCTTCCATACTAAAAATCAAAGGGCAAAAAATACAACAAAAAAAGGAAATAAAAATGCTTAGGATATACAGTTTAAGAAATAAGAAAACAAACATAATCCCAATGAATCAGTTTCTCCTGATTATGACCAAAGTTACCCAATCAAGAGAAACAACACATACTTTTCTACCGTTTTCAACACTTGCTCCCAATTTAAGTATATACAGACCTTGCTATAGATATCTTCCTCCTATGCAGAATATGTACCACTCTGACAAATGATATGGTGATAAAAGAAGTCATGGGAAATTTAATTCTTTTTTTTTAAATATATATATTTTATTGATTTCAGAGAGGAGGGAAGAGGGAGAGAGAGAAACAAACAAACAAACAAACAAACAAAAAACAACAGAAACCTCTGGTGCTCTCCCGCTGCACCACAATTATAAATAAGAAACTACCAGGACCCAGAAGGAGTGATTGAAATCACAACTGAGACTGGGGAGGAAGAGGAACTGGGTAATCTATCTAACTGACTCCTCCTTTAAGTAGCCAGTTTGGTCCAATATGAACCCACACAGGTCCTGCAGGTTAATTGTAGATGTCAGAACCTAAATCTGCTTGTGCCAACTACAGTGTCCTGGGCCTATTATTATTGCTTATATTAGAAGTAGAGGCTCAATGCACGAAAATTCGTGTGCTCAAGGGGGGCCCTCGGGGGATGTCCACCTGCCAGATTAGGCCCGCTCCCAGGGGAGCAGGCCTAAGCCGTCAGTCGGACATCCTTAGCACTGCTGCAGAGGCGAAAGAGGCTCCCGCTACGGCCGCTGCACTAGCCAGCCCTGAGCTGGCTTCTGGCTGAGCAGCGCTCCCCCTGTGGAAGTGCACTGACCACCAGGGGGGAGCTCCTGCGTTGAGTGTCTGCCCCCTGGTGGTCAGTGTGCATCATAGTGACCGGTTGTTCCACTGTTCAGTTGATTTGAATATTACTCTTTTATTATATAGGATGATATTTTAAATCTTGATGGATTAAGATTGATGATTGGGAAAATGCATTATTTTCTTTATTTTTTTTCCTAACTGCATTTGTTTTTTGATTAGATTATTTATTCATAAATTTCAAAGTTCATAACATACAAAAAGACATACAATGAAAACACTTTCTCCTAGTCCTGTCCCCTTTTTTTGAGGTCACTGGTGTTACCATTTTCTCCGTATCCACGAGAGATGTTTTATTCTTAATGAACAAATTTTATTAGTCTTACTTTCTTTTTTCCATAAATTGCCGTATACTATATATACACAGTTTGGCATCTTGCTTTAATAACAAATGTACTTTGAAAACCATTCCATTTCAATACAAAGAAAGCTTCCCTGCTATTTTTAAATGACTGCATGATGCTCCATTGTATGAATGTACCATTCTGTATTTCATTTCTCTCATATTGACTGACATTTAAGTTGCTCCCAGTCTTGTGCTATGACAGCTATAATGCTTTAATGAATATTCTTCTACACATATCATGTTGCATAGTACAAGTACAGCTGTAAAATAATTTCTAGACAGGGAAATGCTGGGTCATAGAAATGTATTTGTAATTCTGGTAGCTATATTACACTCCATAGGCGTTGCAACACTTTGCACTCCCTTCCTCATTAACATAATGTTACTCAATGGTTTGATAATGCTGGTCTTATATATGCAAAATTACAGCTCAGTTTGAATGTGTTTTGCATTTCTTTTATTATGGATGAGGTTGAATACCTTTTCATATGTATAACAATACTTCTATAGCTATTACTGGGAGATATTATGCCATCAGATAAAAAGTAAATTTGGATATCATTCTCATTCAGGTTATGGGATCACTTTTCTTGTTAATTAATGCAGTCACATTTAGTAGTTGTGTGTGCAGATTGTTGTTCAAATATATACGGTCCATGGTCCCAATATATTTACTCAGAGAATAAATTTCACAACTAGAATTGTATAAGATTGGGTATATAAGATGAATATAAAATGAAACTTTACTTTGCTCTCACTTCCAAGCTATGTATATAATGGAACTAGGCAATAGATTACTTAAGTGTGAAATCAAAATCCTCACCACTCAACAACATTAACAGATTTGACCTGTTAATGAAAATTCCTTTTTGAGGTTGGTTTTAATGGACCAAACCTTTATGGTGCTATCTCTGCGGCCACCCACCTCCTAGCAGATAAAATCGGGGATAGGAAGAAATAAAATAAAGCAAATAAATTTCATCAATAAATCAGACCGCCCTCCGACTGAAGGTATATTTTGTCATAGCCACTATGAAGGCACCACAAATAAAAGACTTGAATATTTTCTTGTTGAAGCCCAAGTAAATGTGAAGCTTACTTTTGTACTGGGTTTATACAAAACAAAACAAAAACAAAAAAGATTCTTGAAAAAAAAAGCCAAATATTTGGAAAAATAGTATAAACACATGAGCTTTCCCACTTATTAAACCAGATCAAGAACTTGTGATTTTATGATTCACTGAAAATATTAGGAGAAATAAAAATTTCCTTTAATCAAATAGGAGGCATGAGTTAATTATGAAGAAAAAGTAATGTTGGAGAGCCCCAGAAAAACTATATGTGAAACCAAGTAAAAGAATAATATACTTTCAATCCCTAAATTATTTGATGTTAAGAATTTTTCACTTGATAAAAGTTTTACTTTTCCAGTCTGGATCCCCAATCCTGTTCATTCTTATTGTAAACTACTCTTGATCCTGGTGGTCTTTATGATTCTATTTACCCAAATTCCCCAGTAAGAAGTATTTATGGGACCTTGAGAGCAATGTCATCCCTATTTAGAGCATCTGGGAACCACTCATGAGGTTGTCTGTTAAAATTAAGAAAACTCAGTTCTCATTCCAGAGACAACTCCAGCCTGTAATATTAATTACATGTAACCACACACCTGGACCGCACCTAGAGGTAGAGACAGCTTAAGGAAGGGGTAAGACTGTTTCGTCATATGTTATTGGGGCAGCAAATCTATACAGAAAAACAAATGTTCATGATAATTTGTGACATCCCTGGTATGAGGATTGAATTAAAAAGTACACTAGATCTAATAACAGTGCCCGATTATAAATTAAATGTTTCCATTAACACGCATCATATCCAATAAGCAAGTCCTGGTAGCCTGAGTGGGGGAGATCTCAAAATAAATTTCATTTAAATAAAATCTCCAGTCAGGTAAAGACTGAGTCTCCTATAATTAAAATAACAAATGGAGAAGCACATAGAAATTTTAACAATGAGACCCTGAAGGGTATGCCACAGATGATCACACTGTTTTAAGACTCTATACGCAGCTAAATCATAGTTGGATATAAAATTGCGTGGATTTCATGGGGTCATCCACACTTTTAAAAATCCACGGAAATAAGAACTAGGTCTAGAGGCTGAGTTGCAGAGGCAAAGCTCGGGGATGGGGAAGTGATCCCCAGAACTCAATGACAAATGGGCTGGGAACTGCTGGGACCAGGCCCGCAGAGGAGGCCAGGGAGAGGGGGGCGGGGTTCAGAGCCTGGTGCCAGGTGCACCTGGCCCAGGCGGCACCGGACCTGTCCCAGCTCTTCAATGGAGTCCTCTGTCCCGTGTCGCAACCTCAGCAAGCCAGCAGGATGGCTGCAAACGAGAGTAAGAGCCAGAGCTCCCTGGCCCTGCACAAGGTGATCCTGTTTGGCAGCGGAGGGGTTGGCAAGTCGGCCCTGATGCTTCAGTTCGTGGAGGATGAATTCGGAGAAGATGATGAACCTCCCTGAGCTAACAGTTGCCCGGAAGAAAGTGGTCCTGGATGGAGGAGTGCAGATGGACATTGTGGACGCCGCGGGCGGGCAGGAGGACTGCGCAGCCATCCGTGACGCCCACTTTCCGAGCGTGGAGGGCTTTCTCCTCCGGTTCTTGCAGAGACTAGAAATTGGGTGGAGACATGAGGAGGCCCTCAGGAATGGGAGTCATTGTTTATTTTATTTTATTTTTATCTCAGTGGTAGTTTCACAGATGTGTTCCATTCATGAAAACTCGTTCAAGTGTATATTTGTAATTTGTGCACTTTTCGGTATATATACTACACTTTAATAAAAAAGGGAAAAAACGGCCTTAGCTGGTTTGGCTCAGTGGATAGAGCGTTGGCCTATGAACTGAAGGATCTCGGGTTCCATTCCGGTCAAGGGCACTACCTTGATTGCAGGCTCCTGGCCCTCGAGGCAACCAATCGATGTGTCTCTCTCACATTAGTGTTTCTCTCTGTCTCTCCCTCTCCCTTCCACTCTCTCTAAACATCAATGGGAAAAAAATATCCTCGGATGAGGATAAAAATAAATACATACATACATACATAAATAATATTTTTAAAAGTTTCATCAATTGAAAAGGTACTCAATAAATATGTTAAAAAAAGGAAAAAAACTCAGACTTCAGAACTAAAAGTGCAGTCTTGAGTGTTGATGTCTTAATAGCATATTAGAAATACTTTCCACTTCTGCAAGTCCATTAAATCAAGTTTAATTCTTTTGCTAGCTATTTCTAATCAATTAACAACCTCAGTCTCTTGAACCTGGGCAAAATCTGACTCACAATTCAATGTTGACTGACTCATGCATTTCATGCCACAGGACAGTCCTGCATGTTCATTACAGATTCTCCCTCTCCCTAAAGCTAAGCTGACTAATTCTCATGTGGATCAGATATTGGCACCATATATTTCAATTCAACCTAGATGTTTCTCTCTCACATGATGTTTCTCTCTCCCTCACTCTTCCTCTCTCTGTGAAATCAATAAAAACATACTTTTAAAAAGTTATTGTATAACTAAAATAGCTTCTTGCCATTTTTATAACTTAGATTAACGTAGTTTAAATAATCACTTATTTTATGGTTAAAGTGGTTATTATTTTCCCATAGAAGTAAAAGCCATCTTGCCTCCAAAAAGCAACCCTTTGATTCTACCAGAGGGAATTGAAGAAAATATTCATAAAATCAAATATAGAATAAACATCAAGCTTAAAATAGGAAATGGAAAAAAGTCTTATGGGATCATTTTCCCATAAATATCCTTTAATAGATGTTTATATTTCAGCTGGTTCCAAAAGACCTTTCCCAAACATTCCCTCACTAAGATCTCCAGTTTTAAAAAAAAAAATTACAGAGCACTTGTAGCACTCTTTTTTTTCAATTAATTATATATAACTATAAATTAATTAATACTGTGCAGTTTCATTTCTCATGTACCCAAACAGATGTAATGCTTCTTTGCAAAAGCAGAGGTTGTTTCTTAAGTTTTTTTTTTAATTTTATTTTATTGATTTTTTACAGAGAGGAAGGGAGAAGGATAGAGAGTTAGAAACATCGATGAGAGAGAAACATCCATCAGCTGCCTCCCGCACACCCCCTATTGGGGATGTGACTGCAATCAAGGTACATGCCCTTGACCGGAATCGAACCCGGGACCCTTCAGTCCGTAGGCTGACGCTCTATCCACTGAGCCAAACCGGTCAGGGCTCTTAAGTTTCTTTATACTATCCTCAGCGCAGCACAATGCACATGGATTGCACAGCAAATCAGTGCTAAATATACTAATTATTTTATTGCACTGAAGGATCCAATCAATGACCAGAAAATAATTTTGTCTCTGCTGCTTTCCCTGGGAGTTGAAAATAATTTCAAAAATGTGTGTAGAATTTGCACAGAAAGAGAGACTTTCTAAGACCTGATATTTAAGGAATATCAATTATGTGCTAGGGTTGTAATAGATATTTATCTCATTTGGTCCTCCCACCAAACTTATGAGATTGGTATTATTATTATTATTATTATTCTACCACCTAATAAATTAAGTCTAAATTCATTTAAAAATATTTTTTTATTGATTTCAGAAAGGAATTGAGAGGGAGAGGGAGAGAGAAACATCAATGATGAGAGAGAATAATCGATCTGCTGCCTCCTACACTCCTCCTACTGAGGATCAAGCTCACAACCCGGGCATGTGTGTTGACCCGGAATCAGATTGTTACATCTTGGTTCACAGGTCAACGCTCAACCCCTGGAGCCACACTGGCTGGGCTTAGTTCATTTTTAAGACCAATTAGCTAACAAGAGTTATGACCCAAGTTCAAATCCAGATATGTTTTATTCCAAGACTGCTCTTTTCACTGACCCATCACACCTTGAGGAAACCAATAACTGAAATGACTATGTAATGTGGGATGTGGATAGTCAGAGAGGATTTAAATTAAAAGGGATGAAATAAAGCCTAGATTTAGAAGGTAAGATGGTCATCAGTAGGGAAAGAAGCTGTGACTTCTCCTCTCACTTCTTGTTAAATAGATTACAGGATCAGTGGACACTGTAGTAATCCCAGACACTGAGCAATTGCTAGAACCATGCCCCAACTGCGTGCTGCCCCTGTGCATCCACAGACCAGGAAGAGAATCCATAGGGAGACCCCAGGATAAGGAAGGCAGAGAGGATGGGTGGCACCCAGAGGGGCTGCTTGGCGGGCTGCATGGGACAGACAGCAGGGCTCTCCCTCCCAGGCTGCTGGGAACCAAGAGAAGGACCCGCTGCAGATGGGGATGTTGAGGATAAGAGCAGTTTGGGGTTTCCTTCTGTCTCTCATATGCCACCAATTGATTTGAAGCGTTAAAAAATATAATTCTATATAAATATGTATTTATATGTTTTTATTAATTTCAGAAAGAGGAAGGGAGAGGGAGGGAGAGAGAGGAACATCAATGATAAAAGAGAGTCATCGATCAGCTGCCTCCTGCATGCCTCCCTCCGGGGATCGAGCCCACAACCCGGGCATATGCCCTGATCAGAATTGAACCGTGACCTCCAGGTGTATAGGTTGACCACTGAGCCACACCGGCTGGGCTATATTTATTTTAAAACTTTTTAATGTAGCCCATAGGCCACAAGAAGATTATAAGTGCCCATTCTGTGGTTTGGATATTCTCAGCTCATAGGAGGAAGTGGAAATTCTGCTAGCATTATTGACAGAAATGATTTCTTTTGAATTCACAAAAAGGCACACTAATAAAAATGTCATTCATGTATATATATATATATGTACATATATATGAATATACATATATGAATAATGAATGTATGAATAAATGAAAAGTGAAATTCCCAGAAAGTACAACTAACTGGCAGCAATGTCTATTTTTACAAAAATGCTAAGATCGTTCACAGAGATTCTCTTAAAGAAAAAAAATCTAACTCTGTAATTATCTAGTAAATATTTTTTCTGAGTTTTCAGTTTGAAAATGCTGATTCTATACCTGACTTATTTCAGAAATAATGAGAAGTTTAAAGTGTCAATGCACTCTCTCTACACACATTGTTGGCGGGGAATAGAAATGTAAGTGCTGTCATTTCTGCTCTTTGCGTAAATCGTTGTGAAATGCTTCAGAACATACTTTCGAGACCACAATGTTACTGAAGATATCACCTTCATGCTTTCAAATAAGTTGCAAATAATTAAAGTACAGTGTTTCTAAAACTTGTCGGGGCCTTCTTGAACATCTATTTCTTTCTCTTTAAAAAATTATTTGTTACTTTGAACTTTTAAAATTGTGTTTGGTTTTATGAGACTTTTTCTAAATTGCTCTAAGCTATTAGAGTGTGACATTTTGATAATGACTTTTTTATATGGAACTTTAAGCTGGCAGTAAACAAGGAAACGGAGTGGATGAATTTGGAGCTGCAGAATTTATCTTCTTTCTGGAGAATCCAAATGTGGAAACAAGTATGTTGCCATCCATAATTTCTGACCCCCCCCCCCAACCTCCCCCCTCAATTCCTGAAGGCCTTACAATGGCCTGTCCCCACAATGCGTTCTAAGGACAATAGTTCTGTAAGATGTTCATTACCAAAAAGTTGGTGGTAAATAAATAAATGCTGCATTTAGATTCACTCTCTAGGAGACACCTCATGCACATTAGCTTCGGAGAGACTCCACAGGGTACTAAAGAAGCCACTTGGTCTTGTAATGCCTGATGCTTCCTAAATCTATTGGATAGTAGAAACCTTTTCTTTTAACAAGAAAATTTAGTAGTTTCCCTTAGAGCTCAGAGCCCGGGAAACAAACTTGTGGAAAATTGTTCTATAGCATTTATATTAGTCAGGCTTCTCCAGAGAAGAAGGACCAATAATATATATATATATATAGTTGACCCTTGAACTACATGGATTTGAACTGCACGGGTCCACTTACACACAGATATTTTTCAGTTAATACACAGTTGGCCTCGGTATCCTCGGGATTCTCATCTGTGGATTCAACCAACCGTGAATCAAAAACAGTATTTTCTAGCTGTGGTTGTGAATCCACCACGGGAGGGCTCATTGCATGCAGTGTGCCATGCCATTTTATATAAAGAAAGTGAGCAGCTTTGAATTTTTTAACCCATGGGGATCCTGGTACCAGTTCCCCTTTGGATACAGAGGGATGACTGTATATAAGTTCCTGGGAGAGTCAAAAGTTATACATGGATTTTTGGCACCCCTAACCCCTGTGTTAGTCAAGGCTCAACTAACTCTCTCTCATATATGTGTGTGTGTGTGTGTGTATATATGGTGGGAAGTCCCAAGATCTGCCATCTTCAAGCTGGATACTGAGGAAAGCCCGTGGTATAATTCAGTGAGAGTCCACAGACCTGAGAACTAGAGGAGCCGAGGATGTAAAACCCAGTCTGAGGTCAGGAAAAGATGAGGCAGAATGTCCCAGTTCAAGCAGTGAGGCAGGAAAAGGGGCAAATCCTCCTTCCTTTGTCTTTTGTTCTACTCTACTCAGGCCTCAATGGACTGGATGATGCTCAGCCACATTGGGGGGAAGGGGGGGGGGGGCGGGGGGGGGCGGGCAGGGGCGATCTGCTTTACTGAGACCATAGATCTGAAGGCTAATCTCACAGACACACTCGGGACAGTGTTGAATCTGAGAAGCCTTGACACTTAATCTGGATCTACTCACATTGACCCATAAAATTAACCATCACAGGGTTGAATTTGAGAACTACAACGTGAACAACCAAAACAAACAATAAAGGCAGTAAAGGGTTAAAACAACAATAACACAAACTTTATTTAAAACTCATTTATGGTTCAAATATTTGCCTGACTTTATGTACAAAAACTGTTTATAGATTTTAGAAAGAAAAGTTCCAAAAATGTAAATTTAAAAAATGACAGTAGCAACTCAACAATAGCCGTCCAGTGTGAATGAATCAAAATTATACCACTTTTTTTTTTCATCATATTGGCAAAAAATAATAATTTTTTTTTTTGGCATGCTGTCGTATTTCAGTAATTAGTTTATGTGTGCATGAGATGAAAAAGGCTGAAAGTTACAGAGCTGCTGGAATGAGCAAACGAGCACTCCACGCTGTCCTAGCCTTTCATCCTTACAAAACAAGATGGATTTTGACTGGCCTTTCACACTTTGTTTCACTCTCCTCTTCTGTGATGTCAGTTGGGCTCTGAACATACAAACAGATGCAGAAATTGACATTTTGATGCCAACAGTGATTCTAACAAAAGAGAAAGCCAAGAGAAGTAAGATATTCTACCTTTAAGACTATGGCCCTAAAGAATGCCTGCTGTGAGGCCCTGGCTGGGTAGCTATCTCAGTTGGTTAGAGCATCCAACTGAGATGCCAAGGTTGCAGATGTAATCCCCTATCAGGGCACATAAAAGAATCCACCAATCAATGGATAAATAAGTGGAACAACAAATCGATGTCTCTCTCTCTCTCTCTCCTCGCTCTCTCTCTCTCTCTCTCTCAAATCAATTAAAAAGGAAGAGTGCCTGCTATGAAAGTATTTCTTAAAAGACGATAATTATTTTTATTTAAATTTGGGTAATTGGACAATGAATCTAGTTGAAGGGGGAAATAAAACGTGCCAAATTAAAGAGTCCATGATAAATGTTTTAACGCATGGTACTTGAAGATCTTCGTGAATGAACAGCCCAAATCTAATTGGTTTTGAAACAGCCTTATCACATTGATTGAGCTGTAGACGTGGAACCAAGTGACATGGCCACGCGGGATAGAAGCATAGTTAATCGTTTTTTGTAGTAGTGCACACTGTGGCAATGTTCCTTTTTCAGGTAGCACTCGAGCTAGACAACCCTATTATCTCTTTGCACCCAAGAGATAGTATTTTTAGACATAACCCTCCATTGGTTTTGTTGTTGTTCAATAAAGAGAAAATGAAGGTGAAAGAAAATGAAGGGGAGAAGAAAGAAGAGGAGGAGAGGGGAGGGAAGAGGAAAGGGGAAAGTTTCCCTCTGGTGGCAAAGTAACAGTAACAAAAACAAATTTTAAGGTCTATACACCATGGTTTAAAAAGAAACACTGGTTTTCTTCTGGAGGTTTATTATTTTTTGTTTGTTTTAATCTTTATTGTTGAAAGTATTAAATACTTTTCCCCCATTGACCTCCCCTAACCCACCCAGGCCTCCCACCCCAGGCCTCCACCACCCTATTGTCAGTGTTGTTGGGTTATGCATATACGCATACAACTTCTTTGGTTCATCTCTTCCCACCCACCCTGCCCTGCCTTCCCTCTGAGTTTCAATAGAATGCCAGGAGAGCCTGATGACATTGTTATACAGCTCAATGCATTGCCTTCTTAAGCTAGACTGGAGCTTCTGATCTTACCACAAACCTATCCAATTCTTTTCACTGCTAAGCTTTAGAAGTAATAATTTTATTGCATTAAATGTGTTTCCTTGTACTTACCCTTTTGGCATTTATTCTTTCGTTGCCTCCACTGCTTTTCCTTTCTTTTCTTTTTTTACAACAAAATATCAATTAACAATGAAAGAGGAAATAGACAACTACCTCTTACATGCAGGCTTTCTGGATTTTTCTAGCTAGAAATAATCTCACTTTTCCTTTAAATTCCCATGAGATTTTATTCCTCTAACGTTTCGCTTTTTATTTGTTTTCTAGCATTTTGCTCTTTATTCAACTTGTAATGCTCCTTAATAAATAGCCTACATCTGACTCAATTTTGTACCCACATAATGTCTGGCACACTTCCTTTATTAAATTTCTACTTAAAATTGGAAGAGTAAATAAACAAACGAATGTAGTGAGCTATAAACACTGTCTTAGGTACCACTTTAATGTCATTTGCCTTTTAAAATTAAAAGAAAGTTTATCTTTCATTTAGGACTAAAGAAGTTTCAGAAACTTGCTTTCTTTTGAGGAAAAGAGGTAAACAAACCCAACATCTAAGCAAATACTGAGTTATAAAGTACTAGCCTTAAAATTATTGTCTTACTGACACTTACTCTAAAGGTGCTTTTAAATGATTTCCGGTGCTCCTTTCGGGAGCACAATCCTGCACTCTGCCAGACATCGCTGCCAGGGTAATTTTTAAGGCAAGAACAGCAAGCCAGCTGTCCTGGGCAAGCACACAGGAAAGTCAGCAGGAAAAAAAAACAGGGTGGCAAAAGACAGCTGATGATTAGGAATTGAGAAGAGCACACCAAGGGATGTATCACAGTTACGTTATGTGCAGAAGTCAAAGTCAAGAAATAGTAAAAGCAGATCACATGTTTGGCAGGAACCAAACTTTCTAGGACTCCGCTAGTTTTAAAAGGCTCTCCCTAGAACTCTTCAGGTACTGCCTAGTGGTATCCGATATATAGCTAAAGAGAGGGAAAACCCTTAGGCCAATCCCAAACCCCTCTATATAACTCATAAAATAGTTTGTTTTTTATATTATATAAAAGAATGCATTTAAAAATTCCAAATATATACTTCATATGCTACAGGCTCTGTGATTTTATTGGTGAACCCCTTATGTCCCTCACAATAATCCTGGGGACCTGAGGCTATTCTTTGCCTCATCTTACCAATGCAGAAACTAAAACACAAAGTAGCTGTCATTTCTACAACATCATTTGTCTGAGAAGTGTGATTACAACCCATGTCTTTTGACACTAAAACTGGCATGTCAGCGAACAGTTCTTTCCAAACAGTACAATTACACATAAAACAATATGCATTGAGTATATACTGTTCATGTGTTCTTGAGAGCCTAAATGTAGGAAATTTTTTAGAATCCATGTCTAGCTCACACTGAAAACCAAGCCCTAAGAATGAAGAGCCGGGGAGAATGTTGGGGTGGGGGGTGAGGGTTGGGGGGGACAATGAGAGGAACAGGTGAAATCACTTTCTCTGTGTCTTGTCCCGATCTTCTGATGTTATGTAGTAGTTATCTAGTCCCTTCTCCTTTTTCTTCCTCCACATTCTCCCCATCTCTGGTGGACTGAAAAGATAGACACTGAAGTGACTAGGAAAACTAGACAAGATTATCCTGTAATGGACAAACTAGCTCCTTTAGGGCAACCTTTGGTTTCTTTCATTAAAAAAGGCATATACAGCCTATTTGGCATGGCTCAGTGGTTGACCGTTGACCTATGAACCAGGAGGTCACAGTTCAATTCCGGTTCAGGCACATGCTTGGGTTGTGGGCTCCATCTCCAGCAGGGGGGTGTTCAGGAGACAGCAATCAATGATTCTCTCTCATCATTGATGTTTCTATCTATCTCTCCCACTCCCTCCCTCTCTCTGAAAGAAATAAAAAAATATTTTTTAAAAAGGCATATACAGAGAAGAAAAATTGCTCATAAAGTTTCGTAAATTGACAACTCAGGGGATACAATGAGAAAGCCAGTCAGATGTGTTGTGATAACCACTTTGCTTGTTTAACAGGGTGATATTTCTTGAGAAACTTTTGAAAGGGCAGAGATTTTTGTTGAAATAATTTGGAACTGTAATTTATAAGATTTATTTCTGCAAAACAGAATAGAACTGAGTCCTGTTGTTTTTCCTGTAAAGATAGATTTGAAATCATCTCTCTTCCTAGACCTGAGAAGAACTTTTAACACATCTGTCTACCTGACATTTCAAATTTCTAATTTGCTTTGTGAGAAAAACAAAAGCTCTTCTGACATACCCTACTGAGTAAACTGTGTAGGAAGGAAGAAATCTGTCTGTTTCCATCTGGGGGAAAGGATGGTGGATACTGATTAAATACACGTGGAAGCCAAAAGGCACCGATAAAGGAAAGGGAAGTCAAAGGTTGTAGAAAAGATTTAAAGGCATTGGGAAGAGACGACAATAAAACTAACACCACCGACTTGTGCTTCACATTTATGCGTTGGCCCGCTGTGGCTGATTATTTATCCATATGGGTGGCCTAACTTCCCAGCTGGCTTGTGAGTTCCTTTCAACTCCAGCACCTAGCGAAAAGCTTTTCTCCGCACTGACTGCCAAAAATCCTTGGCTGTCAACTCATCATAAAGAATAAAATGGAGTTTTTAAAACATGCCAAAGACAAGATATCCTCCTCTCTAGTTAGTGAAAGCCTGAACAAATTAGGGAATTGCCCACCAAGGGAAAGAGAAGAGAGGTAAGTGTGTTGAGGGAGCTAAGGGAAGTAGTAGGGAGATGATGATCTGCTCTAACTTAGGGAGCCGAAGAGGCTCTGAAATTCTATCTATAGCAGGACCTGAAGAATATGGCAAAATGTCCTCTGTTCTAGGTGGCAAGATAGTGAGATCTCTGTACACCTTCAAGGACACTGGCCATTTAGCAGTAAACAGTGTGGATGCATGAAAGGCGGGGTCTTCGGATACTGTGTTGTTCCTGCAACGTGCTGGGCCTGCAGGACACTGCCTGAGGAAGGGCTCTGGGACTGTCCGGAGCCATGTGGCTCATCAGCTTGGCAGGCTGGGGCTTTGTTTAGATTAAGTTGACTCAAAAGAACACCCTCCCCCCCCCCCCCCCCCCCCCCCCCCCCCCCCGCCGCCAAGGTTCATTTTGGGAATAAAAGTCATAGTTGCTATGACTTTCAAGTGTTTTTGAGGTTTTCATGACATCGAATGTGAAGCATATTTTTAAAGTTTATCTTTCTTATTGTTTTAAAAAATACAGAAAAGCATAATGAAATAGATAAAATATAATTTTTAGAACTATAGACCTAGCTGTTTTTATTTTAATTGAACTTTATTGTTGAAAGTATTACAGACACCCCCATTTGTCCCCCGATTTACCCCCTTGTCCTCACTCCTGCCCCCTCCCCAGGCCTTCACCACACTATTGTCTGTGTCCATGTCCATGGATTATGCATATATGCATATAGGTTCTTATGGTTAATCTCTTCCCACCCCCCTGGACCTGGAGAGTATTATGCTAAGCAAAATACGCCAGTCAGAGAAAGACAAATATCACATGATCTCACTTGTATGTGGACGCTAATGAACAAAATAAATTGTCAAACAAAATAGATCCAGAGACATGGAAGCATGTAATCGACCTAGCTGGTTTTATATGGTATCAATCTTACATAATTTCTTTTGGAAACAAATAAAGAGAGGTCAATTTCCAAATCATATTTTTGAGGATGTCCTAATCATGGTATGCTGAGAAAGACATTACAATATAGGTAAATTACAGCATACATGCCTAATGAGGAGCCACAAAATCTTCAGCAAAATATAAGTAAACTGAACCTAATAACATAAGTAAAAGAATAATACATTATTATCAAGTGAAGCTTATCCCAAGAATAAAAGCTTGACTCAGCTTTCAAAAGTTTGATCACTGTATGTCAATATAATTAAAAAGTGAAAAAAATTGAGAAAATTTAGCACTCATTTATGAAAACACTATCAAAAAATAAGAAAGAGAAGAAACTATCTTAATGCAGTGATTTTAAACTGGCATACCCTCAAGAATTTATAAAACATGCAATACCTGACTATTTAGTCAGGGGCACTGACCTCTTTTCCCTTAGATTGTCAGATAAAAAACTGGCAACAGCCAAAATCAACAATAGACATCCAGTGTGAATGAGTAAAATTATACCTATTTTTTGGTCAGATTGGCAAAAAATACAACATATATTTTGGGGGGTTGCAGTATTTTAGTAATTAGTTTATGTGTGCCATGAGATGAAAAAGGTTGAAATTGCTGTCTTCATGTAATAAGGAGCATGGAGCTCACATCCTACTCAAAGCTATACTCAATGGTATAACTAAGAATATAGTTTAAGATCAAGAAAAGGCAGGAATGTCAGCTTCATCATTTCTACATATTATTGTGATTCAATTTCTAGCCACTGCAATAAGGGGGAAAAAACATAAACACTGGGGGGAAAAAAAGTAAAACTAAATATTTGCAGATAGGATATTCCACTAGGAAATCCTAAGTAATCTATTAAAAATTACTAGAACAATAAGTTCATTTCCAAGACACAAGGTCAATATAAAGAAGAAATGTACTTCTATATACTAGAAACAATTGATAATAAAATTAAAATATAAATACTATTTACAATAATATTAAAAATAATGGGGCCTTAGAGCCAGACAGGGCATAAAAAACCTTTCCGCAATAAGAAAACAACTTGATTATCCTATAGCCACAGCAGAGAATGCCTTTAAAAACCCTCTCACTGAACTGATTCCTCTCTTTTACAAGAGATCGTACTACAGACATAACACAAGGCTTTCTTTCAATGCCGAATGGGTCAAAATGATGCTGATCCTTAGAAGAAAGTGCAAGTCTAGCTTGTGGGCCTTCCCTCGCTCCCATCAATCCTCATCTCCACCCTTGTTTCCCTGAGTTCAACAGTGTCATCAGGAACAACCAGGTCCTTTCCCCTCAAATCTGGGAAGATGCTCTGTCAATAGAGTGCCAAGTGTCATCTTTTGTATCCTTGTCCCCATGCAACCCATATTGGTCAGAGGCCACTTCGTGCCTAGGCACTGAGTTATCTGACACAAGATATAGCCCTTTCCCTCAATTTGGGCATCAGATGAGAAAATAGGCAACTACAACCATTATGTATTAAAGAGGATAGAGTAGAACATGATAAGTTGAGAAAACTTATAAAGAGTTTCCAGCCCAACTCTGAGCAATGAGGGTGGGGTGTCAGGGAAGTGACATCCAGGCTGATACTAGACAGATGATGGAGGTGGGTGGGAAGCAAATTCACCTGGCTTGCACTAGCAAAATATGGCATGTAGATGACCCATTCCTGGTTTCTCATATAAATTTTCCCTTGTTGGCATAATGCATTGGGTATTTAGGAAGCAGCCTCTGCTCATTCTATCTATCTGACCCTAAAAGTTTTAGAGCAACATAATTTAATTTTTAGTAAAAAAAAAAATTTTTTTTACCAATTGTTATTGGATAAGCAAGAAATATTTCCTATCCCCCCTTAATGACTTCTTTTAACAAAATATATGGAATGTCTTAGTGATGTTTCATTTTTGTTTAATCCTTTCTCTTGTTTTCTTGATCCTATCTTATCAAATATGCCTCGTTTTGGTGTTTCATGAACTGTTTGCTCAATATTAAATGGTGAAAGCAAACAAATACACAAAAAAGAATAATTTCCCTATGTGACCAATATCTTTCTAGCATCTCTTAAAGTAAATGATTATTCTGCTCTTTTTCATAAACGGAAGTTCTTTCAAACACGTCACTGAGAATTGAGGAATTTTATGTTTATTCCTTATTACAAACAATGCTTCTTTTTCCAAATGATTTTACATCAAATCGTGTTTTAGCAACATTCAGGACCTTCTGCATTATAATGTCTAGCAGCAAAAATTTCATCTCCACCCAAATAAAATAGCTATTACAAAACTTTCGCCAATCTTTAGAAGAGGGTGTACAGTGAAGAGCACACCTATCCATTGAACACCTCTTTATTCCAGGTGCCAAGTCTGTGCTGGGAATACGGTGGAGAACAAAGCAGACACAATCCCTGGCCTAGTTATGAAGAGTAACATTAAATAGAAAACGGATAGTAAGTACAGATATACATACATACGTACTTAAAATATATGGAATTTTTATCTGAATCTATCTCTGTCAACTGTATGTCTTATCAAACTATCTAGTGTCCCTACCGTTTTCTGATCACTAGATCCTACTAGAAGAGTGTCATTCGTTTATTTGTTCAGCATAAAACCTGGAAATGATGACAGAATCAATGGTGGCTCTGGAGTATATATGAAAGTAGGTCTACACTTGTGAGTACACGAAACACAGAGTTTATTCTTGTGGAGTTAATAAAGCTCTTGTAATATTCATAATCTGCACGATAACTGTAAGCCTACTTTTGCCCACCCCTGTAGTATAGCCCAGAGCCAGAGGTGAACTTGCCCTGAGACAAGACAGTAAATCATACTGCTTTTCTATCAAGTGAAGGTGAAGTCAAACACCTCCTGGGGTTCTGTGTTTGTGGATACAACGAGAAACACATCTGGCAATAATAGATGCATACTGAGTTGTTGCAGCGAAGAGGTCACCTTTGGAAAATCAATTGCCATTGGTGTAATCACATAATTAAGCCTTTGAGAATCTTCTGTCTTTTCCAGGATCCATATAGCTTATGCCTAAATTAAACAGGTGAGTGAAATGGAGGATGTGATTGCAGTCGCTCACCTTGCAATTGTCAGGTATTTGGTGGTTACACTTTTCTCTGTGACTCCCCTAGGAATGTGAGATTGCTTTGGCTCACTACCTATTAGTTTGCTAGGGAGGTTGAGGTCTAGGATTTGGAGGATTTATTTTGTGGTTTTTTGAGGGGGGTGGGGGGAGGCAGTGGCTTTTCTACTTTGAAAGCATTCATGACAGTGTCAGGGAGTTGATAACAGTTACTGAGTATATATATAGCAAGTCTGCACTCAGGAAGCAGGGAATTAAACACAGAATGTGTTTCAAAATCATGGAGCCCCTCGTGACACTACTCAGCACAAAATTGCTATTTATCACCTGCCAGTGGACCACAGTGACATTCTGGGTTAGAATTAGAATTCAAAAGTCTCCAGAAAGGTCTGGGTATTTCCATTTTCCCAGGACACAGTCACTCTGGAAAATAAACACAGGTCCTTTGGAGGAAGACTATGAGAAAGAATTAAATATCTACTTGTGATGCAGGATCCGTCTGGAGTGTCCCGGGACTCCACCGGCTTTAACTCAGGCCTGGAAATTAGGTGGGGAGCCATGTTCCTCCATAGCTGTATAGATTAAGTAGAACCTTGGTGTCATGCCCAGGTATTCCAGTACTAAGGAGTCCGGGATCGTTTAGCCATTTCCAAGATCTCTGTGGGCCACACTTTTTATAACCATTTCAGCCCTATCACCCATGATGATAATCACCCACCTTGCCTCTGGCGGTTAAGTTGCTACCTCGCCTCTTCCACCCTGATAATCCTTTATTTCTATCAAATACTAGAAATCATCTCCATGTCAGCATCCCCCATCTTCATTTGTAGCCAAAGAGGAGAGTCAATGCAGCAATTAGTGTTTGATGGAAGAAGGGTCCTCTGGGTCTTCTCAGGGAGCAATTGACCCAGTGATCCTGGATAATGCCACTCCAACATCCTTATCTTCACGACTTCTCAGATCCCTTTTATATTACACATAGAAATCTCTACACCCCAACTTCATTCAGTATAGCCCACCATTAAGACCAGGATTTAGTTAACCAGATGAACAAAACATTAGAAACTTCTCCAGCTGGTCAAGTTAGTACATCAAATGCAGACTTTCTGAAATATCCCTCCTCCCCACCCCATTGAAAGATGATGGCACTCTTTCCTCCCTGAGCTAGCAACCTCACAACACACACACACACACACACACACACACACACACACACACTGTTTCCCCTGGTTCTTGCTGAAGTCATTTCAAAATAGTCAAAAGTTGTATTTTTTTAAAAAAAATCCTTACGAGAAGATATGTTTTTATTGATTTTTAAAAAATAGATTAGAAGGGAGAGTCAGAAAGAGAGAAACATTGATCAATTGCCTCCCATACACACTCTCACCATGGATCAACCCCGAAACCTGGGTATGTGCCCTGACCAGGAATGGAACCTGAGATAGTTTGGTGCATGGGACTACACTCCAGTCAGTTGAGCCACACCAGCCAGGGTCAACTAGTGTCCTCTGTAAACAGGTGGAACTCCTTTTTGGGTTGGCTTTGTAATTGGCCTCATACCCCACCCCACTTCTTTGGCTAGGATTGCACTCATGCTGGTGCTCTAGGTTTAGAGGAGAGTTGGAGAGGTGGATGAAAGAAGAACATTATCTTTCAAAGCAACTCCCTCAGACTCGGTATCTATAGGTGAGGCAAAGATCAGTGTTTCTATAGACCAGCGGTTCTCAACCTATGGGTCGCGACCCCTTTGGCGGTCGAACGACTCTTTCAGGGGGGTCACCTAAGACCATCCTGCATATCAGATATTTACATTACGATTCATAACAGTAGCAACATGACAGTTATGAAGTAGCAATGAAAATAATTTTATGGTTGGGTCACAACATGAGGAACTGTATTTAAAGGGCCAGAAGGTTGAGAACCACTGCTATAGACGTATAAGGCTCGGTGGAGTTTGGGGCTTTGGAAATACAGAGTAATTCTTCCAAGTGCCATCACATGTATTTGTCATCAGTTCAGTTCTTGGGATCACACACTTTACCAATCAATCCCTTTGTTTTTAGGCCATGAATTCACACTAAACTGTAAGTCAAGGATCCACAGATTGGAATTCACATCTGATGTTTTAATATGTAAGTAAGTCTATCAATTACATATGAGGTAAGTGTTTTTGTTAGAATCCACATAGAAACTGTTTCTCTCAGGCTATGCCTTGAGCTAAAAATTTAAATTCCTAAACCTTTCTTCCTTCATTATGCTCTTTAACACAGTTCTACGTAGTCAGCCCACCCCACATTCTTTACATCTTCTAACCCCTCATACTTTCAGAACAACTCTACACACATGGCCCACCAGGAGAGCAGATACCTCCGCCACAAGGGAGGTGCAGCTTCTCACAGACTTTGTGGCAACTGCTAGCTCCAAAATCACACCACTGCAGCTGGGATCGCATTACTGTCACAACACTAAGCTGTTATCCCCGATCAGGAAGACATTGTCACACCTGCTGTACCAGCAAGTCTCAAATCCATCATGCCTCTTCCAGGTACGCAGTTCCAACTTCAAAATCTACTGGGTGCACCTGGCTGGTGTGTCTCGTGGTTGAGCATCAGCCCATGAACGAGAAGGTCACAGTTTGATTCCTGGTCAGAGCACATGCCTGGGTTTTGGGCCCGATCCCAGTAGAAGGTGTGCAGAAGGCAGCCAATCAATGATTCACTCTCATCATTGATGTTTCTATCTCCTTCCTCTCTGAAAAACAAAACAAAACAAACTAATATAAAAATATCCACTCAGTGCTTCTGATGGGTGGAGCTGAAATTGTAACTGGGATCCCAACTACAGGGATGTTTGGGGAAGGTAGATTTTAGACTTTCAATTTCTGCCTACAGTAAAAGCTTTAGAAATAGTTCTGACATGTAATGAGCTGACCATCTGAAAGAATATCTGTCAGGTTGGATTAAGTACCTCATGCAGGCCTGGCATGCAGCAAGTGCTTAATAAAGGTTTGTACTTGTTTCTCTAGTCTCAGCTTAAATGCCACTTCTTTAGGCCATTTCTGTCCATCTAGACTTGGTTAAATTCCCAGGTCATATGCTCCTTGAACTTCTAAAATTTGTTTTTAATCCTTTTCAAGGATATGTTTTTATTGATATTAGAGAGAGAGGAACAGGGAAAGAGAGAGAGAGAGAGAGAGAAACATTGATGTGAGAAACATCTATCAGTTGCCTCCTGTACATGCCCCAACCAGGGATCAAACCTGAAACCTAGGTATGTGCCCTGACTGGAAATTGTGCCCACAACCTTTTGTTGTATGGGACAATGCTCCAACCAACTGAGCCATCAGGCCAGGGCTGAACTTCTATAGTGTTTAAAGTTCTACCTCATTTGTAATTACACTGTAAAAAAGTTCCATAAAAGCAGGAACTACGCTTATATTTTTGTAGTACAATATCACTAGGGCTTAGTATGGTGGTTGGCTAATAACAGATGCACAATAAGTGATTATGAATTTAAAAATTGAATTCTCTTAAGTTCTTTTCTAAATAGCATAGCATTATCTCATAAAGGGATAAAACATAAATATCCATGTTTCCTGGTGTCATAATTCCTTAATAACTAACTAATACATGGTTAACAGAATTTATCTAGCTTCTTTCCAGCTATTTGAGCTGAAGTATCAAAGTGAGACCTCTAAAAGGGAGTGTTAAAACATGCTATATAATAAAAGCCCAGCGACCAAACAGCGGAATGACCAAAATGACCGGTCAACCAGTTGCTATGACGCACAATGACCACCAGGGAGCAGATGCTCAACGCTGGAGCTGCCCCCTGGTGGTCAGTGTGCTCCTACAGTGGGAGCACTGTTCGGCTGACAAGGAAGAGCAGCGCTCCCACAGTGGTCCGATCCTGCAGGCCACACCCCCCACCAGTGGACGAATCTGGTGCACCAGGCCTCTAGTTTCATATAAATGTAAAGTAGCCTAAATCCTGCTTCTTGACTATCCTAATTTTTCAGGACTAACTATGCATGGCGTCTTGGTGATAACTTTGTAAGAATAACAAACTCTTAGGGCAAGTTTGTCATGGTTTCAATTCCACTTTTGTTTTTGCAGTTTGGGTTGATGTAGTCAGCACTTGTGTTACACGGTAGTATGGTCATATGGAGGGAAGCCTGAAAGGAATGACAGGCAAAGGTTTGTTTATTTGTTTATTTATTTATTGAGAGTCCAGGTAACAGAGTGATTAAGAGACTAACTTTGAATTTTTGATCTGTTCATTAGAGCATGAGGTTTGCTTTCTTTGCAAGATCGAAAGCTTTGTCATCTGTGTAGGGCTTGACCTGCACTATGGGCACAGTCTGATGGTGAATGAGACCAACACAGAAAGCAATGCTAAGAGCAAGTGAGCATTTCTGCTGATGTTAAGCCGTGGATCAGCCTGCCACTCCTTGTTACATGGCCCAATGCGTTTTCTTTGTCCACCTAAGTTACTTAAGAGTTGAGTTTGTCACTTGCTATTAAAAGTCCTGAATGCACTATATTTTTGATCTACATATTTAGGTAGGAAATTCAAAAGTCTAAACTTTGAAGTCAAACTACCCGTTTTATGATTATGCCTCATGTTCATGCTGTAGCATGAAGATGTTCAGACAATCATAACCACTTTAAGATTAATTACTGAGAAAGGAAGAAGGAAAACAGTTGGGATGAAGGTAACGTGTGTTTTTCATCTTTTTTCACTACCTACAGGTAGGAATGAGTGAGCTGTGCTGGTACCCTGAGGAAATTTCATTTTGATTTCTCATGGAAGATTACAAAAATGGTGTTATTACAAAGTGGCTCTAGTTCTGGAGGTGCCATCTATTGGAGACACACTCTACAGAAGAAGAGAATCAAGGAGCTGGAGACTAGTAAGGAAAAGATCAAACATTAATTGATCATCTATTTTGGGTTGGATGTGGCATCAAATTGTATGTGGGAGGGAAGGGGCAACATAGGAGGGAAAACAACAGTACCCAAAAAGACACATACCACTACAGTTCTGTGGAAATGCACCTACACTACTTAGTAGGTTTAGCAGAATCTCACTAATTTGTAACAATGACAAAAGGAAGTAGCTTTAGCAAAGAATCTGAACTGTGATATATTACAAAATACATCCAGGTGAATGCATTGCTCGTAGGAGATGCTCAGTAAATTCTCTCTGAAGGAATAAAAATGAAACACAGTCACTTTTAACAGAATACACAAAATCTAACCTGTGAATGCCCAGAAAAAAAATTGGGGGTGGGGTAATAATAGAGAACAAAACTCATAATCAGCATTTTTTCAATGATTAGTATTCCTCAGAGAATAATTCCTAAATTTCTTCAGTCCCTATCTCAGGTAAAACTATTGATTCAGGGGACTAGGTTATGCAGAAACCATGCAAGTTTCTAGTGTAACAGACTCATGGTCCAAAACTGTATTGTTATTCAAGGCAACAGGTCTCTGAACATCAGCGTCCTCATCTGTCAAACGGGGATAAGAATGATTCTCTCACTGGTGGTTGTGGGGAGTGAATTTCACCCAGGAAACACTTGTCCCTCGCAGAATGGAAATTATCGGAAGCAGATGATCAGGAATCAAGGACTATCCTGAACAATAATAGCGGGGAGGGTTAACTTGCAGGTGCGCTGCTTCTGAGCTATCTAGAGCCTGCAAGTGCTCAGGAGACATGGGGCACAGCCAGGCCCCAACTTGGCAACGGGAACGGCCCCTCCTTCCCCAGGGTCACCAAAGGGCCGCGGCCGGTTCAGGTGTCACCACGGACCCGTCTCCAGTTTGCGCCCTTTTCCTATTGCAATTTACAGCCCGGTTGGTAGAGGGAAGGCGGAGGGCGCACGTCTGGAAGGAAGTAACAGCTCCCATAACAAGAACAAGATCGCCAAGGTCAGGGCGGGTGTCAGCGAACTCTGCAAAACCCTGCGGAATGAGGAGCCATACACGCCCCAAAAGATTAATCTTTCTACAATTTAGAAGCTGCTTCCAGAGCCCCCTTCAGCGCCCCCCCTCCCCGCCACCCCCATCCCCAAATGGGCTGTTGAATGTTGCCCTTTCCTTCTAGTCATTCCAGGCATCCAACAAACTTTGAGTCAGTTTCGTGTGGGGGAGCTTGCACATCGCTTTCACCCCACTGTCCTCCGTTTCTTTAGATGGCGGGAGCCCGAAATCGGGGCCGCCTCGGACTTAGCTCCGGCGCCGGTGCCCGCCGAGGAGGCTCTGGTCCCCCGCCTGGAGCGCAGAGCGCGGGCAGGGACCTCGCCGGCCGCGCGCTCTGGTCCTGGCCCCCCAACGCGGGGTGTGTGGGGGGGTGCAGCTCCCAGCCCTGGCTTCCGCAGGAGCTATTTTTAGAGGCGCAGCGCCCCCCCTTCCTCCCGGGCCTCCGGCGCCGTAGCTCGGGCAGGCGGCCGCCCGCGGCCTCCCCCGCCGCCGCGGCGCTTGGTACGGTCCACGCCGGCGGGCCCGGGCACTGAGCATGTCTGCAGCCGCTCGGAGGCCGCGGCGGCGGCGGGGGCAGCGCCGGGCTGCGTCAGGCTGAGCCCATTCCCCGCTCGGCCGCAGGAGCGCACGCGGGCGCCGCGCCGCCCAGCCCCGCCGAGAGGGGCGCACTCGCCGCCGCGGAGCCGCCGCCGCAGCTCACCGCAGCCCCCTCCCGGCGACCGGCAAGTAAGTTTGTGGGTGGGTTGGACGGTGGGGCGCCCCCGGGGGGCCCAGGCCGGCAGGTGGGAGGCGCGGCCGGCGCCCGGGAGAGCTGGCCGGCGGCGGTCCCCGGTGCCTGGCGCCTCGGCGAGCCTCTTGGCCATTGGCAAAGCGGGCGGCCGCCGGGAGGTTGGAGCGGAGGGGACCGGCCCGGCGGGAGGGCTGGACGGGGTCCCGCGGTGGTCGGGGAGAGAGGGAAGGACCCCGCGGCTAGAGAGGGACTGCCCAGGCCGGGGGTGGGCTGGTGCGGGGTGGGGAGGCTGGGCTGAGGATGCGGGCGCCCGGCCGCGAGCAGCCGCAGAGGGGAAGCGGGGTGTCTCCCGGGGGCAGGGTGGGAGCGGCTGAGAATGCAGTATGGGGGGCACAGGACAGGGTGTCTTGGCCGGAGCGGCGGTAGGGACGATGGGTGGGAAGTGGGGCGCGTGGCAAGCGGATTTGAACTAGAGCGAAGGACGCCGGTAGAAGGAAGGTATCGTGGGCTCCAGAGAACAAGTGGATCCTGATCATTTCGAGAAGCTCTACCAGGTCAGGACGATGTAATGCTGGAGAGGGGCAGCCTGGAATGGAGGTCCTCGGAGGGAGTCCGCGAGGCCACACGCTGGGAACCGGCTGGAGAGCGGGTGGATGCAGAAAGTGGCCTGGAAGGGCCGGCAGGAAAACCGCCGAGGGATTTGGGTGGAGGGAGGAGGAAGCAGCGCGGGGATCCGACGGAATTAC
Source organism: Myotis yumanensis (assembly GCF_028538775.1). Lineage (NCBI taxonomy): Eukaryota > Metazoa > Chordata > Mammalia > Chiroptera > Vespertilionidae > Myotis > Myotis yumanensis. The sequence goes on along the minus strand of NW_027223766.1, from coordinate 38,455,628 downwards.
AGGGCGGCTGGTCGGGTCGAAAGGGTTGGGGGCTCCGTGCGCTTCCCCCCCGCCCCCCGAATAGTGACTTAGTAGCGGTTCTCTGAGGTCCCCTTGCACCCAGGCCCTTCATCCGTCGCCTACCTGGCTGGGTCGCCCGGAGGCTCCCTCTAGTTTGGCTTGTGGGATATTTGGACGGACCTGGCTGCCGGGAAGGTGGTCAGTGACAGGGGCGCCGCCTTCGGTGATCCCCGGCACCCGCTGGTTGCCATGTGGGGTCTGAATGTGTGTGCTCCAGGGGGGTGAGGGGTGCGGTGCCCGCTCCAGGTCCCGGGAATCTGTGGTCTCGCCGGAGAGGTGCGGTGTTTGGGGCGGGGAAGTCGGGCAGAAGTCTGCAGCGTGCAACTGGCGGGGGGCATGTGAGTGAGGGTGCAGGTGCGCGGGCGCGTGTGTGCGCATCGCCCGCCCGTGGTCGCGTCTGCTGCTGCAGTCGGTCTCTACGACCGGATCGCCGGCGGCCCGGGGAAGGGATTTAAGGGAAACGTGCCTTCCTGCGTGTCTCCTACCCCCTTGCCCCTGGGTCACATTCTTTGCTTGTCCGATGATGTTCGTCTCTAGCCTTTCCCTGGCCCTCGCACCCCCCAAACCCGACGCTGGCCTTGTCCGCTCCTCTGATTCGGCCGTCCCTCCACTGCGGGAGGTGGGGGTCCCCGCGGTCAGAGGGGCTCTGGAATCCGCGGGTCCTTCCCCGGGGCGTCGCTCCGGAGGCCCGCAGTTCACTCTGCTGCCCCTGCAGGTGATTCGGTGACGGTGTCCCGCGGATTCAGGAAGCGCGATGGCTCCAAATGGCCAGCTGGAAGGAGATACCGGCGAGAGTAACCAGCACTTACTCGTTGGGGTGGATGGGGGTGTGTATAACCCCCCTCCCTCTTCTCCCACCCCCTCCCCCCTCCAAGTTACACACACATACATGTGACTTGAAAAGACCAGACTAGTAGGATAAACAAGCATCTAGTGCAAAAAAGCTTTATGTAAAAACGCCTCTTTGACTAGGAGAGATTGCACCCACCAACCCCAAGAAGGAAAGAAGCTTCTAGGGTTGGAAACTGGGGGACGAGAGATGGGGGGAGTTGGTGTTGCCACCAAGTCCCTGGCTTCTGGGAAATGAGGATGAAGGCAACTCTGGAAACCTGTGCCATCTGTGGAAGGACTAAAAAAAAAAAAAAAAAAAAAAAAGGGAAGTGAAAACCGTACCTACTGTCAGCTGGCATCTAAGAGGGCTTTGAGATTGTGAGTGTGCAACCATCAGAAATAGTTCTGGAGGTCCAAAGCACAGATTGTGCTGGAGGACTCAGATGAAGGCAAGTGAGAACTCTAAAAAAAGTGATGAGGGCCCTAACTGGTTTGGCTCAGTGGATAGAGCGTCAGCCTGTGGACTGCAGGGTCCCGGGTTCGATTCCAGTCGAGGGCAAGTGCCTTGGTTGTGGGCACATCTCCAGTAGGAGGTGTGCAGGAGGCAGCTGATCGATGTTTCTCTCTCATCGATGTTTCTAGCTCTCTATCCCTCTCCCTTCCTCTCTGTAAGGGGTCAATAAAATATATACTTTTTAAAAAGTGGTGAGGACCATGGTATGGGTTGTCTTGCAGAGTGATCACAGACCCCTGGATGGACACAGCAGAAAAGACGGTAAACTAATGACCAGGGCACGTCCTCTTATTACTCTAGGTGACAGTGGCTGGCCCGGGTTCTAGTACAGTGGCTATTGGAACATACCTTTCGAAATATGTCCATCCTTCAGGACATCTGTATGGTGAGAAGTTTGAACAAAAAGACTTGTGTTGTCATTTTCTGCTTCTATTACTGTTCCCCCCCCTATTGATTATTATTAGTAATTGTGATGAAGGTAAAATAAATTATTATTTTAGCCATTACTTCTGTTCTCCCCAGAGTGCCGTCCAAATAAAACATAACCTTATATTTTGCCCATTTTTTTGGTCTGCTGGTCAAGGAGGAGGGATTTTTGGGAAAATTGATTAGGGTGTCAAAGGCAGAATTTAGGTGCTTATAAGCCTGTGGAGGTGAAAGCTTCATTTATAGAATGCTAAATTTACTGTGACACCAGAAAACCCATTCCTCCTTATTCTTCACCTCCTGCATTGGAAATGCAAAGGATTATACCCCTAGTCCTCAGAAGCCTAATTTGACACTAATTTTTCTACACTAGAGGATTGTTCCCTAAACCCAGCTAAGGTTTAGGAAATAGTCAATGGAATCTTTGCTGCCCCAAGGTAAAGGCATTTTTTTTTTTTTTTTTAAAAAGGTGGTGACATGGCTTGAGGAGGCAGAATAATGAAAGAAATGTTAGTCTAAGTGGAATAAAAGACATCACTTTTTCTTACCTTGGGGCATCTTATTGATAGCTTAGAAAAGTGGTTCCCAGTTGGTCAATTTTGCCCCCCAGGGGGCACTGGCAATGTCAGGAGATGGTTTCTGGCTGTTACACCTTGGCAGAAGGGGTGCTCTGGCATTCAATGGGCAGAGGCCAGAGATGTTGCTAACATTCTACTAGGCACTGGATGGTCATTCATAACAAAAAAATGGCCTGACCCCAAATGTCAATAGTGTTGATGTTGAGAAACCCTGGCTTAGAACACAATATGATTATTTTTAAAAGCCACTCCTGTTAGGATGCTTCAAATATGCCTGTTGGAAGTCTACCTAGATAGAACATCAAGAGTAGTTAATATTAAGAGGTTTTCTTTGCAAAATGTCCCCATCTTAAAAAAACACTTGTTTTAAGGAAACTAAAAATGTTTCCTGTTAATAGGATGTCTTACCAGCCTTCAAAAAAGATTCCGAAAATGTGTCAGGAATGTCTAAAATGACAGGTCATATAGTATGCATGTGAGCGGAGCAAACATGTTTGATAAAAACAAAACTGTTCAGCTACCATATTTTTCACTGAACTGGTTTGGTAACTGTCTTTTAAAATACATAGTTTTAATGTTTAAAATTATAATTTAACTAAAATTACAACCAATAAGTTCTTCATGTAGTGAGGGATTGTAGAGAATCAGAGACTGTTAGGTGAACATTTATCAGAAGCCTCATGAAATGTTCCAAAATGAAACCTTATATCTGTAGACATCTATACAGGAAGGTCGGAATCCCATATAACTTTCATGTATTTAGTTTCAATTTTAAATCAACAGCATGACATGTATTGAGAAATAAACCTTTCTAGCCTGTAGCATACTACTCTACCTAGAGAGGAAGAACAATAGCTTACAGCCTTAAATGTAATGAGATCAGGGAAGTGTTCTCATATCGATTGTATGCAGGAACTCAGAACACTTACTAGGTAAAAGCTTTGTCATCATCACACTGGGGCCTAGAGGAACTAAAGAGAATAGGTCAGTGTTTCTACAGGCTCTCCTGCCCTCCCCACCTCCACCCCGCATCTCCTTTGTTGATTGGTTGGTTTCAGAATCCATTCTGCAGGGATCATCATTAAGGCTCCTTCCTTCCCTTCTCATTCTAATAACCATTCCCTCCATCCTTGGCCATTACCATCCTTCAGTCCCTCAGGAATTCATGTAGCAGAGGAGACTTTATACTCCTGCCATTCCCCTTGGGCACCCAGTAACCCCTCCTCTTCTCCTTTGTGTACAAACACAAACAGCTCCCTTCTGCTTCCCAGATGAGTGTCTTTCTTGGAAAAGGGCAGTGGGAGAGCCCTTGTTTTCCACAAAGGTAACCTCAGTTTCTCTGCTGGCATCTTTCAATTGCTTTGTTCAATGACCTATTGTTGCTGTCGGGAAGGCTTTGTCCTTCCCAAGGGAATAGTGAAAGAACTGAGGAAAACAGCTTCAGCCTGAGCAGCACTGGTGTTGAAAGAATGCACTGATCACTGGACTGTGTGAAAGCTTAAGAATATGATTAAACCAAGGAGAATCATAGTTTTATAAATTCAAGCATTTGCCAATTCATAAGTAGGTTCTGTTCTAGGCATTGGGACTCTCGCATTTGCAAAGCTGAGCTGCCTTGTGCATTGCAACCAGTTGGCAGAACCAAGGGAAAAGGGCCACATGCTAACCTGACTAACTCAGGGAATGCCTGCGTGGCGGCCTTGCAAACTCACAAACCTAAAGTAATCACAAAGGGTCATCTGATATTAAAAACCTTTAGAATCAGACAAATTTGAATTCAAATCTCTATTCTTTAGTTAGTAGCTGTGAAACTGAAGCAAATTACTAGACTTTCCAGCTTGTCCTGTCTTTTGAGAATCACACCCACCAGATTACGGGTGTGCCTCTTGTGGTGATTGAGTGACCTATGGGTGTAAAGATCTTAGCGTGATGCCCGGGTCCCTTGTTTGTCCTTGTACACGCCTGCCACACTTCAGCTGTGCCTTCAAAAGTGATCATTCACTTTGGAAAGCAGACTCACTGTCAAGAATCAGAAAATCTCATTTCCATTGGCTTCTGTTAGAAAATACGAGAGAGACTTCATGGCTGTGACTGAGGAGAGGAGGGGACTCTGGCTCCAGCTAGGACCTGATTTAGGGCTCAAACCATGTGTCCAGGTCCTCATTTCCCCACTGCACTTCCTTGGCTCCATTCCTGAAGGGCTCTTTCCTTGGGGCTCCGAGATGGCTGCCTGAGGCTTGCAGGGCTTCATGTTCCCAGATTCCCATGTCAAGAAGAGGGAGTCTTCCTGTTGTTCTCGCAGAGGAAGCTGCTCTTTCCAGAGATCCCAGCAAAGACCCCCTCCCATCACACTGGCTCTAATCAGGCAAAGAGCCTACTCTTCCACCGCAGTGGCCAGAGGACAGTGCACTCTTGTGGGGAGGTGTGCTTTCCCACGGAAAGGGGGAAGATGGTTTTTGAGAAGGGGGATTGTAGGTCTGATAGGCAGATAAACAATGGAGGGCCACCATGGCACTTGTCCCCCATCCCAAAGGTTGTAGTTGTGGTTTTCTTTCTTTCATTTGAGTCATGGGTAACGGTTAGAGAATTCTTTCTTCTCTGTTACTGAATGTACCTTTCTAGTGATGGATCTAAATCAGTGGTTCTCAACCTGTGGGTCGTGACCCCTTTGGCGGTCGAACGACCCTTTCACAGGGGTCGCCTAAGACCATCCTGCATATCAGATATTTACATTACAATTCATAACAGTAGCAGCATTACAGTTATGAAGTAGCAACGAAAATAATTTTATGGTTGGGTCACAACATGAGGAACTGTATTTAAAGGGCCACAGGGTTGAGAACCACTGAAAATCTTCATGATTAAATTAACCCAATGCACATTAGCTCTCTTCCTACAGTATACATCTTTAGACTGGCCTTAGGTAGACACTAGGACTCATGTTTTGTTACAAAAAAAAATGTTTGTTAAAGGGACAAATGAGTACATTTTCTTACATTGAGTACTTGGTTGTAGGATCACAATTTTCTATAAAATACCAGAAGTAGCTATCATCATGTAATTTCCTGTCTGCGTCTTTGGATCGTGGATGAACTTGCTGGCCTCTGGCTTTCCATCCACAGACCAAATTGTAATAGACATAAAGGCTACTAACATTTATGCAACAAACAATTCTTTAGTGTTTGAAAACTGCTAAACATGCACAACTAACAAAATATTCCAGAAGAGTTAATTGGTTAAATCTTTATTCAAAAATTCTACAATCCTGATTGGGGCTATTGTCACAGCAGTCTCTTAAATGCAGTTGTTTCCTAAGATATAATGAGGTCTTACATTGTGGATTAATATATTAATGGACTAAGGATTCTTTATCTCATCTATTTTGAACTCTCTGTATAGATCACAGTGACAGGCTGTCGCAAACACATATCACACATTTAGCGGAAGAATGCTAACAGCCATGATAAATGGCTCTGAGCAAAAACTATGTTCTTCTGTCTTTATTCATCTAAATCATTTAGCAATATAAATGCATGTAAGTGCCGGATTTTAAAATGTTTCAGGATAGGAAAATGGAGTCACATATTTTTAAAGCTCACTTTCAGGTACTCTAAAATATCATCTACTTGCGGTGAGTGAGGTGATTCAGTATAGCAGTTGGTTTCCCCATAGTTCCCAACATGAGGGAAAATACGTTCTAGCACATGAAGTTAAAAAGGGGAAAACAATAGGAATCAGCATGGCATTCATTACCTGTTAGATCTATTCAGAGCTTAAATTGGTAAGAGAGCCAAGGAGATTTAAAGGTGCCTTTTATGCCAATGAAGTGTCACTGCAGCGAGTTCTTCACTCATTATCACCATATTTTAAAATTTCAAATGAGTAATCATATTGATTAGTGTTCAGCAGAGGTAGAGTAAGATACCGTTTTTAATGATCGGAACTATAAAATGAACAACCAAGAGGGGAAAAGAACCATTCTGGTGCTATGGAAATGTTCAGCAATTTTTAGAAAAATCTAGGAAGATATTTTAAAAATTTTTCTAGAAGTGGGGGGGGGGGGCGGGGGGGCGTGAGGGGGAGGGGAGAGATCCATCCATCAGCTGCCTGCCTCCCACACACCCCCGACCCGAGATGGAACCTGCAACTTGGGTGTGTGCCCCGACCAGGAGTGGAACAAGGGGATGATTCTCTAACAAACTGAGGCACATCAGCCAGGGCTAAGGAGATATTTTAATGTAGCCTTATAGGCACAGCTATTGATTATGTTATCTATTAAGAGTTTTGTGTTTTGGTGCCAGGCACACATCATGTTTCTTATGAAATGTTATGGGGAAACTTTTCTCTGGCTATTGCAGTTGTCAGAGTCCCATAACTGAATTAAATAGAAACTGATTCTGGTTAATTTAAACAAAAAGGAATTCATTGGAATTGAAGGAAGTGCTGAAGAGTAAGGCCTTGGAAAGGATAATACACTGCTGGGATGAATCAGCTCTGATGTTTTCCATCATTGTGCCACTGTGCTCAAGACTTAGATGTGAGAGAGAGGGAGAAAAAGAGGGAGGAAGGATGGAAGGGAGGGAGGGAGGGAGGGAGGGAGGAAGGAAGGAAGGAGGGAAGGAAGGAAGGGAGGGAGGGAGGGAGTGTATTTGAGGAAGAACAGGGCATCTTGACTGATGGCCCCACAATGTGTTTAATGAGCCCAGGAGTTACCCCAAGGCATAATCTATCACCTGTGCTATCAGAAGGAAAGAGATACTGGGCAGGCACACTCAACTAACGCCCACTACATACATTCAGGATGGGGAAACTTGCTCCAATGATGATGAATTACTAGAAAGATAAAGGGAAAAAGAAAAAAAACTGATTGTATTATCTAAATAGTATGTATAGGGAAGACAAAAATATTGTGTTAGTCTCCTAGGACTGCTCTAACAAAGTATCATAATTTGGGTGGCTTGACACAGCCAGTTTATTCTCAGTTCTGGAGGCTAGAAGGGCAGGGCTGTTCTCTGGAGACTCAAGGGGGAGAATTTCTTACATGCTCTTTTCTTAGCTTCTGGTACTGCTGGTTAGTAATCCTGGTGTTCCTTGGTTTGTAGCTGCATCTCTGCCTCCATCATCACATAGAGTTCATTCTCCCCCATGACTCTGACTTCTACTAAGGACACCAGTCATATTGGATTAAGGGCCCACTCTATTCCAGTATGACCTCTTCTTCTTGTAAGCAATCTCATCTGTAATTAAACGATTTCCAAATAAGACCACATTCTGAGGTCCCAGGAAGCACATGAAATTTGGGGAGACACTGTCCAACCTTGTACAAATGTGATGTGGATAAAACCAACAACAATACACATAGCTAGGTCTGAAGAGTGAGAGGGGGTAGTAGCCTATTGTTCTGTTACAAAACTACACCTACCTATCGTGGGCCTGGCTTTAGGCACCGTTTTCCAAATGATCCTGTGTTCACTGGAGAACGAGTGGAAAAACAATTTGTTCTTCAAGGTCATTTTTTTTTGAACTCTAGACTATAAACTTGACAAAGAGGAATTTAAGATAAATATGAGCATCCAAATGGCAAAGGTATAGTCTCTATTGCTCATTCAGAGAGAACCAGGACCTATGGCTGGAAGTTTCAGGAAAGCCGATTTCCTCTCTCTATAAGCAGGAACATTCTCATATTAATGCGATTCAGCAGAAGAGATCTTAAGCTGTTCAAGATTATTTCCCTCTAGGAATACAATAGGACACTAGGGACCTAAAAAACCTTTATTGAGCATCCAGCACAGTATTATAAGCCAGTGCATGTAGAAGTAAACGTGGCAGACATAGTCTCTACCTCGTACACAGATAAACATTTTAGAGATGTATTACCATAGTGATGAAGAGCGGAATAGTATGGATATAGTATCTGGCACAAATCAGTAACTATTTTGTTAAATGCATTTATTCTTTAATCATAGTCTCCTTTACACATATAAGTTGGAGTTGTTTACCTGGAGTACTTACCCGGTCATTATCAGCCCTGCCACAATCATTTACATGGTTTTTTCATAGCCTGCTGCTTACCTAGGATGACCTTGCTTAAATACCCCTCTCTGTTTCATTTTTACCATCTTAAAAATTGGTTGAAAGTGAGGGGTCATTTTTCTCCTTAATCTCTTTTCTCCTCTAGGCCACCTTGGCCAGCCAGCATAGGTAGCCCCGAAACTCTGAAGTTCATACATTAATATGAAGACTGAGGAGACTGTGGCTAAAGCAGTGTTTCTCAAACTGGTTCTATGTGAGATGAATTTGGGTGGTATATGGATATGTATTGAATTGAATTGAATGGATTTTGAATCTGTTCTGTCAATGTTTCTATTAAGGCAAGGAAAAAGTTTCAATTGGTGCTAGTTTTTTATGCCTCTTCAATATGCATATAGCTCCCATTTTAATAAAGAGTAGACTTTAAACCACAGAGCTTTCAGAAGTCTAGTAAAATGGTTTTGTTTTCATGGTATTCACTTTTACCTTTATTTTCTATTCATGCTAAGTGCTAGCTTCCATATAAAGTAATGACACAAAGCTTTCTTTAAAATTCATGCATTTAAATTAAAAAAAAATGGTATGATGTTTAAAATAATCAAGAATATAGTATATACCTGATGGTTCATGTCCAGACTTTCTTCTCTGCTCTTTCTGGCACTCCGTGGTGTTATAGACACCTGGGAGCAGCTATACTTGGAAGAGTCCCCACTTCCCTCATCAGTTCAGATGATGAATCCACTGGCCCAGAGAAAGGGAAACCTGTGCATATAAATATGGCTTTGCATGGTTTACCATGCCTAGATTCTGTGTATTTCTGAACTATCCTTCAAAGATAATTCAAAATTATCTTTGTTGTTGTTTTGTTTTGTTCTAGCTTCTAAAGAATATTCTTAGCCTGATAGAATGGATGACCGGATAATTGATGTGATTCTCCACTGTTTTTATTTCTTGTCCCCACCCCCAATCCCGCTATTAGTGATAGTGCACAGACTTCAAAGAAGAAGTAAGGAGATTTTTTTTTCATTTTTACAGTTCTTACATTTTACTATCTCAGCGAATCAATGATGCTGCTGAGGATTTTTAAAATTTTCATGTCTTGTACATGTTGTAACAGGTTTTTCTGTAAGTCATATAATATGGATTAGCAGTTTTCTGTCCCAGTCTTCAGCTCTCCAATTCCTAGTCATAGGAAGCAACCACTTTTTTCCTGGTGTTTGCCTCCACATCCCTAACTGCATACTTTGAGTTCCAGATGTTTATATTTGCTTTTTCTCTTGGCTTCCTAGATTAACCGCTATGGAAGATAAAGATTTATATATTTTACTAGCCTCCCTCCATCTTCTCCCTCCTCCACCTTCCCACTATTCCCAATATTATTTCATTTTTTTAATAAAAATAAAATTCAGGAGTTCTGTGTCCACTTAGGATATAGAAAAGTCACTCCCACCCTTCCGATGAGAAAGAGTGGGTCATACACAACATCATAACTGTCTTGAGCCCATCAAGAGCTTAGGCCACAGGATAAGCCAGTGAACTGAAATTCGAAGAAGGTCATGCCTTTCCAAGGAGAGATGGGACACAATCCCTTTCATCTTTGGCAGGGCATATGAAGAAGAAACAGTTTCCATAAAAATGAATAGGAAGAGTACACTCCTTCATAGCAGCATTATTCAGGGTAGCCAAGGGGCCGGAGCAACCCAGGTGTCCATTGACAGATGAATGGATGAACAAAACGTGGTACACACATACAAAAGAATATTATTCAGCCTTAAAAAGGAAGGACAGTCTGACACATGCTGCAGCATGGAAGACATGCAGACATGTTAGGTGAAAGAAGTCAGTCACAAAAAGTTAAATACTTGTATGAGCCCGCTTATATAAAGTACCTTGAATAGTCAAATTCATGGAGATAGAAAGTGGAATGGTGGGTGTCAGGAGTTCGGGGATGAGGGGGGAATGGAGAGCTATTGGTTAATGGGACAGAATTTCAGCTTTGCGAAAGGAAACCCCTTCTGGAGATGGAAGATGATTAAGTTTGTGCAACAGCATAATGGACTTAATGCCAGTGAACTATATATACACTTAAAATGGTTAAGATAGTAAAATTTTTGTTATGTATATTTTACCACAACTAAAAATAATAGTAGCTCTAGCCAGTTTGGCTCAGCGGATAGAGCATTGGCCTGCAGACTAAAGGGTCCTGGGTTTGATTTCGGTCAAGGGCACATGCCCAGGTTGTGGGCTTGATCCCCCGTAGGGGGCATGCAGGGGGCAGATTGATGTTTCTATCTCTCTCTTCCTCTCCCTACCTCTCTGAAATCAATAAAAATATATTTTAAAAATAAAAAAATAATAGTAAAAAGATTTTAAGGAGCGAGGAAGAAGAAAGCATTTACACTCCTTAATACATTCTTCAAAGTCACTGAGAGCTAGCAGGATAGTTTTCCCCAGGGGCCTCTGCTCAGTACTTGCTAGAAGTCAGGGGCCAGGGAAGTTGGCCAGAGAGAGAGCCCGTAGTTCCACACGCATGCAGGTAGTGAGACGCTGCCTCTGGGGACAGGCACAATCTCACATACAGCCCCAGGTTCTTCTCTCATGCAAAAGCCTCAAGGCACTGGGAGAGGGGAGAAACCCCACTGGACCAGGAGCTTACATTGGATGAACACGGAGTTCTGCTACCGATCCAGAGCATATTTTGGTTGTCACGGAAGGAGGGAGGAGCACAAAGTTGAGGAAAAACCAGCCCAAGGCCTAGGTTCATAGGGCCTGAAATTGAGAAGAGACTCGGAGAACTCAAACGCTTATAGCAGCTGTATTCACAATTGCCAAAACTTGGCAATAACCCAGATCCCCATCAGTTAGAGAATGGATAAACAAATTGTGGTAATATTTCATAGAGTGGAATTCTACTTGGCAATAAAAAGGTATAAAAGGAGAGTTGCTGAACTCACCACTGCGCCAACGCTCACTGAGAATAACCATCAGGGAGGGAGCCATGAATATTTCATGAAAAGCATGGCACTTTGGAAAATGCAAAGGCTTAGGAGATCAAGATGATTATGTAGAAAGCAGGAGTAGCTTTGAAGGGTTGGTTGTAAGGAGAGGAGGCGTCTAGAGGTCATATATTTCTAGGCAAGAAAAACTCCTAGATGCTATCTGAATTCCATCATGACACATAAAATACTACTGATTTATAAAATGTTCTATTTATATAACTCAACATCTATAAATATCTTCACAGCTTTCCCCCTACCCTAAATGCATGTCAGGTTGATCATATATTCTTCAAGGTTAAAGGATCTTTAGAATTCATTTAAAATCCTTCAAGCACAGGGTTTGTGTGTGTGTGTGTGTGTGTGTGTGTGTGTGTGTGTTTACCTGTTGGTTGTGGATATGGATAGAATCCAGTTAGTATACAACTTGGATAGAGAAAATGACAGCTTCATTGTTATTAACCTCATTCAGATCTAGCATCCTCCTTCTTCATGGGTGTGGGCCACCGACCACAGGAGCACCAGCAGCCCGTGACTTTGATACCAGTAAGTCACAGAAAACATCGTATCACATTACAGTTGTTTGCAGATATTAAAAAAAAAATCATTTGTGTTTATCTCTACTTTGAAAGTTTGGTGGTTATTAGACCTGCTGTTCGATATATTTTTATTTAAAGTATTAGTAAAGAAACACATGTACCATGCCACAAATTCATCCATTTAAAATTTGGTAACTGAACTGCATTATGGTTAGTTTCCTTTGTAATCCTGTGTATCTCTCTTAGGAGAGGTCATAGACTTGAACAGACTCCCTCTGGGATTTCATAGCATGAAAAAAGTCTAAGAACTTACCTCCTTTCTTCGACTCTCAGTAGTAAGTTCCATTCAGTGCCCATGGCTTGGTCCAGGAAGCCTGAGCTATTGAGTGTTCTCATTTACTGCACTTGTGCTTGATCTGCCAGGCACCAGCTGTGCCATTCGTAAGAAATGTTTGTTCTAGCAGGTTTCATGCCAACTGGTGCGAGCAGCGGGCGCTCTTGAGAACCTGTACATTCTGTGGCTAAGAGGCCTCCGCTATAGTGGGGCCAGTGCCGCCCTAGAAGCAATGTCCCACCGTGTGATACATTTTAACCTTGCCCTTCCATAGCCTAGGTTTTAGCGCACCAACCCACATCAGTGTCTCTGGACCTCTGCACCCTTGGTGGGGAGATGGGCAGCTCTGACAGAGGCCATTCTGGTGGGGCCCACTGTATGTGCTTGTGAGGACATGAAGGACGAGTGATGTCAGGCTTTGGAGCCAGAGGTCAGGGGTCAGGGCTATTCTTTTTCCAGTTTTGATTTGGTTTCCTGGCAGGCTGAGTGTGATTTCAATGAACACACCTCCCTTGCCAAGAACTCTGTATTCTCTTATTATCTTTTAAGTTATATTTATTCTCCATGATAACATGCTGGAGCAAATTGGGTGACTGAAATGCCAGCAGTGGTAGTGGTTTAATGAGGATCCATCCGGACCCTTGGGAATGGGAGGATTGCTTCCCCAGGAGTATCCTGTATAATAAAACCCTAATATGCAAATCTCCCAAATGGCGGAACTACCAGTTGCTATGATGTGCACTGACCACCAGGGGGCAGACGCTCAACGCAGGTGCTGCCCCTGGTGGTCAGTGCGCTCCCACAGGAGGAGCACAGCTCAGCCAGAAGCTGGCTCAAGGCTGGTGAGCGCAGTAGTCGTGGCAGCGCTAAGGACCCATCCAGCAGGGCCGGCCAGCCAACCTCCTGCGTCCCCTCCCCCCAGCTGGCCTGGTCCCATCGCCCTGATTGGGTGGGCTGGCCGGACCTCACCTGTGCATGAATTTGTGCACTGGGCCCCTAGTTATTTTATAATTAGATAGAGAATGATCTGACAGTACATTTTCTAAATATTTCAGGATAGCTCATTTCATTTTTGACAACTTTGATGGGAAGTTTTCCTCTTTGGGGATAAAAATCTGCTTTTGCTTCACCTCAGTTGTTGACTAGGACTGGTCTGTAAAACCTCACAATCATCTAGGAATTTTCCTGAAGTTACTCAGATGCTCTTACTGTGATTTTCCTGATGTGTCTAGGAATGCAGATCACAGAGAAATCTTCCAAATCAAATTTTATCTTGGCAAAAATAAACTTACTGGGAAACATTAGCCTTAGGCTGCGTGGAACATTTTTCTAACAAATGTTTGGGATCTGAGTATGTGTCAGGGGATATAATAAGGTGCAAAGCAGACATGATCCCTGTTCTCCTGGGTGTCAAGGGTAGGGTGCTAGTTATAGTACCAGGAAGATGCTCTGAAGACCAGGCAGTTGGGGTTGGAGGCTGAGGCTGAGAAAGGAGGGGGTCCCTTGCTTGAGTGCTCCATGGGGCTGGCATTGGGGGCAGGAGTAGAGGGGTATTCTGGGCAGAGGCAACAGCTTGGCACATAAGAGGAAATGAAAGATGATCAGTGTGGCTGGGGCAAGGGTGAGGGTGGGGCCAAATGGAGGTGGAAGGATAAGCCAGCATCAGACAATGATGCAGCTTCTTGGCCAGGCAGAGAATTTTGATCTTTGAAGCAATAGGTGGCATAATCAACTATCCTTTATTGAAGCAGAGATAATTCTCCCCCTGCCCCAAGAGATAGATAACATTAAGCAAAAGCAGGATGGGTAGCAATTTTAAAAAATAAGTCTGCCATTTGAACACAACGGACATGATGCATGTACCCAATACATAGACATAATTACATATATTCTTCCCTCACCTCTGGGTAGCAAGCTGATGTAGCAGCAGAAAGGAAGGGGTCTGAAGATGTGATCTGGATTCTTGTGGATGAATTGAAGCCTCTGTTGCTCTGAGCCAGGGAGAGTTTGTAAGAGACAAAACAATGTGTTAACGTTCCCTTCCTGTTGCCATTCCCTTTTAATAGCATTGCATCTTGTAAACTAGATTTGAGGTAGTAGATTCCTATTTTTTCTCATATACAGAAATGAGAGACTGTGTTGCTGTGTATTACCAAAGCAGACATAAATTGTAGCTGGCGGGTTCCTGGTTACAGCCTCGCTATGTGAAATACATGGCTACATTCATTGGTTATGCATTTGCTTTTAGCATGAGGCATTCTAGAGTCTATTGTTCAACAAGTAAGATATCACAGCCCCAGTAATGGTCTCTAACACGAATAACAAGATTAGAGGGACAAGCAGTAAAAATAATGAAAGACAAATTATCCTCTGTTTCTAGTAACTTAGCCATGAAACACATTTATGTTCTCATTTGGACGTTAAATAGCTAGAAAGTATGAGTCAGTCATTTTGGATGCAAACTTCTGCCACAGCTTCATTCCATTTGGTACCCTAGGCATCAGTTTCTGACAGGGAAGAAAAGAGACATGGTAATAAAAATGAATCTTTCAAGTGTCCTGTGGCCCTAACGTGGAAAGCAAAGGAACCAATATAAATTTCTGATACAAGTTTATGCTAGTGTTTTTTTTTTTTTTCATGATTTCTCTAGGAAGAGATACATATGGCATCTATAAATTGGGATCCCCCAAGGCTAAAAGGAACTCTAGAGCAGCGGTTCTCAACCTGTGGGTCGCGACCCGTTTGCGGGTCGAACGACCCTTTCACATGGGTCGCCTAAGACCATCAGAAAACACATATATAATTACATATTGTTTTTGTGATTAATCACTATGCTTTAATTATGTTCAATTTGTAACAATGAAATTGGGGGTCACCACAACATGAGGAACTGTATTAAAGGGTCGCGGCATTAGGAAGGTTGAGAACCACTGCTCTAGAGGAATCAGAGGCACTAGTAAGACTCACTTTATCTTACATGGATGCCTGTCTTATGAATAATAATTTCTGTGAAGAAGGGTTATGAGATAGGTAAGCCCTTTGGCTAAAAATAGAGCCTGGGTTACTAATCTATAAGAAGAGGTGCTCTGTCTGTGATAAGTCAGTGACCAGGAAACATTGCCCTCCCTGGTACAGCCTGAATGGTCTCTAAGTATGTTATGAAGCCTCTTGGTCAGCTCCCCTCCCATTTAAAGGAGAAAATACAATAAACACTGATTTTCCACAAGGTGTCATAGAGAATATACTGAGGTATTTGTTATCCCTTGCAGTCACCTAATAGGAAAAATAGGTTTCTCTTCCTCGGTAATTTAATGGGGAAAAGCATCACATTTTCAGAAGAAAAATCCTGCGCAGGAGGAAGCAACATGAAGATGATGAAACTTGGTTGTGCTGTGTGTAGTGAAGTGAGGCTTGATAATCCATCATCTTGGTGACACCAAAAAATAGTTCTCATCTTTGAATCCACAGGAGATTGTTTCGTAAACAAAAATGGGCACTCACACTTAAATTTGGGGTTTGCTCCGAAGTATTCGGTTTGTTATCAGTTATTGTTTCTGCAGTAGGTACAAGCATATGTAGCTAAGGCAACAGAGCCTCCATGGGCTCTTCCAGCCAGATGGGGTGCTCTGTCTCTTGTGGGAAGTGGCTGGACTCCACACCGCTGTGCAGGGGAGTTTCCTGTGCATTTGGATCTCATTCTGTGTGATCTTCTACATAAAGGCAGGAGGTATGAAGCACATCCTGTTGTCCTGGCTGTGCCCATGCAGAATGCAGAGGCTGCTGGCTGGGACCTACAGTGGCAGCGTAGGGACAGGTGGGCCATGCAAACAGATGGGGTTTCTGGGCAATGAGAATTCAGCAGTGGCAGGCAAAGTGTATCGGAAGAGGTGGGGGCCTCCTCAAGTTTTGGGAAAGGAAGAAAAGAGAAAGCTAGACCTGCAGAAGTCCAAGTGTTGACTCGGAATTTATGCACCTTGCACTCGGTACATTTGCTGACAGAAAGCCCGGCATTCTCTGCTGTTTGCAGTGTCCTGGTGCAAGGAAGGGACTGTCCCGAGGCAGAACAACATGAACCACAGAGGAGCAACATCCGGGTGACAAAAGTAGAAGCTCGGTCCAGGCATTCCCTATAGCCAGGCATGGATGAGTGTCTGACTGGACTTGACCTCAGGAAGCCCCTGCCCCAAACACATTTGTGTATAACATACCCCCAGCTAACTGGGTAATAATTTGATTATCATTTTCATTCCCATATTAATTTCAGGCACTCTCAACTCATTCATCCATTCATTCATTCTTTCATTCAGTATAGAAATTGGTTGGTCACTCTTTGCCAAACATTGAAAAAAAAACTGGGGAATAAATCCCAAGAAATCCCTGCTTTTAGAGGCAGTGCATTGTAATTTGTGAAGACACACAACAATTAAACACATACATAGATAAAGGCATTGAAGAAAATAACCTGATAATGTGATAGTGTTACCTTCGTAACTAGCTAGCTCATATTAACATAGAAAGAGAGCAAGGGAGAGGCCAGATGTTATAAGCATGGTCATCTGGGCAGCTTCACCAGGACGCTGCAACTCCAACATCCCAGGGACAAGGGGACAGGGCGACGACTGAAGCAGAGAAACCATTAAGTGAGCTGTTGCGGTGATCAATGTGAAAAATAAGGATTGTTTGCACTATGATGGTGATGGTAGAGGTGGTCCAGGTAGCTGCATTTGGGATTCGTGCAAATGTGTCAGAAGGTCGTGCACAACAATAGCCGTACACCTAGGGTTTACTGATGGGCTGGATGTTGGGTTTGGGGCGGTGTTCGTTTAGATCAGTGCTGCTCAAGGACTGGCCTGCAAACTGTGCCACAGATCTGGGAACACATAGGGAGCTTGTGCCAAAATGTAACTTGGCTGACTTTTCCTAGCAAGTCTTTCTCAATGAAGGAAGCAGCTTATTTATTTACATTGCAGCACAAACTCCTTGTTTTGCCTCAAACCAGAAAGAGTTTTCAGACCAGAGTCATCTGTGGCCCTCAGTTTGAGGAGCATTGCTCTACATAAAGTCATCAGTAAAAGCCATTATTAATTATTCCTAAGTTCTCAGGTTTATCCAGGTGTGGTACGTTCTTGAAGAATGGCTGTTTCTGTGGTTGTGCATTGTGCTGAGGGTGCCAAGGTTAATGGAACTGCACACAGGCAAGTTATAAAATACATAAACTATAAACTATAAAAGGAACAAAACAAGTTATGATTTCTACATTTTTTATAATCTTTGTTTGATTTTGATCAGTAGGCAAATGTAAAAGAATAAGCTGAGGAAACATTTTTTTAAATAAATTAACTCATGAAGTGGGATCACAGGGCAACTCACGCTAAAGCTTACTTGTTCTTTAAAACTTTGCTCATGCACGTTCATTTAGGAGGTCTTTTAGATCTAACCATTCTTACGTGTTTTCAAAACACTGTGTGTTTTACCTTTATCAAAGCACCATTACAAACCAAGAGTGGTTGATTTACTTTTCCCTGCTTCCCCCAAACTGTAAGCAAGTAGAAAAAAGACTGTTTTATAATTCCAGGACCCAGTAAAATGTCTGGCACATTGGAGATATTCAGTTAAACTTTATAAGCTAAGTAGCAAGACCATAATTTCAAAGAACAAAAACATCTGTTTACACTACTGGCCATAATGGTTAGCATTCCAATTTGAGGCAACTGCTAAAGCAAAGGCTAATCAAAGTATGAAGTAAATTACGTCACTTGGAGCCTCAAATATTAAAAGATGAGTTTTTAATATTTAAATGAGTATAACACATTGGACTTCTCAGCCATGTCTGTTTAAAAGAGAGCAAGCTATGTCATTTCAGAAATAAAGGATACTCCCGTATATATGTTATAATACTCTCAGTGTAGAGGGAATGGCTCGTTATACAGCAAACAGTGTTGCCATAAGATTTGAGGTGGTACAATCTAGCAGTTTCTTATACTTTCTTCTTGATTAGCCTCTGGAGTCTAGATGTGGTATTTGGCAAAATTATCTGATTACAATTGACAAGAGAATCAGTTACCGTTCAGTGATTCTAGTTTCTTAACCAATCAGAATGCACTGGGGCTAAAGTATTTTTCAATGAACAGATTTTTTTGAACATTTACCGTGTGAAAAAGTACCAGGTGTCCCTTAAGTACCAGGAGCTGTGGTAGAATCCATAAGGAGTCAGACATGTGTCTTGTTGTAAAGGAGGAGGGAAATGAAACGTCATAGGTCTCTTTGCTGCGCACACCTCCAGATGCTACAGGATAGTGAAGCTGAGTGCTTTTCCCTGGAGAGTAAGTCATGCTTCCTTGGTGGAGCTCTCAGAGCCTGAAAGTCTTCCAGCCTCACCCTGTCTGCTGTTCCCACTGATGGCTCCCAGAGGTGGCTGTTTCCATCAGTTCTCACAGTTGTCCCTTTAGGTGTATCCTGCGGAAGATCCCAGCCATTGGAGCACTTTTCAAAGCTAGTGTTGTTCATAATCTCCTGCTGGCTGCTTAGTCTGCAATTCTTATAGGGTCTATGGGTTCATCATTAAACGCATTGTTCCCACCCCTTTCATTGCCTTGTTTTGCCTCAAAGCGATCAAAGGTTCTATCTGCTCTCACTGGCTGTGAGTGAGCTCCTTAAGGGTATTCTTCCTATTGTTCCTAAAAGCAGGTATAAAAAAGGACTTAATTATGGCTCCAAGCTCTTTTAGATCATGATGATATTGATGCTAGTAATAAAAATGACGTCACTAATATTTTTTGAGGACTAAAAATAGGTGAGTTCCTCGTTGGCTTGTAGATACTTTTATCATTTATTCCTTATAACAACTCTGGAAGGAAGGTGCCACTGTTATGTCCATTTTATAGATGAGTAACCAAAGCAAAGAGGAATTAAGTAACTTGACAATCACCCTCTTCAGTTCCTACCATCTAATAGGAGGCATTTATACAATGAGCCCCATGTAGAGCTCTGGTTCTCCCATTAGCCTCCTGTGATTGGCTAAACTCTGGTAATGACCTGGCTTGTGTTGATGAGTACTGGTAAGGCCAGTGTAAAAATAACCTCTGGCTGTAATTCTGTCCTTGGACAAGCAGTGATTATTTGTCTTTATAGACCCTGAGATTGGATCAAGGGCCAAGGCAGGTTCAAGAGGGGAAAGATAATGCTGGAACAAGAGTAATCTCAGATCTTGGCATCTAGGTCCATACCAGTACAGGTGTTCCCAAATTTTGGCCAATGTTTTCCATTATTTATTTTGATCTGAACTTGTTATACAGGCTATATTACCCTTGGTTTTCACTTAAAATTTATTCTTTACTTATCAGGGAAGTCCAAGCACACCCTTAAGCCATGACGATGGCTCCACTCATTGTCATCGCCACTAATAAATTTAGAGGCATTTACACCTGAACCTGCCACCTGCTTTGTGTGCAAAATCTAATTTAATCATCATATAAACCTTATAAAGTTGATTCCACTGTATTATTAGTACAGTAATCTGTACGGCTGATGACTGCATTACTTATTCCTTTACTATCAACATAAAGTGAGCTGAGCCACATGATGGAGTATATATTAGATGAGTGGACTCTAAGGTTTTATTTTATTTTATTTTATTTTTTCTTGGATTAGATATAGTCTTTTTTACTGGATTAGATAATTTTATTAACGGGAAGGATACTACTATTCATTAAATATCTGCTGTTTGCTGGGTGCTATGCTAAGTGTTTGCATATAGCTTCTTATTTTTGCCAATCTTATGACTCAGTATAAATATTCATGGAGAGTGTTTTCTCACAGATGCCTAAGAACATCTTTGCCTAAGAACACCTCGAGAAAGGAGTAGGGAGAATCTACAAGATGAAGGAAATAAACAAGAACTGGTAAGGGTACTTAGTAAATACAGAGCAGATGCTTAACACGGAGAACAGATTTTTTGATGGCAAGCTATTGCCCTGGCAGATACATCAAATTTATCACTGTGGGAGGCAGTGATCCAGCAATGGACCAAGTATAAATCTTACAAATAAAGATTGCAAAAGTATGTTGCAGTCAACAAAAATCTTTTCTTATTTGCTCCTCTTCCTTCTCTGTCAGATTTGCTGCTGTTCATTGGTGTATATCAAGTAGGGAGTAGGGGGAACTAAGTCCTTATAATTGGCATCAGTCAGGATGAGTACAGTTTATGCCTCAATACCTATGCTTTATGCAGTATTTTATAAAGATGAGTGGAATAGAATCAAATAGAACATAGTGGAATGGAATACAAAATGATACAAAGGTGAGTAATCAAAACCAGAGCTATACAAATATGCACATAGCTTATTGATATGGAATATCTAATGATATTTACGCTTATTGTTTTATTAAAAGGGTGTCCTTCTGGGCAAGAAAATTAGGACCAATCCAATTTTATTTATTGGCAGAAGAATATGAACCTTGCTAATCTGTTCACACTGGCACACCTTTCCTACCCCTTCAGGGACCCTGAATCCCCTGAAAGAGAAAACATGAGGAAGACATGTCTATACATGTGTGTGTGTGTTTTATGTATGTATGTGTTCATATGTCATATACTGTTTATATAATCCTACATATATACATACATAAAATGAGTCAGGATAAGCTAAGCTATGGTGTATAATAGTCAACCCCAACATCTTATTGTTTAAATTTAGACAATAAAGGTTTTTTTCTCACTCATGCACCATGTCCACTGTAAGGCCACTGCAGCTGTCCTTTACATCAATTTATTCCGGACCCAGTCTCACAGCATAGCCTGTATCTGGGCTATTTCCTGGCTCATAACAGAGAGGAAAAAAGAACATCGTAGACCTCATGATAGAACCAAGAGCTTCTGCCTGCATGCAATGTCAGTTCTTCCCACCGGTCACTGGTACGTGGAAAGTCATGTTCAAGCCCGATGTCAGCATGAAATGAGTATATATGATTCGCCGACAGCAATATTTTTGAACCATAAAGCCAGCTACTACCTTATCATAGCCCATTACAGTGATACGCAACACTAATACTATATTTGTTTGGGAAGTCTTGGCGTATAGTGAATGGATTGTGGTTATCAGAATGAATCTGTACCCACAGGAGCTGGTCCATCTACTCCTAGATGTTTTTTCCAGGTGGTTGAGGAAATAGTGATAGATTGTGGCTTTAACCACATTTATTCTCATACCCCTCTCCCCCATTTTTAACTTTTATTCATTGCTTTGATGACATTGGGTCACTATTTCCATATTACAAAGTTTAGCCCCAATATTTTTCAATCAAATATTTATTGAAAACCTACTGTGTGTTAGGCACACTGCCATGTACTTTATGATACCTTGACCTCATACCTGTTTCTTAGTTATTTAAGGTCTGGAGGAAGCAGAGTTTATTTCATTTAATCTATATTGGGTCAGCAGTACAGTGAGTGAATGATCTGGATGACAGTTTGTGAAAGAAGCAGAAATGTTGGAGGAGGGTTTACAAAGTGCTTTGGAACACAGAGAAGAGCAAGGTAGGTTCTTGGGGAATGGTATAGTTATATGACACTACAGATGAGATCCCAAGAGAGATGAATGGGATTTTGTTAAAAGTCAAGGAAGAGCCTTCTAGGCAAAATAATTAGCATAAAGCAAAGCAGACAGGAAAAATGTGAAACATGTTAGAAAAATGTAAGTAGTTCTTTATAGTTGGGGCATGGAATTCGGGGAAAGCACAGTTAGGGATAATATTGCATGTATAGTTTAAGAGAAACTTTAGAGTTATTTGGTAGAATTCATCAAATATCTACAAAGATCAGCCTTCCTGAGTCTCAGTATTCTCCCTGGCCCCTGAAGGGAGAGCCTGTCCTTTGCTTTATACCTTATCTTTTTATTTTTTTATTTCAGAGAAGAAAAGAGAGGGAGAGAGAGATAGAAACATCAATGATGATTCATTGATCGGCTACCTCCTGCAGATCCCACACGGAGGGATCAAGCCCACAACCTGGGCATGTGCCCTGACTGGGAATCGAACTGTGACCTTCTGGTCGATGCTCAACCACTGAGCCATGGCAACCAGGCTTTCCTCACCCTTTCAACTGAACAATGTTCCAGATGAGGCCCATGGTTTCCTTGCATCTATTACCTTTGTTTAATTTGGGCCACTGATCTTTTTCATGTCTAATATTTATATTTAAGCCTCTTTGTTTTATGGCTTATTCCATTTTGATAGAGTGAACTAGTTCCAGTGAATGACCTAACAGATCTCTCTCTTCTACATTAATTTCATAGATGGATTTCCATATTTCTGTTCAACACATACAATTTTCTGATATCCATAAGCCCCTCAGTTAATGTGTTTAGAAAATGAAGTAATGAGTCATTTGCAGCATGAAATGCAACGTGAATCATTGTTTTTATGATGTTCTACAAATATTCGACCCAAAGCATTCAATGACTCATCTCTGGCATAAGGACTTGCTGTACAGACATTTCAGAGACAGATCAAAATGTAACCTGCCAGGAAACCGTCATTACCTCAGTTACTGTTTCATAAAAGCCGGTGGTACAGGTATTGAAAAAGAACTTCCTTTGTGTTACCTTTTTGAAGAGTTTCAATGGAACTGAGCGTGAGAACACTAAGCATCAATGCTTTGCCTTCCACTAGAGCCGCCTTCCAGGGCATCTCTGCGGAAACCCTGTTGGATAATTTCATTCTTACTCTTCACTCTTCTTTTTTTCTTTACTTTATGTCTGGCTTAGGGAATGGATTGTTTGGGTTTAGAACAGGAATATTTCAAAATGGCTCAAACCCCTTATGTTGTAAAAAGTCACAATTTTAGGTCCCAACATATGAAGTAAAAAACCTAAATCATATGAAAGCTGGGATATGAGGTCAGCATTCTTGTTTCAGTATAGCGGGTTTTTTTTTGTTTTTTTTTGGGGGGGGCATAACTGTATAATCACCCCAAATTAGGAGTGATGAATGTACCTGCAGCCAAATGATTTGAGGAATCAATGTTTGTTTCTGATGAGGTGTTGTTTATAAATTTTGCAGTCTCTGTATATTTTAGCTATGCTTATGTATTATCCGATTTCACTAAATCATATAATTTGAGAATTGAAGTGTCTTCCTTGTATACATGTGAAATACTGAAGCTATTTAATAATTTATTGTGTTAATTTATTTTTTCTATTTTGATAGATTGGTTTCAGTACTCAGACAATAGGAAAGTAAAAATATAGTCAGGTTTTGAAATTGGGAAACTGGGAGCTCAGTCAGATTTTGAATTCCAGGTTTAACTCCTGTAATTCAGTTATGTAGAGGAGCAAGCGGGGCTCCTCTATTCCTCTACATAATGCTCATTACTAAATTTCATCAAGTTAAGACACCATTGCTTGTAAATAATACCCCAATTTCAGGAATGCTTTAAAAAGAAAAAAACGAGCCCATCTTAGAGTTTAAGAAATACAGTATCTGTATAACTTTGAGTAAGTGAAATAATAATTTCTGTGAACTTTGATTTTCTTACCTGTGAAAATGAGAATAAATAATAATACCTTACTCAGAAAATTTTAAATATGTACAGATATATTCTAACAGTTATATGAGAGAACATGTAAAAATGCTGAGCCTTATTTTAAGGATTCAGTAAATGCCTCAGTTATTAAAGACCACTTGTTTACATTTCCAGTAAAAATACTTCCTCTTAGGAATCAAAAAAAAAAAAATGTAGTTTGGCCATATTTTTCTTCTAAAAGAAAACCAAAGTTTCTATCACATGAGAGAATTAAAAGCAGAATAGATAAAAATAATAATTGTTGTTAATTACTGTTAATAGGGATAAGAAAGAAATAATCAAAGAAGGACCTACTTGTGGCTAGATTGAAGTGATATGGAGTGTTGGCAGCATAACCTTATAAAATACAGTTACTTTTCTCTAATTTCTTGCCAGTCTTCTATTTCCTGAGTTCTAGAATCATTGTTTGATCAGAAGAACTTCCTACTCTATTTGAATTCAGCAACTGGTTTTTCCAAAATACTTAGTTTAATCCATTTCATAGTAAAGGGTGAGCCTATGCCTTAACAAAACATGGAGACTCATTCAGAAATTATGACCAAAATATGGTAATAGAGTGTAATGAGGAAGAAAAAAGTTATAGATTGAATATTTTAAGGGAAGGAAGGAAAAAAGGAAAGCATACATGTCTTTTCTAAAATACAGATAACAAAAGGAAAGCCCTGAATAGGTTAGCCTAATATTTTAAATTTTTGTATTAATTTGACCTTTTTTTAAAATTTTTACATGTATACATTTTACACTTATAGGGTAAGGATTAAATTTTATGGATGCTTACTCTGCCAGGAACTTGGAAATTTGTATATATTTCTGCATTTAATCATTCAAGTAAATGTGAATATATTAAAAAGCCAGGATTCAAAGTCACTGTTGGCATTTTTAGCACTTATGGTTCACATGCTCAAAAACATATCTACTTAGTGAAATATCGATATATATAAAAGCCCAGAATGACCAGAACAACTGGTGGCTATGACACGCACTGCGGCAGCCAACTGTCTTGATCCAGGCCCCGATCTCCCCCTCCCCCCTCCCAGGGCCAGGCTGGCCCCTGATTGGCCCCCAACACCTTTGTTGTGAGCCTTTTTGTGAGTCAAATTAATAAATGCCCACTGATTTGATTAGTGAGTCAACATTCAGGTTGAGTCATCTACTGACTCAGTAAACCTGGCTGGAGGAAGAGGGGGAAGGAGGAAGGGGGTGGGAAGGAGGGAGGGGCAGGAGAAGGAGGTGGTAACCGACAAAGCAGCTCAAAAACAGGAGCCCTAAACGTCCCATTGAGGTTACCAAGTCCAAATCAAAAGCGCATGAATGAAATCAAGGAGTGATGGGAAAACCCAGGTTCAGTCTCAGAAAGTAGAGGCCAAATGAAGAAAATCACACCAACCACAGAGGGAACTGCCCTCCGCCCCCTAACTGGCCCCGCCCCCAATTGGCCCCAATACCTGGATGGGGGTGGGGCCAGCTGGCCAACTGCCCTTGGCCCCTCCCCTCCAACCCCCAAACCCCCCCCTCCACCAGTCCGGCCCAGTGGGCCCCCATTGAGGCCCGAAGGCTGGACCCCCACCCATGCATGACTTCATGCACTGCGCCTCCAGTTTAACATATTTTGGAATGAAATATGTATAGCACATAAATTGTTTTAGTTAAAACTTTATTTATTTTTTAAAAATACATTTTTTAAATTGATCTCAGAGAGGAAAGAAGCAGGAGAGTGGGATAGAAACATCAATGATGAGAGAGAATCATTTATCGGCTCCCTCCTGCATGCCCCCCATTGGGGATTGAGCCCACAACCCAGGCATGCACCCTTGACTGAATCAAACTCGGGTCCCTTCAGTGTGCAGTCTGATGCTCTATCCATTGAGCGAAACCGGCTAGGGCTTAACTAAATATTTCTTAATTGGTGTGGCTTCCCTTCCAATACCTGTCAGATGAATACACTTGAGTATGTGTGTCACCTTCCAAAATTGTAATAGTAATTTAACAAGTATGGCCCTGGCCGGGTAACTCAGTTACTTGGAGCATAGAACCAATACACCAAGGTTGCAGGTTCAATCCCTGGTCAGGGCACATACAGGAATCAACCAACGAAAAGAATAAAACTAGGTTCACCTGTTTTATACTTTTGCCTGCCAATGAGGAGAAATTACTAGGTAGGCTTAGGTAAAACCATTATATAGAAAAAATTATATTTGCAATTGAAAAAGGTATAGTACTTTTTTTCCCCATGTACTTATTCCATCAATTGTATTTTACTAATTTTTTCTTCAATGTTTTATTCATTTTTTTGGTTCTAGAATTTGTGTTATCTTGAAATTTTTTTTCTTAATCTCCAAAATACATTTTATAAAAAAGATAACCAAAAAAATTGAAATACATTTCCCACTTAAGATTCAACATGTGTGAGAGTACATGCTTTCGAATGTTACATCAGAGAGTCAGGTTTAGCAGATATACCTCTAAGTGTTAACAGTTCTGGTTAAGGAAAACACTCCAATTAAATAACTTTAAATTAGCTTAGGAGATAGATTTAAATAAACCTTTTCATGATTTTGCTAATAGTTCTTTATAATAAATTATCTTTAATTTATTAACATTAACTTGAGACATTAGAGTAAAATCATATTTAGCTTTTTGGTTAGCTGTGTGGATAATTTCCCCAATCTAATTTTACCTTCAAACATTCCCAAAACACCATCCATTATTTTCTGCTATGGCTGTTACTCTTTAAATTTTTTTGAAATTAAAGTGTAGTTGACATATAATATTATATTAGTGTACAAGATAGTGATTCAACATTTATAAACTTTAATCACCCATGATAAGTCTAATAACTATCACAATGCAATTATTATGATATTATTGACTGTATTCCCTGTGCTGTGTATTATATTCCCAGGGCTTACTTATTTTATGTCATTTTAGTTTGATGTAGTCGCATTAATTTATCTTTGCTTTTATTGCCCTTTCCTGGGGAGACATAGCCAAAAATTATTGCTAAGACCAATGCCAAAGAGTTTACTGCTCATGTTTTCTTCTAGGAGTTTTATGGATTCAGGTGTTTTTGTGTTGTTGTCGTTGTTCATTCGCCAGTGTTACCCTTGATTTATCTAGGTTCTATATGTATTCTTAGCAGTGTTGTGTCAGATTCATTCTCTGTTCTATATTTTTGTTCCATCACCAATTGTATAACTATGTCAACTGGATTTTCCTTATTTTTTATTCCCACCTATAACTGGGATAGAGAGGTTTCATTCTGTTAACTCAAAGCCTCATTGTGTATTCTAGAGCAAAAACTAGAGGATTCTTTGCTAATCTACTCAAGTACCTAAGGAGAGAATAAGAGATTATCCAATGGGCTTAAATTTTTAGGAAGCAAAGTGGGTTGTTTCCTGCTTTTTAGGTTACCTTCATTGTACATTTCCTCCCATACCTTCAGAAGCTCTTTTTTTCTTATTGAAATGCAGCATGAATTTGATTCTTTAG
Source organism: Myotis yumanensis (assembly GCF_028538775.1). Classification (NCBI taxonomy): domain Eukaryota; kingdom Metazoa; phylum Chordata; class Mammalia; order Chiroptera; family Vespertilionidae; genus Myotis; species Myotis yumanensis. The sequence continues at coordinate 38,428,250 of NW_027223766.1, read as the reverse complement.
ATTTTGAAAGCTATTGATATAATTAATCAGTTTAGTTTTTAAATTTTCCTTGTACTAAGATATTTCTCCTTTGGGGACATCAAAGGAGTAATTTTCTTCAGGCCCCTAAATCGCAATATTACACGTAAGTGTTTAGATTGAATCTTCAAGGTGTTTCAACAGTTTTGGGTTCACAAAGCACTGATGTGTAAATCCTTAGAGTTAATAATTTTATTTCATTCTTGCTCTTAAAAAATTGGATTTAAACCTGTGGGAAACCATTCTCACTTGTTTTCATCAAACAGATGCCTAGATTATGAGTTCAAGGTATTTATTAAAAACAAATGGAAGGCTTTGATTACAAAAATAGTTGTACATGTTCATAGTTTACATATTCTAATTGCAATAGCTAAAAATTGAAAAAACAAAAAATGAATGTTTACCAGCAAAAGAATGGATAATTAAGTTGTGTTGTTTTCATACAATAAAGTGCTACTTAGTAATGTGGAGAAAAATGCCACTATGTTCAGAAATGCCCCCTATTCCTACCTTTTTGTGATTTATATCAAGTAGATTTGCTTGTTTCTTGGCCATTGCTTCTTTCTACACCTTTTTTTTTTTGCACCAAAATCTCAACTTTCCCTGTTTTAAGTCAATTATCACACACTGTTTACATTCCAGCATTCATAATTTGCACCCTATCTCCCTCCTCCCCTCTGTTCTCTGCTATTGTCTCTCTCTCTATTATTGTAGTTCTGTATTTATGCCCTTTTAGCCCCTTTATTGTCCTTTGTGTTTAGTTATAGAAGTGAGCAGAGGATAACTTATTTTAACTGGGAGTCTTTAAGATTTTAATAGGTTTAAAAGATTGGAGTTTGCATCATTAATACATTCTTGAACTAAGTCTATCTTGAGTATACTTCTTCTCTTCCCTCTTTTGCTTCCTGTACAGTAGTTAACAGTCATAGTGTTCCCAAACTCTACCCTGAGTGCATGAAGATAAACACCTGAGTCCCGCTGGCATGGCTCAATGGTTGAGTGTCCACCTATGAGCCAGGAGGTCACGGTTTGATTCCTGGTCAGGGCACATGCCCAGGTTGCGGGATTGATGCCCAGGTTGCGAGCTCGATCCCCAGTTTGGGGTGTGCAGGAGGCAGCCGCTCAGTGATCTTCTCTCATCATTGATGTTTCTATCTCCCTCTCCCTGGCCTTCTCCCTTCCTTTCTGAAATCAATAAAAAAAATTAAATAAAAAGTTAAACTACTGGACTCAATCTTAGCTCAGCCTAGAAACAGCTTCAGTTCAGCGGGGGAATTATTTGCAGTGAGATGTAGGGAATAGGCATAGAACATTTGGAGCAGTGGAGGATGTGTCTTCTCAGCAGACCTGGCAGAGCAGCTATTCTTTTTCTACCTAGTGTTCCTTCCTCTAATATCAGAAAGCATTCCAAAGCAAAGAGTGTTTGTGATTAATGAGAGTCACATGAGAGATGTCCTCCCAACTCTGTATACATTCATTCATCTAGTACTTGTTAATCCAGGCACGGATATGATCCAGGCACAGTTCCAGTTACTGGGGATACAGTAGAAAATAAAACAAAATTCATGCCCTTGTGGAACCTATACTTCTGTGCTACTTGTAACTCACTGGAGAATAAACTCTCGACATTTGAGAGAAATACCCAACTTCTTTGAAAATATATATGTACTCAGTGCCTACCACTAGAGCGTATATCTTACTTATAAAACAAATATATTAACAAGTCCAAGCTACAAAACACTGTGGGTTGGAAATATTGGGTATTCTTATCCATCACTGTACAGCAAATCACCCCACAATGTAATGGCTTAGAAATACAATAAATACTATCTCACACGATTTCTGTGGGTCAAGGCTTTAGAAGCAGCTGAACTGGATGCTCTTCTCACCAGAGTGAGTCAGTCGCTAGATGCACTGTAGTCATCTGAAGGCTTAACCTGGGGTGGCTTCCAAGATGCTTCATTCACCTGATAGTAGTTGTTGGCAAGAGGCCTTCGTTCTTACCCCCTTGGCCTCTCCGTGCTTGAGTGGCTTCACGGCATGGTGCCTGGCTTCTGCCAGGGTGAGCAAGCCAAGAAAACAAGGCAGAAAGCACAGTGTCACCTGTGACCTAGCCTCAGATGCCATGCTCCTTCATTACCACAGCATTCTAGGAGTAGGTCAGCTAGCTCTACTCATTGTGGGGGAGAATGCATAGGGGTGTGAACTCCAGGAATCAAGAGTCACTGCAGGTCATACTGGAAGTTGGCTACCACACTGGATATTTATACCAGCTCCCTCAGTTATTAGGTTACTTATACTCTGTCTTTGCCAGTTATGGCTGCTATAACAAAATACCATTGACTGGTGCCTTACAAACAATGGAAATGTATTTCTTACAGTCTGGAGGTTAGGAAGTTCACAATCAAGATCTGGTGTCTGGTGAGGGACTCCTACTTGCTTCATAAATGGCCATCTTCTCTCTATGTCCTTATGTATCAGAAAGAGCAAGAGAATGCTTTTGGGTCTCTTTTATAAGACCACTAAGGGTTCTCCTTTATAAGAACCCTCATAACCTAATCACCTTCCAAAGGCCCCACCTCCAAATACCATCGCATTAGGAATTGAGTTTCAGCACATGAATTTTGAGAGGACACACATACTCTTGAGCTTTAGTGACTCAGATTAGTGCACTTAGATGAACTAACTTGTATGATATTACTTGCGAATAATCAGAATAAAAGATTCTAGTTTCTGAAACCTATTTATAAAGTTTAGGTTAACCCAGAATCCTCTATAATTTATTTTGTAATATGAATTCAGTTGTTAACTTATGAGGACTCTACAAATAAGTTGAACTTAAAATTACCTCTTGAGATGTTAATAAAGGGAACATACATTGTGTATATGTCTGGTGTTTCATCTGGGTAGGCCAAATAATCAGGTGGCAACAAAATAGAGACTTCTGTTTGAAAGAGCCAATCCCTTGAACTGCATGGAATATATTTTGTTGGTATTTTCTTATTTAAATAAGTGGTCATGAGAAACCTGTGATCATAAAGGACATCAGATACCACCAAGCAAAGTGAAATGGAAGGAGGGTAAAGAAGATCTTGATATTTTTCTTCAGTTATGCATTTCTATTTTTTGTCCGAACTCTCCAAATGGTAATACTGCTGTGTGAAATATCTCAGGGTGCTGAAATATTGGTCTCTCCCTTGTTGAGAAATAGTTGCTATTATCATGACTGCCTTCAAGATTGGTGAACTCTTCTGTTCCCTTATTCAGGGGTGGGGCACCTTTTTTTCTGCCAAGGGCCATTTGGATATTTATAACATCATTCACTTAATATAATTCACTTTATATACACTTATGATGCTATTAAAAAAGCTTCTAGATTTAATAAATTTCGAGTCCTGCCTGCGGTTGCCTTGGCAGGGCCAGACCAAATGATTTTGCCAGCCTTATATGGCCCTCGGGCCAGACGTTCCCCACCCCTGCCCACACCGTGCTGTTAAAGCTACAGGTTCATTCTTAGAACTTCTAAAGTTCCCTAAGTAGATATATTTTTTAAAGAAAGTTGTAATTTTAATTTTAAATGCCCTGGAAACAAGTATAATTAGGGTGCAGCACATTCTGTCTTGCATTTTCCATGGTCATTTGATTTTTCATTTGGGGGTTTTGAATTTAATGAGATTTTCCTAAATTGGTGGCCAATAAGCTGTCACCATGGTTTACTGTGGAAGAATTTTTTTCTTTTAATAAGAGTAATTATCAATTGCGATGTACATATTGCTATTTTATGATGAGGGAGAATCCCTAGTCCAATGGAGTTTTTCTGCCTCTTGGTAGGACAAAATGAATTCTTCCAGCCATATCACAGCCTAGAGATATATTATTTCTGTGGCAGGAATCCAATGCCAAAAATATCGAAAGCTTTTTATGGAACTAAAACAGTTCACTTAGGTAGGAAGTGTAAGACGCCCAGCCATATGCTGTTCTCATCCTGTAGCCTTCAACACTAACTCTGTTGAAATTTATCATGTACCTCCATTGCCTCTATAGCATAATTTTTCTGAATATGGAAGAGGAGATCCATAATACCATTACTTTTACTAGAAGTTAAAGAAGAGGTGTGGTTTTTTGTTGTTGTTGTTTGTTTGTTTTTGTAAACCTTCCAGTGGGAATTGAATTCTGGACTATGTTTCCATAGGATTTGTTTTAATCGGCGTCACGTGAAGAAGAAAATATCTGTGAGGATGCCAATTCGGGACATTGTAAATCTGTACACATAGTTCAACAGGCTTCCTTACTGCAGGTAGTCACAGAGCACATGGTCATCGTGCACCCAAAAGGGGTTATTTCATACGAATCCAAAATTACAGCGAGTGCTTTTTCCTCTAGGAGGTCAGTATCCGAAGAACAAATTCTTGGAAACAGCTTTATCGGTATTTCTAATTCATTGCAAAATAAAGTTCACTTTGTGTCTTGATGTCCTGATGAAGGTGTGACCTCTACAAGGTACATATTATGGGCTGCCATCAGTTTTCACCAGGGCTTATGCCATTTTAAAAGGAAGGCGATATTTGATATGTTAATTAGAGATGGAGATGAGTATAAGATGCCTGAATCTAAAATTAGGTTTAATTACGTCTGTATATAAGACGCTGAGTGCACTTTGCTTAGAGCCTAAGCTAAAGTTAAATGGGTTGGGATTTTGAATTCCCTTTATCGGCTGTATACTTCAGCAGTATTTAAAATCTTTATGGAATGAGTCCACTGGGCTTACTTTGTGCTAGGCAGTGGGCTAAGAGCTGTACCCACATGAACTCGTAAACGATGATGATACCGTGACTTACAGAAGCTCAGTAAGTGGTCCAAGCTTCCTTGGCTAGTAACAGTGAAGCAGGGACTCAAACCCAGCCCCATCCAGCTACACAAGCTCCTCAAGAACTCATGGCAAATATTGACAAGGATAGAGTGCCAGTTGTTAAATCTAATTAGAGAAGGCGTATCCTGATTTATGTGAAAATAAAGGGATGGTAACTGAATTTTCTAAAAGACGATGTTAATTAGAATGTAATGATATATTCTGTCAGAATTATCTCTGGGGATGACATGGACTACAGTGTTAATGACCAGGGAGTCAGTATTCCTGAAGAATTAGGTTAGATGATATAAGACATATATTTCTAAGAACATTGTTATAAGCACATGAAAGTATATTTTAGCAGAGATGTTGTTTGTTTTTTGTAAACTTGTCAAGTCGACATTTCTTGGAGAGGCATTGTAATGGAAAGCATCTTAGATGGTTGGAATCACCATTCTGCCACTTACTAGAAATCCTATTTTGGAGAAGTGTTTTGTTTTGTGTTTTCAATGTAAAATGGGTAAAGTAGTATATATAGGTTTGCTATAAATCTTAAGTGAAAGAACTTACATAAAGCACATAGCATAAGACAACTAGCCAGTAACAAATTAATGGTATTTTTATTCCCATTTCTATACCTTAATAATGATTTACATTTTTATTTATTATAGAAATTAACTTATGTGATCTTTTTTTAAAACACAGGATAAAATATCAGGAACTTTTTACTACTGGATAGAATTCCCCTGACCAACTAATTTCTAGTTGGAAGTCTTTAAAGCCTGGCTGAAAATTGCCTTAAAAATCCCTTTTTCTTGATTCTAACACTCATTTACATTTTAGAAATGTTCAGAAAAGCTGTTATTAATTCACCAGTGAGAGTTATTATCAATGGCACCTTAGAATCAAAGAAGTGCGGTAGAAAGCGTAATGGGTAACATAGCAAAAGCATTGCAATCTCTCCTCTATGCAACTCTTACTTTCTCCGTTACATGGAAAGGAAACTGAAGCTCTAAAAGCCTGCATGGCGATGGGCGGAGAGAGGACCTCTTGTTCCCTTTGTCAGAGACGCTCATCTCCTCTTTTATTGGAAACTGGCCTTTAATCCACAAAGAATAAATCCAAATGAGCCAAATTGGAAATGAGAAGCACGTAGAGTAGATGGGGAAAGCCTTTTTATTTTTGGTGTGTGTATTATTTTTAAACTCCGACATGAACTAAAGAAGAATACAGAAACATATTTCTCAAAGTCCTTCAGAAATGGATCATCTGTAGGATCGCTCATTTAGAGAGGCAGTTGGTCCTGAATGGTCTGTGTGATTTTATAATAATTTTCGTCAGATAAAAAACTAGCGAATCCACAGGGCTCACCAGGGGCAACAGAGCATATAAAGGACATTCTTACAATTGGATATAACCCCACGCCTTGGATGGTTATACCCTGGCACAAACTTGTCTGTTGCTTTGGTTCTATCAGGGTACATTTACGAAATGTGATTCAAAGCTTCTTTTTCTCTGTGTCAAGCATAGACAAACACAGGTTAATGAAAATAGCCAGGGCGGAGTTTAGCCTCCCAGGGTGGGATATCTGAAGAGTAATGACACTCATGCTGCCCCGAAGGCTGTAATCAATCTCTATTGTAAAGAATCCAGACTGAACACATGCAGAGCTTTGTGGACAGTCCCACCTCATTACGTTCTGCATTTATCTGGCATTTTAGCTTTGGGTCACTCAGGGTTATAACCGTTTACTTACAGTGATTTTTTGTTTTGTTTTGTTTTTACAAAGGAAGATAAATGAGCCTACAATTTTAAATCACATCTTTGTGTCTTTATTTTGCTTGGATCCCTGTAAAGATTCAATGTTGAACTTCTCCCTTCAAAACTTAAGTGAAACAGGCTGGGAAAGGCTCCTGGCTTTTGGAAAAGACACAGTATCATTTTTAACTGCAAGTTTATGACCAAATTTGCAATATACCTTAATATTTTCATATTAAAGTTTATGTACACATAACGGGCTTATTCCTATGTGTGTGTATAAAGACATTTTTTGTGCAGTGAAGGAACATTCTAAGTTTTTTGTTTTTTAAATATTGATTATATTGATGCCTTTTGCATATAGTATCACTTTAATGTGCATTTTCCTTTAGTTCATGCCCCCAAATGACTTTCTAGCTAGGACGTCATTGGAACAAGTCAGTCCAAAAAAATAAAATGAGCGCTGCTCTCTCATTACACAGCACAGTGCTTCCGGATATTTCCGACTTTGAGCAGCTGTAGGATTTAACTGACACAGCAGGATGCCTCAGAATATCTTTTGAAGGAGAGAACTCTTTCATTCTTTCTGCCTCCTTTTTTCTAGATTCCAGGGGGTATGGGGGCTGGGATGGGGGGGAAGGAAGTTGGAGAGTTTGTATTGTTTTTCTAAAAATGAAAACTCAGAGAATTTTTTTTTGCATTCAGCCACAATCAAGTACATCAAGATTCAAATCTTTCATCCACCTATAAAAGAGGACAAAAAGCAAAGATTAACAAAGCAAATAAACCTGGTATGGCCCTGGCCAGTGTGGCTCAGTTGGTTGGGCGTCAGACCATGCACCAAGAGGTTTCTGTTTCCATCCTGGTCAGGGCACATGCCCAGGTTGCAGGCTTGATCCTCGCTAGGGGGCGTGCAGGAGAGATAGCCGATCTATGTTATGCTCTCACATCAATGTTTCTCTCTTCTCCCTTCCTCCGTCTCTAAAAAAAAAAAAAAAAAACCAATAAACTATAACAAAAGGAAAGAATCCTGTAAACCTGTTATGTCATGTAAAGAATACTAGTAAATATGAAAAGGTAAAATTAAAATAATCCAAACAACTCTGACAAGTAATATTGATTATATTATTAAACTCCAATCTCTCTTACATAAATTTTATAAATATTGTATATATGTGGTACTTGATCAAAAAAGCATCATAAACAGAAATGCAACCTTGAGAATTACGGTAACAAAATTGATAAATTTAGAAAATATTAATTGTTTTGTTATCTGAGGGGAAACACACAAAATGGAAGTCTAAAAGTAGTTGGATAGGATTTCACCTCTGATCCCACCCTAGAACTGAATAGAACCTAAAAGAAAATGTGTTTTTTCAGAGCCTTGTTGCATAATGTTTATTGCAATTATCATTTATTTCAAGTTTAGTTTAACCAAATGGCAAAGTCATGGTAATGTTCTGGCCAATAGTTCTGCTTGACAGTCCTGCCTAGTTCAGAAATCGTCAGCAGCTCCTTCGAGCCTCAGGAAAGTGAATTTTTCTGTATGGTCTTCAGGCCTTGCAGAAACCTGTCTTGTTAGCCTCTCCTCCACCCTTTCACCCTCTTCCTGGGCTCACCAAGCTCAAGTGTTAGAGCGTCAGTGTCTTTGAAACGCCCCTCTCATCACTTTCCTGCCTAGCAAACTGATTCTTCTCAGAGCTCAGCTTGAATTTCCCCTTAAGTGAAGGCTTATTGCCTTCTTCTTCCTTCTGTCTCCTGGCTGATTACTGACTTCTCCTCTGCATTCCTCCACGCCTTATTTCTATCACAAGGGCGGCATATATCCTGCTATGGGAGGGTACTTCCTTTTCTGCTGTTTTTATTCGTCTTTTGGAGAGCAGGTACAATGTACTGTTTATTTTTTTCATCGCTAGAGCCTGGCAAGGTCAACAAGGTAAATAAATGAATTGATTCATAGATATGTCTACAGTCTTCAGCAGTCAATTTAATAAACAAGGGAGAAAAATACACAAACTGTCTTCCCTTTTAGATGAGTATATTAATCTTAATGTTGAAGAGGATGGGTTACTTGGATAGTGGATATTTTCAGAAGCCTGTATATTCCCAAGGTAATTTACATTGCTCTCATGTTTACCATCGCCTTAATTTCACCCCTAAGTTTCTTAACGATGATTCCTTACAAAATTAACATAACTCGCTCCAGTTTATCACGCCATTTTCTTTAAACAGACTGCTTCACAGGCTCTTATTTCCGTAAGATCTCCCAGTAGAAGTCATTTAGGGCTAGTGTCTGTCCATGGCCTCTGGATCACTGATGGCATCGCGGGCAAGCCAGGGACACGGACGAGGCAACAGGCTGACTACCCCTTCGCAGGAGAAGAAGGCCCAGCTGACCAGTGACTTTCCTTCGACCACAGAAAACCATCTGCCACTAAAGGCAGCACGTCTTCAGACTGGTGATCGGCCAGCTTTCTATCCAGAAGGAAAGCTATGTTGTAGAAGAGGAATACCCTTCAGAGAATGAAACTGTTTGTCTTGGTTTGGACTGAACAAACAAGGCCTCTCTCGCCCATCTTGAAATAGGGCAATTAAAGCTTTCCCGGTCTGTAAGAGAAAACCAAACTCCCAGGGAACTCTAGAAGGCCTTTTTCTTGGGAAATATGACAGTTTGAAGAAGCCTTTTCTCCTTCCATTTATCCTTTCAATGAAGAAACTTATCTTCCTGACAACTATTACATTAAGAAGCAGCTGCAGCCATTTCCCCGTAGGCAGCATTCTGGGGGGAATATTGGAGAGAACAATTCCCTGAAGATAAATGGGTTCCTCAGTAGCTTCAGGTAGGAGGGATCCTTTATTTTTTATAGTGTGGGCACATCTGTGAATTGTTTGGGGAGCCCAAGTTAAAAATCAACAAAACTTTTCTCCTCCAATAGAGAGAGAGAGAAAGAGAGAGAGAGAGAGAGAGAGAGAGAGAGAATATAATTACATATGTCTCCCTTTCCCCGCCCCCATTGATCCCTTTCAGCCCGCCCAACCCTAGGCCTTCACCATCCTGTTGTCTGTGTCCATGGGTTATGCATATATACATGTAAGTTCTTTGGTTAATCTCTTCCCACCCACTCACCCACCCCCACCTTCTCTCTGAGACTGGACAGTCTGTTCCAGGCTTCTATGTCTCTGGATCTATTTTATTCATCAGTTTATTTTGTTCATTAGATTCCACATATGAGCGAGATCATGTGATACTTGTCTTTCTCTGACTGGCTTATTTCACTTAGCATAATGCTCTCCAGGTCCCTCTATGCTGTCTCAAAGGGTAAGAGATTCTTCTTTATTTACTGCCGCATAGTATTCCATGGTGTAAATGTACCACAGCTTTTTCTGTTATTAGTTCTTTAAATTTTAGAGCTTCTTTAGTGGCATTCTAAATCTTTCAGAACCATGGACAGCTCAGATACAACCACTCTCAAAAAGTTGGAACATGTTCTCTCAATTCAAATGGCTACCTCCTCAGAGGAAGTAAAACTGTCCTTATTTGCAGATGACATGATATTATACATACAAAACCCTAGAGACTCCATCAAAAAGCTACTAGACTTAATACATGAATTTGGCAATGTAGCAGGATACAAAATTAACTCCAAGAAATCTGAGGCATTTCTATACACCAATAGTGAACTTTCAGAAAGAGAGATTAGAAAAACAATCCCATTTACCATCGCACCAAAAAAATTAAGATACCTAGGAATAAACTTAACTAAAGAGGTTAAAGACCTCTACTCAGAAAACTACAGGACGTTGAAAAAAGAGATAGAGGAAGACATAAAGAGATGGAAGAACATACCATGTTCTTGGATTGGTAGAATCAACATCATTAAAATGTCCATACTACCCAAAGCAATCTATAAATTCAACGCACTTCCCATTAAAATACCAATGGCCTTCTTCAAAGATCTAGAACGAACTCTCCAAAAATTCATCTGGAATAAAAAAAGACCCCGAATAGCTGCAGCGATCCTGAGAAAGAACAAAGTAGGTGGGATCTCAATGCCAGATATCAAACTGTATTACAAAGCCACTGTTCTCAAAACTGCCTGGTACTGGCACAAGAACAGACATATAGACCAGTGGAATAGAATAGAGAGTCCAGAAATTAGCCCGAACCAATATGCTCAATTAATTTTTGACAAAGGAGGCATGAACATACAATGGAGCCAAGATAGTCTCTTCAATAAATGGTGTTGGGAAAATTGGACAGATATATGCAAGAAAATGAAACTAGACCACCAACTTACACCATACACAAGAATAAACTCAAAATGGATAAAGGACTTAAATGTACGACAGGAAACCATAAAAATTCTAGAAGAATACAAAGGCAACAAAATCTCAGACTTATGCCAAAACAATTTCTTCACTGATACAGCTCCTAGGGCAGTTGAAACTAAAGAGAAACTGAACAAATGGGACTACATCAAAATAAAAAGCTTCTGCACAGCAAAAGAAACCATCAACAAAACAACAAGAAAACCCACCTCGTGGGAAAACATATTTGCCAACGTCATATCTGATAAGGGCTTAATCTCCAAAATTTATAGGGAACTCATACAACTTAACAAAAAGAAGATAAACAATCCAATCAAAAAATGGGCAAAGGATCTAAATAGACACCTTTCAAAAGAGGACATTCAGAAAGCCAAGAGGCATATGAAAACATGCTCAAAGTCACTAATCATCCGAGAGATGCAAATCAAAACAACAATGAGGTACCATCTCACACCTGTCAGAATGGCCATCATCAACAAATCAACAAACGACAAGTGCTGGAGAGGATGTGGAGAAAAAGGAACACTTGTGCACTGCTGGTGGGAATGCAGACTGGTGCAGCCACTATGGAAGGCAGTATGGAGGTTCCTCAAAAAATTGGAAATGGAACTCCCATTTGACCCTGTGATCCCACTACTAGGACTATATCCCAAGAAACCAGAAACACCTATCAGAAAGGATATATGTAACCAGATGTTCATAGCAGCACAATTCACCATAGCTAAGATCTGGAAACAGCCTAAGTGCCCATCAGTAGATGAATGGATTAGAAAACTGTGGTACATCTACACGATGGAATACTATGCTGCTGTTAAAAAGAAGGAACTCCTACCATTTGCAACATCATGGATGGAACTGGAGAGCATTATGCTAAGTGAAACAAGCCAGTCAATGAAGGAAAAATACCACATGATCTCACTCATTCATGGATAATAAAGACCATTACAAACTTTTGAATAATAATAGATACAGAGGCAGAGCTGCCTCAAACTGATTGTCAAACTGCAGTGGGAAGGCCAGAGAGAGTTGGGGGGCAGGAGGGAGGGGAGTAAGAGATCAACCGAAGGACTTGTATGCATGCATATAAGCATAACTAATGGACATAAGACACTGGGGGGTAAGGGAGGGTAGGGGTTTGTCAAGGGCCGGGGGGGGAAAAAAGGACACTTATGTAATACCCTTTGTAATACTTTAAGCGAAAAATAAAAAATAAAAAAAATAAAATAAAAAAAAAAATAAAAAAATAAATGAAAAAAAAAAAAAGAAAACTATAAAAAAACAAAAAAAACAAATGGCTACCTCCTCAGCTAACTGTGCTGTCTATTCAGAACCCTTAGAGCAGTGGTTCTCAACCTGTGGGTCGCGACCCCTTTGGGGGTCAAACGACCCTTTCACAGGGGTCACCTAAGACCATTGGAAAGCACATATATAATTACATATTATTTTTGTGATTAATCACTATGCTTTAATTATGTTCAATTTGTAACAATGAAAATACATCCTGCATATCAGATATTTATATTACGATTCATAACAGTCGCAACATTATAGTTATGAAGTAGCAACGAAAATAGTTTTATGATTGGGTGTCACCACAACATGAGAAACTGTATTAAAGGGTCGCGGCATTAGGAAGGTTGAGAACCACTGCCTTAGAGAAATATGAATAAAATATGAAAAAGTCAGGTAAAAGCATATAGTGTGTTTGTGTTCTATCAGTAGCATTCTTTAAAGTGCTAAGGAGTCAGGATGCCAGTTGTATTCAAAGATGGTAGTCTGGTTTCTATGTGAATCAGTGTCCTGCTGTGGGTATTAGGGGCCCTTTAAATTTGGAAGGTGTAAGAAGCACCACAATTTGTAGATTAGCTTGATTTATTTCACAGCAATAAAGCAGAAGATTATGTTCACATGTTTATTATGTACTTGTTTTAACTATCCAGTAAAATTCTCTTTTAGATGAAAAAAAATCCCACTTTAAAAATTAAAAATAAATGTAATGAGCAAAGGAGGCACAACTGTACTCTTGGATGTGTCTGGAAGTCCATGGTAAAACATGGGGGGTTATGTGTAACTTCAGTGTCAGTCATTCTGAGTTTAATTTATTAAAAGGGTGACAACTCCATGTTAGAACCAAGAGAAAAAATGAATAGGAAAAAAGAAGACCCCCGAACAGGAATAGTACCCTAACAGGATTCCTCCTTCCCTACCATCCTTTTAGAACAAGACATTTGGTGAATCTTGGGGATTATCAGGAAGATACTTCTCAGTCCATAGTCATTTATGTAGAAATTTAAATATCTCTAATTGAATTAATGCTGCAATAGGACAATTGCCCCTTTTTATTTCTGCTGCCAAAATTCACAGCTTCATCTCCAGTCTGGATTACTGCTTTGGCCCTGTAGTTATCTGCCTGCTTCGTGGTCTGTCCTTTCTAATCCATGCTCAACTTTGGGGTCAGGTTCACCATTCTTTGGGGTCAAGTTAATTGTGCTACTTATCTGTGTAATACTCACCAGGGACACCTCATCTACAAGGAAAATGCTAATGGTTGCACATTGCATTGATTCGGTGTTGGTGAGTTGCCCAGAATCACTTCAGTACAACAAATGACTGTCTGGTTCAAGATCTGCACGTTACTTGTTTGTTTATGAACTACTTACTACTCAAGTAGTATTTCCCTACTTCATAATTATTTAACTTCATTGTATTTTTAGCCCCCAAGTGAACAAACATCTCATCCAGTGACAAAAGACAGTAATGTATTCTAATTGTCTAATATCAACAAAACATTTTAAAATCAACTTTATGCAAATATGATTGGATATTTTCCATTGGTTGATTGAAATGAAATGTTTGAAAATTTGCTTCCCATGTTTTTCACAATTGCAATTATGGTTACTTTAGATAAATTTGTCATTGAAACTCATAGAAATACATTTAATTTCTTTGCAAACTCATTGCTATTACAATGTCTTAGAAGTGTTTCAAGGATAAATTATAATTTCTTAAAAACAGATTTTGTATTAGCTTTTTAATAAAAATATAATAAATGATAGCTTTGAAATGATTTGTGATGAGCTACTGAATGCAACACCATAAATTCAATTAAAATAAATTTATTTTTTTGTAATTTATAATGGGAAACACTGCCTAGTATACCTTGAACAGCATGCTTTTGGCACCATTTGTTTATTTTTTAGGAAGAAGAGGTGTGTGTATCTACCCTTCTTACTTCCCACTCCCCACACACCAGTTTGCGTGTGTTTTTGTTTTGTTTTACAAAATAAATGATAACATTTTTTGGATCTGGGAATTTATAAAATCAATTCATGCACTAAAGAATTTGGAAGCAAATATGAGAGGGGATCAAGGGAAAATTTAAGCTTACATGGTAAATTAACAGCTTCAAAATTTGTGCCGTTCCTGTGGTAAGAATCTGTCTTTGCCATATTTCTCCTTCTAGTTGAATAGTCTTTCAGTTGGATCTTCACCTTTTAAGAAATTATGGGAGAAAAGCTGACACTTGAGATTTTGCCGTGTGTGTTTAAGAAACTTGCAATGATTATCATAACAAATCAGCTTTTTACTGATGCCTACGTAACTTGTTAGGAGGAAACAGAATGCATTTCTAGTGTGAGGACTGATCATAGGAAAAGCTAAGAAAGATAAAATTGGGTTTTGAAGGTTTACACATTATCATTGAGACTTAGGCCTGCTGTTCTGTGTGTAGAGTTTACATTTCCTTTGCTGGCTGCTGGAGTTACTCTTGTGTTGTCCAGTAACATGGTCTTTATATTCCAAGAAATAAGAAACAGTTCTTCAGTATGTTCGTGCCTTTCCAAGAGGTTAAGATTTGTGGCTGAGCCTCCAAAGTTGAGAAGCACAATATGCTACTGCACTTAGAACCTGGATGGAATTAGCAGATCTGATTCTGGCACCAGCTTGCTTGTTAAATTGTTGTGTGTCTTTAACACATTATCTCTTTTTTAAAAAAATTGTGATTATAATACACATGCCATAAAATTCACCCTGTTAAAGTGTACGACTTAGTGACATTTAATATATTAAAAAACCCGTGCAACCATTACCACTACCTAATTCCAGAACATTTTCATCATCCCCAAAAGAAACTCCATACCCATCCATAGTCACTCACCACTCCTCCATCTCCCAGCCCCTGGCAGCCATCATTTCCTGTCTCTGTGGATTTGCCAACTCTGGACATTTTATATATGGGCTCATACAATATGTGATCTTTTTGTCTGTGTTCTTTTGTTTAGCATAATGTTTTCAAGGCTCACGCATGTTATAGTCTACATCAGTACTTCATTCCTTTTCATGCCTGAATAATGTTCCTTTGTATGAGTGTACTACATATCGTTTACCCATTTATCAGTTGATGGACAGTTGAGTTGCTTTCACCTTTGGCCACTATGGAAATGGTGCTCTGAACATTCATGCATAAGTATTTGTGTGAATACATGTTTTCGGGACTCTTGTAAATATACCCAGTAGTAGAATTGCTGGGTCACATATTAACACTATGTTTAAATTTTGGAGTAGCTATCCTAAGTGTCTTCTGTAGCACCTTTTACATTCTCATCAGCAGTATATGAGAGCTCTAATTTTTAAAAAATATATTTTTATTGATTTCAGAGAGGAAGGGAGAGGGAGAGAGAGATAGAAACATCGATGATAAGAGAGAATCATTGATTGGCTGCCTACTGCATGCCCCACACTGGGGATTGAGCCAGCAATGCAGGCATGTGCCTTTGACTGGAATTGAACCCCGGACCCTTCAATCCGCAGGCTGACGCTCTGTCCACTGAGCCAAACCAGCTAGGGCTCTCATTTTTTAAAATCCTCACCCAAGGAGGGAGTGGAGGAGAGATAGAGAAAGAGAGAAATGAGAGAGAGAGAGAGAAAGAAAGAGAGAGAGAGAGAGAGAAAGAGAAATATCGATTGTGAGAAATACTGATTGGTTGCTTCCCATATGGGCACTGACCAGGGATCAAACCCTCAACCTAGGTATGTGCCCTTCCTGGGAATCAAACCATAACCCTCAGTGCATGAAACAATGCTGCAATCAATTGAGCCACCTGGCCAGAATGAGAGCTCAGATTTTTAAGCATCCTAGCCAATATTTAAATTTGGTAATTGCCCACAACTGGGTTATTTTTCTTTTTATTGTTGAGTTTAAGAGCTCTGTATATATTGTGAATACTAGAGCCTTACAAAATTTACAAATATTTTCTCCCATTCTGCGGCTTGCCTTTTCACTTTCTTTATAGTGTCCTTTGGCGTGCAAAAGTTTTTAATTTTGAAGAATTCCAATTTATCTATGTTGCTTTGATTGCTTGTGTTTGAGATATCATGTCTATAAAAAACAATGCTGGCTAATACCTTTCTTGAAAAGTACCTAACTTTCCTGTTTCCTTTCATGTCCTACCCTGAACACACAGGTATACCCTGCACTTTGGTCATTCCTATTCTTAACCATTTAAACATGCCATACTCAGCTCTGTAGCCTTGGCATATGTTTTAGCCGTCATTCAAAGTGCCTTAAAACTGACTTTACCTACTTTAGGAAGTTTGCCAATACCCGCCTGCCCTTGTCCTTATTCAGTGACTTTGTATCCTCCATGTCCCTCTTCTAATCCTCAGGCATACAACAATGATACAGTATTTTCACTGTCCATTGACATCTCTGTCACCCACATGGCACCTTAGGCTCCCTTTCTGAGTTGTGGATTTCCTGAACCGAACAGTGTTATATAGTAGATGCTCAAAAATATCTGAATGGATGCCTACAATGATAGTATTCATCCTGCCGTCTTGGTCATCCAGAATTAAAGGCTCTCTTCCTCAGACTGTTTTCCCTGGGAGGACATGAAACCAGGACCCTTCCTTCTATTCCCCCTCTCACAGCCCATCATACTTGCTTAGTTATAATCATGCAGTTCACTCTTCACAGAAGTAAAACCAGAGAAAAGAATTTGAGCTAAATCATTCCTGGATTATTTGGTTTCTAATCTGATTAAACACCAATTCTCTGGATGAAGAATTAGATCTAGGGAGGGAATCTTTGATTTTCTTCTAAAAGAGTGAGTTTTACCCAGATAACACAGACTCACAAGATATAAATACAAACGTTGACTGTACCAATCTTATTTTTCTTAGCCCCATTGGGAAGTAGGGAGAGAAGAGGAAGACTGGCCCAGGAGCAGATGAAAGGATCAAAGTCTCTCCAGACAGGGCACCGTGCCTGCTGACAGTGTAGAGGAGGAGTAAACATTGTCTCCATCCCCGGGACTCCCAAGGATACTGGGGCTTCCTGTGTGTGCTGTAGGGAACAGGGGCGGTTTTACTGAACGCAATTCCACTGGCGGAGTCAGAGCCTGGGTGTGCTCCGTCAGATGCCCTGGATGATGGCTTTATAAGTTACTTCCTTGGAGGAAAGGAACTGATTCTAGTCATTAAGGGGTTGGGTTTCCCAGGCATAACTAACCGATCGATCCTTTGTAATATATTGCTACCTCACTTTCAAATTTCAAGTGTAGACTTGTGCCTACGTTCAAACTAATGCACTGGAATCAAATTGTGTCCGTCAGCTCTAACTCATTTAGGGCACAGTGTTTTGAACTCCCACCCCCAAAGTCTCATTGCTGACTGGCATTTGGAGAGGAACAATGGCAAGCCCAGTACACCGACTCCAGCTCTCTCTCTGAAAGTATTTTATTTTCGGTGAATTCCCATTGCCATTCTTAGGAGACGAATACCATATTGGAGAATTTTGGGCACTGTTGCAGGTTGTCAAAACTTCCAGTTGCTTCATATAATAAACAATGGACCAGAATAGCTCCTTAATAACCTGCAAATGTTTATCTAAACCAATGGCTTATGCTTGATGGAATGAGTCACCGAGCTTAATTTAAATGTTGTTAGACAAATGTCTATAACATGATAATAGGATATTATAAACCCTTCATAAGTAAAACTATATTGGCATTTTATAAATATGTTTAAGTTTAACATCAAGCAGATATGCTTAGTCAATTTGCTAATTGGGAAATATCTCTGAGTTGTAAAGCATGACTTAAAATATTTAGTTTTGTAATTAAGCATGGAAGTACAAAGATAATTCATGAATAATTCATGAATATTCTAGTTGTTTCCAGATGAGATTTAATTGAGTGTGTGTGTATGTGTGTGTGAATCCTCACCCAAGGATATTTTTCCATTGATTTTTAGAGAGAGTGGAAGGGAGGGGGAGAGACAGAGAGAGAGACAAACACATCACTTGGTTGCCTCACACAAATGCCCCAACCAGGGCTGGGGATTGAGCCTGCAACGGAGGTCCGTGTACTTGACTGGAATTGAACTTGAGACCCTTCAGTCTGTAGACTGACACTCTATCCACTGAGCCAAAGTGGCCAGGGCTTTAATTGAGCCTTTAAAGGCCCAAATATTTCTATCATGTGGCATACCTAGTGAAAAGAAACAATTTGAAAGAAGTTATTATGAGAAAATAATTTTATAGGCTAGACATGTTCTGCGCATAATGTGGCATTATTGACTAAAATGAGAAAACTGACAGAGTTTATGTAAAATATGACACTAGCATAAACTGAGAAATATAGAGTAAAGGAAGAAAACTCAGTAAGTGAAGAAAAGTTAAGAGTTATTTTAAGTTCTTTGATGTATATTTTAACTGCATATGTCAACATTTATAGAAATTGGTTTATCATAAAAATCAGATAATTTTCATTCAGCTCATGTGGTTCAGTGGTTGAGTGTTGACCCATGAACCAGGAGGTTCAGTTCTAATCAGGGCACATGCCTGGGTTTCAGGCTCAATCCCCAGTAGGGGGCGTGCAGGAGGCAGCCAATCAATGATTCTCTCTCATTTTTGATGTTTCTCTCTCTCTCTCTCTCTCTCTCTCTCTCTCTCTCTCTCTCTCTCTCCTCTCTCGCCTTCTCCCTTCCTCTATGAAATCAATAAAAACATATTGGAAGGGAGAAGGCGAGAGAGATAGAAACATCAATAATGAGAGAGAATTATTGATCAGCTGCCTCTTGCATGCCCCACAACCAGGCATGTGCCCTGACTGGGAATGGAACTGGGACTTCCTGGATCATAAATTGGTGCTCCACCACTGAGCCACACCTGCTGGGCTATCAGAAGCATTTTTATTTCAGTATTTAAAACTATTCATAAGAAACACATAAAATTGCAATAGCTGAGTCAGAAACTAATAGTTAATTTGGCTTTATACATATTTAGAACAAATTATGAATTCAGTGGGAAATAGGGTTTTTTCTGTAAGTTATTTCTGAAATGATTTATAAGTATAATTCATGAACTGTCATTATATATTCTAAACCATCCATGCTTTATAGCATTCTATTCTCTAAAACATGCGTTGTGATTCTTCAAATGTATACCCAAATATACTATTTGGAAAGGAAATATGTACTTGCCTGATATCAGATTGCTCTCTTCCGTCACTCCTCCCCTTTTAATTTATTGTCTGATTTTGATCTGATTCCTAAGCAGATAGGTTTTTGAACATCCTCTGTCCTCTCACGTGCTCTCATCCATATTGTACCTCAATGCACAACAGTGCTTTTGTTGTTCTTTTCTCTTAGTTAAAGCTGTTTCTTTTCTTTAAGGGAGATTCACATTTTGGATTTAATGTTTCTCTTTAAAAATGGACTTAAGATTTTCTGTTTCTTCATTGGGATATTCATTTGAAACCTTGCTAGTAGGGAGTTACTTCCTCATTGTACATGTTCAGCTAAAGGCATTGACAAATTTAACAAAAGCTCAGATAAAACAGGTAACCAATAATATTCTGGAGCGTAGCACATACTGCTACTTAGATCTACATATATAATGAATCATACTGGCCTTTTTGCTGTACCTAGAACACACCAAGTTCATTTCTGTCTCAGAGATTTTGTGCATTATTCTCTTCTTCCTTCTGTAAAAATATATACTTTTTTCTCTGCTAAATGTAATATATGGTGAATCATAAATTCATCAGTAAAACTCTGAAGAAGGTACTACTGATTTCTTCATTTTAGAGGTAATACATCTGAGGGAGAGATCTTAGCTTTTGAATGATACATAGTGCTTGGGAGAAAATCTGAAATAAAATAAGCACTTAATAAATATATATATACTCCTTTTCTTTTCCCAGGATCAGTTTACAAAATACAATTTTCTGAGCTGATGGAGAACTTTTATATAGGCCTACAACCAAAACACTTTTCAGTAGGCAAGCCTTAAACCATCATTCAGAATGTTTTCACTGTTTTCACTGAGTCCTTTTAATCATGCTCTGAATTCTCATACTGCAGCAATCAGCATCAACTGGTAGGTTGTGGTCACTGCAGCTGTTAGTGAGGGAGAAGAAAGAAACACTTCTGATTTAAATGGATTGTAATAATGATCTGCCCCCAAGTCACCAGGAAGCACTTAAATTACCTTTATTTTATTCCATTTAAGAAAGCAAAGGTATGTGAAATAATATATTTTAGAAATTTTCCCTAAACTGTTGAATCTCCTAGTGTTATTTTTGATAAAACTTTTAAAAATCCGTGAACATCCATAAATAATTTAGGAAGGAAATGAAATTATGTATTTCCCTCCAAAATATCACATCCTTTAAAATTTTTTTTAAAAATCTTTATTGTTGAGAGTATTACAGATGTCCCCTTTTTTCCCTCCATTGCCCCCCTCTGCCCAGTTCCCGCCCCACCCCAGGCCTTCACCACCCTATTGTCTGTCCATAGGTAATGCACATATGCATAGAAGATCTTTGGTTAATCTCTTTCCGCCTCCCCTCCCCGCTTCCCTCTGAGATTTGTCAGTCTGTTCCATGTGTCCATGCCTCTGATTCTATTTTATTTATCAATTTATTTTGTTTATTCAATTTCTTGTTCATTTATTTTGATTTTTAGATTCAATTGTTGATAGATATGTATTTATTGCCATTTTATTGTTTATATTTTTTCTCCCTCCTCCTCCTTCTCTTAAAGAATATCCTACAACATTTCATGTAACACTGGTTTGGTGGTGATGAACTTCTTTAGCTTTTTCTTATCTAATATTACATCCTTTAATAGGCCTTCCCTGACCACTGCATCTAAAAAGGGTCCTCATCACCTATGGCCCCTTACCTTGCTTTATTTTTCTTCTTAGCATTTATCATTTCTTATTATATACCCCTTTATTATTTTGTTGTTGTCTTTTTCCTCCACTAGGATATAAACCACATGAGGACAGCAGTTTTCCCCCCACCCCTTTTTTGTTGCTGTATTTCTAGTACATAGAACAATGCCTTCCATATGATAGTCACTTAAATATGTCAAGTTAATCAATAAATGAATGAATTCATAAAGAATATAAAATAACCAAGGAACATAGCAATGAGCAATGGCTTACATGTACACTACCTACTGCAATTTTAGGAATTTCCAACTTTTTCTGTTAAAGCCTTGGTTTGATTCAACATTTGCTTATGTTTGCAAAATGTTTGTAGCAAATCTTATGTAATCTCAAGTGGACAGAGAGAGTAGAGTCTGAGAGAACACTATGGGCATCAGTAGTTAAATACTGACCGGTTGACCGGTGATGAGAATGTTGGAGTAGAAATCAGAATGCAAAAGTGGGTGGTGAAACAGGGAAGGCAATGGATGTACCGTAAGATTTTCATGGATGGTGTCAGTGAAGGGAAGAAGTGAGAGAAAGGAATAGCGTGAAGTCATAGTTGTGGCAAGAAAAGATTCTATAGAATCAGGGACACAGAGAAGAACCGGGAAGAGGCAGCGATGAGGATGTAGGCAACAGAGCAGCTTATGATTGCATTATAGGTCAGGAAAACGATGAGATCAGAGCACAAGAGCATAGATGGAAAAGGTATCTTTGTAGTTCATCTAAGTTCATAAGATGAAATTTTTCTGGTGACTATAAAAATATCTGGTACAATTATTAGGAAGAAAAGAGTCCCAAACTCTGTTAAGGTGATCTTTGTTTAGTGTGATAATTCATTTAAGAATTATTCTAAGGTCCCTATTGCTTTATTTCTTTGGCTGTGGTAAATTCTTCCTGTAATTTGAACATGTGGGATATTTCTAAAGTGGGTACTTATGATAATTACAAACATAGCCACATGTCTGTGATAAATGGCTTCAGACCAATTATTGATATGCTCAATTGAATACTAATATCTCCCATGACATGGCTTTAATACAAGTAAAATGACAGCTGCAGAGCAGTGGAAGGACACATAGAGCTTTGCATTAGCTTGTCTCCAAGATTACTATCTGTGCTGATCTGGAGTTTTGAAGTGTGGGCTTTCTCAACCTTCTGCAAAGATTATGTTTCCAGGCCAGGTATCAGTAAGGTCTAAAACAACTAGGAAGGTACTTGTTCCATATGGTCTATAATATATCCCTGCTGACCTCAGTCACTAAATTATTCCAGGGAGACACATGTTTGTTTCCTGGTAGAACTCTTGTGTGATGATGGCCTGAGTAGCTGGAATATCAGGAGTGTTTAACCCCACTTTGCATATTCAAACAAAAAGATGTTACTTTACATAGTTTACTACAAAATCATATTCTGAATAAGATTGAGAAGCATAACAGAATTTAAAGTGGGATGACTTTAAAGTTTCCATAATCAATATCCCAAGATTAATATATGAGTTTCAAATAAGTATCAATAATTAGTTTAAAAATAATGATATATTAAGTCTGGAGCCTACAAAGAAATACTGCTTTTAGTTCTGCATTCTGTAGAATTTTACATTTCCTGATTTCAAACTTTTATCCCCCCCCCCCCCCCCCCCCCCCCCCTCCGCATACATGCGTTGAATGCCTTCTCGGTCCTACACACTGTGGTAGGCCTTGGGTTTCCTTGATTATGTTGAGATTAGCTGTCTGTCTTTAAGGAGCTTACACTCTGGAGGGAAATGCAGACCAGTCAAAGAACTAAACCACTGTTTCTAAAAATTGTCATGGATTAAGAACAAGGTGTTATGAGAAAACATAGGGGGCTTCAGGTAACAAGGATTAGGAACATTTGGAAGAAACGCTATGTTGAAGTGTAATGGGTTAAGGTAGCCAAGCAGAGCCAGAAGGGAAAGGTGTACATGGAACCACTCAATGGCCCTGTTAGGGTCGCCGAAAGAGGAATGCATGAGGCCAAAAGTGGTAAGGGATTATAAATTTATTAGGTCATCTGGAGACCAGATGGGCTGAACCCCATAATGGTGCCAGCACCCAGGGATGGGGAACCAGAGGTTTTAAAGGACTGTAGGCCGGCTCTTTCAGTGGGGAACTCTCTGGGCGGGTCCAGGTCATGGGAAAGTCTGGAGGGGAAAGATAATGGTCTTAGCAAGTGGAATATGGTCCTAGCAAGTGGAATGTGGTCTAAGTGAAAGGGAATGTTGGTTATGAAGTGGTCTAAAGGTCAGTTCTCAGGGGAGGGAGCGTTGATTCAATTATTTGATCAGATCTAGGAGGTCTATAAGCTAGAAAGACACAGATGCATTTGGAAAAATGAAGATTAGTCCAGCTGAAATATAGTATTTAGGGGGTTGAGGGAGGGTGGGGCCGCCTCAGTGAGAGAGGAAGGTAGAAGGAAAACAAGTGTCAGATCACCTTGAATCTTGTAAATAATCTTAAGGAATTAGGGCTTTACTGTGAGTGCAAAATAGAGCAATGTGCTTAATTTTCCTGAGATTAGAAGTTACCAAGAAGCATGGCTGGAAATCATGTTTGTCTGATGTCACCATCCCTGCCTCTACTGCTCTTATGTAGAAACCACTGCATTCCATGGAGACCACTCAGTGTGTCGTGTGCAGCAGAGGAATGTTTTGGATGAAAGTTAAACTAGAAAGGGCAACTAGTTATGAGATCCTTGTTATTATCCAAGCAAAAGAAGGCAGTGGGCAGAGGCAGTGGGAATGGATAAAGTGGACATATTCCAAAGATACCTCAGAGCAGAATCAACCAGGCTTAGTGATTAATTGCATGTGTGAACAAATATTTCTGGCTTGGAAAACGATTACACTGTAGGAAGAGTATTTGTAAAATTCACCTGATTTATTAGAACTCCAGGAAGCAGTAATATCAGAATGATTAAGCTTCTACATTGCTGGTAGAAATGTAAGTTGGTACAACTTCTATGGAAGGCAATTTACCAGTATCTTTCAGAATTAAAAATGTGCATAGATTTGACCCAGAAATTTTACTTCCAGGTATTTATCCACAAATATATATCTACATTGTATCATATGTACAAGGATATACACTGCAGCATTGCACGTAACTGCATAATATCAGATGCAAATGAAATCTTCATTATCGAAGGGGATAATGAATTAGCATAAATCCATTCAGTGAAATGCTTTACCACCATCAAGGTAAAGAGGCATCTCTATATGTATACTGTTAGGGAAATACTGTATATAGACATACGATTATGTATGTATATGAAAAAGAAAGTTGCAGGAGAAAATGTGTATAATACACTACAATTATTGTGGAAACCAAGTAGATAGATAGGTAGATAGATAGATAGATAGATGATAGATAGATTCAGAGTTTGATATACTAGGAGATAGAAACCATGGAATATCTCTTTAAGAATAAAGGTACTGCTCTAGGGGACTTGGCTTAGTGGCTAGGCATCGGCTCAAGGACTGAAGGGTCCTGAGGTGATTCTGGTCAAGGGTACCTACATTGATTGCAGGCTCAATCTCCGGCCCCAGTCAGGCATATAAGGGAAGCAACCAAGCCATGTGTCTGTCTCACATCAATGTTTCTCTCCTTCCCTTCCACTTTCTCTAAAAATCAATGGAAAAATATCCTCGGGTGAGGATTAGCAACCAAAAGAGAATAAAGATACTGGTAATGGTAGTAGTTGCCTCAGTGAAAGGGAACTGACTGGATGGCTGGGGAAAGAGGACAGAGAAGGGACAGGTAGTTATCCTTCATTGCACGTCCTTTCTATTTTGTTTGTCTGCATACATTTCTCATGCTAAAAAGTAACGAAAAGTAATGTGAATTATAAAATTCAAGGCAGCACCCACTCTTTTAAAATCTTATCTCTAGAGAACAATATACAAGATAAAGAGAAAAGGAAAACTCTTAGTTCAGTTTCCTTGTTTATTTAAGGATTTATCTATATATGTAATCAGAGTTTTCACAAGAAAAAAATACATTTCCCCATGATTGACTGCTCTTGGAGGTCTTGAAATTCATAATAAAAAGAGAAAAATATAATAATAAAAAGTTAATGTTCAAACAGTTATTTTTCGGTCATTCCAGTGAGTTTGCTGTTAAGGTATTGCATTTTGTCCATTAGTTTATTTTTGCCTGGAGAGTACTGGGCACTTATCCAGATGCCTTGCAATTGGAGCATAAGACCTTTGCAAACTTGCAGTTTATTTAAGTAAGTAAAAATAACATACACGAAGAATTATGTACACATTTTAATTGCTAAATTGGATGTAGGAGAGTGGAGGTCTAAGAAACCTGAAACTCTGAGGCAAGAGTTCATAGAATCTGTGGGTCTTGTATTGTTCTTTGAAGATTTGGATACGTGCAGTTAGAGAGGATAGAAAATATCAGGCATCCAAGAGGAATCAGAACCTGCCTGAAGATCCCAAAGATGTTTTCCTTGGAAAAGTTACATTCGTAAGCAATGAATCATTTGAATATCATTAAAAAAATAATAGGCCCACTACCACAGCCTTTAAAAACATCACATCAGGAAAATGTAAACACAATAGGCTTTTTTGGTGTGTTATTCAATTCATTAGACTTTATTGATTGCCTCATGGGTGTATATCATTAAAGAAATAAATCAGATAATTATAAAATACAAATAAAATTAAAAGATGACATAAAGAATGTCATAGTGATTATTATAATCATTATGAATGGTCACTATGACTTTTTTCAAGTATTTTATTCTTGCAAACATCTAGGTTTAAAATCAGAAAAATTCAATTACCTAATATTGAATTTTACAAGTAATCCACAGCTTATCAAAATCCAAGTTAGTAGTTATTGCAAGTAAGAGACAGTGAGAAAAGATCACACTTTTTACCAATATTGCCAGCATCTTAGGAAATGTTCCTGAACTTTAAGGACCAAAAGCAATACCCTCTCAAAGGAAAATTAAGTGGTTTGGAGTTCAACAAGCAAGGAGTACTTAATTCAAGACTATTGCAATAGGAGAGAGAGACAGAGTTCAACTCACTGTAACAGGATGCGGGAGAGTGTTTTAGGCAGCTGGGGCAAGCTTGTACAAAAGTACTCGCTGAGCCCAGCAGGCATGGCTCAGTGGTTGAGCATCCACCTATGAACCAGGAGGTCATGGTTCACTTACCTGTCAGGGCACATGCCCGGGTTTTGGTTTCAGGCAAGATCCCCAGGAGGGGGCATGCAGGAGGCATCCAATCCATGATTCTCTCTCATCATGGATGTTTCTATCTGTCGCTCCCTCTCCCTTCCTCTCCGAAATCAATAAAAATATATTTTAAAAAAGAAAAGTGCTAGAGGATGTTAAGGGGAGGTAGGTCACTGTGATTATTCCTACTGCCTTTGCTAATTAGCACCTGGGGAAGTGAGGCTCCAGCTCTCCCACAGAGACTTGGCAATGCAGCACTGTCTCCTTTGATGGTTGCGTTTCAAAGGCATGGTGCCCAGGCCCTTGAGCAAGTCATTCCTGGGCTGTAAAACTGGCAACAGGCTGGAAGAAGATTTATATCTCAAAGGGGCAGAGAAAGACTTGACAGTTGCAAGTTTTCTAAAGTGAATGCTGTAAGAAAAGGGAGGCCAGGGGCTCAGTGTGGGGCAGAAGTCCAGCCCGTGTAAAGTTTAGTCAGGCCGAGGGGCATGATAAGAGGCTGCTGTGGTCCACTCTTCTCTCATATTAACATTGACACTATTTGACCATTTTGACCGACAAACACAACAGTGTTATATGGCTTGAGCTAAGATTCTGGGATCAAATATCTTTGCATAGTCTTCCTACATTCTGCCGAGGCACACAAATCTGGAATTATGGTGTTTAATTATACTCTTTCTCACTCTAAAATGGACTTGCTGGTGGTTTTTTAAATGTACTTACATAAATATAATATGCATATGTGTGCATATGTTTCTAGGCATGTATTTACAAAAAAAATATAGGTTAAAATTAAAGTTAGCAAAAAGGAGAGGTTAGCATCAAAAGCAGACCTCAGAGGCCTTGATTAGTTCTTTTTTTTTTTTATTTTTTTTTATTTTTCGCTTAAAGTATTACAAAGGGTATTACATAAGTGTCCTTTTTTTTCCCCCCCGCCCTTGACAAACCCCTACCCTCCCTTACCCCCCAGTGTCTTATGTCCATTAGTTATGTTTATATGCATGCATACAAGTCCTTCAGTTGATCTCTTACTCCCCTCCCTCCTGCCCCCCAGCTCTCTCTGGCCTTCCCACTGCAGTTTGACAATCAGTTTGAGGCAGCTCTGCCTCTGTATCTATTATTGTTCAAAAGTTTGTAATGGTCTTTATTATCCATGAATAAGTGAGATCATGTGGTATTTTTCCTTCATTGACTGGTTTGTTTCACTTAGCATAATGCTCTCCAGTTCCATCCATGATGTTGCAAATGGTAGGAGTTCCTTCTTTTTAACAGCAGCATAGTATTCCATCGTGTAGATGTACCACAGTTTTCTAATCCATTCATCTACTGATGGGCACTTAGGCTGTTTCCAGATCTTAGCTATGGTGAATTGTGCTGCTATGAACATCTGGTTACATATATCCTTTCTGATAGGTGTTTCTGGTTTCTTGGGATATAGTCCTAGTAGTGGGATCACAGGGTCAAATGGGAGTTCCATTTCCAATTTTTTGAGGAACCTCCATACTGCCTTCCATAGTGGCTGCACCAGTCTGCATTCCCACCAGCAGTGCACAAGTGTTCCTTTTTCTCCACATCCTCTCCAGCACTTGTCGTTTGTTGATTTGTTGATGATGGCCATTCTGACAGGTGTGAGATGGTACCTCATTGTTGTTTTGATTTGCATCTCTCGGATGATTAGTGACTTTGAGCATGTTTTCATATGCCTCTTGGCTTTCTGAATGTCCTCTTTTGAAAGGTGTCTATTTAGATCCTTTGCCCATTTTTTGATTGGATTGTTTATCTTCTTTTTGTTAAGTTGTATGAGTTCCCTATAAATTTTGGAGATTAAGCCCTTATCAGATATGACGTTGGCAAATATGTTTTCCCACGAGGTGGGTTTTCTTGTTGTTTTGTTGATGGTTTCTTTTGCTGTGCAGAAGCTTTTTATTTTGATGTAGTCCCATTTGTTCAGTTTCTCTTTAGTTTCAACTGCCCTAGGAGCTGTATCAGTGAAGAAATTGTTTTGGCATAAGTCTGAGATTTTGTTGCCTTTGTATTCTTCTAGAATTTTTATGGTTTCCTGTCGTACATTTAAGTCCTTTATCCATTTTGAGTTTATTCTTGTGTATGGTGTAAGTTGGTGGTCTAGTTTCATTTTCTTGCATATATCTGTCCAATTTTCCCAACACCATTTATTGAAGAGACTATCTTGGCTCCATTGTATGTTCATGCCTCCTTTGTCAAAAATTAATTGAGCATATTGGTTCGGGCTAATTTCTGGACTCTCTATTCTATTCCACTGGTCTATATGTCTGTTCTTGTGCCAGTACCAGGCAGTTTTGAGAACAGTGGCTTTGTAATACAGTTTGATATCTGGCATTGAGATCCCACCTACTTTGTTCTTTCTCAGGATCGCTGCAGCTATTCGGGGTCTTTTTTTATTCCAGATGAATTTTTGGAGAGTTCGTTCTAGATCTTTGAAAAAAGCCATTGGTATTTTAATGGGAAGTGCGTTGAATTTATAGATTGCTTTGGGTAGTATGGACATTTTAATGATGTTGATTCTACCAATCCAAGAACATGGTATGTTCTTCCATCTCTTTATGTCTTCCTCTATCTCTTTTTTCAACGTCCTGTAGTTTTCTGAGTAGAGGTCTTTAACCTCTTTAGTTAAGTTTATTCCTAGGTATCTTAATTTTTTTGGTGCGATGGTAAATGGGATTGTTTTTCTAATCTCTCTTTCTGAAAGTTCACTATTGGTGTATAGAAATGCCTCAGATTTCTTGGGGTTAATTTTGTAGCCTTGATTAGTTCTTAAAGAAATGTTACAGATTTGCTTCAGAGCTTTCCCATACATTAATGCAAAGAAAGCAGCATAAATTGCAATAATGCCCCACACCCCCAGAATTAAGGCAAACCAGAAATTTAGGATAATGATTTTCCTGGTGTTGAAATCTGACATACAGTATATATATTTTGCGTGCTCATAAGGACAGTATTTTTGTGTTGGCAAATACTCTGCTAAACCTAATAACTGGCCCAGCCAACATGACTCAGTGGTTGAGCATCAACCTATGAACCAGGAGGTCATGGTTTGATTTCCGGTCAGGGCACATGCCTGAGTTGTGGTTCGATCCCCAGTGGGGGCCATGCAGGAGGCAGCCAATCCATGATTTTCTCTCTCATCATTGATGTTTCTATCTCTCTCTCCCTCTCCGTTCCCCTCTGAAATCAATAAAAAATATATTCACACACACACACACACACACACACACACACATTCTGTTCTTTCCTTGAATGAACAAGGAATTCTCTACTTCAGGGAATAACATGTTAATAACCTTTCCTTTGGTTTTGAAAGGAAAGCATTGAGCTCATTATAGGGTTGGTTTCGTTTTATCCTTGGTTTTTTTTACATACCTGGTACTTTAAAGAAAATGATCACATTTCCTTTTGTGTGTCTTATAACATGACAACACTATTCACTGGATGAGATAAATCTGTGAACGGTCATACAGGCCAGGTACTATACATATCACTTTCCACCTTTTCTTTATAGGTCTTCTCAACTGTGCGCGACTGAGTGCTTTGTGCATCATTCCAGTGGCAGGACAGCGCTAAAATTCCCAGTGATCTTGTCTACCTGGCCTACTCTCCCTATTCTGAAATCAAGAGAAGACTGCTCCACAAGACTCCTCCCGGCACTGCTGCAATGTCTGTATCTAATTTATCATGGTACGTAAATCTCTTTCTAATGTAATTATATAAAGGCATACGTGAATATATCATGGAGCGATATTCTGTAAGTTGTACTGTAAGAACTGGAGCAGGGAGAGAACTTGAAAAGTCTCATTGTCCTGTGTTAGGCTGTGGAAAGCAACCTAGAATTAAAAAGTTGACAGTTTCAGCACTCTGGTATCGGGGACTTTGGGAAAGGGTCAAGCCTACAAATGATTTTCAGTGACATCCAGTGCCTTTCTTTTCAGCACAGCCAGGGGAAAGAGGAGCTGGAATTAAATAGCCTTTCAGTGTGCCTATCTGTGGTTATACCGTCACCTACAGGACTAACAAGCCATAAGGGTGGTTCGAGGGGTGGGGTAGATATTGTCTCATCAGTACTTTTCTTCAGAATTCCTGTTTCAACAGCTCTACCCAAATTCAACTGAATAGAACTCAAGTATGGAAGAGAAAATTTTTTTATAAATTTCTATCTTTAAAGAACTAGCATTCTGAATAATCTTTTATTTACAGTTTATGTATAAAAGCTGTTCATGATTTTAAAAGTTAAGAATGAAGACACTTTTCTAGCCAGTAATCAACTTTCAATGGCAATGAAGAACGATACTAGCAGGGATGAGTTTGAAACATTTTGTTGAACTTTGGGTTTTTTAAAAATATGTAAAAAGCTGAACAAGTGAAATGTAAATTGACAGTATTCAATATGTGAAGGAAAAAACCCCAAGTAATTGTCTCTGTTTTTGTAAGTGCCCATCTCATCCTTGTCTTCAGCTTGTGTTGGAAATAGAGATAGCATCAAATTAAAAAGTACTTTCTGCAGCTTAGCTCCATATATGTACTTTCTGCAGCTTAGCTCCATATATTTATTTTTAGTTAAGTATGCAATTTCTTTAGGGAAAAGGGTAGAATTATTTGCTTAGGGTTTCTGAAGGACCTAATTTTTATGGACTCCTTCTTGGATCCCTATTGAGTGCTAAGGATCTCAGTTTGTTTACCGACAGCAGATATTAAACTGCTGACTTATATAAAAACAAAAAATATATAAAGAAGATAATACCTATTCTGTAAAAATAAAGGAAAAAATAGTATTTAAATTGTGACTTATTACTGCAAAATATGTTTTTATATTATTATTAAAGTAAAAACTAAACAATTTCCAGAGGACTTACAAACTCCTTTGAACCCTTGGGATATATTAAGGACACATTTATTTAAAGGCATTATACCGCTGGCAAATAGGTGTGCAAGGTGAATTCTCAAAAAGCAGGTTGCAAGCCAAAAAGAAAAAGAGAGAGAGGAGGGAGGGGAGGGGAAAGGGAAGGAGGAGGAGGAGGAGGAGGAGGAGGAGGAGGAGGAGGAGGAGGAGGAGGAGAAGGGGAAGGAGGAGGAGGGGGAGGAGGGAGGGAGGAGGGGTGAAGAGATGACAAAGAAGAAGGAGAGGGAGAGGGAGATTAAAACACAGCTATGAAGGTTGTATCTCACCACCGGGTATGGTTGATTTATTTCACTTACATGCAGTTGAGAAATTGCTAACCTTCTTTTTTTCACATTAACCTTTGTAATTCTTCTATATTTCTGAACATTTTAAATCTATATTTAGGAAAACATCATCCTATAAACATTTGAATAGACGTGAGTAGTCACTCATCAATTCTTTCTGGGAATGCCTGATGAAGCTATGTCATTTTGTGAAAGTATTATAGTCTAGGGTCTGGCTCTCTGTTTTGAAATCCAGAAACTCAGGTATAAAAATACTGACATGGCAAAAGAAGTGGGTTGACAGATGATTAATTTAAAATAAGATATGTACGTTGAAAGTGCACAGGATGTTTCATTTGGCCTGGCCAGCACAGTCTGTAACTGTCGGGAATCTAAGTGGGAAGTTTGGCTGAGGTCGCAGTATCATAGCAAGGAAAGGTACCTGCTTTCAATGTTCAAAGGAAGCAGGACAGAATGCAGCTGGCAGGCCTTGTCTGTCAGTAAGGATGTATGTGCCAGACACCTCCATCTGCTTCTCAAGGCGGCTGCTTTGTGGCCTGGGGTTACAGTAACACCGTGTTTGTCTGTCATTCTTCTGAATTCCACTTCTGCCGGACTCTCCTGGGCTTGGCTTTCTTGTTAACATCAGCTCTGAGTTTATAGTCAAAACCGAATTTACTCTGCGAACAGTTTGGTCTGCCTACCATGACGTGGCACGTACCTGATCATGTCTGTGTACTGATTTTGAAGTTTAACTGTCAGGTCTAATGGGGGGACTGATGCCTAACTGTGGTTCCCATACCAACCTAGGAATTTAGAAAATATAGGTTAAGATACTTACATTTATGTTTACGGTTATCAGGTAATACACCCAGCTTTTAAATACCCAGTAGAAGCAAGTTATCTTTTTACATAGTGAAATATACTTTCTTGCTCCAGTAGTTATGTGTCTGGCCTGTGAAAGAAACATAAAGTAATTTGGCCCTTTCACGGAAATCTCAAAAAGAAAAACAATTTCGGAAACTTTCAGGTTTCTAGGAACCTGCAGTGTGGATCCGCTAAGGAGAGTGGTGGGAACTGACTCGAGGAGTCACCTGGTGACACAGCACAGACGTCTGCCTCTTCCTGCCCGTAGGTAATTGCCAGGCAGACAGTGATGGAGCTGATGCTGGGAGATAGAGAGAGGGATGCTAAGGATCAGCTGCAGACACCCGGGCACAGGGGACAGGTTCCAGGCTCTGCTCCCAGGGAGAGGACGGTTGCTGGCAGCCGAGATAATTAACAGGAGACACGAAGAGGCACAAGAGTTGAAAAAGGCTCCAGTATCTGTAGCGTGAAGAGGGAGATGGTGATGCCAGGGGCTCCTGGAAGACTGTTCAGTGCTTCTTCCCCTGATAATCATCCTCAATCCCTCCTTGTAAAACTATTTTATAAGATATATGACTTATATATACTATATATCTTATAAAATATATGTATATGCATATATCACATATATAGAACATTTAAAAACATACATTAAGCTAAGTAAATATTATCGAGTGAACATGCACATGGCATTTACCATGTACCAGGCACTTGTTTAGACATTAGCTGACATTAACTCACATGCTTATTAGGAATGTAGTGTAAGGAGTTGCATCTCCACAAATGGAAAAGTTAAGCACTGCAAGCTAAGTAATTGGCCCAGTGTGACACAGCCATTGAGTAGTGGAGTCAGCAAATGAATACAGGCTGCTAGTTGGCACTCCTAACCACTACACTGCCTATGTCAAACCAAAACAGTCCTAACCACTACACTACCCAGGTAAAAACTCCAATGGCCCTAACCGCTCCCCGTGTCAAAACAAAAACAGTCCACATGAAAGCCATATCCTGGCTATGTGCCTGTGGCTTCAAGGCAAGAGCCTGGTTTCCATTTCCAACTGGAAGATTTCCCTTGATGTCCTCCAATGTAGAAATCCTGGAAGGAAGTGTCTGGACCTGGGAACACGACCAGGCACTGGAATAGTATTGAAGGTGGGGTGTGGGGGTAAGGGAGGAGCCCCCTAATTTCCTAAGGGGGGGTAAGGAAACTGTTGTTATCAGGAACTTAGTTGAACTTCCAAAATCGCATAAAGTGTCAGCTACAAAATGTAAATCTTCGTTCCACTCATTATGCTCCAGGCTAGAAAGTGTCAGGTTTCCATCATGATGCAAAAGAAGCACAACAGAAAGCTATCAGCCCTGGACCATAATTCCCCTGAAATGGTCTTCAATTGACCATCTCATAGAGACCCTCCACAAACAAATCACATCCTGTCTGCTCTCCCAGACCCGACCGCACCCTCAGCTTCCATTATTTTAGTGGACTGTACATATGTTAACCAGACTTTGGAGCGGCTCAACTGATTTTGCCAAATG
Source organism: Myotis yumanensis (assembly GCF_028538775.1). Classification (NCBI taxonomy): domain Eukaryota; kingdom Metazoa; phylum Chordata; class Mammalia; order Chiroptera; family Vespertilionidae; genus Myotis; species Myotis yumanensis. The sequence continues at coordinate 38,394,267 of NW_027223766.1, read as the reverse complement.
ACATCTTTTGATCCAAAATTGGTTTTCATTGTGATGCCTGCAAACACGTTAGCTTTTGACCCACAGTATCTGGGAGACAGTATGTTACCTGGCAGAGGTGGAGGTAATTCAACTAGAGCCAGGGATGGGAGAAAGAAGACACTGGATGAAAGTAAGAAGCCAAGGAGCAAGTAGTACTCTATTGAGCATCCTTCATGTGCCACGCCCTGAGCTGAACACCGGATGCAGAGTCCATGAAAAGTAGCAGCTACTCTCTTGGGAACCCATATGTTAGCCAGGAAGTCCAAGTAATCAAACGACTGATTTAATGTGATAAGTAATCTAAAAAGGTATGTTCTAGGTGTTTTCAGGGAACAAAATGGGCATTTGTTTATCCAGCTTGGGGAGAAATGGCTTATTTTTCACAAACACAAATATATATCTTGCGTTTAGTTATAAAAATAAAGAAATGTGCTGATTACAAAGAGTCAGATGCTACAGAAAATTATAAAGCAGAAATAAAATATAAGCTAAATCATACCATTGATAGAAAAACAGTTATGCTTAGGTATTTCTTTCTACATATATGCACATATTTTTGCAAAACTAGACTCAAACCACACATGATTTTTTAAATTGATTTTTAGAGAGATAGGAAGAGAGAGGGATAGAGAGATAGAAACATCAAGGAGAGAGAAAGATTATCAATCAGCTGCCTCCTGCACACCCCTCTATGGGGATCTAGCCCACAACCTGGGCATGTCCCCTAATTGGGAATCGAATTGGTGACCTCTTCATTCATGGGTCGATGCTCAACCACTGAGCACACTGGCTGGGCCACACATGATATTTTGACATCTTCTGTTTTCACTGAACAGTGTCTGTGGCCTTCTCTGTATTTCATGGGTATAGGGCGACATCATCACCTGTAAAGGCTGGGCGGCCTTGGGTGGCAGGGGCATTATTTACTTGACCCGTCTAGATTGGGCCCGCATGTATTTTTTTTAATTTTACTTTTTGCAATGATAAATGCCTCTTTAGTGAGAAAACTTATTTAAATATTGTTGGGTCACATGGTGCTGTGCCATTTAGGGGTCATGGCAAGGCCCTATCCCAGTGGTTCTCAACCTGTGGGTCACAAACAATGAAAATACATCCTGCATATCAGATATTTACATTATGATTCATAACAGTAGTAAAATTACAGTTATGAAGTAGCAACGAAAATAATTTTATGGTTGGGGGTCACCACAAAATGAGGAACTGTATTAAAGGGTCGCGGCATTAGGAAGGTTGAGAACCACTGCTTGCAGCTCCCTAGTTTGCAGACATTGAGGCTGTGGGGAAAATTTGTATTTCTGAGAAAGTGTCTCCTCAATTCATCACCTTTTTTATCTTATGAAAGGCCCATCATGTATGTTAATGCTTTCACCAAATTTAGTCCTTCATAAAGATTGAAAACAGCTGATAATTCTCAATGAAATAATGTACTTATAGTTGACTAATAGAATTTTACATTTGTCAACAAAATATTCCAAGCACTCAGAGGGTAGAAATATAACAAAGTATGAATTGTGAAGTTATTGTTATATTGACTAAATTTAGAAGTAGTGAATGGTCTTTAATAAATATGCTTATAGTATAAAATGTTATTATGAATGTTGGCAAATTTAGTGATACTCTACTAGGAGATGAGAACTAATTGGAATTATCTTCTTCATCTAAAAGTAAGAGTGTGTTAGAATCCTAGAATTGAGAAAGATGCAAATTTAGAAGTGTAGCTACTTTGCTTTGTCAAATTATACATATAATATATAATATTTTTATCTAAGTTCTTCAATGAATAAATGAAGAAGTGAATTATTCCTTATCATTCGTTGGCACCTGGACTTATTTGAAAAAAATCTGGAGGGAGAGAGGCAGCCTATTTACTCTAAGGAGGGGATAAAATCAATATTTTTCTTTAAAGTTGCCTTATCCACTGTTCTGCAAACTACTGGCCCTGTTTACACTGTAAACAGGCAGGTTCTAGGGGACAGGATTTTCAGTAGCAGAGGAAGTAGAGACTTGAATTATCTCTATTTTTGAGGGATCAGATCCCATAGAGCAGGAAAATGTGGATAAAGTGGAGATTGCAAGGAAAGGTTTACCCTGAGTTTTACAGTAAGAGGTAAGTCAGAATTGTTAATAGACTTTTATTAGAGAAGAGAGAAAAAAGGGAACGACTAGATGTAAGTATAAAGCTAATGTTTCTAATTGAAATAAAGACGAGACTTCCAAAGTGATAGGAAAAGCTTAGTTGGCAATGTATTCTATTTCTCAGCATGGTAAGTGCAAGCTGAATGAAGGACTAACATATCTAGGTACTGGGAAGAGAGACTGGGTTTGTGCTTAAAATTTAATCCTTATGTAAGTGGTGCTGTTCAGCTGGTGAAGGATAGATCCAGAGCTTAGAAGAAGAGTAAGTTGATTTTAAAGAACAAGTAAGGAACAAATAACATAGGAGAGGCAGCGAGGAGAGAATAATATAGCCAAAATGAAAACTCAAGAGAAATAAAAATGTGTCCCCAAAATAACATAACACTTTAAGTTATAGTGTGATGGTTTGGAAGCAAGTGAAGTTACTGAATTCTGAAAAGTTCCAATATGTATTTCTATTCATATTATGCCTTTTCAAATAGAAATCACATCATTATTCATGTAATTAATACTATTTTGATTTGGGCTAGACACTTTAAGTAAACACATTATGATTGTAGAGTTCCCTGACCATTTTGTCTTTGTGCTCTATGCCTTTAAAAATAGCTTTTTAAAAATTAAACATTTATAGGAAACTTCTTGGATGTTTTTCTCTATATAGTTACCTCAAATTACTTCTCCTTGAATAAATACATAATTACTAAAACAGAACAATTTACTTTTGTTCTTAAACACTAGTACCATCTAAACATGAATCACATTTTGAAGAAAATTGTTTGGTAACTTTTGGTCCGCTTAGAGAAGTTTGCTTGCTTGTGAAATTAATGAATCTGAGGTTGCAGGTTCAGTTCCCACAGGGACCAATTAGTTTCACTGTCTTTCGTAGCAAAAGCCTATACCTATGACCTTGACCGGGCCTTCTTCCCAACCCCACCATTGATCTCAAGTCATTAGAAACAGTTGAATGGTGATTACCAATTCACAGTCAGTATTGGGGAAAAATATAAACAAGTGTTTTCAGGGATTCATAATGGGTCACATGTATCATCTTCCTTTTGAATATCATCTAGGACTATAAATATGTTTTGAAATATGTCTTTTTATCATTTTCAGAGGAATCCTAATTTGCTCTCTTGTGAAAGAATTACAGTGAATTGCCGAAACCGGTTTGGCTCAGTGGATAGAGCGTCGGCCTGCGGACTGAAGGGTCCCGGGTTCGATTCCGGTCAAGGGCATGTACCTGGGTTGCGGACACATCCCCAGTGGGAGATGTGCAGGAGGCAGCTGATCGATGTTTCTCTCTCATCGATGTTGTTTCTAACTCTCTATCTCTCTCCCTTCCTCTCTGTAAAAAATCAATAAAATATATTTTTAAAAAAAGAATTACAGTGAATGATCACAGCAATATTTCCTTATTGTAGAAGCTTTAACATAAAGCTGGGCTGTCCATTCCCACCTTAGGCTAGTGTTACTAGACACCAGCCCTTTTTGAACTTAACCATTAAGATAAACGCCAGTGAATGGTCTATGAAAATATCTTAGTTATTTAAATAATTATGTAGGCCAAGGTATGTAATTTCCAAAATTAAGTTGACTATAAAATTTTAAATATATTTTTCCAATGGCACATAACTTGTTCAATGATTGTGTTATCTTAATATATATCCCCCATCATATTTTTGTGTTTGTTTATTGGATTTTGTTTGTATTTTTTAAATGTATTTTTATTTATTTCAGTGAGGAAGGGAGAGAGAGAGAGAGAAACATCAATGATGAGAGAGAATCATTGATTGGCTGTCTTCTGCACGGCCCACACTGGGGACTGAGCCCACAACCGGGGCATGTTCCCTGACAGGGAATTAAACCTTGACATACTGGTTTATGGGTCGATGCTCTACCACTGAGCCATGCCAACTGGGCATTGTTTGTATATTTTTTTACTTGTTTTTAAGATTGTGAAGAGAGTTCACCTTGATTTTAAAGCTATTCCAGTTTAATTGAGATAACAAAAACAAAAAAAACACACATACTTTTTAACTCTATTAGATGCTCAATGAAAGAGATTCATTCATTTATACTTGGTTTTACATTCCTTTTTAAAGAATAGGTTCATAGGTTCATTGTTATGAGTTTCAGAGTAATTTAAAAATAATCCCTGAACAGTTAGAGAGATGAATTAGTATAGTTTAATTCAGGGGTCCTCAAACTTTTTAAACAGGGGGCCAGTTCACTGTCCCTCAGACCGTTGGAGGACTGGACTATAGTTTAAAAAAAAACTATGAACAAATTCCTATGCACACTGCACATATCTTATTTTGAAGTAAAAAAACAAAACGGGAACAAATACAATATTTGTATTTGCATGTGGCCCACGGGCCGTAGTTTGAGGACCCCTGGTTTAATTGCATATAGGCTGTCACTACACTTTCATATAAATGAGGAGATATTTTCTTACATTTATATTCACCCATCTCTTCATTCAACAAATTTTTTGAGTGCCTACCATGTGCAATTTTCAATGCTGTGGGTAGAATGATGAATGAAACACAAGTTCCTGCTCTCATTAAGCTTACAATCTAGTGCTGGGGACAGATATAAACAGATAAGCAAATATGTTTTATAATATTAGATAGTGATATGTATTTTGGAGAATAATTGAGCAGAGTGAAAAGAATGATCGTCAGGAAAAGCCTGTTGGACAAGGTGGTATTTAAGCAGAGAGCGAAATGAGCTTTACAAGTTGGAGGAGGAATCCATTTCAGGCAGAGAATAGGAAGGACAAATTCCCTGAGGCTGAACTGTACCCATCTGAGGAACCATCAAGAAAACCAGTTCAGTGGAAATAGCCAGTAGGGGCAGGGAGTGGGGGGAGGGAGTCCCAGGAACTGAGCTTGGGGAGGTATCAGGGACCATGTAGGTCAGGAGAAAGACTGGGTTATGTTTCAAATGTGATGGGAAACTTTGTCCTCACTTATTACGTTATAGACAAAGTTTACATAAAATTCAAATTTAGCAAAGTTCAGTGAGTATTGAGAGCAGTCTTGATCTAATTTCTATTTCAAAAGGACGTCTCACTGACCTTCAAATTTTATGAAAAAAATTTATATTATATTCTTAATATAAACACTCAGAGATGTAATTAATAAGATCTAATAATGAAAGAAAAAAGAGGTTAATGAAAAACATTTTTCACAAATATAGCTTGTATCTCATTATCAATCATTTTAAGAGTCCACAAATCTCATATCTATGAATACATAAGGACATAATAGAAGAGATATTTCATCTATAGAAATATTTCATCTTGAATCAAGGAGTGATTTTGTAAATTGTGAAAACTGAGAATAGGTTATCAAATATCCAACTTAAGTTTCACATTTATTTTGAAATCTCTTCCCTCACACCATAAACTTTAAGGTTATTTTCAATGTATAAGCACAAAGGTGCATTAAGCAATGAAGTGTCTATTCTATATTGGTTATTTAATGTATGAGAAACCAAATGTAATATAACATCCATCCAAATACTAACATGTTTTGGAGAGAATATTGGTGTACAAAGAATATTGTTCTTTCTTGGAAAAAAACGTTTACTTTTATTCTAAGGTTATGATGTTTCTACACTTTTTAAATTTATATTTATTGTTGAAAGTATTACAGATGTCCTCCTTTTTCCCCCTATTCTCCCCTTCCCTCCCACAGCTGCCCCCCTCCCCCACCTAGCATGCTAATGTCTGTGTTCATGGGTTATGCTTATATGCATACTAGAGCCCTGGTGTACGGATTTGTGCACTGATGGGGTCCCTTGGCCTGGCCTGTACCCTCTTGCAATCCAGGACCCTTCGGGGGATGTCGGACTGCTGGTTTTGGCTGGATTCCCACAGGTCAAAGATCTTTGATTAATCTCTTCCTGCCCCCCCTCCCCTCTTCCCTCTAAGATTCATCAGTCTGTTCCATGTTTCCAAGCCTGTGCATTGAGGATCTGCCCCCTGGTGGTCAGTGTGTGTCATAGCTACCTGTTGAACAGTCAAATGGTTGAATGGTCACTTAGGCTTTTATATATATAGATAAGTTATTTAGTTAATCTCTTCCCACCCCTTCCCTCTTCCCTGTAAGATTCCATGTCTCTGTATCTATTTTGTTCATCAGTTTATTTTGTTCATTAGATTCCACATATAAGTGAGATCATGTAATACTTGTCTTTCTCTGACTGGATTATTTTGGATAACATAATACTTTTCACGTCCCTCCATGCTGTCTCAAAGGGTAAGGGATCCTTCTTTTTTTCTGCTTCATAGTATTCCGTTGTGTAAATGTACCACTTTTCTTCACTCATCTACTGATGGGCACTTGGGCTGTTTCCAGTTCTTAGCTATTGTAAACAGAACTGCTCTGAACATAAGGGTGTGTATATTTTTTTCTGATTGGTGTTTTGAGATTCTTAGGATATATTCCTAGAAGTGGTATCTTTGGGTCAAATGGCAGTATTTAATTTTTTTTTTTTTTAGGAAATTCCACTCTGTTTTCCAAGGTGGTTACACCAGTCTACATTCCCACCAGCGGTGTACTAGAGTTCCTTTTCTCCATATTCTTCCCAGAACTTACTGTTTGTTGATTTATTGATGGTAGCAATTCTAGCAGGTGTGAGGTAATACTTCATTGTCATTTTAATTTGCATCCCTCTGATGATTAGTGACTTTGAATATTTTTTCATCTGTCTCTTGGCCATCTCTATGTCCTCTTTGGAGAAGTGTCTATTTATGCCCTTTGTCCCTTTTTAATTGAATTGTTTGTCTTCCTTTTGTTAAGTTGTATGAGTTCTTTATATATTTTGGAAATTAACCCCTTATCATATGTATCATTGGCAAATATGTTCTCCCATACAGTGGGCTCCCTTTTCATTTTGTTGATGGTTTCCTTGAAAAAACAATAAACAAATGGGACTATGGTTTCTTTTATGCTACTGGTTATAGAATGGAAGTTAGGTTCTTTTTTCTTTTTTAATATTTTTACTTGACAAAAGTTGGAAACACAATGTTGGTCTCACTCCTCCCCCATTGTGTGTGTGTGTGTGTGTGTGTGTGTATGTGTGTGTTTTAATTTAATTGGACCATACAACCAAAAGGTCTGGAACTTCTGGTGTACTGGGAATTATTTCAAACCAGCTCTAACCCAAACTAATTGTCAATGGTTTATGATCCAGATCACAGATATCTGCTATCTTCATTTGGCACTATGGAGTTGTAGATTCAGTGTGTTGAGAAGTTTGAAAATGATTGTATTGCCTAGAATGGTATCAAATGGTCTTGCAAGCATATAATATTGAACCCAGTGGATTCTTTTTTATTTTTTTTACTAGAGCTATGCAAACCATTGCCTATATAAGGAGGCATGGCTAGTCCATCCTTCCTGGATGCGCCTTTACCATTTGATGTCCAAGAAGTATCTCTACAGGGGTACATTGATTTCTTCTCTGCTACTTATTTTACTAATATTTAACATGTACACGTTTTCCTTCTTTTTTATTCTTACATTTTATTTATCAGATGGTGATAATGTTGCCTCTCAGTATTTCAGCACTCATTTTTTATTATGGCCAAAATCATTTAATTGCTCAATACTAATTGTTAATGCTGCTTCCAAGTATTAGAAAATATTTGTGTATCCTAATGACTAGGTGTTGAGCCTTGGAATGTGTTTTGATTATGCAGAATTTGGAAAGCTAAATGCTCTCACATTTACACTTACGTTTACAGTGGTCACATAAATTGTATTTGGTGAGTTAAAACTATTCATTAGAGATACCAGTTGAACTCAAGTAAACATTTTTTCTTGTTCTAGGACTGGTTAGAAAAAATAGTATATGATTTTACTTTTGTGCTAAGTGTTCAGAGCAGCCCAGTAACAGATGATTTTCTAAAAACCCACATGTCTCAGGCCTCCCCATTTCAGTTTAGAACTTGCAGTTTTGAGATGTGCACCATCTTTTCTGACTGATAAATTTCATGTAGGAGGATCATATATTTCCAGATGTTTTTTTACAAGTTTATGCACACTAGCTTCATAGACTCCTGCTGTAACTGAAAATTGGTTTTACTCCAACATTTGACAAAAAAATTAGATTAGGTTAACTACTCTGGTTTTAGATTACTGATACAAAGTGCTCTCAGGAATGTGACAAAAAATATTTAAATTCAAGCTAATTGATGTCACTGGGTGTATTTTTTCTTAGACATTTTCCCTGAGGTTTTCACAGTATCATAAAATTGTATTCAGATATAAAATTTGCATAGAATGAAGCTTATTAAAATTTTAATGATCTTTTGCAATCTGCAGTATTTTTTCTAGTAGTTTGTATGGAAAAGTACCTAGATATTTGAGATGACTATAAAGATGATGACATGAAAATATTTTAAAAGCATCTGTTAATTCAGTGGCCTGGTGAAAATATTCATTATATTTATTACTTCTGGGTTTTCATATCATCTGAGTACAAGAAAGTAATTTTATTAAAGTGAGGATTTGCTTGGTATCCTTCCATATTTGTTTCAGATTTTTCAGCATTTGGAGAATAAAACAGACATACAAGACACTATATTTGGCAAGTTATAAATATGATTGAAGTTCTAAATATTAGGAGGACATGTATAATGAGCTATAGGAAACTGCAGCTTCCCAGTTAGAATGTATCTGGACAGCCAACTACTAGGACAGGGATGAGGTCAACCTACACATTGTTGGCACCTGGCACTCAACAGGTGCTTTGCACTCGCAAGTGGCTGACCAGTCACTAGAGCACAGCCTGATTCCCCACCAGGCATTGTAATGGAGAGAGTATCTATAGCAGTGGTTCTCAACCTGTGGGTCGCGGCCCCTTTGGCGGTCGAACGACCCTTTCACAGGGGTCGCCTAAGACCATCCTGCATATCCGATATTTACATTACAATTCATAACAGTAGCAACATTACAGTTATGAAGTAGCAACAAAAATAATTTTATGGTTGGGTCACAACATGAGAAACTATATTTAAAGGGCCAGAAGGTTGAGAACCACTGATCTATAGTATGGGTGGGAAGATTTGGGTTTAAAAAAACAACAACCAGCATTGGAACATGAGGTGATGTGATTCAACTGCCATAAGGTTATTCTGTGTCTAATGTATTCAGACATTTGTCATGGGCATAGAAGAGTTTTGTGGATATATTTTCAGCCCTTAATTAGAGCTCTGATTCATTTGAGCTAAGCGGAGAATTTTTCTGATATTTAAGGAAATAAAGTCGCTTTGTTTCTATTCTGTGCTCTTGATTTTTAACCTCTACACTTTGGAGAAATTTCCTCAGGTTCGTGTTCTGTCATCTTCTGCCCTTTCTAACTGTCTCTTAGCCTTTTCTCATCATCATAAATTATTGTCCAACATTGACAGGTCACTTGCCTAAAATCAGTGGAAATTTTCTGGAAAGAAGCTGTGAAGTCATAGAGGGCATCGGTCATAAAGTAAGGGTTCATGGACAAGGGCTGAGATAAAGCATCTTTTACAAAATGAGAAAAATGAAGATAATATTGGTCTGATTTTGTTCAGTTTTTAGTCTGAAATCATGTCTTCCATAATTATTTAGTAATAAAAAATGTCCTTCCTCTTATTAAATAAAAATCATAGTATGTGATAATTATGTAATAAAAGCAGAAGCGTGTTAGCCCAAAATGTAGGCCTCCAGTTCTAATTTTCAAATTTATGGTTCTCTAAATCCAAGAGTCTGAGAACTACTGATCTAGTTCAGCTAATTACCCAAATCATGAATCCCATCACCAAAAATCCTAACAAGTGGTAATCTAGCCTTTCCTCAAAACTTTTCCTGTGAGTTCTCAGCCTAGTGGGCTAACCATTATGATTTGGGGCTCTTCTAATTCTTTTTTATAAAATATATTTTATTGATTTTTTTACAGAGAGGAAGGGAGAGGGATAGAGAATTAGAAACATCGATGCGAGAGAAACATCGATCAGCTGCCTCTTGCACACCTCCTACTGGGTATGTGCCTGCAACCAATGTACATGCCCTTGACCGGAATCGAACCTGGGACCCTTGAGTCTGCAGGCCGATGCTCTATCCACTGAACCAAACCGATCAGGGCGGCTCTTCTAATTCTTATCAGTTTTTACCTACATTGGATCTGAGACTACTACACTAATCATTACTTTTAAATTTTTACGTAGCACTCTGTCTAATACAACATTTCCCCAAATGTCTGATAAAGAACACTAATGCCACAGTCAAGTTATTTGGAGAGGCAATCATTTAAACAATAGATAAATAATTTCAGTGCTCTAAAAATTCTTTATTGGGTCAATTCATTCAACAAACATTTCTGAGCGCATGAAGGGCAGGCAGTGTTCTATGTGCTATGTCATCTGGGTTTCCCAAATTTACACTGTGGAATTGTCTATCTGTCTTGTAGTTTATGTTATTTGGGACTGCACTAAAATTATTAGATAAAAGCTATCTTCTTCCCCTCCTCTCCCTTTCTCAAACTAAACATGTTGATTCATTTAACCTCTTCCCAGTTAAATGATTTCTAGACCTTTCTGCTCTACCCTGGGCATGTCTTACTTTGGTTTTGCTTCTGCTGAAACTATGGTAATAACTGACCACAAAAACCAGGTATAGGCTGACCTACTGCTGTCCGGGACTGCTACCTTCTTTTTCTGGTTGTATATTACTATCTATACTAATAAAAGGGTAATATGCTAATTAGATTGGACATCTTCCGAACATCATTCCGCATGTCCTTCCTGAGGAAGCTGGGGGCCGGGGTGAAGCCAGCCAAGGTCTAGGGTGTCTGCCGGCAGCGGGAGGAGAGGAGCCTGGGTCCCGGGTGCCAGAGGGAAGCCTGTGCTGGCAGCCAGGGAAAGGAAGGCCTACTCTTGCACGAATTTTTGTGCATTGGGCCTCTAGTAAGTACAATAAGAGCTAATTGTGTTTTATTTTGACCTATTTTGTTTCTGCCGGTTTTATGTGGTTATCAAATGTGAGCTAAAAGTTCATCTTATTAGATCTAGCCCATCAACCTGTCACAATTAAGGTCTTTTTTTAAAAAAATTTGTTCCTTGGACTTTCAAGGAAAGCTACCCACTCTTTTTGAAGTTGGAACACGTTATTATAGGAATAGTTCTGAAATAATGAAGATAGGTATCTAAGCTGCACAGTAAACCTCACTGCACTACAGAAACAGCTGCACAAGAAAGTGTCAGGGGTTCTGAGCTGAACAAAAGCTGAGAATGTGGCTCAGGAACTGAGGGCCAGTTATGTTACAGTGGTGCCCTAGTGCCTGTCATCTGGTTGTCCTCAGGAGCAAAACTTGGTTGATCTCTCTTCCATGTCTTTGGCATTAATCTGATCCACTGGTGTCTGACTTTCTTTCTGACCTTCCACTACGGAAGTTGCACAATTCATTTCAAGATCAGGAGTTGGCCTCATTCAGTACCCCACTCTCTTCGGCAATAACTTTTTCTCAATTGAGAAATTCTTCTACTAAAGCAGTTGTAACCTAGCATATGGTTTATATAGCACCTTTGATTTTGGAGTATGACTATGTTTGGTCCAATCAGGGTAAATTAGCCCTAAGTAAGAACACAAGAAAACTAAATAACTTAGTAAGGAACAATGTGAGGTTCTTCAAAGTGAGGTTGGGCCTTAACCGGTTTGGCTTAGTGGAGAGCGTCGGCCTGCGGACTGAAGGGTCCCAGGTTCGATTCCGGTCAAGGGCATGTACCTCAGTTGTGGGCACATCCCCAGTGGGGGGTGTGCAGGAGGCAGCTGATCGATGTTTCTCTCTCATCGATGTTTCTAACTCTCTATCCCTCTCCGTTTTTTTAAAAAATCAATAAAATATATTTTTTTTTAAAAAGTGAGGTTGGTCCCTGGGCCAGCAGAATCAACATCACTCGGGAACTTAGAGACTCTACCTCAACCTGACTGAGTCAGAAGTCCGGAGGGTGGGTGGGATCCAGCAATCTGTGTTTGATCGCGCCCTGTGCTGATTCTGATGTACACTCAAGTTCGAGAACAGATGGTGTAAAATTGTCTCTCTGGAGTCTAGATTTATAGTGTGACTGCCAAAAAACATGACTTGGGTATAATTGACATGCAGGAGGTCTCTCTAATAATATTTAACTAACAGTTTTAGCTGTTTTTAAGCTTGTTTTTCACAAGAGGGGAACATTGTCAGCATATAAGGTCATGCTTCTTTTACTGTTAGTTGTTGAATCCAATTGACGTAAACTTTGGACCATTTTTTTTGTATACAAGTTAAAACAATGATTCTGATTCCTTAATGTTTAAAACATTCAGGTGGAATATGTAGCATTAATTCACTTGCTGGGGCCGTGGCCTCCTTCTCCACATGACCCAGGATTATGATTATAGCACTTTGTCCCACAGCCCAGCCCTGCCATAGGGTCCCAGCAATCTTCTATTTTCTTCGCTACTCCAAATTCTCCGCTCTAGTTCTGTGAACTACAGTGGATAGGGTGTGTGTGTGTGTGTGTGTGTGTGTGTGTGTGTGTGTGTTTTGGTGGTGTATGAGGTTGGGGAGTCTGATATGAGGAAGGGAAGTTTGATAACCATATCTCTGAAAAGCATTTTCATTTCATTTCAATGTGTCTATTTAAATGGAAATCATGTTTTCCCATTATTAATAATAAATGATTATAAAAAGCAGCTGTTATCTGTTGAGTTGCTGTGTAAAATGAGGCAAGAACACTGTTAACCAGAATTTGAATTAGGTTATAGAATGAGGGGTATTTTTAAATTCACATAAAACCTCCATACATTTTACATAGTTAACATCATTGGCTTCTGTACATCTAAATTTGTTTTCAGTATCTGTAATCAGCCATGCTGTATTAGTTTGGGAAAGTGTTGTTGATGACATGTATTACATCCGCAAGGCAGCTACAAGATTGCATTAACCTGAAGCATTGGTTATAAACCAGATGTGGGTCTTGTCATGCATTATTTGAAAGACTGCATGATGAATAAATTGATGCCATTTTTGCAAATATATCAAGATCGTCTTACAGATGGTTGATTAAGACAAAGGGGGAAATCATTTATGTACTGCACAGAGGTTAGCAGTTAACCATGTATCAAGTGCACACTTTGGGTCAAAAGATAAGTAGATGATCAAGACTGGCACTGGGGCTTCATATAGCTCATAGTCCAGGGGAGGACACGAATAGGTAATTGGACTTTTCAGTACCATGGGGATCATTTTATCTGGTTTATCCTATTTTCTTAAAGGGTCTGAACCCATAAATCACACAAGCCACGTCAAAGTTGCCCCTAAGCAGAATTATTTTATCATGTAACACTTAGGATAAAAAAAAGTCACCCATAAACTATAGGAGAGATACTTGGCATAATAGAAGCTCCTCAGGAAAAGACCTGGGAATTTTATATGTCCATAAAGTCAATATAAACCAGAAGTGTGATGAGCTCCCATACCTGTTGTAATAAGTAGAATTAGTAGAAGTATGGAGCTCAAACAAACGGGCAAGGGAGAATTCTTCACTGGCTGCTGGGAGGAATTCAGCCACATGCTGAGGATGGGTGCAAACTTCTAAGGACCACAGAAGAAGAGACTGACAAAATGAAGCCTGCCTACTAAAGATAGATAAAAACAGAACTTTTTCTCAGAAGGACGTTTCAATTTAAAAGTGCTAGTTAGCTCTAAGGACAGTTTGGAGTCTGTGATGATGGTGATAGTGATGACATCTTTAAGAATAACCCATGTTTGTTACATTATCTTCTATACTATCCTCCCAATGCAGTGAGGTAGGGATAATTATTGTCAGCCATTTTACAGATAATAATTTGGGCATAGAGAGGTTAAGGCACCTCCCTGAGCCTGCAGAGTGAGGAAGAGGGAGTTTGCGAGCCCATGTCCTAATGACAGCGCCATGCTCCATCTCGTCTAAACAGCTGCACGTCCTTGGCTGACTGCTCGCCCAGGACTGCAACGCTCTGTGTGTGTGTGTAGGGAGGGGCGGGGGGGAGTGATTTCATAGAGTACCAGTGTGCAGAATCCGCCAGTGGGCTCAAATCAGCAGACAGATTTCAGGCCTCATGTGAAAGAACTTTCTAACAAGCAGAGTTTGTTAGAAATGGCAGGAGGAGCTGTTTTAGGTAATACACAAAATCCAGGGCGGCTTTTGACTTTGGGCTGGCCTTAGTTTTGTTTCTTGTACTATACAGACGGAGATTTCGTTGTCTATGTTACTAGGAGGGGTTGAAAGCTTTTGTGGTTGTTTTACTGTCCTTCAATTTATGACTGGAAATCAGATGAGAGAGCGTGTCACTTCTGGCACTAGTTTCAGTCTAGACTCTGTATATTTTCAGGGATAGAATATAGATTTTTGTTCAGAACTCAAATTTAACATCCTGGAGCAGGACTGTGCAACTCTGTCAATGGAGAAAGGTGTCTGAAAGCTCTCATTACCTGACCCAGGAGAGCAGTGATAGGCTGTGACAGGTACCTAAATGGAGGCAGGTTGATGACAGGTTTCTTTCCATTTTTTAGAAGCAATGTTACAAAAGCAACTTGGCAAAAAGTCTAGAGAGGAAATTCTCATTAGTACTGTGCAAAGATCCTATGTCCCATTTGTTGTAATTCATACAACTTGTTTTCTGATAAACATACCCATAGATCTTAGTTCAGAGTACATTTTTTTTTAAAAAGCCACAATGTCCTAGAAGTAATTATAACTAACATTTATTGAGCATATAGTATGTGACAAGCAGTGTTCCCAGCACTTTATATTTCAATGCACTCAATCCTCACGCTACCCTGGGGAGTTAAGAATTACAAAGATCCCCTTTATAGACAAAATAAATGCACAGATAAGAAGTGACAGTCCAAGGTTATGCAAGTAGTGTCTGAAATGTGATTTGAACCTTAGCAGGGGCTTCATTTTCCAGTTTGTTATCCATGACAGAAGCAAACTCATATGTTTATGATGAGCGTATGGGGTAGATACAGCAGGCTGGTTCATTTGACACCCAGTCTACCCGCCTTGCAGCATACTTGTACTAAAGAGGCTGCAAACTCTGAAAGCGCCTTTTCAAGACTCTCTTGCAGCTAGAGTTTTGCTCATACTCTGGCCTCTGTCAAGCAGATTCAATTGTCTAAGACTTGAAGTGTGTGGAAGTGTAGGATAAGCAGCAAAGGCATTAGGTTCTTCTGTGGTTGCTAGTCTAGTCATTGGCATCATAGCTGCTGAGTGGGGGCAGTGGCAGCAACAGTAAGATTTCCTCAAGCCCAGCCAGCATGGCTAAGTGGTTGAACATTGACCTATGAACCAGGAGGTCATGGTTGGATTCCCGGTCAGGGCACACGCCTGGGTTGTGGGTTTTATCCCCCATTGTGGGGTGTCTAGGAGGCAGCCGATCCATGATTCTCTCTCATCATTGATGTTTCTATCTCTCTCTCCCTCTCCCTTCCTCTCTGAAATCAATAAAAATATATTTTCAAAAAAAAAAAAAAAGATTTCCTCTAGAACATTCTTGTGTTGTGTTGGGAGCTTATGTAACTTCTTACTACCCTGTCATAAAATTCTTTCTACTTAAACTCGCCGGTTTGCATTCCTGTGAGCAAGAACCCTGTTTAGTGCAGAGGGCTTCAAGTCTATTAAAGGGGTATTAGTCCAAGGGTCTCTCAGACCCTTGGTGTTCCTCCAATATTTGAAAATTGGACTAGCAGGCCCATTTCAAGTTTAAAGTTGTCTGATTTTTAAGATTAAGGAGCAGAATGGGGTAGGGAGGAGATTCTTTATATATTTCCCTGAGCCAGTTTTTCAACAGAGGTTATCTCTTCTTTGCTGAGTTAGCCATCTCATAAAAAGCATTGCATTTCTGGGAAATAATGTGTCTCATACAAAAATTAATGTACATGTCTTAAGGAATAAGGAACCTAAACAATTAAGAAGGGCTCCAAGAAGCACTGCTTGTTATGTTAATACCCTCAATTGTGAAGAAGCAATAATGGATTTTTTTTTTCTCATCTTTGTCTGGCCTTTAATTTTTCTTCTCCTGTCCTGATCCCAGGTCCAGGTGATGTTAGAAATTGTACTGAGACTTAAACGAAGGGTGGGTATCCCTGGTGGTGAACAGTCCCTGAGAAGGGCAGGATGATTTTGTGATCTGCAAGTTTAGCTGGGGTGAAGGGGAAGGCAGAGAAACAGAAGAAGATATGAAGGGAGAGAGAAGCTTAGAAAAAACTAATGACATAGTCTTCTGTTGTGTGGAGAGGCTGATGGTTTTTGAGCAGATTTTTTAAAGGCTCTTTTTTAAATATATTTTTATTGATTTCAGAGATGAAGGGAGAGGGAGAGACAGAAACATCAGTGATGAGAGAGGATCATTAATTGGCTGCCTCCTGCTTGCCCCCTACTGGGGATCGAACCCACAAACTGGGCATGTGCCCTGACCCGGAATAGAACCCTGACCTCCTGGTTCATAGGCCCATGCTCAACCACTGAGCGACACTGGCTGGACTAAAAGGCGCTTTTAAGAGGATTAATATGAAATTGGTAAATTGGACTGTTGGGGATGGGGAAGAGACAGAAGGAAGAATAGTCTTAAGGCTGCTTCAGTAACCCCGAAAATAGGAGTGAACACCTGAAATGTAAAGCTAGAAATGGATTGTTTGGAAGTTAGGAAAGGGATCCTGGTCCAAGTTAGGAAATTGTATTAGGAGCTAAGTACAAAAACAGAAAGAGCTTTAAAAAGATGAGAATGGTCATCAATGCTATGCCTCACAGATCTAAATAAGAATCTATAATAATAAAAGCGTAATATGCTAATTAGATGGGACATCCTTCCGTATATCCAGGTGAAGCCGGGCTGCGAGGGAAGCCCGGATCCCAGGTGCCATAGGGAAGCCAGTACCGGCAGCCGTGGGAAGGAAGGCCTACTCTTGCATGAATTTCATGCATCGGGCCTCTAGTAAAGACATATAAAAATACTTAATTTGGAAAGTAGCCATCCTTGAAGCATAATTTTATATACAGTGTACAGAGTACATGACAAATAGCAAGGGTCACAGCTGCCACAGGCCACCATTCTTTCTAGTCACTTGTTAGTGCAAGTTTATAACACTAACCCAGCAATTACTACCCCACAGTGACTGGGAATTCCATAGCACTTCTCTCTACGTATCTAGACATAATTACGTTGTCCAGTCTGTGCTGGGAGGAGCCCCGTACTACTGTTCTCATGAGTCTGGGAAGGGAAAGTCGTTCTTTTGGGACTTTTGGGTGTTTCTCTGAGGTTATTGTTCTAGCTTTTACTTTACTTGTAAACCTTTTTAAAAGCAACAGTATGAAGGCATAGGAATATTTAGCAGACAATTGGAAAGCCCAAGGGTCATAAGAAAAACTCTAACTTTTTTTTTCCCCACATGGAAAATTTTAAGAATAAAAACAAAAACAGAAATAACATTTTTAAGTTTAGGGTTGCATCTTTCCTACAATTTAATTTCAATTAGATTATTGGAGGGCACATTCGATAGACGAATCTTAAAAGTGCACTCACTTTTCCAAGGGATAAGATTGTTCAGAAAGTGTCCATTCTGATCAAGCACTTGAGTGGAATGCATCAGATCAGCACTCAGCTGGTGACTTTAGGGCCTCTAAATCCATTTACAGTAACACCTTATTCATCTCAAGGTAATTTATTTTGCAATCTTAGCCATCCTGGAACACATTACAGACCAGAAATCAATTTTTAAATTCTCTTACACTTTATAACTATGTATGGTGCCAGGTGGATACTGGCAATAGTAGGGGAACACTTTATAAAGTATATGATTGTCTAACCACTGTGCTGTACACCTGAAACTAATACAAAATAACATTGAATGTCAACTGTAATTGAAATGTAAAATTTAAAGTTCTTTTAAAACAATAAAATACAATTCTCTTACATCGTAAAGTAAATACAGCAATGTCTGTTGTCCATATGCCTTCTGTAGGCAAAACCCTCAGGCAAAAACTACTTTTATTGTAGATTCAATATTAGAAATCCGAGATTGTGGCTTTCCAGACCGTAACAAATTATAAACAACAGATTGCAAGGTGGGGAGGAAGATGTAATCCTGGCAAATACAGGGAGTTTATCAAGATGTAAAAGGTAGGGGTTTCACTGTAAGAGTAAAGAAGATAAATTGTAATTCTCATTTCCCCAGTCTCAGGAACTACTCAAAGGCCCAGATTTAAATAAAATACTTGGCTAATCCTGTAGCAAGTGCTAGAACAATGACGACCCCATCACAGGCCTGTGCATTTGGGTCAGGCCTTCAAAGACATGCAGCCCTATGCTAAGTGAAATAAGTCAGTCAGAGAAAGATGAATATCACATGATCTCACTCCTTTGCAGGTTATAACGAACAACATAAACTGATGAACAAAAACAGATCCAGAGACAGAGAAGCATCGATCAAGAAATGCTATTATTTCCCTTTCTTACACCCTGAGGTTCATAGGTTCCTACAATTGAAAGGTTAACTGAAACACGTTATTATTTTCAAGAGTTTATCTGCGCACACAAGGGTTGCATTGGGGCAGTGCCACACCGAAGGCGGTTAGGAGTGCTCCCCTGACAGGAGCTGTGGGCAAGGTTTTTACAGACAAGATGCTGAAGCAAAGCAAATGAAGTATTTGACTGGCTATAGCTTAAGCAGTTGCCTTATTGGGAAAGCCTTGCTGGCTGTTTGTTATTGGTTGTGCTTAAGTTTCACTTTCTTGTGCAATAGCTTTGGCTTAGATTTTTGGGTTGCTTACTTAGGCTACTGAGGCATTAGAGCCACCTTAGTTTAAAGGCTTCCCTGCTTAATTACATTAACACTACTTTAATAGTTTAGAGTTAGACCAATGAGCTAGACTGGGAAGACGATATTGTACAATTCTTTAGGCTGCAGAAGTCCTCTTGCCAACAAAACCCTTCTGCTCTCACTCACTTCGGGGGAGTTTCTTCCTGGGATAGCCTTGAACCTTAAAGAACTAGCTTTTCAAGTCCATATGCAGCTCCTGGAAAATGGGAATAATTGTTGAATATCCTCGATCTAAAATCAGAGCCATGTGGCTCTAAAGTGAGGGGTTACTGTAGACCCCTTCTTTATTCCCATAGCATTCTGGATCCTTTAGTAAGACAACTTTCAAAATTCTATATTACAACACAGAGCAAAAAATTAATTTTGGTAATGAGTAATTATAGAAAGGTTAAATTATCCAACGTAAAGTTTAGTCAAACAGTGCCTTCTATCTGCAAAAAAGTTAAGGAAGAATTAAAATCATTTTGGGGAAATGCCCATGTAAATGTTTTAACACTATATATGCGGGATAAGTTAAATTGTGTGAAACATCCCATGTACTGTCAATGTCAAGAAATGAAGCACCTCCCTATTTGGTTTTGTTTTCTCATAAGAAAGCAAGGTATTTATTAATAAACTGAATCTTATCTACCTACTGAGATGTCTATGACTATAGAGTCTAAATGAGATTTTAATTGACATTTTTAATTATTATTGAGTAATTCATTGAATGATCCATCTGATTGGAAGGCTTGTGAGAGGCTAATCATCCTCATTTCCCACTTATTTTCTAATATAGGCCTGATATGAAAATTGACTTTATCTCCTGGAAAGAGGCAAAAGTTCAATCTCACTGAAGCTAATATTTAATATTCGATGACATATGGCTTCAGA
The DNA here is from genome assembly GCF_028538775.1 of Myotis yumanensis. Lineage (NCBI taxonomy): Eukaryota > Metazoa > Chordata > Mammalia > Chiroptera > Vespertilionidae > Myotis > Myotis yumanensis. The sequence goes on along the minus strand of NW_027223766.1, from coordinate 38,374,332 downwards.
TATGTAACTGGGAGGATGAATCTCTGGGGCATCACTGCCTTTTAGAGATGGATTAGCTTCATTTGCTCTTGGCTTTACAAATGTATCCATCATGAAGAGAAGCAGCAACCTCAGAATCAGTAATGTCTTCCTTCTCCACATTAACTTAATCACACTTTCTACTTCAGCAGGATTGTTTAGCATGTGTATTCTTTAATGTTGTAATAAGTAATGCACATTTAGGTTTAAAATTTTCTCTATAATAGATAATTAAAGTTTTACATTTAATTTATTAAACAAATATTAATTGAGTGTTTGTTTGTTTTTTGCCAATACTGTGCACTGAGTATAAATTAATGAACAAAAAACCCACCACCCTTTCTGGATTTTATACCCTGGGCTTGGGGGAGGTTAGTGGTGAGCAATGCCAAGCACTTTGGTAAACATTTTTCATATATTAATTCAACTAATCTCCCATAACATTCCTAAGAGATAAGATTATTTCCCATTTTATCCATGAGGAAACTGAGATACCAAGAGGTCACACAGCAAGGCTTCAGACCCAGGTATCAGGCCCTGGTTGTATAGTTCATAACCATTGCACATACTGTCTATTTATGTTTCTATTCTTCAGAAATTTTTAATCATGATAATATATGCAGAATAAATAATTCAGAAGAATTTACCTATTGAAAAACAAAAATGGTTTATTTGCTAATGGTACTAGTAATAAAATTGTTAATTTCAGCAGGCCTAAATGCTTCTATAGATCAATATGTATCAATTCCCCATATAGAATCACACACAAGACTCTCCAATACAGTTCGGTCTTAAGTGAATGAGTCACTAGAACTTTCAGTGACTAGCCTCTTCAAAGTCTAGCTTTAGTAGCTCCACTTGAAAATGACTCAATCATATTTCTTATGATTGTTTTCTTCCTTGTTGACCAAGAAAAATCAAAAGGAATGTGGACAAAATTGTGAAGTTATTTAGCAAAGGTGATTTTTGGTATCTCTAACCTTCCTACTGGGTATGCTCTGCTTTTTGTGTTTCCTTCTCCTTAGAGATCCCACAGTTTCCCCTCATCACTGTCTCAGGGAGATTATCTCCCATGTTTCTCTGTCCCACTGAGGAGACTTATCGTCTGTATAGCTCAAAAACCAATTGACTGGGCTGCTTCGTACACTTTCCCTTCTGGGAAACCTATGTGTATTTTGTCAAATGACATTTAGAGAGAATGCCTTAATCCTAGGAAATGCCTCTGTCACTATCAGACAGTAGGTAGAATTAAATGATCGATTTGTGATCATTTGATCTTTTGGAGCCTCTAAAAATACTCTCTGTAGGAGACTGCCAACTTTGTGCCTATGACTATACTTTTTGTATAAGAAAGCAAAATCAGTGTTTATTGAAGGTAACATTTTTTTAAAATGTATTTTTATTGATTTCAGAGAGGGAGAGATAGAAACATCAATGATGAGAGAGAATCATTGATTGGCTGCCTTCTGCACGCCACCTACTGGGGATCAAGCCACAATCCTGTGCATGTGCCCTTGGCCAGAATTGAACCTGGGACCCTTCAGTCCACAGGCTGATGCTCTCTCCACTGAGCCAAACCGGCTAGGGCTTGAAAGTGACATTTTACTTAAGTTTGACATTAATCTCGTATTGGGTTGGCCTTTGAAAGCAATGTAAACATTCAACTTTTAGGAAGTCTGAGATTTGCTACAAAATAATTAGAGTTGAGGAAAGTGAATGGTAGTATGGATAAAACAAGATTGGCCATGAGTTGATAATTGGTGAAGATGTGTGGTGTGATAAGTTGATAATTGTTGAGTCATGGACGGTTCATTATATTGTTTCCCTACTCTTGTGTATATTTGACACTTTCCATAATATAAAGTTAAAAACACGTTATATTTGATGAGAAAATAATTTAACATTTTACTCTCTATCTGATTCTGCCAGGGTTAATATCCAAAGTGGAATCTGGGGCATGCATTGCCAAGAGTTTATGTATGTGGTGTTCTGCATATGGTAGTATAAAGAAATAATAAGCCATTCTCATTAAAATGATGCCAGTGCCCCTTAACTTGAGTCATGAGGGAAAAATGTTTCTTCTTTAAAATACTTTTGGAGTAATAAATATTGAGATGTAAGCAATATAAACATGTGCTCTATTTAAAATGAGATTTCAGGTCTGTATTGCTTTAGTTTTTCATCTACCATAACAAATGTTCTTTATCACCGGTTATTTTCCTATGAAGTAGAAATACATTTCTGCATTCTTTGAAATCTACAAACTCAAAACTTAAAAAAAATCTTAGCAAGTAGATATTTTTAGATCCTGGTTGTTGTTTTTTTCTTGTTAGTGTTTTTCCAAACACTAATTTCTGATGGCTAAAGCATCAATAATAAAAAAATTATAAAAATAAAAATTTTAAATATAGAAAATGTTAAAAAAGGAAAATGTAACCTGCAAATCAGTGATTTGGGAATAGCAATCAAACATTGAGGGTAGTGGCAACTTTGTATGATTCCTTAGCACTGCCCCAGAGGTAGGGCAGCTGCAGGGTACCCCACAGGGTTCCCAGCCTCACCAAAGAATTTCTTGTCCCAAGTATGACATACAAACAGCAGAGCTGCAAGACCTGAAGAGTACAAGGGCAATGGGTGCTAAGCTGAATGCGTCACTTCTAGAAGGCAGTGGGCCCTGAGGGTGCTCTGTTGCCTAGTACGATCGCAGGACTTTCGAATGATCGGTGGATGCCTAACCCCAGTCATAAATGAGAACGAATTTCCCCCATTGCACAGAGGATTTCTTCCACATAGGAAATTCTTGCCCCACATGTGTGTTTGCTTTATGTAGCAGACCAGAGGATGAGTCCATTCATTCTGGTAGAGGACAGTGGAGTCTGATTGGAATGAGGAAAAGGATTCCTGTGCTTGGTTTTGAAAACGTTGAACCTGAGTTGCCTTTAACACATCTAAGTGGGAATGTCTAATAGACAGTTGGAGAAGATAAACACTGAGCTGGGTTGGTAAAAAGAGGAGGGCTTTTTCCAGCTAAGTTGCATCATAAGCAAGGTCAGAAAGGAAGAGATGTGAGGAAATAGTGCTCGATCTTAGGGAATCTATAGAAAGTTCACATTGGAATGGAAATCAAGTCATAAGGTAGTGCCAGAAGTATAAAACACATGGCTTATGGTATGTGTTGATTTGCCATCATTTTTAATAATTAGTAACAGAGGGTACTGCATATTCTTTAACCAAGGAGCTATAGAATGAGGTTGTTTAAAATCTTACAACTTAGCCTGGCTGGCTTAGCTCAGTGGTTGAGCATTGACCTGTGAATCAGGAAGCCATGGTTCGATTCCTGGTCAGGGCATATGTCCGGATTGCGGGCTTGATCCCCAGTTTAGGGCTTGCAGGAGGCAGCAGATCAATGATTCTCTCTCATCATTGATGTTTCTATTTCTCTCTCCCCCTCCTCTCCTCTCTGAAATCAATTTAAAAAAAAAATCTTACAACCTAGCCATTATCTTAAACAGTTTAAGTTATTATAGAAGACTGGGGCAAATGGGGGAGTAATTTCCTGGAAAGGATAAGTAAGGCTTGATAGTTCTTTATAGGATAGGGTCATCACCTGATAGATGTGCCAATTTAAATGACATTGAACCTAAACAGAAACAGTGTTCCTGCTGTGCACAGCTTCAAAACAATTTGCCAGGTCCCTTTAGGACCATATTGCCTCCTCAGAGGGGAGCTGGAGGAGCTGCCACGCTTGCCTCCCCTTTCCTACTTCTCTACTTAACTTGGACAATATTTTTCGTTCTGAGTCACAGCTTCCATATGATTTCTGTTTTTGACCTACCTCTTGGATAGTTGATTACTAAATCTTTTCATGGCTACTGTCCGTACACATAACTCTAGCTGATCTCACAGTGCATGATAAAGAGCAAATAGTAGAAACAGTATAAATGAACATCAGCTCATCCATTCTCACTACTAGAGAAACCATTCAAGACACATTTTCTTTTCTTTTTTCCCCCATATATTTATATTGATTTCAGAGAGGAAGGGCGAGGGGGAGAGAGATAGAAACATTAATGATGAGAGGGAATCATTGATTGGCTGCCTCCTGCATGCCCCACACTGGGGATCGAGCCCGCAACCTGGGCATGTGCCCTGACCAGGAACCGAACCGTGACCTCATGGTTCATAGGTCGACACTCAACCACTGAGCCATGCCAGCTGGGTGGGAACTCTACTTTCTGCTGAGTTTTGCTGTGAACCTGCAACTGCTCTAAAAACTAAAGTCTGTTGACGAAAAGGTATCTGAAGACTATGGTTTATGTATTGAACCAGACCCTTCCTCGTTCTCCTCATTTCAGGACTTTTGAAGTCTATCGATATGCTATCTGTATACATTTGTGACATGAGAAGGTTGTAACTCTTTGAAATGGATGCAAGCCTGAGCAGCTTAATTCACTGTGAGTGCAATAATGCTGGGATCTTTCTCCTTTGAATCGGAAAAGTTTCCCCCAGAGGGGCTTGAAAACTCAGCATGCATTTCTAATCAGTACCCAACTTATTAGAACTGCTTTTTGATTAGTGCCCACTGCAAATCAATATAACATCAAGGGTGTCCATTTTAATGAGCAGAGAGATTACCATACGGAACAAGAAAGATTTATCAAAGAATTTCTTGATTTGAATGGGCCCTGGAGATCATCTACTAATTGAACACCTTCATTTTATAAACTTGGGCTCTGAAACTCCTAAGAGTTGGGTGACTCTCCAAGACCACATAGCTAATTAGCTAGTTAGTGATTGAGCCACTGTTGCACTGTACTGTCTTTCAGTTCTGCAAAATGTCCCGAATGTGTTCTGGTGGAGAAAGACAGCATGGCAGAGCAGCCATACTGTACAATTGGTAGAATTGATTGGTCCAGGAATGGCTAGTACTGATCCTGAGTGTTTTCAATGTTGAGATCTCCAATTGAACATATTCATGGACAAAGCGTTTCATTGGGCTTGCTGGACAAATCCTTGCTCACCCTTGAAAACTCAACCTAATATCACACTGCTTGGGAAGCCTTCCTAATGTTCCCAGGCACTGTTGCTAATGTCTCTACCATACCTTGTACTGCACATTAGTTACAGCCATGGTTCTCAATCAAGGGGTGTTTTACGTCTTGGGGGACATGTGGCAGATGTCTGGAGACATTTTTGATTGACATGACTCTAGGTTGCTACTTGTATGTAGTGGCTAGAGACCAGTAATGCTATGGGACATCCTGAAATGCACAGGCAGGAAGAATTACCTGGCCAAGATGTCAATAGTGCTGCTTCTGAGAAACCCTGAATTACAGCACTGTCTTAGGTGCTTGACAAAACCTGACATGGCTCTTCTCTCTGGAATAAACATACTTTTAGTTCTTTTCAAATAAGCAATAAAAATATATAACAAAAGAAGCAATAAGATGGATATTTCAGGACTTCAACAGGTACACATTAATTTATAGGGATTTTCTTCACTACCATTTCAATTTTTTAAATCCCAATCTATATTCAAGCATATCCAGATATGACTCACGTTGGTATCAGTTCTGTGTTGAAGAAATGGTTTCTCTTCCTTCTCCTCCTCTGTCTCCTCTTCCTTCTCGGCCTCCTCCTGCTCCTCTTCCTCCTGTCCAGGGGCCCCTATTTTGGAAGGTTTTGGTCACACAGGGTTTTGGTCACTGTTTCAAGGGGAGAGGGGAGGGGATGGTTCCATTCCTTTACATTCCCTGTTCCAGAGTAGAATATGGGGCTCTAATCAGAGCAAACACTATCATCTCACTGGTGGCAAGTGAAGCGGGCAGGTCTCCCTCTCTCCTCTAATGGCAACTTTATTCCAGCAAATTAACTTTATATATATTCTTTAATATTTGCCGCTCCCTGGGCAAGTGCACACAGGTGTTATTATGACTTAGTTGAGGGAAACAGATAGCAGTTATAACAAGATAATTCTGTTATCTTCCCAGCAGAAAGGAAAGACCATTTATTATGTGGTGAGGTAATTGTGGAGGCTGAGAGAGGGAGGTAACGCTGGCCTATCAAGAGGGATTTAATCAAAGGGTCTTCCAGGAAAAGCTCCTATCACTGGAATGGTATTTGCTCTGCAACACATTTATTTTCTGCCCTGGACTGTGATCCTCTTGAACTTTTCTCTCTAGTGCCTGGTCCACTTTGGGCACGCAATAATGCTTATACTGCGATTCCACATAGAAGGGTAAAGGATCATCCACCACTTTCCCCCATGATTATAATATCTTCCAGAATCACTTCTAGGAGTCAGTTTTGCAAGAGCAGAGGCATTTGCCAGAGCATCACTGGGCTTTTGTCAAATAAAAGAAAAGAAAGATTATTTTACTTTAGGAAACAAAAAAAAGTTATATTTTTTGACACAGCTATTTTTCTTTGTCTATAACTAGCTAATCCTTAGGAAACAATTACACAATCTGGCCTGGGGAGAAATAATTAAAATTGAGAAAACGGTTTCTTTCCAAAGAAATTAAATTGTTTTATCTTCTATATGAAATACTAGACTTTTAAATGTATTCAACACTCAAATGCCAATGAAATTGTGAAAGTAATGAATACAGAACTTGAAACACTTAGAGTGACTTTAAGTAAAGCTCAGTGGAATCACATTCATGGAAATTAATTCACAACTCAGAATGTGGTTCACCCACTAGCTTTATAGAGCAGGATGATACAGTTGAAACCTTGCACTGCATGAAAGGTTTCGCTATAGTTGAACATAATGATAGAAACATAATTAGATTGTCTTTCTTTCTTTGGAATGTACAAAATAACTAAATATGATCTTTAAAATTAGTTTAAATTAGAGGATTTTAAAATACACGTTAATCATGCTCCCTCCCTAGAGAATCATCTTGCAAATATTTTACCTTGGAAAGTATGTGGCAAGGTCTCATGTCACTAAGTAGCAAAGTGAGGAATTTCTTCTTTGATTTATTGGGATTGGTTTTTTACAATACCTACAGAAAATCACACACACACACACACACACTCATACACCCATGAACTTTTAAAAAATTACCAATAAAATGTTCAACTAGAAACAGGCAATTACTATATAAATGTGTATTATTTAGTAACAGTCTAAGATCTAGATGACTGGAAAAAGTCTTGAGTTGGTGTTTGTACTTGGCCTCATTTATTTCTTGGAGGAATAAGACTAATAAACACAAATTTCTATTTAGACTGACTTATAATTTGAAACTTTGTAAGCATCTTTGTATTATGAATATTTCGTTTGCCAATGAAGAGATTTTGTCAAAGAATAGAATTTATATAAATTTGATTTAGCTTGAAAGCTAAAGATCCTGTTATTGAGTTTCTCATCAATTCCAATGATTATTAAGTATCTTTTGTATATAGAGTAGTGGCTATTTGTATGTGCAGATATTGGCTAGTACTGACTCATCCTTAGAAGGAAGAAAGATATGACTCACTCCTTATTCAATAAATCAATTCATTAGTGCAAAATCAATCCAGAACCTTCCTTCAAAAGAGCCCTGAGCCTTCAGAAGGGGCCTTGATCTCTTAGAATACTGACTTAATTCTAAGGTAATTCCTGCAAATGGGTGCTGAACCAAGCAGTGTGGAGTCAAGTATTTCTAAATACAGCGAATAGTTAATCAAAGTTAGTCATTATATGGATGACTGATTGGTCAAAGCAAAAGGAGAGTGATGGAATGTGTATAATAACCAACTTTAAAATGTGTGTCTCAGAGAAAACATCAATATTATCTAATGACTCCAATCTGTACTAAACTCGAAGCTTCTCATTATTCATGTTTCTGTTGCTTCTGTGGTTTTATGTGTATCCTCCAAAAGTGTTATTTTTCCCCAGAAATGCTTATTCATCCACTCATTCATTCATTCATTCATTCATTCAATAAATCATTCTTGAGCTTCTATCAGGTATCAGTCATATACTAGGTGCTGAGATTATAGCAGCAAATCAGATCAACAATATTTTGGCCCTATACATTTCATTACATAAGTAGGTGTTCAATTATGTTTGAGATGAGTGTTATGAAGAAAAAATATTTTATATGATGACAATGGTTTATAGGGGAATTTCACCTGGTGTACGGGAGGGAGATTTCTCCATGAAAGTGACACTTAAGTTGAAACCTGAATGTGGGGGGACTTCCTGGGTTGGGAAGAGCTGATGTCTGCAGGGATGAGAAGAGTGAGGGAAGAGGGGGGCGGGAAATGAGGCAAGGCCAGGTCATGCACAGCAGTTTAAGCCAGGTCAACCATGTGGGCTTTTGTCCAATGGATACTGTGATGCACTACACTGTGAAGGCACTGTGCAGCATATGATTGGTACACAATAATGTCAGTTAGTCTTTGCATCTTAGAACTTTGGCCTTTTAGCATCTAGAGCAGTGGTTCTCAACCTTCCTAATGCCGCGGCCCTTTAATAGAGGCCCTCATGTTGTGGTGACCCCCAATTTCATTGTTACACATTGAACATAATTAAAGCATAGTGATTAATCACAAAAACAATATGTAATTACATATGTGTTTTCCGATGGTCCTAGGCGACCCCTGTGAAAGGGTCGTTCGACCCCCAAAGGGGTCGCGACCCACAGGTTGAGAACCGCTGATCTAGAGAGTGTAAGGTTTCAGGCCATTTTCTGTCTTTGATCTGTTATGATTAAAGGATGTCATCTTAGATATAGTGTCACCCAAGGACCCTCTAACCCTGTTTATGTTCAGGGCAGGAAAATTGCTGGGCTGTAAAAAGCACTTTGCATAGAACATGTTGCTCTAGCAGCACAGGGACCAAGTGCTTTGGAGCCAAACTGCTCAGGATCTAATCATGACTGCCACTCACTAGCATTGGGATGTTTTTAATGTTCTTGTCTTCGGTTTTCAGCAATAACATGGAGAGAAAAGCAGAACCTTGTTCACAGGATTATTGTGAGGACTGAATGTGAAAATGCCTATTAAACCCTCAAAATGGTTAAGTATTTTTTTATTGATGTTATAAGGTCATTTTCACAATTGTGAGATGCGAGTCATTCCCGCATTTGAACCTCATTGTTGTTCCTGACAACTTTCACTCTTTGGGTATCAGGCTGCCCCAGGATTTCTGTGTCTCAGAAATTGTTCCCAGCCACATATAGTGGCATACAAACATGTCCCCAGAATCCCAGTGGACAACTTGTCCTTCAAATGCTAGCATATGGAAAATGTGGCTCCGGAACCGAAACTGAGCTACATCTCATCTCTCAGACTGGGCTGTAAACATGAACGCTATTTAAGGCCAACCTTGGATGCAATTTGCAGACCTCTTTAGAACTGTCACCACACCTAAGAGTGTGCAGCTTGCAGTGTTAGAATGAAACAGACCGTTGTGCTGTGAGCAATTCCTACAAAAGTGTTACCAATGTCCAAAACCTACTCTATTTTGGCACGGAAAGTTCCTGAGCAAAGATTATCATTTGTCAAGGTGAAATACACAGGAAGTTTTAGATCTAAAAACAAAACAAAATCCTGCCCTGAAATAGAATTATGTTAATGATCAAGTCAGGCAATGGATATAAGCCTCTATTTTTATTGGTTAACTAAGCAGACTTAATTTTAATTCTTATATACATTTAGAGATTTTTTTTCATTTATTTTGGTGTTTTTCTATATTTCCCCAAAATTTTATAATAAATATGTATTATTTACATAATCAAATAAATCGTGTTTTTAAAAAGATGTATATTTCATTGTAGGATAATGATGTTTATATTTATCTCTTCTATAACACTATTTATTTTTATTGTCCTATGACAGGGGCACTTCTGCTTAACATGTTATAGGAATTCAGTGATAGATGGTTAACTTGTATTATTCTGAAAGCCATTCTTGATAAATACCATATGAGTTTCATTGCTTGCCAGGGTATCCATTTGGTTGTCTATGACTAATTTAGTACATTTTTTTTGCAAGTAACTAAAGAAAAAGTTGTTTTAGACAGGGCTCAGCTTTGCCTTCCTTTAAAGTAGTTTTTTAAAAATATTCACCCTATTTTTCTAAGGTTATTACTAATCTTATTCATTCATTATATATGAAGCCTGTTTTTTATTCTATGATAATTTTTGGCTTTGGCTTTGACTTTGATCTAACATTGCGTTTGAATACATGGCCATTTACTATTAAGCCAAAATGTATTCCATGTGCATACAAGTAGCTGACCCAAATAATCCTTTGTACTCTGCATGCACTCTTCTCAGAATTACCTGTCCCTTCCAGTACTCACGGTGACTTATTAATTTTAAAAAGACATCAATGTCTATTGAGCTTCTTGTTAAAGCTCTAAAATCTTCAAAATTTATGGTCTCCTAGACACCCAAAGTTAGTGATCATTAAACATGATTAAATTGAATAAGAGTTAAGACAAATTTTAAGTAACACTGAAAAGAGTTTTAACAGATTGGTTGGGGTCAGCATTTAAATTTTATTTTAGCTGCATGCTATCTGGAAAATCTTCTTAATTAGATGTTTTCTAGTTTTCAAAGTAGACCCAGTTCTCAAAGCATACAGTGGTTAGCATATTGTAAAAAAAAAAATTAGAATTCAAATATAGCTAATGCTATACAATGACTTTTAATAGACTGTCTTATGTATTTTGTCATTAGTGCTGCACAGTGCTTTTTGTTTTCCTAATCAATATTTTCTAATCAATAAATTCCTGAACTTGATGAACTGATTTAGGATATTTGGGATTGATTTTTTTTTTGCGTCAATGATTTATACCAATGAAAGGGAAAATATTTCCTATGTGACAAAAGCTAAGAAATCATGAACAACTTCCAGGTGACACAGTTGGAGTGTTTGCTGTCACATGTACTTCAAAGAGAGAAGAGACCATGTTGAGTTAGAGAAATCAGGGACAGGGAAGCCAGTGTATATTGATTTTCTACCATGTGCCAGACACTAGAACATAATCATTACATGTGGGATCTCACTTCACACGCTCAACATCATCAGCAAGTAGAAAACACATTAGAATTTAGAACCAAACTTGATATTCTTTTTTTTTTTTGGTTTATACTACTTGAATACTTCAATAGGCAGTGTATTTTGAGATATAGCAGGAAAGCTTAGTAAGCTTTGGCCAGAGAGAGGGATGTACAGGAATGCGGTGGTAAAAATGGGAAGCAGAAGGAGCATTCTGGTCAGAACCTCCTGGGTAAAGGACAGAAATCAGAAAGAGTGTTGGAGACACAAAAAGCAGTTTAGTTTGACTAGACCGGAACCTTTGGAGGAGTGGTGAGAATACAGACTGGAAAGGGAGGCTAGCAACATATTGTAAAGGACTTTTAAATGCCAAGATAAGGAGTGTGGACTTAATTAGGAAGGCAGCAGGGAGCCACTGAAGGTTTTGTGCAGAGGGGCAATATGATTACAGCTGACAGCAGTCTTAATAAGGCTTAATAAATAGTGCAGTTTATAACCTTAGGCCAACTGCTGGGCAGAAGCCAGAAGCTGAGCTGCAGAATTAGCAAACCAATTACAGCGAGGGATAATGGCATGAATTTAATCTGAGTCAGCTTTTAAGAAGGGGCAGAAACTGCTGGAAATGTAAACAAATATGTGAAGTGACAGGTGACATGTCTTCTCAGAGCCTACTTCCTTTATTTGACTCCACAGTGTCACACTGTGAAAATGCCTCAACAGTGCCATAATTTACTTTTCACCCTTTTCCAACCTCTTTCGCTTGTAAATATTCCATGTATTTTTGTGGCTTTTCAGCAGGCCTAAAATCTACTGCCATCTGTCTTATCACTTGTATTAATGCTTTGCCATCTTTATGGGTATTAATATGCTTTGCCAAAAGGAAGGCATCATTATGTTATCTGCAATTCAAATTAACAGCTGAACTTGACTACAAGACAACATTCAGATTTCAGTTCTAGCAACCAAAATGACGTGGTTTTTTTTTTTTAATTTAGAGGGTAGGCTACATAAGAATCTGTTAGCTTCCTTATCTTTTAATTATTTGAAGAGGCTTTTAATGTGTTGTGTATGCACACATGTGTGTGTGTATATTCATGAAATCCTAGTTTGCAGGATTATTGTGAGGAAAAGCATGCAAATGAAGAAAGAAAAAGAAAAAGCAAGAGAGTAAGAGTAAGAATATGCATATGTGTATGTACAGAAAGGGCTAGACATTAGTCATATCGCTTCCTTCTGGGAAACAGCTCCCAGCAAACAAAAGTTATATAACTAAGTTCCTTATAAAGCATATTCTCTTGAATACATTCTCGTGATTAGTTCTACTTTCACCCTTACCACTTCCATAGTCAGAAATCTTTGCTCCTCAGTCAGTATTCTAATATCATTTTGAATTTATGCAATTTTACTTATTATACTGTGTATTTTTTTCTGGATTTCTGGGAAAGATCGAATGAGTTGTGAAGTATGTTCGGGCTGGTGGGTATGCATAAATTTGCCAACATCCTCTTGAAGTCTAGTCTTTCTGCTCTACTATTTTTTAAAAATATATTTTATTGATTTTTTACAGAGAGGAAGGGAGAGGGATAGAGAGTTCGAAACATCGATGAGAGAGAAACATCGATCAGCCGCCTCCTGCACACTCCCTACTGGGGTTGTGCCCGCAACCAAAGTATATACCCTTGACCAGAATCGAACCTGGGACCCTTGAGTCTGTAGGCCGACGCTCTATCCACTGAGCCAAACCGGTGAGGGCTCTACTATTTTTTTAAGTATTGTTAACAACGGGTCAAAATGCTACTTATTTAGCCATTTCTTATCTTCAGATTTTGACCCAAAGTAGCAACTTTTGAAGTTTTCTTTTATCAGTGTCTTAGCCATTTGTGCCTGGTGAGACTGGAAGGGGTCCTGATTTGGGGTTTATCAAGTTCTCTCTTAACTTAGAATGTTAAATAACATTACGAAGAAACAAAGTTGATGCAAGAAAGGGAGATTGTTATAAAAAGACTTAGTAGGGCCAGGTGGGTATGGCTCAGTGGTTGAGCACTGACCTAGGAACCAGGAGCTCACGGTTTGGAAGTCACGTTTCAGTTCCCCGTCGGGGCTCATGCCCAGGTTGCTGTGGGCTCAATCCCCAATAGGGGGTGTGCAGGAGCCAGGCAATCAATGATTCTCTCTCATCATTGATGTTTGTATCTCTCTCTCCCTCTCCATTCCTCTCTGAAATAAATAAAAAATATATTTAAAAAATAGATTTCTGTGTGTCTAATGAATTATTTTTAATGTTTTGTACTTAACAGTGTTTTGAACTGTACAGTTTCACCTCTTCCTTATGTCCGCTGTGTGACCTCATCTGAGCAACTGGCAATGACAGCATCTACATCATAACCCTTTGGAGGATTATACAGTAATTCATATAATGCACCAAAAATGGTGGCTGTCGGATAGTAAATATTCCATTGATGTTAGCTGTTGGAACTCTACCATTATGCAAATATGACATAAGTGTACAAATAAGAGGTAATGCACACTTCTTAGAGTTGTGGATTTATCACTCAGGCCTGAATAAGATTTACTGTAATATTTCTATAATATGGTATGCATATTCCTTACTCTCTGGAACTAGTTACTTCTCAGTTCAGACTTTGAGCCTGAGGAAACTCATTTGTTTCAAGTATGATCAGAAAACATCTAATAGTCTAAGTAAATGTCAAATGTGTCTTGGAGGCCAGTAAGCTCATTTATCAAATTGTCTATTCCTAATATAATATAGATGCTATCTATAAAAGCTGTTACTGTTCACAGAAAAATGTTCTATGTTTCCTAGTCAGCCAAATTTTGTGATGTAAGGAGGAACCACTAGTAGTTCCAACTTTTACCATATCGTACCAGTATTATCATGTTTTCTCTATACCTGTGAACTACGTGTGGTGTGGTCAGGGTCCCAACCAGAAACAGGTGGCACACTCAAAATGGGCAATGTGAAGAGAGTTGAATAAAGGGTTGGTTTACAAAAGGGCTGACTGGCATGTAGGAAGCCACACAGAGGAGCACAGTAACCTCTCGGGACTTGGGGCGGCAGCGGTGGTGGGTGGGGCTTTACCACTCCCAGCATGAAGTGACCAGGGATGACTAGGGTCGAGGGCTTTGCTTCTCTTCAGGGGGCCTTCTCTGAGGGACGCAGATGTCTGCTCACTGTCAAGTGGCCAGCTGTAGTAAAAGAATGTTTTCAGTTTCAACTGTTGACAAAAATGGCAGTTTGTAGAATTTGATTGCTAGGAAGTTAAAAAAAAAAAAAAAAAAAAGACATTGACTGTCAGTGGTTCTCAACCTTCCTAATGCCTCGACCCTTCAATACAGTTCCTCATGTTGTGGTGACCCCCAATTTCATTGTTACAAATTGAACATAATTAAAGCACAGTGATTAATCACAAAAACAGTATGTAATTATATATGTGTTTTCCGATGGTCTTAGGTGACCCCTGTGAAAGGGTCGTTCAACCCCCAAAGGGGTCGCGACCCACAGGTTGAGAACCGCTGGACTAGATGGTGGGGATTCATTTGAGGCTGTGAATGGAATCTGCAAATTTAGGATTTTGTAATCTTTAGCTTTTATTTTATCTTGTAAGTGAACTGCTCAATATATAATAGATGTATAACACAAGATATACAAGGTTCATTTGAAAATATACTAATGTGTTCATCTCCTCTCACCACCTTTCTGCACATTTCATGTCCTTCTCTGCCTTTTAATGTCTTTGTCATTTCCTGGCCCTCTATTCATAACAGAATGTTTGATCTCTCGAAATGGCCCTGATGCTCCTTTCTGTTGTTTGCTGGTGGTTTGTTTTGCAGAATGTTTTAAAATAGGTATGAGCAGTGGAGATTAGTGAAACAGGGTATCTTTGCTATGGGACACAATGGAGCAGCCATTGAAAATCCTGCTGTTAAAATCTGTGTATTTTATGGGAGAGGAGCAGATATCCACAACAACTGGGAGGAAATCCGGTTGCAAAATAGCTCATACTTACATAGGTTGATGGGTAAGTAGGTGTGATTATAAATGTATCTCCAGGTATGTGCATATGTGTAATGTAGTGTGTGTGTGTGTGTGTGTGTGTGTGTGTGTGTGTTTGTATCCGTATCCACAAAGATTCCAGAAGAGTTACCCAGGTGTCAACAGTGGTTACCCCTGAGTGAAGGATTCGGAGTTATTTTACTTCATACTTTTTATATAATTAAAAATCATTTTTTTTACAATGAGCATGTATTGTATTAGTCCTCAGAACACACATTCTTTTTAATTTTGGGAAAATGCTCATACCAAAAGCTCATAACCATTGCAAACATAGCACTATTACTAGAAAAATACAATAAGTAAAATATCCCACTCTGATATTTATCATCATTGACACTGTTGAGAGCATTGACATGGCTGCATGTACCTAATGAAATATTTGCACATTACATTTTGGGAAACAGAAGCACAGGAGTTTTGGGAGGAGTGGCGTGCTGAATGCTGTGGACGAGAAAATGTTTTATCCTCCTGACCAAGCATCTTCGTTCCTAGAATTTGCAGTGACTTTTAAAGGACTTCAGTCTCCTAATACTCTGTTGAGGCAAATGCATTGCAAGCTATTTCTTATCCACTATTTTCAGAACTTTGAAGAGTGGTATTGATTGGCTTGATCGAGGTTACATGGTGACTCTGTTAGCAGATCTTCCAAGAACATCCCAGTCCCTGGAGTCTGGATCCAGTCAATAGCCTGTTGTCTCAAAAGCTAAATGATAGATGAGCTCATTATATGGCAAGAGGCAGGGAGGGCGAGCTGAAGTCCATGGAGCCTGTGAGGAGACTTGTTCTCCTGATCATGTCCCCCACCAGGGCGGACTGGGCTAACCCATCCTGTATCTGTCTGGATTGCTGTGTGGTTGGGAGACGCACTCTTCTTGGCCACCCTCTGGTTCTTTGTTTCTAGTTTGGGCAGTTAATTCAATGGATTTTCTTAATAACCAGAACTTAGTATTTACCAGTCCACCTGCATTAGTCTGGACTGACAGATTTATTTCATTGTAAAGAATTAGTTATAACTGAATAGACTCGGGAAATCAGCATGAAATTAGACTTTTCACTTAAGCCTGTTTGTGTTTTTTTGTTTTGTTTTGTTTGTTTGTTTGTTTTTGTTTTTTTTTTCAGAAAGAATACAACTCCACCTAGATAGAAATGCATGGGTTAAAACTGAGCTCTCAGAAAGTTAGTAACTTAGAATACTTAACTCTCTGGCCAAAAAGAAGGAAAGCACTTTTTGTGTGAAAGAGAAAAAAATCACTTGTTATATGGCAAGAGGCACAGGGAGCTATTTGTTGTTTTTTAAATATATCTTTAAATATGACTGTGTATGAATTTGGCAGGATGATCTAAAGGGAAAAGAAGAAATATATGTGGTAGCATTATGAGAGGAATTTAATATATATAGGAAAGCCATACTGAAACAGAGTTGACAGTTTTAAATTACTTTTCTTTTAAAGATATAGCACATAGTAAAATTGGTTATGAATTGGTCGGTATACATCTTTATTTGTGAATTTATAGAATTTATGTTCTAACCTTTATTTTTGCTCTCTGAAGTCATGAAGAAAATATCTTTCTTATAAATTTCCTTACATCTGAAAAATAAAACATCATTCCTTACTGTTTACTCTACTAATATATATATATATATATATATATAAATATATTTAAGTTTAGTTCAAATAAAGAAGTTAGTTTAGCGTATATGTCATCAAGTAAATTAACTATATTTTAAAATTGCTATAAATCATTAATACATGCAATTGCTTATAAAATCACAAACTCCTAAATCTTTATACTCATTAAAATAATTGTGTCTACTGGCAAATAATAGGTAGTAAAAAATTTCATATTTAAAACAGCTTAAGATATTAATATCATGCCATAATAGGTTTGACAAGGTAAAGTATTAGTATTTGAGGGATTTTTTTCAAGTCAAAGAGCCTGTGCTCTATTTCATCATGTGACTGTTCTGTATACTGACCATGCATTGAAAAGAAACCTCTATACAGTCATGATAAAACATATTCTCAAAATAGTTGTTAACATAAATAGAAGTTTTAACATCTTTCTTACGATTCCTAAATAGATGATTTTGTGGAACACCTGGGTGTGTGTCTTCCCCCCCCCCCCCAAAAAAAATATATACACTTTGGAGATTTTTAGTATAGAATTCTACTCTTTCCTAGATCTAATAAAGCAATTCTTTCTTTTTTAAGAAAAAGGGAGAGAGACACCTATTTGTTGTTCCACTTACTCATGCATTCATTGGTTGATTCTTTTTTTTTTTTTTAAATATATTTTATTGATTTTTTTACAGAGAGGAAGGGAGAGAGATAGAGAGTCAGAAACATCGATGAGAGAGAAACATCGATCAGCTGCCTCCTGCACATCTCCTACTGGAGATGTGCCCGCAACCCAGGTACATGCCCTTGACCGGAATCGAACCTGGGACCTTTCAGTCCGCAGGCCGACGCTCTATCCACTGAGCCAAACCGGTCTCGGCTGGTTGATTCTTATATGTGCCCTAAATGGGGATCAAACCTGCAACCTTGGCATATGTAGCATTGCTCTAACCAGCTGCGCTCCCCCACCTGCACCCTATGAACGCAATTCTGAATTGTATGATTGGAAGTTAAAATGGGAAGACTCAGATTTCTTTACTCATTTACAAATATATCACCAAAATAATACTGTGTAACAACCTACCCCCAAACATAGTAGTTTAAGATAATAAGCATTTATCATTATTAACAGGTCTGTAGGTCAGCTCTGTCCATGGTTAGTTCTTCGGGTGGGGAGGCAGTTTTTCTGAACTTGGCTGGGTTTTCTCCTGTCACTAGCTATGGATTGGGCTAGGATTGTCTCAGTGGGAGCTACTGAGCTCCCTTCTGCATCTTCTCACCATGATCTCAGAGAAGCAGGATTGGAAACTTAAATGACCAAGTGGTTTTAGAAGCTTCTGCTTCCATTAATATGCTTCTATCTCACTGGCCAAAGCAAAGCAAGTCACTTGATGGAGCTCAACATCAGATTGGAAGAGGAACACAAAATTAAAGAATAAAAGGCATGGGTATGAGATGCCAGTGATTGGTGTCATTCATGCAATCCATCTACCTCATCAAGGAAGTCTCTTTTCTATTAACTACATGTAAGTGGCTAATTTCCAGATAGCTGTAGGAGTAGCCAGTGCCAATCATATACCAGTGTTCTGATTATTTGAGCACTTAAGGTAGTTCTCTGACCATCGAGGCAAAAATGTTTTGTCTTTTGGCTCATTTGAAGTTTAAGTTAAATTTTGAAATTTCATTTCCAAAGGGTTTGTCATCACTGGCCTGGGTAGTCTGGGCTCTAAGGAAGCAATAAAGGTATAATTGTAAATATAGTAATTATATATTAACTTGTTTCACATATAGATATTGCTTTCTAATTCTACTTAGGACACTGCAGTAGAAAAGTAAGCCTCCTTTCATGGAGTTGGTCTAAAATTAAAGAATAAATGTGATAAGACATTGCATTTGTAATTTAGGTAAGAAATGGATAATTCCACAATGATGACACAGCAGTCTGAATCCTATAGTATATTTTACACACATAGATTATTTAAAGAACACATACCCCAAGTGAAAAAATAGCACCTCTCTTCAAAACTGAAAACCAAGTTAATTCTGAATGATAAACTTATATGTATTTTTGAGGTGACTTCTCATGTCCCTGATTCTGTGTTATTGCCTTAGAAAAATATTTGTTTATTTAAAGCATTATAAAGTAGAAAAATGATGACTAGTAATAACATTTTTATTTTATATGACATTTTATAATTTTCCATGTGTTTTTCACATGTATTAATTCAAAGGAAGAGCCAAATGCGTGCATATTCATCCTTATAGCAATGACTATCATCTTCAGAGTGCCCATATTGTGCCATTTTAGAACATTTGCTTAGTGGCCACAACTCTATGAAGCAGGTATGCTTTTTGTTATACCAGTCTTACAGATTGAAAAAAGAGACATGTAGAAAACATATGAAATTGCCCAAGGTCACAGTTAATGGTAGAGTTAGAACTTGAATCTATGTCTCCTGACACCAAACGCTACGCTCTATTTCTTAACCACTACACTGCACTACACCTAACATTACATGGATTTATAACATTATAGAAACCCTTTACGAGGTGAATGATCTGAACAGTGCCTGTATAGGAAGTCAAAATGATCAATGGCATTGGCCAGGAGACATGATCAATGTAAAAAACTATAGTGATTAAGAGCGAAGCTCCTGGAGATAGCTTGTATGGGTCTGAACTTGAGTTTCCTGTTTCCTCAGTTGTGTGACCTTGGGCAAAACTCATGTGCTTCAGTCTCTTTATCTGGAAAGTTAAGATGATAACAGTGCTTATCTCAGAGAAAATTTGTGAGGATTAAATAAAAGGATATGAACATTACTTGCAGTGCTGCCTGGCTTAGAGTAAAAAAGAAATATTGGATACTATTATCATAGTCACTGTTTTAATGTGACTTACAAGTAAATAAGTAAGCTGAAACTGGAATTATGACATCAGAAAACTTGTCAGAAATATTTCTGAAACTTCCTTCATTTCCCCCTCTTTCGCTATCATGAAGTTTAAAGCCTGTGCAAGTGCCTCATCAGATATTTCTTCCCACTGATTTTAATTCTGGCGTATGCCTCCTGGTTTGGCAGACCGGTTCCTGATTATAGTCATTGGAGCTCAGAGATTGCAGGACGACACATGACTTCAAACAGCCAGGCTCGCAGCTGTGGCTGATGTGGGTCTGGGATCCGGCTCTTGCTCTGGATTCGTTTTTAGGACTAGTTTGTTCTGAAAGGGTTGAGCATCACCCCTGCAAGGATCACTGCATATTGAATTCTGTCGTTTTAATTGGCAGCTGGTGTCATTGTGACATGATTGTGGCTGTTTTTTCTTCCTGAAGTATCAGCATAGGAATATTAATGTTCTTAATTCTGCCATTATCTGCAGGGAGAGTACATGATTATTTGGAGCTATGTGGAGACTAACTGTGAGTTCTGGCAGACTCATCTAATCCTCTGAAAAAGTGTGAGAAATGAAAAGCTAGTGATAAATCCACAGCTAGTGTGACATCTCAGTATGGAATACACAATCAAGATACCGGGGGCACAGGGGTTTAGTTGGAGGACAGGGAACGAAATCTTTCTGCCCGTAGCCCAGTGATGAAAATATTAGCATCTGTTACATTCACAGTATATTTGGCTACAAATGACAAAAAAATTTTCCTGTGTTGTTTAGATAGAAATTTTTGTAATAATATAAATGATCTATGATTGCATAGTCCAATGCCAAGGAACCAAAATTTTTATCTTAATTTAATTTTAATTCATTTAAAATTTAAAGCCACATGCAGCCAGTGGCTACCATAGTGGACAGCACAGCTATAAATGATGGCTTAAACAAATACTATGGAACTGGGAAGAAATCTGGAACTGGGAGGTACAGGGATACTGCGGGTGCTTTAAGAGGTTATTAAGGAAAAGAGCTTCGTCAGTGTTCTTTCTCAGGAGCCCTAATGTTTGACTTTCTCCTCCTGGTCCTAAGAGGACAGTACTCCAAGGCATCTGTCTGTATTCAACATAGGAAAAAGGACTTTGGGTAGAAAGTTAGGCTTTCACCTTAGGAGGCTCTTCTGTGTTACTGTCAAAAAAAGTTTGCCTATTTCTCATTGGCCAGGACTTGTCACATGGCCACCCCTGCCTGCAAAAGAAACTGGGAGTTTTTGTATTTCTCTAACCAGTTCTAATGCAGAGAAAGCCAAAGGAAGAGAAGTTTGGAATGGATATGCAGTGTACAGGTCTACAGTTTTTACAGAATAGAAACCTGAGGCTTGCTGCACCTAAAGTGCTTGTCCCAAACTTTATATGACATTCAGGATTCTGATCCCAAGTTGTCTGAAACCAGAGGAAGCCAGGGACAGCAGTCACTCTGCCCCGGCTCACAGTCTCATACCTTCTCTTAGTAACGTGTGATATTTCTGAGATTCAGATCTGCTCACATTTGCTCCTCAGCTGGAAATTCATTGAGAGTCGCTGTCCTATTAGATAAAATTGGCCCCCAGTACCTTACTCCATCCTCTATCTCTGAGTAGTGGGAATAGAGTAGGGGACGGTACTTGCCCAAGACAATGGGCTCCTCAAGAGCTAAGAATTTCTTCTAATTATCTTCAGATCCTAGCAGAGGTCTGGTACATAATAAAGACTTAAGAAATAATGACTTTATCAAACAATGATCATTAAATCTCCCATCATTAGATCATATATTTTTTCTCAATCAGGGACAGTTGAGTTTTTTTGTTTGTTTTTTTTTTTCAGGCTGTTTTGGTTTTCTCAGTTTTGCTAAGAAAATATGATTGTGAAATGTAGGTAAATTTGTGAATGACTTCCAGTATTTTATTCAGTATATTTAAAGATTATGCGTGTTCAGTGTAAGTATTTTGCAGTGATTTCTTTAATAAGTTCTCTCTTTGAATGGATGTTTATAGAGGTTTATGTTCACTTAAAATTGAAATTAAGAATAGAAGGTTTTCTATAGCCTGTTTTTTGCATATAGATACTTTTATGCTTTCATTTACATAAAAGGTTGGTATTGTTTATTCTCTTTAAGCATTTTTCCTGAAGTCATAATCCTTTATAAAATGGATGCATTTTTAAACATCCAGAGTCCTGTTGCAGAAACTCGAAAGGAACTATATGTGTTATATAAACCAATAGACAGGTTAGTTTGTTTCGTCTTAAAAAGGAACTAATGGGGTGAAATTAGCCAGCATTTTAAAAATATATAGCACAGATGGCAATGAAAGCTAACTTTATCCCATACTTTCTTCAAATGTAGACTGTGCTCTTTACCTATCTGACTTCATTTCAGAACTAAATAAAGGAACATTTAGCACTATGTTCAAAATAGCTTGGTCTTAACAGCTGCCTCAGGAGGAAAACTGTATTGATTTTATAATCCTAAGAATAAAGACTTCACTTGCCTAACTCTCTCATCTTTTAAACACCGGTTGGGGGTAACATGATACTCTGAAACAAAGCTGCTGCCAATTTTAGAGAAGTTATAGAACTGAGAACTAAGACGGCTGCACAGGGGTTGGAGTGCCTTCCATCTACTTTTATAGTGTATCTTCCTATCATTATCTTGCAAGTTATGGAAAAATTAATAGAACTTACTTATTAACATCTGCCTCCTCCAGTACCAGTAGGTTTCCTGACTCTCCTCATCTCAGGCGAAAATGGTTTTGAAGTCTCTCTGTTGATTCCCTGTGAGGAGAGAGGGACACATTCATTTTGAGGTCCTTAAGTTAGGTAACTAGACGGTTTCTGTACATCATTTGCTGTCCTTACAACTCTCTGAGGTAAACAGCATTGCTCCATTTTATAGAATAGATGAATGCCTCTCTGAATAGTTAAATAATTCGCTGTGGTAGATTAATTTCTTGCTGTTGAGGTATCAACCGCTGCTGCTCACATCTTCCAGGCTCCCCAGTCCCACGTGACCAGCCACGCCTCCCTCCCTGCAGTTCCTACCGGTTTCTGGAACTGAGTATCATTTTCCTGGTTTGCCTGAATCACATGCTCCCCCCTGGGCAGGGAAGTGGGACAACACAACTCAAACCCATGGAGAGAGGTGGTACATTGTACCTTCCCCCAAAGGAAGTGGGGATGACTATCAAGTGAGCAAAACAAAACAAAATAGCATCTGTCCATTGTAGATCTTTTAACCCAATAGCAGTAAGTGGCATCGTCAGGATTTGAATTCAGATTTATAAGCTCCAAAGCATGTTTCCCCTTTACACGGATCTTCATCTCTAGATAATTGTCATTTAAAATCCATCATGAGATCATTTCTCAATCTCTTCACCTTCTGTGGGAAAATATGCCATTTTGTTAAGGAAATGATGTTTAAAATCACCAGCATACTTCTGGGATATCTCATAACAAGCCTATCAACATACAGGGGCATCTTATTTCTAAAAGCTAGAAATCTTCTAAATTCTAGCTTTACTAGAATTTTTGTTACTAATGTTGTGGCCCCACCCCATAACAAAGAAACAGAATTTCCGGAGGATGAGGCCCAGAAATCAGGATTTTAAAAAGATTCCCAGGTGATTCTAATGTGCAGCCAAGGTTGAGAACCACTGCTTTAGTGTCTAATATCATTGCATGTTTTGGCATTGAATAAAAGACTTTCTTCACATCTTTAAAAGAAAGGATATTTAGCATAGACTTTCTCATTTTTTATTTTAAGGCTATACTACCATTTTCTGTCTTTTCCACCAATTCAAATAGTCTTTATCAGCATTTCAACAATCTGTACTTCAGTGTCTCTGATATCTGGCTTTGCAGAGAGTACTCTTCCCTTTAGAGAAACTAGACAGAAAGGAATAACATAACCCAGTGGAGAGAGTACAGGATAAGGAATCAGGAAGCCAAGATTGTGATCCCAACGTGGCAATACCTCTCTGTGAATGAGGGCTGGCAGATGATATTCTAACTTTATGAGATGATTTCCTACAACTCTCATAGAATTTCTTCACACCTTTTGATGTTGTCTAGTAGGGGGGCCACTAGCTCCTATCAACATATGCTATAAATAAAAAACACACCCTACATTTCCCAGATTTAATATGACACACACATACTCACAACATCTATACATCTTACCACACATATATTAGAATTAGGAGAGGTTGACATAAATTACACTGTTTTAGAACAAATATAAAATACTAGAGGCCCAGTGCATGGATTCATGCACTGGTGGTAGACGTGGCCTGCAGGGATGGGCCCCCTGTAGGAGGGCAGCTCATCCTGGTCAGCCAAATGGTGCTCCCACTGTGGAACGCACTGACCACCAGGCCAAGCAGATGGATAAGAGTGAAAACTATGGGTGTGCTGGGAGGTGGCTCATCCCCCTCATTGTTATCCTCTAGAAATCAGCATGGTGGACACCTGGTGTGGGCAATTGTGGTTTCCTGGCAGATTGGCTCATACTCTTAGGAAACTGCTTTAACTAATTTCTACTTTTCTTCACAATTGAGGTGTGGAAATGTCCTGGGTTTATCCTCTTTCATGGCTTCTGTGAATCCACAGGGAGCTTCTCCACTTTGAAATTGAATTTCACAATGATCTCTGGTGGAAGAAATCTAAGTTTTTATCCCACCCTCAACATACTAGTAAATGATATTATACTTTTTCTACTACTTCTATTTGTCATGACTCTGGGTAAATTATACCTAAGGATCATATTTCTGTTTTCAATATCATCATGTACTTCCCGGATTTTAAAAACATATTAAAAGTGAAATATTTTAAGGCATTTTTAACTTTTTGAGGGTGTTCATTTGATAGTAGCTAACTGAGGCTTATCTCTTGTAATGCTTCACATTAAATCACTAAATCTACCTTATCTAATTATTCTTTTTTCAATACTTAGGAATAATGTTCTGGTGGCATGAAGGGCTCGACTGATGTAGCAAGGTGAGGAGGATGTGGTAAAGTGGTCAACAAGCCAGTCTTTGGAGTCTTGTAGGACAGAGTTCAAATCCCATCTCTGCCATTTACCATTTGACCTTGAGCAAGTTTCTGCAAACTTGCTGATCTTCCATTCTTTCTTTCATTAAGTGGAAATATGAATAGTTCCTGCTTCACAGGCCACTGAACCAGTAAGTAATGCATTAGGGCAGTTATCACATTGCCTAGCATATAGTAAGAACACAGTGAATTACACTAAGAATGGTGTTGACATCAGTACTTTCGTGTTCTTTGGCAGTTAAAAGTCTCAATTGGGCACTATCTCTAATTCGCTTCTGTGAATTTGTTTGGTTGTTGGTATGCTGCAAAGACATTTCACCATGCTCCCTAGCATTTACTAACATATTTAGATGATATGCTACAAAGAAAAATACAAGTATAGAAGCACTTTTCCCACATACTACATAGTACATAGCTGAAGAGCGATTGCAGTTAACATCCGCCTTTGTTGCCCTCACTGAACAGCATTTTCTTAGGGGATAACAGTTTGCTGTGTGGAGTTTGGGGTATCCTTTTTCCTTCCTTGCTTTTCTGCATGCTGGCCCCTCCTCCAACAGCCTGGCCCTGGTGGAGGTGTGGGCGGAGCTTGCCAGACTACAAGTACCAGGCTCACAGGTAACAGAACGCTCATCAGATCTGACTGGCTCCCGTAAGGCTATAAGGTTGCCTCCGGCCTGCACAGAAATGACGAAGGACAACAACAGCCCAGGGTAGGTGGGATCTACCAGCTTCCTCTGTTGTTTTTCTAGTTCCATTAGTAAATAGATCTCTGATTTCTGTGCCTGTGGGAAATCAAATCTTTGCGTTTATGGGACCACATGGATGGATTCCCGTGGCCTTTTGTTTCCCGGTGAAATGGGACCATGAACCAGGCAGGCTGCCAGGGGCACAGGTATTAAAGAAAGGGAAAACCCTCCAACATGCTTGGTTTGCTGTATACATTACATCTGATTCCTTCAAAGCCATACTGCTTTCTAATTTTCAAACGTTTGCTGTTGTTGTTTTTTTTCTAAATTTCACCTCAGCACTACCTATCATGTACTGACGCCTCTTACTTCATGGTTTAAATGACTTTAAATGATATGGGGAAATAATCTTTTATTCCTCATTAAAAATATCGTAAGCACTTACATATTTTAGTATGCTTTATTTAGCTCAATACATTATTTAAAATTACTGTAAAATAATTTCTGTAAAAAACAAGTCATGAAAAATTTTGTCTATATTTTCATACACTTTATATTTTAAATTAACGATGGTGTGGTTTTAGCGACATAGAATATCTCTTGGATATTATTGCTTTTCAGTTGTTTATGGGCAATGGTGGATGCCCATGTGATCTTAGAATATCAGATGCAGGACAGGTGCAGAAACTGGTCTCCACCCCAGAAGTAAAGCAGCTCCTTTTACTCACTAATTCGTTCTCTGTTTGAAAAATTCTAAGATTGCATTTTCTTTTTTTTTATTTCAGTAAGATGTAGACAGCAGAATTCTACTGTCTGACACATCATTCAAGTGTCATAATTACCTTACAATATTATATTATTTTACATAATTAAGGCTTTATTTCCCTTCTGATGCTGAGTTCACAGGTGGGCACGTAGGAGAAATGTAACTTTTGAAGCTTGAGTATTTAACCAGTATACTTAATTAGCATTCTGCTGCCTGACTTGATATTTATAGTTGATCATCAATTTTCAGCTTGGAAACCAGAATACAGTAACCCAATTACCTGGAAATTAAATTAGAAATATATTGCTTTTGCCTGGATTATTGAGAGATTTTAGGGGTTGAAATTCCCTAATTAAGAATTAACCTGCTTCAACAGGTGTTACCCCCTCTGATTACCTTTGACTCTTTACTAAATAATGAGAAAAACGTGGACTTCTTGCCTTTCTTCATCAATATTTAAGTGATGAAAACCATCCAAAGTTCTGAACCAAAGCTGGTATCTACAGAGAATATGCTTTGGTCACAAAACCAATTGCTTTATCCAGAAACCTTAACAAGTTGGTTCTTTAGAAATAGCCCCAGACGACCACTCACACCAGAAGATGATGCTTATTTAGTATAGGCCACTGTTAGGTGCTTTACATGTACTAACACAATTACCACAACCACTCCTGTGATTGGTGTTATTATTCCTATTGAACTGATTTGGATACCGAGATATAAAAAAGTTAAATAAATTTTCCATCCTTATACAGCTTGGAACTTGATTTTAAAAAATAAATAAAACAAATCCAATCCAAGATTAATTTTTTCAAAATTTCACTTACACTTTTTCATTAGCTATTTAAATTACAAAATACGTGCTTATTGATAAAATAAAACAGTATGAAATGTTAAAAAAAATTATGCCATATTTCCTTCCTAAATCTGCTTGCCTGGCAGTGGAGAATATCTGTGCACATATTTCTTCATGCTTAAACCACAAACACATATATGCTCTCCTACACGCACACACATAAAAATACACTATAAAGATTACTCTGAAATTTGGTATCTCACCAATTTACATGTCACACAGTAGAGTGATTCTTTCTCCAGGCCAGTCGAGTTATAACTCAGCTTTGCATTGGCGCATAATATTTCAGGTGATGAAGGAACCATAATTGATCATGTTGTGATAGATGTTCAGATAAGTGAATGATCAATTGCCTAAGTGTTTGAAATAGACACCTGACAGAAAGAGGGAATGAGCCAGGTGCTTTAACCGAAGCTAAGGTCTGATTATGAAGACAGTCTTCATCATACTGCAGTTTCCCGGCGATTTACTTGACCGTAATTATACTTGGCCACACCCTAAGTGCACATTTCTTAAACCCCATCACCTCAGAGGCTATAATTGGTCTCATATGTCTGTCTCTATGTAGTATCTTAAGTGTAGGTTCTTTGAAGCAAAGTAGAATGACATAGGAAATGTAAACATTGAAATGTCCCTATCTCGTTACATTTTTGTTGGTGGGAGGGGGAAACCACTAAATCATTGCAGTTCTAAACTTTGGAATAAAAAGGAAAAACAAGAGCAACCAAAACAATAATAACATGGACAGGTGGCTCTGAAATAGCCAGCCTGGGAGATTCTCCATCAGCATGTTTTCCACGGCTGATGCAACAGCAGTTCCTTATACAACAAACTACGTCCCACGTGTCCTGTGCAGCCAATCAGTATTTCATGTGGAATAAAATCTTGAGCCGAGGAGAGGTATTCTTCCAATGCTTTTATATTTCCACTCCATAGAGCCCTCAAAGAGTATTTTTTTTCTTTTTTAAAAACCTTTTTTTAAAAGAGTTTGAAAATAAAGTAAGTCTGTGGTTAGTGCTTGTCCTTTGTGCCTCAGAAAAGTAATTCCTCATTTTATTATTTTCAAGAACAAGCAGCTCATCAAGTGGTTTTTCTTGACTTCTCCTGCTTTAGAACTGGCAGTGTTCTATAAAGCAGCAGAGTGATATTCAGTACTGTGCTGTCAGGAATTGGGAAGTGGGGAAAAAAAAGTAACATTTCTTTGTGCTCCTGTGGAACCCAGCAAAGCTAGAAATGTGGAGTCCAGCACTATTTACATCTTAAGTGTCTGAAAGAAATTGTGCATTGTATTTATTCACTTGGGTTTAGTGCAAAAAAAAAAAATGCTCTTGAGTGATGACAAGAATGCAGCCATCTGAGAATGTGTTTTAACCTTAATACTCTGATCATTCTGTTCTGGGCCATCTGGAATCTAAGGCTACATCTGAGTGCATGATATTGGAAATTCTACAAACATATATACTGGCTCTAATATATACTGGCTCTAGAATTCATCCACACAGATGAATTCTACTCACTTAGAAACAAAAACTTGTCCAGAAAATACAACCAAGTAATTGTTCTTTAAACATATACCATTCAGAATAAAGGATCTGTTCTTATAATTTTGACATCTTGAGAAATTTTGTGTACATGTAATCATTCACTTCAAATCCAGCCCAATTTCAAAGCAATTTCTATAATTGTTGTTTCTCATTCAGAATAATAGGATTTTTTTTCAAATATTGGATTTGGTGATGCTGAAGTATGCTGGTTGGAACATTAATGGTTTAAAAATAGCACAAAGAGACAAAGCTTTATGTAGCATAAAATTTTAATTGTTTTTTAGAAATGCTTGTATCTCTTGAGACTAGCAATAAAAAAATTTAAGTATGGTACATGTATCTGCAAGTTAGTCCAATAAAGATTTTTTAGGTTTTATTTTTGTGAGGCATTTGACTTTTTGTTATAAGAAGATTCAAAAATGAATATAACCTGATTTTTGCTCTCCAAAGTTTTACAGGTTAGTGGTTGGAACAGAGTTACATGTGTAAATAATATACATGGAGTAACACCAGGAAAGCTGCTACATGCTCAGTGGACAGTTAAAATACAAGAACACATGAAACAGATTGGGGAGAGGGAGCATATTGACTACATGCTCATTGTGTACTCAGCTCAGGGTCCCAGAGTCTTGCAAATAGTTCAGAACATTTCACGTGTGACGCACGCAGACCCTGGTCTAGCTCCTGACTCCATCTGCATATGATTTTTCTAGTAAGGTCATGTGTGTGTAAAAGACGCAGGACAAAGGAGTTATTCTTCAGTGGTAACTTATTTCCAAAAGAGGAGCATATTGGCTCAATTTTTTATTCTCTTGCAGTTTCTTAAATTTGTGAAATCCATGTAAATCTGAACTCAAAGACAGCAATATTTTTAATCTATTCTTTAAGACATGAAAGCAAACCAAAATGTTGATGTCAGAAATAGAAAAGAGAGCCCAAGTCATTTTGTATCGGTGGATAGAGCGTTGGCCCTCAGGCTGACTGAAGGATTTCGGGTTCCATTCCAGTCAAGGGGTCAATGACACATACCTTGGTTGCAGGTTCCATTCCCTGCCCAGGTCAGGTGCATTTGGGAAGCAACCAATCAATGGTTGTACAACCAATCGAGTTGATGTTTCTCTTTCTCTCTGTCTCTCTCCCTCCCTTCCACTCTCTCTAAAAATCAATAAAAAATATCCTTGGGTGCCAAACCAGCATGGCTCAGTGACTGAGTGTCCACCTATGAACCAGGAGGTCAGAGTTCGATTCCCGGTCAGGGCATATGCCTGGGTTGCAGCCTCAATCTCCAGTAGGGTGTGTGCAGGAGGCAGCCGATCAATGATTCTCTCTCATTATTGATGTTTCTATCTCTCTCTTCCTCTCCCTTCCTCTCTGAAATCAATAAAAATATATTTTTAAAAAATATCCTTGGTTGAGGATTAACAAAAAAATACTAAAGAGAAACTTATAATAAATGGAAATTTCCCCATAGTCTGTTATCTTTACACAAAGGGATTTTAGACCGCTCACTGTCCACAGACACCTTTTCTTTGCATTACATCAAAGTACATCATAGAATAATTCTGAAAACGGTGTCATCCTCTCTGCTTGATATTGGATTCCTAAAGAAAGACAATTTCAAGTTGGCAACCAATTGACTGCTCCTGGTATTTCACTTTTGGAGAAGCATTTTAAATTAATTCCATTGCTTTAGTGGGGACATACTAGAAATCCCTTCCCTTGCTTTTTATTGTTTATTTTAAAACTTGATGAAACTCTTTAGCATGGTTTTAAATCTGTAATCCAATTTAGAGTGAAAAAAATGAAGACCTACTTAAATAAACTGAAATTCAGTCAGTTCTTTAGTGGGTCTATAATACTGTAGGATTAAATTGAAACCCTTTAATGTGATGCAAGTTCCATTGCACTCTATGCCCTTATACCTCTCCACTGTCCATGGGCACCTGCGTATATTGAAAATTGTTCTAAATATGCTCTGTTGTTTCTCAACTGTGTTTTTGCACAGACTTGCCTCTGCCCAAGATGCTCTTCATTTCCTTGTCTACCTTGTGGCTTCTTTGTATGATTTCAAGTTTCTAGTCAGGTGTGACTTTCCTTGAATATGGTTCCCATCTCCAGGCCGTGCTGTCCAATTTGAGCTCTCCCAGTGCCTGCCTACCTCACCCCTCTATTACTGCACATCATCATATCAATGCGGTTTCCCTTCCCTTCACCTGGGAAGACTCAGTTCTTCTTTGCATTCCCAGGGCTTAGCATGGTGTCTTGTCCTCAGTGTTAGGAGATACAAGGCTGAAGTATATGTATCACTTGAAAGTAAAAAATTCATTGATGATCAGATAGCTCTCACATGCTGTCCTGTGTTTCCGCCGAAGTCAAGGCAGTCTGCATTGTCCGCTGGTTTTCTTTGATCATGACGATGAGCAGTGAGATCATGTTGATTCAATACCGTCCTTTCTTTCTCTGCCTGTGG
Organism: Myotis yumanensis; assembly: GCF_028538775.1. NCBI lineage: Eukaryota > Metazoa > Chordata > Mammalia > Chiroptera > Vespertilionidae > Myotis > Myotis yumanensis. Next base: position 38,343,336 of record NW_027223766.1, on the reverse strand, counting down.
CCCTGCCTTCATTTCGCCCTCATTACATCGCACACAAACTATTTTAAAGATCTTCTGAAATGGTCTCTCTACCACCAGTCCCCTTCCCTGCCTTTTTGTGTATCACTGCTAGGTAGAGCTAACTTCCTCAGAACATATCCGATCACATCATTCTTGCTCTTAAAAGCCCTGAGGGTCCCTATTATAAAGCATAGTCTGGGCTTTTCAGCCAAGCATTTAAGACTATCGCTAGAAAGCAATGTGAGATCTGGGACATAGCATGTTTTGCCCATCATTATATTCCCAACACCTAGCACAGTGCTTGGCATATTCTAGGCGTACAATGCACATGTGTTGAATAACCTATTTCATCAAGTATGAGATGCCAGTCATCACAAATACAACCATATTTTATGCACCACTAAGAAAAATACCTGAAAATTAAAATATGGGACAATTCCTTATAATCTTTTGAATTTTTATTTTATTCTTGCTGAAAGACTTTTTAAACATCTTCAGGAGAAAATGAAACCATTTGTATTATTTATCACTTTGTACATAAATAAAAAGCAAAAATAAATGGGTTAAGGTTATTTTTTTACAATGAAAGCCTGATTTTTCTGAATGTCTTTCCACTCAGAGTCACTGATGTCAGTATTTTCTTGCACACAGTGTTGTTATCTGTTTCATCAGGAGTATTCGTGGGGAAGCATGTCTTAAAATACTCATTTTTAAAAAATATACTTTACTGATTTTTTACAGAGAGGAAGGGAGAGGGATAGAGAGTTAGAAACATCCATGAGAGAGAAACATCGATCAACTGCCTCCTGCACACTTCCTACTGGGGATGTGCCCACAACCAAGGTACATGCCCTTGATCGGAATTGAACCTGGGACCCTTCAGTCCACAGGCCAACGCTCTATCCACTGAGCCAAACCAGTTAGGGCTGTTTTTCTTTTATTTGCTTCTGACATAAGAAAGGTCTTTCGTCATCCGTAAAATACTCATTTTATTCCAAGCTGTTGGCATCCATTTTGCAAACCTTTATGTGCCTGCATGTGTAGTAACAATATCATAACTGCACCATGTCCAACTGCATCCTGATTTCAGAGATGATAAAAGTTTATAAAATAAAGTACATCTCAGAATTGATGAAATAAGTGAACAAATGTATGGCATAAATGCATGTTATTATAACACCCCCCCCCCCCCCAATCTACCCTGCTGGTCTCTGTCTACCACTCAATCTCATACGCTCTTACCCATGAGATTTTGTTGGGATAGATTATTTTGCAACTCTGATATTTCCTCTTCACTCTGCAAAAAATAACCTTCTCTTCTCTATTCTCAAACCAATACCAGCCCTTCATGATGCAGTTTGAATGCCATGCCTTCCCCACTTCCCCAGGTGGACTCAGTATTTTGAATACATTCATTTAACAGTTCTCTTATTGTTTAATGACTGGGTGGTCCAGGATAAGGACCAATCAGGTGGTATTCTGTACTCTTGCTGCGTGTACACGGTTGTTTTTTGTTTTGTTTTTTAAATTTTTTTTTTTAAAATATATTCCACTGACTCTTTACAGAGAGGAAGGGAGAGAGATAGAGAGCTAGAAACATTGATGAGAGAGAAACATTGATCAGCTGCCTCCTGCACACTCCCCACTGGGATGTGCCCGCAACCCAGGTACATGCCCTTGACCGGAATCGAACCCGGGACCCCTCAGTCCGCAGGCCGACGCTCCATCCACTGAGCCAAACCGGTTTTGGCGGCACGGTTGTTTTTTTTGATGAAACTTGAATAAGTATAGTTTGGCATCTCCTCCTCTAGTTGACTGTGGAGTGGAGTGGAGGGAGAGAACACTGGGCCAGAGTTGTCCTGGGAGGACTTCTGATGCCATGCTGGTGCCCCTCCTTAAGCAGCATCTAACAAAGGACTTTCTGTTTTGCTTTATTCAGAACCTTTAAGTTCTGCATTGGCCAAGGCCTATCCTTTACAAAACAAACAGAATCTCATGAAACCAGTATTTGTGTGCATTGCAACAAGACTGTACAATCTATTTTATAAGTAATCATTTACATCTTCACAGTTTTTATACTAAAATTTACCAGAGATCGGAGCCTGAAAATGACAACTGAAAGCCATTTTAGAACCTTTAGGAACAAATTTAAAGGTTCATTTGCTATACTGTCTATTTATTTATTTATTTATTTATTTTTATTTTTTTATATATTTTATTGATTTTTTACAGAGAGGAAGGGAGAGAGATAGAGAGCCAGAAACATCGATGAGAGAGAAACATCGACCAGCTGCCTCCTGCACACCTCCTACTGGGGATGTGCCCGCAACCCAGGTACATGCCCTTGACCGGAATCGAACCTGGGACCCTTCAGTCCGCAGGCCGACGCTCTATCCACTGAGCCAAACCGGTTTTGGCTACTGTCTATTTATTAAAAAAAAAAATAACCAAGGTCAAATGCCTGTCCTTTAAAAGTGTCTTACCATTTCATTAACAATTGTCAAAAGGAAAAGTCTATGTCCAAATCCCTAATGTTAGCCATGAGTCATTCGATTTAGAGATGTTGACATAACTCTCAAAGAGACACTGACAAAGGAACAGGTGGTGACCCTCTGGAACAGTGTTGCCAAAAATATCGTCTGGTCCAGCTGTGTCAGTCACATGGAATACTGGATAGAAATGCAGGGTGGGGCCGCCGCAGCTGCTTCCCTGGATTCTATGTAATTCCTATAGACACAGCAATTCAAGAATATGTGTTTTTAGATTATGATCCATTGAACCTGGCACCACAGAAGATATATGTTTTCCTGGTAGATCTGGGCTGATTCCCAAATTCTGGACTGTAAAAACCAGTGCTCGTAGGGCCTATAATTCACGAACTTTGAAAGAGATTCTCTCGAATATTATCATCCTGTGTTTTTCACTATTAAATGCTGTAAATGTAATGGCACTTCACTTCAGTCTGTATACTTGAGAAGTAGTTGTCACTTTGAATACAGATAGAGAAAAGAGCTTTAAAAATATAATCTTGTATGTTTTCCAGAGGAAATGATCGGATGTAGGGTTAAATAGAGGACTCTTAAAAACAATCCTGAGTCACTGCAAGCATTTAGAAAGAGAGATGAGTCATTGTAGGTCACCCAGAGGATAGAGAAGTAGCTGAGAATAGAAGGCAGTTATTATCCTGCTAAACCATACCCACTTCCTACTTCCTCTGACGATTCTTAAATGTATTCACTGACTCATATATTCACACTCATATGACACAGTATGGCTGTTTCCTGAATAGCTTTTCATTAAGGATTGTCTGGGCTGCTTCTAGCAGAAGCAGAATAAGCATTATTTACCCAAAAAACCCAGCTTTGGGATATTTACACAATAAGAAGGAAACTTAATAGAGTGATCAAATGCTAGTAATTGAATTTGAATGTGTTTAACACCATTGTCTGGCTTTTATTCATATTGATAAAATAATTATGTTGGAAATTATTTAATAGCATCAGTGTAGTTTTTTAAAATATATTTTTATTGATTTCAGAGAGGAAGGGAGAGGAGGAGAAAGATAGAAACATCAATAATGAGAGAGAATCATCGATTGGCTGTCTCCTGCACATGCCCTACCTGGGATTGAGCCCACAACCCAGGCATGTACCCTGACTGGGACCACAGCTCCTGGTTCATAGGTTGATGCTCAACCACTGAGCCACACTGGCTGGGCAGCATCAGTGTAGTTTTAAGGAAAGAGACAAATTGAATCCATCTCAGTGAGCTATTTTGTGAGCTATTTCTCCACACCACAATTTCACCTGCATTTTTTCCTTTGCAGCCTCCAGAACATCCATCCATGATAAACTTCAAAACAATAAATTAGGCAGCTATTTGATTATCTCTGGAGCCTATAGTTAATCTGTCTGCACAATCCCTCTTTCAACTGGATTCTTATCAGGTTCCATGTCAACCAGGTGATGGATGAATGGAGACTCGGGGATCTAAGAGGTCAAATAAGTGCGTGCGTGTGTGTATGTTTTCTTCCTGGGAGTTGCAGTTGTATTTATTGTACGCATTTTACATAAAAATGCATCATTAAATTGACCCCTAATTAATTGGCTAAGATGTCTAACTGGCATCATTATCACAGGTTTTTAGATAATTTTCATCAAAAACTTTAGTCTTTTCCTCTTCTGGAGCTAGGATTTACTCATTGGATATCTCTGTAGGTATCAGTCATTTGATTACAGACACTTACTAGATACCTCCAGCCAATGTGGCAGCCACTGGGACTTGGTGGGCAAGGTAATTCCTTCCTTGCAGCCGCCTTGCTCTTCTGCCACTATAGCTTGGGCTTCCTGCACCACGTGTTAGGAGTAATCTCTCTTCCTGCCCCATCTATAAAAAGCTAACCATTTTATCTCCTGTAGAGGAGTCTTTCACTAGGGAGCGGGTTAACCAATATCTTGAAAAGCCCAAGATCTAGCATATCTGCCGGTCATTTGGTTTAATGTATCTGTAATGACATGGCCTCATTCATACCTGCCAGGTTTTTCCTGTTGCATCAGTTGCCACAGTACGTAATTCTTACTTCACTAAAAGCCATCTTTTAATTTAATAAAATTGACTTATTGGGATATGCCAAAGGCTGTCAGAAATTGACATCCTAGTTAACTCTCATTATGTACCCAGTGTCAAGCCAGCTGTGCTGCATGTGCTACAATCCAGGGGAGGTAGAGTTGACTGTCAACTCATCATAGTCATTCACTCATTTATTCATTCACTCCATTCAAAAATAAAGCACCTATTGAGTGCCTGCTTGTGACAGGCACAGTATCAGGTACAGGAGATGCAGTGGTGGAGAAGGCAGAGGAGGTGCTAGCCTGCTGGATTCTAATTGCTAGCCTTGCAACTTACCTTACATTTACATTTGATGCCAGTGCTCTCAATTGTGCCTTCATAGGTTGAGAGAGACCCAAAGAATAGATCTCCTAGAATCACTTTACACCCGGAAATATCTGCAAAGACTTTTCAGTGCACTCTCTGAGGCTGCCCTGCCCTTCAGGACCGGCCACCTTCAGTTTCCAAGTGCAGGACTCAGTGCCATCATCACCTTTTTATGTGTCAGAAATGTGACTCGCAATAGCCTGTGCTCTGCTTCCAGTTTTCGGGGGACTGCATGAAAGAAGCAGGAGGGGTTCTGATGAGATTCAAAGACCTGGGCTGTTTCCAGCATACCATTGCTTGGCATTTTGAAAGCACTTGTACCAAGTCAAGTGGGAGGGCCTTGGTTTCAGAAGCATTTATGATGGTGGCTCAGGGGCTTAAAAGCAGCCTCTAACTGTGGCTAATCCCTGTGCCTGGGCGAAACCATGTCCATTGGTGGTGAAACAATTTGTATAATTATTACCATTTTGTGAAAGTAAGTTAATAAACACGCACTTGGCTGGGATGGTTCAAAGTTCAGGGTATGTTCTCCTCAGCATGTCTTGTTAAGGAAAGACTTTCTGTAAGGCAAAATCCTTCTCTGGACTCAAAATGTACCAGGAATGTACGCTGGCCTAAGAAAGGTTAATGGCTGGATGAGCCCAAAGAAATTCAGATGTTTCCTAGGGGCAGGTCTGTGCTGTTTGCACTGTGAGAACATATCCGAAAGGCTGATGCCTCCCCTCGTCTTGCAGAGCAGATAGTCAGACTGCCCCAAGGCTGAATCAGTACCAGATGATGGAGTGTTCTGTTTTACTCGGATTCTTTCATATTCTTTTAAAATTAGACATCTCCAACTGAACTATAAATTGAGGAAAGCCCCATTGGTGTTTCATAGCATTTTCCATAGGTGTTGAACCAATTTGGGGTACATCGTAATCACTCAAATATGTACTGACTTGGTAAAACAATACAATTCAGTAACATTCAGTTTTGCTTCCATGGGCTTGTATGAAATCTCAGAGAAATGTAGTATTCATATAAAATTATGTTTATGTGTAGTTACATAAATATGCTACATATTGCATATGTACTATCTATGAAGTGATATAGTAAATTAATGTGTAAGTATATATTAATATAAAATGTATATTAAGTATATATCTCATGTTATATACACTTAAGACGTGAAGAAGAGTTGAACAACTTGGACATGTAGCCTGAAGGAAAGAACACTAAGGGAACATAATAGCCAAGCACATGTATTTGAGGTTCTGTCTAGCCAGGAGTAGTTAAGAGTTGTCCTGTGTGGCCGCCAAGGGAAATTGGGGCCAGCAGTTTGAGAGGATGTGAATGGATTTTGGCTCACTATATGGAAACATTTTTCATTCAGATCTGGCCAGGGGAAGAATAATGTCCCTTGGGAGATGATGAGCTCCAATTTTGTATTTATATACAGACTAAGTTTCAGAGTGGAGTCAAGCATTGATTGGTGTGTGGTTTAAATAGGTGGCCATAACAGTTATTTTAAGCCTGAAAATGTAGAATTCTTACTGATTCTAAGTTTCTTTATTTGTAAATTGACAATAATAGTGCCTGCCTTTCCCCTCACAGGTTGTTGTGCAGATCAGAATAGATCATATAAGCAAAGTGTTGCAAAAATGTAAGGAGTAAGTATTTCTATTGTGCCAAAGGAAGTTGCTTATTAATGAGTGTGAGTCAGATCTGACTAATACCACAGTATTCATCAGTATCTATAAGAAACATCCAAATTAAAAGGCCTAAAGATACTACAGGAACTTGTATTTTTAAGGCTTATGTTTAAAGAAAAGGGTACTGACTCACTTTAAAAGGTCTTTGAAATTGATGGTTTTATTTCCCTTCATATTTATTTTTTAATTAATAGCATGAATTTGTTATTTTTCTAATACAGAGAAGAATCTTGGATGATTTCACAGACAGGCTTTTATTTGTTGGTTGGTGTATTGGCCTATTTTGTATGTCTCACAGAAGTTCTGTTCCAGAAAATTTTACCTCTGCAAATAACTTATCAGCATGAAAATTGTTCCAGATAAATGAATTTCATTTCTCAGAATTTACATTTTCACATTCCTAGAGTAGACTTTATTAACCTTTAAAAGGACAGTGGTTTCTCTGATTGTTTTACTTTAGACAACATGCACAAACATGAGATATTGTGTTGAACTTGTGTTTTATTTTTTATTAACTTTATTGGGGTGACATTGGTTCATAAGATTATACAGGTTTCAAGTGTACATTTCTATAATACATGATCTATATATTGCATTGTGTGCCCACCACCCAGTCAAATCATCTCCAATCACCATATAATTGGTCCCCTTTCCCCTTTAATACCCTTCCCTCTGGTAACCACCACACTGTTTTCTGTGCCTATGAGTTTCAGTTCCATATCCCACATATGACTGAAATCATATGGTTCTTAGTTTTTTCTGACTGCCTTCATTTCATTTAGCATAACATTCTCAAGGTCTATCCATATTGTCACAAATGACAATATTTAATTTTTTCTTATGGCTTGGTAGTATTTCATAATATATATGAACCACATCTTTTTTTGTCCAGCCCTCTCTCGAAGGACACTTTGGTTGTGCTGTCTTGGCCACCGTGAATAATGCTGCAATGAACATATGGGTACTCATATCTTTGCAAATAAATGTTTTTAATTTTTTTTCATGTAGGTACCCAGAAGGGGGATTGCTGGGTCATATGGTAACTCTATTTTTAAATTCTTGAGGAACTTTCATACTGTTTTCCATAATGGTTGTACCATTTTACATTTCCAACAGCAGTGATATGGGCACTGTTGAGAAAGGAGCCAAAAACATATAATGGAGTAAAGAAAGCCTCTTCAATAATAGTGCTGGGAAAGTTGGAAAGCCACATGCAAAAGAATGAAACTAGACTACAGTTTGTCCCCATGTATAAAAATCAATTCAAAATGGATCAAAGACCTAAATAGAAACTCTGAAACAATACATTACATAAAAGAAAACATAAGAACTAAACTTATGGACCTTGGTTTTAGAAAAGATTTTATGAATTTGACCCCAAAGGCAAGGGAATTCAAGGCAAAAATAAATGAATGGGACTATATCAAACTCAAAAGTCCTGCACAGCAAAAGAAACAACCAACAAAACTAAAAGACAGCCAACCAAATGGGAGAAGGTATTTGCAAAAGCAACAGCTCTAACAAGGGGTTGATATCCAAAATATATAAAGAACTCATACAACTCAACACCAGACAAACTATCCAATTAAAAAAATGAGCAGAGGACCTGAACAGACAGATGTGACCAATGAAAAAATGCTCAACTTCACTAGCTATTGGGGAAATGCAAATCAAAACTACAATGAGGTACCATCTCACACCTGTTAGAATGGCTATTACCAACAAGACAGGTAATATAACAAGTGTTTGAGAGTTTGGAGAGAAAAGGAACCCTATGTTCAACTTCTTCATTGGTATTTCTGCATTGAACATTTATTTTTCCACCTCTATTTCAATAATTACCCTTTTACCTATGCTTCAGTTTTTGTCTTGAACTTGGGGAAAACACATTGCTTTTCTGAGTGATTGCAAGTGCAATACAAGACCTTGGATAAACCATTTAAAAGTCTAATAACATCCCATGAAGAATGAATCTCAGTCAGCAAAAACATTATCATGGTGGAAACATTTCTGCATTTTCTCAACATCATCAAATATTCTACAAAATAACTGACCATTATTCTTCAAAAGTGGCAAGGTCATGGAAGATAGCCACTTATTTTGTCACCCTAAAACCAATTAATATATTAGAAAATCAATGAAATCTACTAGCTTTAATTTTCTGCCGACTTTAATTCTGTGGCAACAGTTAACAGAAAGATTTGCTGGAAAGAGCACTCCACCAAGAGTTAGAAAACCTAGTTCTGACACTTGCAAATTTTGTGATCTTGGGTAATGCACTCTGCTCTCTGAACCATATTTTCCCTTATGTGATTAAGAGACCTAGAAATGACAATTCCACCTTATCTTGAGAATCAAATGTGATAACATATAAAAGTACATTTAAATTATTATTTTTAAAAAATAGTAATAAGCACAACCACTTACCTTTCTTATAATAATAATACCTAACATTTAAAAATCTGTTATTTACACTTTTTCTGTTTTTGTTGTTGTTGCTGCTGCTGCTTCTATGTTATTGATGAGATCTGAAACTCAAAGGGTTTTAAATGATTTGTCAGTACCAGTATATGGGGGACCTGAAAGTCACCTCCACTCTCCTGCCTCCAAGTTCTGTGCTCTTTCTACTCCACTCCACAGAATCCCCGTTCTCCTAAGCCCATGTTTTATCCACTTTAAGGAAACAAAATACTGCAGCAAGTCACAAAGACTGACAGGAAAAATGCCTGGAGAGAGGTTGGTTGTCAGCCTTAATAAGGCTAGATCCTCTTTACTTAAGTGAATCTTCCATGTGACCTTCAACTACAGCAGTCTCCTAAGTGGAGATGAGGAGGGACTTATGGTATGGGGGATTTATTGAATCCATTCTCAATGTAATATGTAAACATTCTTTTTTTTTCTAGTTAACTTAGGTATTCATCTTAGGCAGTCTTTTCAGCACTTTTAATAATTGCCCCTTCTTCCTAATAAGGAGCCTTCTTAGACCTTTTTCTGAATCTCTCCTTCCAATAGAATTTTAATACCACAGATATGCTATATATTTATTTGTGGGTGTTTTTTTTTGGCCTTTTTGAGGTACTGAACCATTATGTTAAGATTTTTTTTGCACTCTACAAACTAATTTTGTATGAGAGTGAGTATATGTGATGGCAATCTATTTCTGCTTCGAGAAGTGGCATAGAGGTTGAGAGCATAGTAAGGCTGTCAGTCTGTCTTGGTTCAAATCCTAGTTCAGCCACTTCCAAACTGTGTGTACTTAATTTATCTTTGTTTCAACAAGCCTGTCAGGAAAGTAGGAATTATAAGATTAGCAGCAGCATTGTGTTGTCCATGTGAAGTACTTAGGGCAATACTGGCACATAGTAAAAACTCAATAAGTGTTTTATTGTTATATTTTGAGTGCTGAATTAGATTCAGAAAAACTTGAGCTCTACGTTAGGCAGTAGGGATAAAATAATAAGAAAAAAGATAGAAGTCCTTGCCCTCATAGAGCGTACATTAGACAGAAGGAAGTGGACAGATAAACAAGATACCTGAATAAAATACATAGTATGTTAAGTATTTTTTAATACTAAGAATAAAAATAAATTAGAAAGGGAGGTAGGAAATGTTGGGTGGGATTAAATTGAATCTTCGTAGTATTAGCCTGGAATATATTGTAGGAATAGGAAGGGAATACTAATATTATTGGTTTGAAAAATGGATTATACCACATTGAGCCAATTATTTGTGGGTAGTGGATAGTAAGGAAGAAGAACTTTCAATAACTATTCTTTTAACGAAAATAATTTATATACAGCCATAGTATAATTTGATCATGCTCTTGATTTTTCTTTGGAAGTAAAAAATGTAACTTAGAAATTACATAATTACCTTTTATTTTGTTGCTTTCAAGTCATTTATTTTGCATTCTTATAAAATTTATAAGAATGTCATTTGCATCTGATTTAATTTGTATTAATTGATTTCTCTCCCAAAGGAAACACACTTTTATACTAAGTATAAAAGAATAGATGTAGATATCATAGAGTAATGAAGATGGCCTGAAGCCCTGTCACTGAAGTCATCTACAGTTTGCTTCAAATAATTTAGTTAGACTTGATTAAGCTACAACACAGATTTCCTGAGTCACATTCTACATTGCTCCAATGAGGAAGGTTCTTCAAAGGCCTTGCATAAATAAGGCGGACTGCCAAGCTAGTGATTCTGATTTTAAAGTAATGAGAGCTTTTTGGGTTGTTTTTGAAATTTGCTCTAAAGGCAGTTCTGAAAGGTAAACTCCAAAAATATGTTAGGCAATAATAGCATCAGTTGGAGTACATTCCAGCTGCTTAGAGAGGGATCAGATGCAGATGTAGAAGGCAACTACATTTTGAGAGGTTTCCCCTATGCCCTTCAGCTTCCCCTCAGGTTAACTTCTTACATGACCATAGCTCAATTATTGAAATCTAGAAGTGGGCTATTAACTAATCTATAGACCCTATTAGAATTCCATCAGGTTTTCCACTACTGTGTATTTCTTCCTTCTGGTTCAGGATTTAATCCAGGACCCCACATTGCATTTCATTGTTATGTCTCTGTCGTACTCCCCAATCTGTGCCAGTCTTTTTCTATCTTCCATGACCTTGCCACTTTTGAAGAATAATGGTCAATTATTTTGTAGAATATTTGAATAATGTTTCTTTATGATTGGATTTGGGACATGCAGGAAAATACTCTGTTGAATATGTAAGCTAGAATGTATTTGTTAAAAAGAAAGTAGTACTATGTCATATACAAACATAAATAACCTTAAAGGCCATGTTTTGAACAGTATTGGGCTGGTATTTTATCCTAATTTAAATCTACTAAGGCTTTCCCATTAAAAAAAAAGGGGGGGGGGGAGTTAGTAAATCAAATATTTTTTTATAATATGCAATAAAAATATACTGGTAGTTGCCTTGGGAAATACAAAGACATCCGAGACACAATCTTTTAACTCATATGCAGTCAGGTTAAGGTGACAAGATACAGAATGTTTGTTCCTTATTTGACTGAATTAGTTCACTATTAAAATATATACGCACAAAAGATTAAATGAAAAGCATGTTAAAATCACATATTACAGGATTACTCTCATTAATATTGAATCATTGAGTCAATTAAGTTTCTTTTTAATGGCAAAAAAGAAAGTTATTGATTCGTTTAGGCTGACCAGCCCAAATCTGAGGAATCAAGACTTTAAAGTGTCATCAGGACTTGGTTCCTTTCCATCTCTTGTCAATACCTCTTGTTTAGTTGACGTTAGTCTTGGTCCTTTTGTTTTAGCAAAATGGCAGCCATAACCTCTGCCTATTTTCTTGGGTTTTAGGGACAATGGGAAAGAATTAATTTCCCAGAAACAATAGTACATATCTTTCTGTATCTTGTTTAGTCTAAGTCACATTCCCTTTCCAGAACTTATAGCTGTGACCAGAGAAAAGCAATTCAAGGATTGGCTTAGGCCTGGATCACATGACTTAGGGGGGTGAGAGATTGTTCCTCAGAGGGAAATAGGGAAGCAGTTATGGAAAGGAGAGTAAGTGAATGCTAATTGGTAAATTGAACGGTTATTTGCTCTAACCCTCAAAATACCAATTACATTTAAAGGGGTAAATGCTCTTCAAAATATGAGACAAATGTATTGATCCAGTAAAGACTATAACTACGTGGCTTAGGTCATGGCAGGGACTGATACGACTACATCACGTAAAGTTATCACTCCTGTCCTTTCATGGAGATGTTATTTTTTCTAAAGGTAAAATCTGCCTTTGTCATCTAAATGTCAGTGTCCAGTGACTACATTCCTCAGGATTTTCTCACTGTCAAGCCAGAGTAGTCAGTAGTCTCACTCCATACGGTCTTCTGGACTGGGCTTCAGAGGCCCAGATTTTCTAAGCTGTTCTTAACTTTGTACTGTGAGGATTTAGTTTGGTTGAGTTGTTATTTTTCTTAACAATAGGTCATGTTGCAAACTGCCTAACCAGGTCAGGCATTGTGGTTTATCTGTCATTCTTTTTTTTTTTTTTTTTTTTTTTTTTTTTAGCATTACCCAAATTATACATCCCTAATATGCCCTATAGAATCTGCTATTTCATCACTCATCTTTGGTTGACTTTGTTATGAAAATCATTGACAGGGACGGTTATAAATATGCCATTCGGAAAAGGGGAGAAAGCTCTCCGAATGAGTTAGTGTATTCTTGGTTGGAAGCTCCTGTTAGATAAAATGACCACTCAAGTTATCTTCCAGTTCTAAAACAGGAAGGAAAGTAATGTCACAGCACAAATAAGCTGTTATAACAACTGGGCACCTGGTCAAAGCCTTTGGATGATGGTGATTAATTAAAGGTCAAAGAATATCACTGCATCCTAATGGTAGTCATCGCACAACGTCAGCCTTACTCCCAGTGCCTTTGAAAACACCACTTGAAAAGACTATTAAAAATATGTGTTTTATTTAGACAGCAAATGCCCTCATTAGGCATCACAGGGTTTCTTTAGGAATATAAAGCAAATGTTAGGGTTCTGAGTACTAGATTGTAGGTTTAAAAGAAAACTAAATGTAACCTTTTGTTATGTAAAATAATAAACTCCTAAGATAACTCTACAGGCTTTCTTGTAACATAAAGTGTGTGTCTCTTTTCTAGAAGGCTCTGAAAAGAGCTATGTGATATGACCACAAATATATGGGGGGGGGGGGGTTGGCACTTTAATAAAGTAGAATTTAACAGTTTAATTTCTAGAGGAAAGTGCAGAGATTTCTAAGGAGGACTTGTTTATGTTTTTCAGGGGGTAAACTTGAGTAGTATACAAATAATTTTATTAAAATACTATAAAAGTCTACTACAAGCCTTTTAAAACAACTGCCTATCAAATTGTTCCTGTACATTGAATATCTGGGGTCTCATCAGAAGTTTCAGTCTTGCCTATTTAATACTCTTTAAGGTAGATCAGATGAGGAGGCTCCATTTTCTTTTACATTCTGCTTGTGCCTTTTTTTTGGGCCTCTGACATATAAGCCTTACAACAGTCCATGAAAGGCAAAAAGGCTGTCCAGTTTGAAAGCAAAAGTTTGATTACTTAGCTGTACTATGCTATCATGAATCAAGTGAGAAAAACTTATCTGATATAGTATTTCATCTGAATTTCAAACTAATGTTCCCTTAGGCCCAACAACATTATGGCCTGTGTAACCTAAAGAGCTTTTCTAATTTACCTGTCAAATTGGCACCCCCATGGGACAGGGGGTCATTATTATTATTGGGCTTGGAAGGTATGAGCTTTTCAGCACCTGGTTATGGACAGCAGAATACTGGTGGGTGTGTCCATTTCAGGGACCAGGAAAGTTTATGGTAATGTAAAGAGGTGCATTTAAGAAAGGTGTCTGACCAAGGAACAAAGGTGTAATGGCCACTGAAAGGAGAACGTATCTTCAGATGGAAAAACAAAGTAGGCAACTCCATAGACTGTAACGGAAATTATTATTGGGTAATTTACTACGGGAAGAAACAGATGACCCTGCCATTCTGCTCAGACTATTCTCTGCTACAGATTCCTGTTATTGTACTTGTTTTGTAGTATAACTCAGGTGCTCATGATTGACAAGACAAAGGGCAAAAGATGCAGTAGTGCTGGGGGTGATACCTCCGTGGTCTTGTGATAGATGATTGTTTTATAATTGATAGTATCACCAGTTGGATATTTATCTGAGTTGTCATGCCATTCCGGCCATTATTAACAAAAATATTGATGACATTTTAAGGAGCATGGATAATCATCAACTAGAAGGCTTTGCTATGCTGGAGAAGGACAAAAGTCACAGCATGAAACTTAAAAATGAAATGAAATCCGGGACACCGAGATGGAGTTGGTTTTGTTCACATCTGCCTCTATACAACAAATGCCCTTCTTAGATTTCAGGGGTTTGGAGCATGAATTCTGAAGACTGATTACCTAAAGTTAATACACCAGCTCCAATAATAGCAAACTATGTCAGGGGTAGACAGACTACATATAGCTGGTCTTTTAAATCTGATTTCAGATAGATTGTTTTAATTCATACTTGCAAAGTATAATAAAAGAGCAATAAAAATATCTCATGGTTGAATTCTCTTATCTGAACATAGGAAAGCACTTGGCAGGAAAAGCACCTATATATGTTTTTTAAAAGATGAAGTGCAGTAATTGGTTGGGAAGGATTGTTTTGTTTAGAGATAAACAAACCAGTAAACCCAGAAAAAGAGAAAATATTTTAGGATAGAGGTGGGTGACTTAGCAGGAGAAGTTGGTGGAAGGTCCCTGATGCCTTTGAGCTAGTTAATAGTGAAATTTAACATAATCTTTATGAGTAATTCTAAAAATAATTGGATTATAGGAAAGAACTCTTATGTAATTTCTCCTACTGCTTACTTTTCATTATAAATCCATTTTAACTTTCAGCAGTAAGGAAGAGTTTTCCTGCAAATGGAAGTTAAAAGTTAGACTAGGTTCCTAAGAAAAGCTGGGGGATGTGTATGTTGTATGTGAGTGTATACTTGTGTGTACACTTCTAAAGTAGTAAATCAACTGTAACTGCATTTGAATAATCTATGACAGTTTCTTAGGTTCTTACTCAATTCCTTTCCAGTCCTGTACTTTTGACAGTTTCTAGATATGCTTCATTGAATACCATAGCAATTTAAAAACCATCCCCTCAAAAGAGAAGAAAAGGGGTTACTTTTCTCTAGATTGATCACTTTCCAACTCTATCTTTATTATCACACTACATTTTTAAAAAATAAATAGTATCAATAATTAGTTTTTGTATGCACTGCATAGTGCTGTTAGTATCTGTCTTATATTGTCCATTCCTCAAGGCCTGTGTGTGTTTTAATAATTTTTGGTAATTGATGGCAACCATATGCCGCTGATAATTATGCATGCTATCATGTTACTGTGCCTAATGGAATCATCAATCAGAATCTTTTATTCCCCTCTCATGGACACACTCTATGCAGTGTCTCATTTACCTAATGAGTTTCATTGCCCTCTACAGTATCACTTTAGATTTGCTCATCACATTTTCTCAACTGCTAATAGGAAGCAATTACTTAAACTAAATTCACTTATAGGGCTGCAACATTACATAATTCCAGGGGGGGGGGGACTGTTGCACGTTGCCCACCTGGGATTGTGCAGTGCACAACCTGTCTGGCCATATAGCAGCCCTGTACTACCTTCACTGCACAAACACAGAGGGACTCAATGTGGGGTACCTGTGTTTACTATTTAGAGATGGCCAATTAAGTTACATAAACCAGCTTTTGCAAAAAGGGCCAGGATTTAGTTTATATGACTCTGTTGTTGTCAATTTAATCAGTATTCACACCTGCTTTATTCTGTAGAAATCCAGTTATTCCTGAACTGCAAATAGCACCTGAGAATACAAAATCTTGTACTTGAGAATTTACTCACAAAAGATTACATTTTAAACTTGATTTAAAGAACAAATTTAAGAAACATGACCAGAAATGTAAACAGTTTGGGCATATTTGCAGTGCAGTGTTTTCCGTTGTGAAGTTGCTGGTTATGTAGGCAGGAGGTGTAGGAGTTGTGATGTCAGTATATTACCAGCATTTTGCCATTTCTTGACTTCTCTATATTTGTAACAACTGGAGTGGCAATGCCTTAAATTTCTGAAATGCTCCATGCCACCACAGTAGTTCCCAAAGAACTAATTATCATTTTTTCATTAATTCTCAAGCTATGTGCGATGAGCAATTGAGAAGGGATGGGGAAAACATGAAGAAATGGAGAAAAAACCGTGAAAGATCATCTGGACTTTGTGACCATCACACGCCAATACACAGAGCCAGCTCAGATCTTTTGCCTTTCTGCATAGGTTCTTCAGCATATTCTTTAAGTGATCTTGCTTCTAAAATTCAAAGCTATGTTAGCCTTTTTACTTTCTGTATTTTTGTCATTTCAATTTAGTAAAAGTCTGATGTAAATCGGTTTTACTTTAATTAGGCTTATAGGCAAAAATCACTGCTATGAATATAATAATGCCTTTTGTTCTTAGAATGCTTTCTTTTGTGCTATCGATATACTTTGATGGTTTCAGTGGATATTCGCTGAGAATCAACTATAGAGATATTTCATCCCCAGATCTTTTGAGTGATAGTATTGCTTAATTCCTTCCTGTTTCTATCTTGCTCCCTGAGCTAGAGAGTGAGTGCTTGGAATGTGTGTGTGGTGCTCCTATAAGCCCTCAGTAAACACTAGCGATGTAGCACAGAAAATGTACCCTGCCGTGGAGGATGGGTCTAGCTTTGTGTGTTCCCTCTGTCAGTCACTGGCTACGTACACTTCCAGTCCCTTAAGCCTTCTGAGCTAACAGAAATACAAAATCCCTGCTTTGCCTATTTTACAAGGGGTTATGTGGATTAAATTATGTAATGTCTGAAGAAATGTAGACCAATCAAGTGAGATATGAATCTAAAAAGGAATGATTGAATACTTTTGTAATTAAATTAAGGTGACAGTTACTGTTTTAAAGCTTCCTTGTAACATGGAACAGACTGAAGAATCTCAGAAGGAAGAGGGAAGGGAGGGTGGAAACTGATTAAGAGAGTCAGAAGAGTAGTCCTCGCTTATTCTCGGTTTCGCTTTCCATGGTTTCTGTTACTTGTGGTCAACCGTGATCTGCAGATATTAAATGGTAAGATCCTGATGTAAAACACTTATAAGTTTTAAATTGTGCATAGTTCTGAGTGGAGTAGTGGAATCTCACGTCCTCTGCTCCATTCCAGCCAGCAGGTGAATCCTCCCTTTGTCCAGGGTCTCCATGCTCCTACCCGTAACTCAGTAACCGTCTTTGTTATCAGATCGACTGTTGCAGTATTTCTGTGCTTGTGTTCCAGTCACCCTTATTTTACTTCTTAATAATAGCCCCAAAGCACAAGAGAAGTGATGCTTTCCATTGGATTTGCCAAAAGGAAACCATAAAGTGAATGTATATATAGGGGAAAAAAACATAATATTTAGAGGGTTTGGTACGATTTGCTATTTCAGGCATCCACTGGGGTATAGTAATTATCCCCCAAGGAGAAGGCGGGGGAGGGAATAAGGGACAGCGCCTTGAACTGTACCTTAGAAGAGAATCACCAGGTATTTGGTGAACAAGATAAGTAACCTTGTTAGGCAAATAGCACAGAGATGGTTATCAGCATTGTACAGATGAGAATGATGAGGGCCAGGTGAAGGGTCTTACATCACATTTTATCCCTAGTAGCGGCAGAGTGTCATCCAGAACACTGGTCTGAAAAGGAGCCCAGAACAGTGCTGTGCTGACATCATCAGGTTTGTGAGAGAAAGCAACTAGGTGTGTTCATGAGACTTCAGGGCCGCCCTTCCATGGCTTTTGTACCAGGTTCTTCAGCATATCCCCAGGGGAAGTCAAGCCTTTATGTGCCTGATGGGACACAGGGCACTGGTGGTTCAAATATGAATAAGATCGTCCCCGACCTCAAGTAGCTTATGGCATACAGACTAAAGGCAATCATTTGTCATTTACTTAGCATAGAGCATGAGTTCAAGAAAATAGTACTTTCATTCCTGCCACAGTAGAATTAAGTAGTTGAACTCGGGTTCCCTATAGAATGAAAAGTCCTCCAATTAAATATAGATTGCTACTTTTTTTTCATCATCAAATTTTATTTCTTAGTCTTGAATGATGAGTTCTGTTGGAATTTCTATCAGCCCTTAATGAGTTTAGAAGTGAACATATATGTGGACATATTTTTTTCACGGCCCTTTTTTTCCTGGCTTTGTTAATGTGTGATATTTTGCTTCTCTGCATTTAGTCTCCACCTGATTTTCCCTCTAATGTAATTTACCACCTGCAGAAGTATCAGGTCTGGAAAATGCCGGAGTGAAATGTGCCTGTAAGCACAATGCCAGCTTATCAAAGCATGTTTAAAAGGGTGTTCTACCCCAAGCCTATTTCTTAGACCATGTGTGCAACCATAATTTTCAGCTTTCAAAATCGATTCAGGTCATAGATCAGGAAACAGCTCTCTTTTCATATAATTGTTATGAATATTGTGGTTTTCTAACGAAAGAGATATAACAGTAATTTTTTGAAAAAGATTTGAGACATGTGAGTGAGCCAAATTAAGAATCAAAGATGGAGAAAATAAACATAACCTCCTGCTCTGTAAGTCTTCTGAATAAAGACATGTGTGAAGTCTATGTGGAGGGATCATTCATTCATTCATTCATTCATTTATGTAGTAAATATTTTTGGTGTCCACATAATGTGCAAGGCACTGTGTTAGGTGCACAAAGGACCTGTGCTTTCAACCCCACCAGAGTGAACAGTGTGAAGTGAGAGAGACAGAGAAGAGTAAATATAAACAAATATACATTAGACTTTCTGATGAATACCATGAGAAACAGATGAGCAGAGTAACCTGGAGTTGAGTGGGGGTAGGGTGTAGGAGATAAGAAACAACCTACTTAGAATCTTGAGGAATGGTTTCTCTGAGAAGACTTTAAAAAAAACCCAGCAACTCAGAGCATTCCAGTGGGGGGAATAGCTCTGCAAAGGATCTGAAGAGGCAAAGAGCTTGACATGTTTGAGAGCCTTGAAGGATACCAAGGTGACTAGAGCATGAGCAAGAAGAGTAGCTCAAGATGAAGCAGGGTCTTGTGGACCATGGGAAGAAGTTCAGAAATTCATTTGACCACAGTGAGAAGCCATTCAAGTCTTTGAAGTGAGAAAACAACCTATCACCTACAGTAAGTATGCTTAAAAGTGCTTGCTGGGACTGCATTGGTGAATGGTTTAGCAGGAAGAGGAGGTAGTCAAAGAGAAAAGCTTAACTTGGGAGATTAATCTGAGGCTTTGGCAATAATCTGAAGGCGTCAACTGGGGGGTCTGTGAAAATATGGGGAGAAGTGGAGAGATTCAGTATATAATTTGAAAGCAGAATAGAGAGAATTTGTTGACAAATTAGAAGTAGAGAAAGTTGCAAAAGGAAGGAATCAAGTGTAATTTACAAGTCTCTGGCTGGAGTGGCTGTGTTGGTAGTGCTATTTACAGAGATAGAGAAGACAGGAAAAAGGGTAGGGGTGAGTTTAGGAATCAAGAATTTGTTTATGGATGTGTTACGTTTAAGATGTGCCATAGGTAACGGATAGTACCAAGTACCTAGTTATATATTTCAATTTGCTGTACTGGGGAGTTTTGGTGAGGTATACATATGGGCCCTGACCAAGAATCAAATAAAAATCGGTGAACGCTTGGTGCACCTGCCAATGCTCAACCAACTGAGCCACACCCTTCTTTTGCATGGAAAATAGAAACGACCTTCCTTTATGAAGGAGTTAGAAGAGAGCTTTGCTTCTCAGTGTCTGTGTCTACCCAAGGAAGAACAGTGATGTGTCAGGCCCAATGTGCTCTGCATTCTCTCTTGGGAACCTGATGCCCATGAGTGTTCTCTGAACCAGGACACTACTTCTCCAAGCTGTCAGCTTGTCATGGGGTCCCTGACTCCTGCATCTGTCCCTCAGTTGGTTCAGGATTTACCATCAGTAGTGCATTAACACTCCAAGTGCAGAGAGAGGATGCAATTGGATTCAGAGAACACGTGAAGAGGTTGGCTTTAACAAAAGGAGGACCATATTTTCTTCTGTAACCGGAATAAGAAATCTTAAAGTAATGGGGAAAGATAAATGTAGTTTGTAGAGTTACCATTGGAATATGACAGTGGTTTCTTTCATGTAACTTTAAATCTTATATAAGATGTTTATCTGAAAAAGTCTAAAGTCCAACTTCATTGTCCTGGGGGCACTACTTAGCCCTCATATGTTAAACCATTATCATCTGAACAGAAGAAAACTAGAACAGACGCCCCAGTGATTCTCAGAGTGGGGGAGAGGACATGGCATGCCCTGTCTAGGGTAGCTAATCAGGTTCTAAATAGAATCATTTTCAAAAATATCCTTTTCAATCAATAATATAGTCGATAATGCGATCTAACTTTTAAAAACAACAAAATATGATTTTCATTTCTAAACCTTTAGGTTGCCCACCGGATTTTTTAATATTCATCAGTAGGATGATTTAGTTTATAAGAGGCAAAGAAGTAACGAATTAACCAGAGTGATGTTTCCATTAAATTTCTGAACTAATGAGTAAATAAGAGATACATATTTTTTCTATACCTTCTTTTTCTGTTTCTCATATCTTCATTTGAAGATATTAAGATGGGAGATTATGTGCTATATTGGCATTTTCAGTATAAACCATTGGGATTCGGCCCAGATTATTATGACTTGCAGAAACTATCTTGATTAAGTTTGGACTTGCCTTATATTGTGCATAAGCAAAACTACATTTTAATCAGCTAGTCCATATGCTTTATACAGAAATTTTGTAATAGGCTCTGTAAAATATAGAAGAATCCTTTAATCAGCAATGTTGGATATAATCCTAAAGTCTTAAAATAGTCTTCTTTTTTTCTGATTCCTTCTTCCTAAAATGAATAAACAGAATGCAATCCTTGTGGCAATAGAATGTTGCAAATCATTTCATAAAAGGTAATAAAATTAAATTTCATCACTGTGAGTTATTGCAAAAGACGGTTTAACATTTACAAGAATTTGACTTCCAAATCCTCCAAGGCCTAATCTTTGATTTGCATAATGGGTTTCTACTTTCAGGATTTTCCAGTTGAAAGGCTTTGAAGGAAGTTCCAAGGCAAAAACTGAAATAAATTGGAAATTCATATAATTTCAAAGTTAATGCATGCAAGATAGTGGTATAATTGGAAAGTACACGGAAGGGGAAATCTCATAAAAATTTTACTACTATTTGACTTAATGTTTTGAAACTTTATAGTAGAAAGATAATATGCAAAACTCTTAATGACTATTCAAAAAATGTAAGTAGAACTTTGTAATCAAAACTTGTTTCATCATTAGATTGCTTAAAAGAATAGATCCTGAACTTGAACCTAAATATTTGATTCCAGAGTCCATGCTCTTTTCACTCCTCCATGCCAACATTGAGACTTTTTTTGCATAAGGTTTCCAATTTATTAAAGCTACAGTGTTTCTGTAGAAATTACAAAACTAGATTTTATTTACTAGATGGGGTGGTGTCTGATTCTTGAATTATTGAATAAAGCCAATTAGGCATTTAAAAAATGAAATTACAAAGCTGGATATAGTGAATAAAGTGAAATATTTATCATAGTATTGATAACAGAATAAACTATTTCCTTTGTCCAAGCTCAAAAACACAGTCCCATAATGGGGTGGGATGAAGTCTATGTTATGTGAACGTATTAAATTGATCATCAGATCAGCTACCAACTATCCAAAGTCTTATTCTCTTAAACTACTTTCATGGATTTTTATATATAAACTTTCTTGCTTTTTTGTATTATTTCTAGTGGCTTTTCCCCATGCTGAAGCCATTCATTTATTCATTCAACAATTTATATAATAAGTGCCTACTACATGCCAAGAACTATGCTAAGTCCTAGGAGTAATATGGTGAACGAACAGAATTTCTGTGAATGTAGGAATTTAGTGGATCTGGGGGTAAGGACACCTAATAGAACAGTGATGGCGAACCTTTTGAGCTCAGCGTGTCAGCATTTTGAAAAACCCTAACTTAACTCTGGTGCCGTGTCACATATAGATATTTTTTGATATTTGCAACCATAGTAAAACAAAGACTTATATTTTTGATATTTATTTTATATATTTAAATGCCATTTAACAAAGAAAAATCAGCCAAAAAAAAATGAGTTCGCGTGTCACCTCTGACACGGGTGTCATAGGTTCGCCATCACTGTAATAGAAGAAACTTCTCTCCTGCCTCTTTTCTTTGGACTGGTATAGGCATATATATATGTGTGTGTATGTATATATATATGCCTAAGTGACCATTACGACCGAACAAGCAGTTGACCAGTCATTATGATGTGCACTAACCACTCAGGGGCAGATGCTCAACGCAGGAGCTGCCCCCTGGTGGTCAGTGCTCTCCCATAGCCAACCTCCTGCAGCCTCTCCCCCCAGTCAGCCCCCCCCCCCCCATCGACCCTGATGGGGGGGGGCAGCCAGCTAACCTCCTGCGGCCCCTGCCTCCAGTTGGCCAATCTCCTGTGGTCCCTACCCTCTGCCGGCCAGCCCCCCTGATAGGCCCTGATGGGGGGCTGGCTGGCCAACCTCCCAATAGGCCTTGATTGCTGGCCAGGCCAAGGGACCCCACGCATTTACAAATTCGTGCACTGGGCCTCTAGTAGGAATATAAAGCAGCTGACAAACTTCAAGAACTTGGATGTCTTTTTTCATAAAAGTTCAGTAAGAATTGCTAAGATTTTATGTGAGGGTTCATGAAACGCTGGAGAGGCAGATTGGTTTTTTATTTAATTTTCAGTATTTTTAGAATAAAATTAGGTATAATAGCAATGAATGCATGTATGCTTCCAAACAAGCCATGGTATGTTCAATGGCCTTGCTCTTGACAGAGCTGAATTTAATTGCATTTAACAAGAGAATCTCTAGCAAATCATTCCTACATATCGTTGCACCTATGGCTTCCTTCATTCTTGAATTTCCTGATTTCTGAACTTCCAAATTAGGAAAACAAATTTCTTAGCATGAATACAGGGCTAGAAACATACCTCATTATAATAAGGTATCTAGTTTGGATGTCCCATTAATTATTCCAAAATCAGTTTGTACTCCCAAAGGATACTTCTGTTGAAACATTTTGCATTGGTTTGGAATTGTAAGTTGTTTAATTCCTGATTCCTCATTAATTGTATTTTCTGTCTCAGCCCTCGTGTTCAGGGACACAAAGAACAGTGTGCCCCCAGCGTTACAGCAGGCTGTAATTGGCATATTCTATATCCCAAAGGATTGTTTTCTTGTTTTAATGCATTGGTTTTCAATCTGTTATTTCTTCTGGTTGTACTTCTGAATGTGCTTGTTTTTTTGCTGATTTTGTGGTTTGTTTGTTTTTTAGCTGCTGATTTGTAGTCAGACTGTACAAGAAGGGTAACAAAAGCCCTTAATTTTGCCATGTGAAAATTTTTTAGGCATCTGCTGTCAAAAAGCTTTTTTTGAGTGACTTGAGATTTTCACAGCGGCCGCAGGATCCAACTTGAAATAGCTGCATTCTCAGCAGCTTTACTGATTAAAAAATATCCTTACATGAGCTCTTTCAGGAAGCCAGGAGACAGCTTTGCTCACAGTAATGAGTTGTGCAAACCACAGATGGTCTTCTTGCTGGAAATTTCTGGAAAGGACTACAAGTTTTGGGTCTGTGGGGGCACAGCCATTCACATGCATCCATGTATCTATGTGTAACATACATTTGTGTAAATAGACAACAAACGAATGGGCAAAGGATGACTTTATATAGCTACTGCTCGTACTGTAGATTTCTGTGGCATTTTGTAACGTGCTTTCTCATAAGTTAAGCTATTTTATGCTCACAACAACTCTCTCGGGTAAAGCAGGCAGATAGTACCATTGTGGATTGAGACCTAGACAGTCCAGGTCCTTGTCCAAAGTCACATGGCTAGTGTCAGAGCTGAAATTCATCTCCTAACTCCTAAGTGTGGCGTTTTAGACAAACTGTCCTAGTTGGATTCAAGCTTCCCTGACTTTATCCCTGTCACTTTCTCTAAACCTCAGTTGACCCCGCAACAAATAGGCTATATGATACCTACCTCGCAGGTTTGTAGTGATCAGTAAATGAAATAATGTCTACATAGCATGTGGCCTATATGCTGTATTTTATAAAAGCTCAATGACTGCTCATGTTTCCTTGTGTTTTTGTTTAAAGCAAAAGCGTATATAATATTTATTACATACCAAGTATCCTAAGTGTTTATAAATATTAATTTAATTCTCGTGACCATTTCGTGACATAGGTATTATAAATACCTCCATTTTACATAGGAGAAAACAGGGGCAATGAGAGGTTAAGAAAATGGACCTAGGTTACACAGCTAGTAAATACCAGATGAGGGATTCTGGCCACCATGTCTGCAGTCTCAACCACTCTGCAATTATTCCCAAGGTACATAGTCAAATATATGAAGATGTGGCTTTTACATGTTCATGTTATACCACCTTAAATTCCTATGATCTAGGGAAAATTATCGATATACTATGGTCTGTATTTTAGTATATATAAAATGTATTATCGATTTCCTCAACTGGTGCCCATGACCCCCGGTACACTAAAACTCTACTAAGTGGATAGTAGAAGGTTCATTTTTTCCAGATAGCGACTAAACTCAGGAAAATGTAGTTATCATGCAGGTATAATTTGAAGTCCACATGATGGGAGAGGTAATTCCAGTTGAGAACTCAAAGTACTTGAAAATATTTTTTGCTTTTTTTAAAATATATTTTATTGAGTTTTTAACAGAGAGGAAGGAAGAGGGATAGAGAGTTAGAAACATCGATGAGGGAGAAACATCGATCAGCTGCCTCCTGCACACCCCCCACTGGGGATATGCCTGCAACCAAGGTATATGCCCTTGACCAGAATTGAACCTGGGACCCTTCAGTCCCCAGGCCGACGCTCTATCCACTGAGCCAAACAGGTCAGGGCTGAAAATATTTTTTCTTATACAAATAAGTTATATCAGGAATTAGTTTAGGCTTACAGTAGAGTTTTATCATGCAGCGTTTAGACAAAATGATAAAACTATTTAAAGATGCAGAGCCTGGTAGACAAAGAACATTGAAAAGTGTTGCTTGGTTATAACTTGAATGGAAGACGATAAATGGGTGGAGATAGTTAGAAGGTGAAAACCCCACAATGTGAGAGGCAAATGGAAGGTAAAAACCAAGAGTATGACCAGTAATAAATGATAGGTAGTAATAAAGAGCTGAAAGTAAAGAAGCTTAGAGAACGCTTCTCCCCGGTGGAAGCTATTGAAATAGAGATCGACCCAGATCTCTGAGAGGAGCCCTCTGTTGTGGGCAATGGAAAGCCATATTCAGTCACTTGTTGGCACAAGCCCTGGGCTTTGGGATGCCCATTAACTCATTTAAGCCAAAAGATTTTTTTATCCCTCTCAAACAACAATGTGGAAAATGAGTGGAAGATTTCTAGTAAAGCAGAAATAAGTTATGCACACATATAATCTAGAAAATTTAGCCGATTGCTATGAGAGTAGTTCTGTTTACGTTGGTTGATATAGGAAGTTTTCTGTCCCTTCTTTTTTTCCTCGAGTTTCTGTGATTTCAGATTTTATCATTGGCCTACAGGGCTTCTCCTGCTCCCTGGAGAACTAGTTGAAATTGGCACAAACACTATTTTTACAGAGTAAGTTAGTAAAAATCCCTCCACATTTCCTTTAGAATTCTTGTCTTTACTTCCTCATGGCTCCCTGATCTCACCTCTGCTTATGAGATTGCAGTTTTAAGTCAGCCACACACTGATTTTTCAAAAATGTATATACCCAAGTGAAGTATCGATGAATACACTTGTTGTACAAAAGATTTGGGGGCTCTCACGGTAGAAATACTACCTTGCACACAACGTAAAGGACTCACATTTAGTCTGTCCCATATTATTTTACACTCCTTTCCCCTAATCCACACTGTAAAATAGGTGAAACTTCCTACAAAATGCAGGCTCAATATGATCTAAAAAGCACAGCATGGAAGGATCCCGAGAAGCTGGCATAGTTTCCTCAGCACCCTTGAAGATTTGAAGAAGAAAATTATGTCATCCCCTTACATCCTCTGAGAAAGAGATTGGAACTTGCATGTATCTTATCGACAGCATCCTGTGTAGGTGGTATACTAGGCACTTTTCCATAGGAGGTCTTCTTAATCCTCAGAACATTCGAGTATGTTTTCTCCCCATTTTATAGATGAGGCAACTGAGTCTCAAAAAATGTGCCCAACATTGGAGTGCATCTGGGGAAGGGTAAGAATCTGCTGAAAAGAAGAAACAAGAAAAGGCAGAAATTATTTACCACCAGACAGTCTGCCTATCGGAGTCATGAGAAGAGGGGAAGGCTCCTCTAACTCTCGTTGTTCATACATCCAAGACCTCAACACTCAGTGACCTTTGGAAATCCTAAGCACATTAAGCAAAGATCCTTTTTGTGCCTCTGCAGAGAATATTTTAGTCTCTATTTGTAATGTCGCATTTATTATCAATGGGTATTTTCTCTCGTGTACACCTACATATTCCATTATGCTATATTTACATTTATTTTACACATTTAATTAAGACATTATTAAAAATTTGGAAAGAGTTCTCTTTTCATGGAATTTGGAAATTGAAGGTAGCATTTAGCAGGTTTCTCTGTCAACCCAAGTAGTCATTTTTAGAATCTTCAAGGGAGTAATTCAGTTACCCACACAGTTCTGCTTTCTAAGAACATGCAAGTGGAAGTCTTTTCTTAAGCAAGGCAGCAAACCTGTTAGCAGTGTTCCAGCCTCCAGCAACAAAATGAGAACTTGATACCCTTCAAGACTTGATTGGGGAAGGGCAAAAAGAAGAGGGGGGAAGCAGAGGGCATTTCTGCCCGCCTTTGGCCTTTGGAGGCCACAGCCATGTCCCTTGCTCATTCTAAAGAGGTTCGGAAAAGGGCTGTGGAGTCGGGCAGTATGTACTCTTGTGCATCTGGCTTTTGCCCAGCATTATTTTTTTACGAAAACCATCCATGTTGTTGCAAGTGGTTATAGATCATTAATTTCCATTGCTGTATAAAATTTCATTTTATAAATATTATCAGTTTACTCACCTATTTCTGCTGTGAGTAGACATTTGTACTCTGTATTATAAGTGGGCATTCTTAACTTTGTGTCTGGATGGAACATATTCATATTTGTGTACAACATATCTTAGGAATAGATTAGTTGGGTCAAAAGATACATGCCTTTGCCCAGCTGGTGTAGCCCAGTGGTTGAGTTGACCTATGAACCAGGAGATCAGGGTTCAGTTTCCAGTCAGGGTACATGCCTGGGTTGCCAGCTTAATCCCCAGTGGGGGGCATGCAGGAGGCAGCGGATCAGTGATTCTCTGTCATCATTAATGTTTCTATTTCTCCCTCTCCTTTCCTCCCTGAAATCAATATATATAAAGATACATGCCTTCAGCTGAGCAGATACTGCCAGACAGTGGTCTAAAGGGGTCGACCCAGTTTACATCCCCCCAGCATTGTCGAAGAATTCCAATTGCTCCTCATCACCACACTTGCTACCATGTCTTTTACGTTTTAGCCATCCTGGGGTGTGTTATGAGGACAATACAGTCTTACTTTGTTTCTTATGGATAACACTGTTGAACACTTTTTAATGTGTATGTTGGCCATTTGGATAAAGCAAGTCATTGTTCATAAGTATTAAGTAGTAATATGTGGATATGGCAGAAATCATATAGGTGATAATGAATTAGGCGCATTTTAGTAAACACTACTTTCACTAATGGATCCTTTACTATCGATACACTCTATTCCTTTAGCAAGGCTTTTGCTGTGGTAAATTCCATTTATGGGAAGCTCTTTGAGTGTTAATTATGAAGAACCCCTCTGTGGAGAGGTGTGAGGCTGCCAAGGCTCATGTCAGAGGAAGCTCCCACAGGAGGCCACGTTGAAGCTGAGTCTAGCGGGTTCAAGCAGAAAATGGAAGTTAATGTACTTTATATCCAGAAAGTAGAACGCCTGGGGGTCTGAGGATGTATGAAACTTTTAGAAAATTGCAAATGTCCAGGTGTGACTACCATAACTGATAAAGAAAACAGCCAACTTGTGTTCTGTGGGGCAAACAGACTTGAGAAATATCAAGAGCCAAGAATATTCTGGGATCAGGGTTCAACTACATTACAAATACCGTTGTGTAGCTTGAAGTATGTGAATTTAGCTCCTATCAGTTACCAATGATTTTTACCCCAAGGGAAACAAACATTCTCATGCATGCGTGGGAAAATGTTTTATGGATAGCTTTTTGCTTTCCAAGTTAGGTCTGATGTCAGCTCTTTAGACTGGAGAAGTGAGTAATACTTTTATTGTCACTGAGAGTGTCTCTAGGAGCCATGTGAACTCTATAATTTTTACAGCTTAGATTCCATAGCAAAGCACTGGCAGCCTCTAGTTACCCAGGTAATCCTTTCCTTTTCCTTTGCTGGGATGCAATTATTTATTTCTAACGAGTGCTTGACTGTAGCATTAAAAAAATACTCCTTTCAGAACCAAAAGCAATAGCCAAGTGCATTATCTTTGATACCGTATTTTAGTTTGCTATTATTGGAAAAACAGAAGTCCTTTATCACCTTACATTTTAATATATTTTAGTGAAACTTTCCAAAATGGTTAACCAGAGGAAGATTTATTTTTCTCAACTGGTTTCAAAAAAATATTTGGAGAATTTAAAACCCTGTCGGGAAGGTCTATAATTTCTGAATAAACTTGGTTCTATTTCAGGGCCAAACATAACTCAGTTGTTGAAAATATTTTATCCCCCGAGTCAGTCCTCACAGCCTGTGGTATTCTCTGTCTGTAGGTTGAAGAAAAAGTCCCAGTCGGTGGATATTACTGCTCCAGGGTTCAACCCTTTGGCCGGTGCAGGAAAGCAGATGCCACAAGTCAGTAAGCCCCCTGCACCCAAGACACCCATCATTGAAGAAGAACAGAACACGGCCAACACAGCCAACACAGCCAATACCCCGAAGCATCCCTCCCGCAGGAGTGAGCTGAAGAGGTTCTACACGATTGGTGAGCTGCAGCTGTTTCACGCACTTGAATACATGAAGCCTATGTAGACAGCACTGTGAATGCGCTGGTCGGCCGTGGAATGCTCCCTTCTTTATGTGATGTGCATGTCTTTCTGATGGTTTATGAGGACATTCCCTGATATGGTCTGAACGTGGAGATGGAAAAATACTGAAAACCTCCGTAACGTTAAATAAGAGGGCAAGCTGGAGGGCCTTCTATATTTGGCCTCAGGGGAGTAAATTATATATATATACGGTTTCACAGTGTTTAAGCTGAGGTGCTACCATTTGCATTTATGCCATTCTTTGGCCAACACTATTTTTGGGTTTTAATCTTTGCTTTTTTCCCTCTGGGCTCTTGAGTCTTTGACCCTATTCTGTCAGGATGTCAGCCTGTAACTAATAAAGCCACTAAGAAAATAGAAAGTTGTCACATTCTCAGAGAGAACAAACAACATTGTAGGTCTCTATGGAGCTTGCACGTGACTTCACCTGGAGAGATTGAATCACAACAGAGCCCATGTGGGAAAGGGTCTGTGGAAAGGGTCTTGTGGGTCAATGTCCCTGCTTTCCCAGGTAGAATAATATCCTGTCATTTTGAACTTTAGTATTTAATTGGAGTGTTGTAGGTAATCAATCTAAATGAGTTGAATGATCAATTTTTATGTACCAATATTTGTCCATCGTGTCTTTATCCTTCCTTTTTAAGTAACAAAAGCAATTTTAAGTGTCTTTGGTCTGTTTGAGACAAAAGTTGCTAAACATACCATATACGGTAGAGGGTGATGCATAGAGGAGATGAATCTACTGAGGAAGAGGAAGGGTGCTTTGGCCTCACATGTTATTTCATGTTGCAGAGATTTGGTCATATCCAAAAGCCACAGTAGCAGAGACTGTGTTTTAATGAGTTTATGACAGTTAATAAGATCATGTTGTATTTGGTGTCCACCACCCCTACAGCCCCAACATGGGATATTTGAATTTTTTTCTCAGATCTTTTAGTGTTCCTATTTAGAAGTGATCATTAGGAGATCAGATTTCTAATTCTGATTCACACACCAATTTTCTGTGTGATTTCAAGTCATTTTCCTATATCTTTGGGTTAAATTACTTCCCTTCAAGCTTGAAGAGATGCCTCCATGTGGGTCTAGGAGGATTTTCCCTTTCCATTATTTACGTACCCACGCTTTCTCCGTCTACTCTCAGGCTTCCTCTATCCAGAGTAAGGTATATTTTTCATAGGCAATGAGCATGATGCCTTTAGGGATGTCAATAGCCAACTAGCAAGAATTGATAAAAGACAGTATAGGCAGGTGCATATTTCCATTTGTAAAACTTATGATAGCAGATCTCTACCAATCATCTGGAAAAGCCCATAAATTATATATAACCTCCTCGCTCCATTTTTCAGTGTCTTCTCCTCCCACCCTTCAACATGTCCACTACCTCCTATTGCTTTTCTGATTTATTAACTGGCTAAGAAGACTCAGTATTTTGTATTTGGAATATAGTTTATCGTACAAACTCAGTATTCTCTAAAGATGAGAAAAGGAGAAAGACTGAGCAGGTTGGCCACAGGGAGTAGAGAACAGTGCCTAGAAAATTGAAGTCTAAGTGGTGGATTTGGATTGCAGAAAGGGCCATGAGTTACTTTAAATAGCTCCACCACTGGTGAATTGTTAATGATTGGATTTGAAACAGTTTGACTCATAGTCTATGTCAACTGGCATGTCTATTATGTTAAATTTGGCATCTACATAGTGGACTTTACTGTGTTTATGTAACCCTTCTACTAACTTGGATCTGGACACATTTTTAAGGCTGAAATGTTCACAGCCTTTTGAAAGATCTTTCACCCGTTTTGAAAGACCATTTCACAAAACAAGTCTATTTCAGTCTCCATTAGTAAAAGTATTATTTGTAATGAACAGTAACAATTAAAATTACCATTATTGGCAATTCTGTATACCTGGCACTATCTTCTATCTATACCATTCTTCTATCTCAATTCACTCTCAAAACAACTCTGAGAGATAGGTGTTATACTCTTTACTTTTATAGATGAGAGATAAAACCTTAGAGAGATTAAAGATGAAGACATAAAGATAGCAGACTCTAAACATGAAATTAACCTACTCTTGTGACATCTTAGAGTCATGCCTTCTGTGTCAGTCAGCAGGATACCATCCCCCTCTGCACAGAGGTGAGCCAGAGGGGTTTCTGTAGCAATATAGTGGGATAATATTTTACTGAAATTCCCAGATAATTTCACTTAAGGAAACCATGCCAACTAACCCGTCCTCCAGCCAATAT
Organism: Myotis yumanensis; assembly: GCF_028538775.1. Lineage (NCBI taxonomy): Eukaryota > Metazoa > Chordata > Mammalia > Chiroptera > Vespertilionidae > Myotis > Myotis yumanensis. The sequence goes on along the minus strand of NW_027223766.1, from coordinate 38,311,627 downwards.
GCCCTTTTATTGGAAAATAACTTTGTGTCTCTATTTATGGTGCCCACAACTGAAAAAACCTGGGAGCCCTCCGGTGGCCAAATAGAGTATTACATTTAAATTTAGCAATGAAGTGTAGTACTACTAGTATATTTAGGTGAAATACTATATTTCAATTAAAGCAATGATTCTGGGGACTTACATTTTTTCAAATAAAAACTAATGAAGTTGAAAGTTTTGGGGTTATTTACTGGCTGAGTGGTCATGGTAGCTTTTCTAGAATTTTTTCTTTTTTTTTTTTTTTTTAATTTCAACTTTTATCTTTCCTGAACCTACGTATAGGATCCGTTTCCTGTGAGAGAATTCTAGGAAAGAGAAATTACAGCTTCCTTGTATAGATAATAGATTCTGGTTCTTAATTATTTTTCACAACAGACAAAAAGCTAATACAGCAGCGAAAAATAGCACAACACAAAGTCATTACTTTTTATGAGAATAACCCATTCTACAAGCAGTATAATAAAATTTCATTGATTTTAGTAAGTAAGTGAAATGCTATTCTCTATTTGTGTGAAATGTATGAATCTTCAGGTAAATGGAAAGGAAAGGAATCACTATACCAGGACTGTGGCAAAGGGAAGCGCTTTTTTACCCTGCTTCTGTCACTAACTGTGTAATCCTGCAAGTTATTGGCCGTCATTTGACCTTACTTTTCTCCTGTGCACAGTGAAAGATTCAGACCAAACACTGTCTTTCTGCGTAGTTTTTTTTCTCTTACTCTCTTTTTATTATCACAACTGACCATGTGAATGTGTAAGTTTTCAATTGCTGTGAAACAAATTACCACAAACTTCGCTGTTTAAAACCACCCCCATTTTTCAGCTCATGGTTTTGTAAGTCAGCAATCCACATATGGATTCGGTCTAGTTCAGTGATGGCAAACCTTTTGAGCTCAGCGTGTCAGCATTTTGAAAAACCCTAACTTAACTCTGGTGCCATATCACATATAGAAATTTTTTGATATTTGCAACCATAGTAAAACAAAGACTTATATTTTTTATATTTATTTTATATATTTAAGTGCCATTTAACAAAGAAAAATCAACCAAAAAAATGAGTTCGCTTGTCACCTCTGACATGTGTATCATAGGTTCGCCATCACTGGTCTAGGTTATCTGCTCAGGGTACCAGGAGGCTGAAATAAGGTGTCAGCTGAGCTGAGTTCCCATCTGGAGGATCCCCTAGGGCAGTGGTTCTCAACCTTCCTAATGTTGCGACCCTTTAATACAGTTCCTCATGTTGTGGTGACCCCCAATTTCATTGATACCAATTGAACATAATTAAAGCATAGTGATTAATCACAAAAACAATATGTAATTATATATGTGTTTTCCGATGGGCTTAGGTGACCCCTGTGAAAGGGTCGTTCAATCCCCAAAGGGGTCGCGACCCACAGGTTGAGAACCGCTGATCTTGGGAAGCATAGGCTTCTGAGCTCTTTCTTCTTGTTGGCAGAATTTGGTTGTAGACCCGAGAGCTTCATTTCCTTGCTGGTTGTCAGCTGGGGCCACTCACAGTCTTCAGAGGCCACTCTCTTTCCTGCCCATGTGGCCTCCTCCATCCTCAAGCCAGTAGCTGTGTCCCTGGAATCTCCGACTTACTCTCCCGGGGCTGGCCCAGGAAATCTCTGCTGTTCAGAGGTTTGTGTAAGTAGCTCAGGGCCGCCCAGATGATCTGTCTGTTTTAAAGTCAGCAGAGCCTAATCGTGGGAGTGATGTCCATTCATGTTCCCGGGATTGCACAGGTGTGTACATCAGAGGGCTGGGCGTCTGGGGACTGCCTTCGAGTCCTGACCAACATATTGACATATTTTTACACCACGTACCCCCTCTATGCACACTCAACTGCCAGCACAGCTCAAGCAGAATTTCCTTAAAACATTTTCCTTACCATCTGTTCTGATCATTTTTATTCCATCCTATTTCATTTCGTTTCATTTCATTTCATTAATCCTCCTTGGAAGATATGTCTTTTATTTATTTTAGAGAAGAGGAAAGGAGGGAGGAAGGAAGGAGGGATGGGGAAAGAGAGAGAGAGGAACATTGATCAGCTGCCTTTTGTATGACCCCAGCTGGGGATGGGACCCACAACCTGGGTATGTGCCCTGACCGAGAATCAAACCCACAACTCTTCAGTGTATGGATGACACTCCAACCAAATGCGTCACACTGGCCAAATGCAGTCTCAACTCACTAAATTGATTGCATGGTCCATTGATGAGTTGAACCTATAGTTTGAAAAACCCCTGGACTAGATATTTGAAGTCCTTCAGATACTTAAAATTCTATTATTTTAAAAAATAAAAGTATTCCCCTGGCATTTAGTACAGTGTGGCATGCATAGTAAGTGCTAAATAAATGTTGGGGGTGAGAAAGGGGTGCTGGTGGAGGTTGGGGTGATGAACCTGCCCTTCTCAGTGGAGGATGAGAGGAGAGAATCTGCTAAGAGTTCCATTTAAGGAAGCTCTTTGGCGGCCCCGGGGCTTTAGAGAGAAGAATTGGAGCACAAGGAATAAGAGTACAACCCTGGTATGTACAAGAAAAGAAAAATTAGAGTTATTTAATTGCTCTCTGCCAAGTTCATGGAAGAGGCAGAAAAGGGGGGAACCTTGCCTTTCCAGGTCCCTGGTTCAGCAGGGCTTCCAAACACGTCCAATAAGGGACCCCTGGCTAGCAGGTATCTGACTAATGGTTCTGGAATTTTCCTTCAGTTGAGATCTCTCCCACTCAGGTCCTCACCTTGTCATGTGAACTGACAGCCTGCTCCCCCCTCAGTCCCCTGCCTGCTCTCATGAATCAGTCAGTGTCTCCCTTTTTACATTTATATTAATCTCACTCTAACACCTTCTCTTGGTAAGACACCGGCTTACAGGATGAGTCAGTCACTGTTCTTTACACAGTAATTTCCAGTTATGTTCAGATGGGTTTATTTGGAGCATATGTAAAACTCACACGTTTTCACATATAAAAATATGCTCATTCATGTCATTTTTATGTCAGCTTTTACTTCTGCCTTGAATAGTGTTAGGATTCAAGCTCCCCTTATACCTGGCCAACCCCCCCCCCCCCCCCCCGCCCCCAATCTGGGCCATGTGAATAGATTTCAAAGCATTTTAGCATATACTTTGTCAGTTTTTTTAGGTGATAACAAATTGATTTCATTGAAGTCAGTGAATGCTTACACCATTTCTAATGGGTAAGTGGAACATATGTTATGGCCACCATATAGCATCCTGTAGAATTAAGTTCCGAAAAGTTGAACGACTTATTTATGATCACTCTGTAAACAGTGGCAAAGTCAAGGAAAGGATCTGAGTAAATGGTGACTAATAGCAAAGAGCTCATCCACTCCATGTTTTCAGGTCAAGTTCTCGTCTCCAAAACAGGAACATAAACCAAATCAGATTACTCACAGAGAACTCAGTGTTTCCCAATGGGTAGCCCACATCATGGATGGTGAAACAGATCCCTTAGAAAAAAAACCACTAGTTTTCCATGAAATTACCTTTACCCAATAAAAATAACTGTTCTCTCCTTCTTTCTTCTTCCCTCAATCCCTCCCTCCCTCCCTCTCTTCTGTATTTCTCCCTCTCCTTCCCCTTTTTCTCCCTTTCTCCTTTTCTTATCTCCCTCCTTGTATTAAAATGAATTGACTTGTGTAAAATGATGGCATAGCAAATGTATTGGTTGGGTAGACTCTGTGTGTGTGTGTGTGTGTGTGCGCGCGCGCGCGCGCGCACGCACGCAGATATTTCTCTTTTCCTTTTTTTATTATATTACTTTCAGGTATACAACATGATGATTCTACATTAACATTTATAAAGCCTATAATCTGATCACCACAGATGGTAGTCTTTGTTATAAGATTTGTGTTTGTTTTTTCAATCCCCTGACTTATCAAAATTAAGTTGGGAAGTGTCCCCAACATATTCTGTTCAAGTTTTACTGGTGTGTGAAATTATCAAATGAGAAATTCAAAGATCCATCCTTTTTCCTGCTTTAGGATAGAATGCCTTCAACATCCCAAGCTTAATGAAGCCAGTCACATACAGATTTATATCTTATGAACTCCAGAAAGCCTACAGATCAAAAAAGAGCCTACAGAATTAGGGGTTCCCTGGGAAGTTTTCTAAGTAGTTGGCAAAATTAAAACAGTAATAATTAGTTTCGAAACTTTATAAAGAGAAAAGCAAGATGCACGTTTAATGTCTTTTAAATGACAGTATAGCAGGCATTTAAAAATATCATCACATAACTTGGGTGCCTCTCTTTTTGAAGGCAGACTTTTTAATTATAAGAAGAAAAATAGATCAATCCTAAAGTGAAAATACTGTCAGAGGAGAGAAAAAAAAAAAGGAAAAGACTAATCTTGCTGGAGGCTTCACATTCTACAGCATGAAACTAGGTCACCACTAACCAGAACCTTCTTCAAGAAGATTCTTCCTGTGGAAGCAGGCAGTCTCTGATTTAATCAGCAGGATCATCTCTGCATACAGATCACTGCCTATAAACACGGGAGCGGAAATGGACAGCTGCTCTCAGGGTTCAAATCAAATTATGTTCTTGAGAAAAATGACTTTGTTTTGAAGTTTGTGCTGACAGATTGATTTCTTCTTTCTAGGTCACAGGAACCTTTAGGGAAAATTTTTCCATTGCTGAGGTCCTTGTTAGGCGTGGGATCGAATTGCCTAAATGGACGTGGCCTTTTCACACATTTTAACGACAGTTGCATGTGTACAAATGTCATTTCTTTTTTTTTTATGCACTTTGCATAAGAATGTGTGATTTTTGTAAAGATAGTAAACCTGAAGATATTGAGAAACAAAGCTTAACTTTTTGTTCATTTGTACAATAAGCAGACCTTGCTCAATATATGAGAGTCTGGCGGGGGGATATGTAATTGGGTTTTTATTACATATATAAATTTTTTTATTAATTACATTTAAAACCTATTTATAAAACATAAACCCATTTTCAACTCTGGAATAAATATGAAACCTTTTTTTTTTTTTTTTTTTTTTTTTTTCAGAAAAAAATAGATTTTTTTTTTACTAAACATTTATAGTGTTGTAGTGCTACAATCACTCTGACCCTCCACCAGAGACAAAGTCCGGGCCGGGCCATCTGGTCGACCCTGTCTCTCACGGTCCCCACCATTGCCGGAGACTGTATATTTACTAAGCACAGTAGGTATACGCAGAAGGAAGAAAAGTGTTCATTTGATGCCCACCCATGTAGATTGGAAGTGTGCTGGGTAACTAGCTTGCCAAGTCCAATTTCACAGGGGTCACAGTATATTTTGTACATGCACCTTACCCCGTGTTGCCCTAATTCTGGGGTTGTTCTCTGGGAGAGGTAATCAGCCCAGAATCAAGAAACACAGCCTAATCACGACCTTGAGAAATGGATTAAGAAATGTCAATAACCCTGAGGTTTTCCTTGTGCTGGTTTGGTGTTCAAGTTGCACTGTAATAGTCTTATAACGTATTAAAAATACGTTACATCTGTCAATTGTCTTAACACTTTCTAAAGCACCTAATGAAACCTCTACTGGTTAAAGTTATGGAATAATTAAAATGGTTGAGAATTAATCACAGTCCTGTTTGAAATGTGCTAAGTCCCTGTGAAAATACATCCTTTGGCTGTGCCAGGGATCAAAACTCCCCTTCCCACCCTCAGCACCTGTAGGAATGTTCCTTTTCTCTGACCCCTGGCTTGGGGAAGAAAAGAGTATTATTCTTATCAATTTTAATGCTTTTCAAGTACAGTTGACATTCAATATTATATTAGCTTCTGGTGTACAGCATAGTGCTTAGACATTTATATAACTTATGAAGTGATCCCCCCGCTAAGTCGAGCACCCACCTGGCACCATGCATCTTTATGACAATATTATTGACTATATTACCTCTGCTGTGCTTTACATCCCTGGGACTGTTTTGTAACTGCCAATTTGCATTTCTTAATCCCTTCACTGTGAGAAAAGATTATTTTGAAAGACCTACTTTATTTTAAACACTTAATGAAAGAATACATGGCAGTTTGAACAGTGAGATAATATGTCAAAATTTCCCCAGTATCTTTATTTTTTAAGGAATATGAACTTGAAGAGCTTCTAGGATCTTGCACACATTCAGAAATAAAACTTGGTACCTCCTGATTTTTTTAAGTTGGTTTTTCTTCCCAATTCATACTGAAGGCATTTATTCACACACACACCTTCAGGATGTATGCTCCTAATGAAATGTGGACCGTGATCACAACCCTGATGAAAAGATTACTGAGAAAAAATGTAAACAATAGTTAAAAGCCAGACACAGTTGGGGGGAATGCTTCTATTGATGTTTCTACCAGACAGTTAATTACTTTGAGTAACCCCAATTATAGAGTTTTCAGTGACCATTCGTAACACATTCACTGCAAATCATGTGCTCACCTACATGCTAGCAAGCTTTTCATGTGCTATTTAAAATTTCATTAATTCAGTGCTGGCCGGTGTGGCTCCGTTGGTTGGGTGTCCTCCCTTGCACCAAAAAGTCACCAGTCGATTCCCAGTCAGGGCACATTCCCAGATTGCAGGTTCCGTCGCCGTGGTCGGGGCATGTATGAGAGGCAACCAATCAATGTTTCTCTTTCACATCAATGTCTCTCTCTCTCCCTTTACCTTCCTTTCTCTCTAAAATCAATAAAAACATATTTAAAACATTTTTTCACTAATTCAAACTTTGTGAACATCTAAACAAACTATGAGATAAAACCAGTTTTGTGGTAATAAAATCCCGGAATAAAAAGCTAAGTGGAAACATGATGTCAGGATACAAAAAAAAAAAAAATGTTATGTTCAGCAAATTAGCTTAACAAACAGCTTTTTAGTAGGCAAAAGTACCTACTAAGAAGGACTGAGCCGGTTTTAAAATAATGCTATCTATTAGTTAAGCTATTTCGTGTTACCATGGATGCTTGAAATGGTAAAGTTAATACCTTCAAAATATTATATAAATGTCTATTAATTTAGATGGATGTTTTCTGGAGGGAAAAGCCCATATTATCTGCATAATCATATCCAACAAACCGTAGCATTTCATTTCCTCCATTCTGTTTGGTCATTTATTTGGTGAGCCTCTTTCATAAATTGGAACTTTAATTATTCTGGTACCTTCTGTCTTACAGAAAGAACTGCTATGCACTGAATTTTAAAGAACTCTGTTAAATATTAAAAACATTGTTTTAAAGTATATGGAGGATAGCCTATCATCAGAGAAATTGCAAGACTTTTAACAGTCCCTGCCTACATTACAATATTTTCTGTTGTCTAAGATTTCACTCAAGGATGCTTGGACTTTATTTTGTTGCTTAATTTTAATTCAATGATGGGAAGGACATTGATTTCCTCTCTTAGTTCTCTGAGCCATAAGAGGAAAAAATATCAATATTATATTGGACATAAAGTATCGTAGGGTGAACACAGACAGAAAGTTGAACTTTGTGACTGTTTATTGAGTATCTCATAGACAGATTCAAAAGAATTTTCTTTCCAGATAGGTAGTTTTAGCGTCTTTGAGGTATTTTTCAAGTACTATTTCAAATGAGTCAAGATATAGCCAATGCAACAGGATAATATTTACTCTAAAGAAAGGGTACCTGCTATGCTCTTTGGGGCTACAGTGTTTCACTCCCTGCTTTAAACAATTCATTCAAATTACAAATCTTTTGTAATATGAGAAACATTCTTGTAAATAAACATAGGGTGAGTGGGATGAGATGGGGGTAGCCAAAAAGATGTATTTAAATAAAGAAGAGGAATATAAATAATAATTCCCTCTCTCCATACTCTCAGATTTATTTTTACTTCCTCTCCAATATATACACATCTCTAAACCACAATTTAATGGGCTGCTTTAAGAATGCTCATTAATTCATTGAATAAATTATTGACTACTGTTGACCATAGCCAGTAGTTGGAGATGAAGCTTGAGAAAAATGGGAGTCCAGATAATGGGGGTCTTGTGTTCCATACTATGTAATTTGGACATAATCTTGATACCTTGGGAATTGCTACAGCGTTTTATTTAGGGGAATGCCTTGATAAGTTTGCTCAAGAGAGATGGTTCGAGCATTATGTGGAGAATAGGTTGGGCTATATCTGCCTAGAGAAAGAAAAGTATTTTTTTTTAAATATATTTTTTATTGATTTTTTTACAGAGAGGAAGGGAGAGAGATAGAGAGTTAGAAACATAGATGAGAGAGAAACATCGATCAGCTGCCTCCTGCACATCTCCCACTGGGGATGTGCCCACAACCCAGGTACATGCCCTTGACCGGAATCAAACCCGGGACCCTTGAGTCTGCAGGCCGACGCTCTATCCACTGAGCCAAACTGGTTAGGGCTGTTATTTGTTGTCTTGTTGATAATAGCCAATCTGAGAGTTCTGAGGTGATATCTCATGGTTTTGTTTTGCATTTCCAAGATGATTAGTCATGTTGAGCATCTTTTCATGTACCTATGGGCTATCTGTATGTCTTCTTTGAAAAAATGTCTACTCACGTATGTATATAATCATGTCATTGGCAAATAGTGATGGTTTTACTTCCTACTTTCCTATTTGGATGCCTTTTTATTTCTTCTTGTCTGATTGCTGTAGCTAAGATTTCTAATACTCTGGTGAGAATGGGCTTCCTTGCCTTGTCCATATCTTAAATAAAAAGCGTTCAGCTTTTTATCATTTAGTATGTTGTGAGCTGTGGATTTGTCCTATATAGCCTTTATTATTTTCAGATATGCTCCCACTGTATCCATTTTATTGAGTGTTTTTTATCATGAATGAATATTGAACTTTATCAAATGCCTTTTCTGCATCTATTGTGATGATCATGTGATTATTATCCTTTGCTTTTGTTGATGTGGTATATCTCATTGGCTGATGTGTATGTATTAAACTATTCTTGCATTCCTGGAATAAATCCCATTTGATCATGGTGTGTGATCCTCTTAATGTATTGCTGAATCCTGTTTGCAAATATTTTGTTGAGGATTTTTGCACGTATGTTCATCAGGGATATTGGTCTGGAATTTTCATTTTCTGTAGAGTCTTTGTTTAGTTTTGATATCAGAGTAATACTGGCTTCATAGAATTCGTTTGGAAGCATTCCTTCCTCTTCAATTTTTTTTGGAATACTGTAAGAAAAGGTTTTATTCTTTTTTTTTCAAATTTTTTAGTAGAATTTACCTGCAAAGCTGTCTGGTCCTGGACTTTTGTTTGTTGGGAGTCAGGAGGGGAATGTTTCTTATCCAAAGAATGAGAAGGAGCAGTGGCTACTCTTGGGTTTCCTTCTTCAGTCATCACCGGTGATCTAAGTATACTAGAGTTATCAAGTCTGTCGGGAGAAATGGGATGAGCTGGGATTGATGTCTAAGTATCATGTCAGAAAAATGTGGATTTTAAAGGCAAGTGGTTTTTATCTGATTTAGAGAAAAGCCGCCAGTGAATCTCATAACATTTTTCTAGTACTGAATCAGTATTCATGAATCTTTCCTGTTAGCGTAAATCACACTTGTGATTCATTCTGTTTAAACGCCCTCTTTAACGCAGAGTCATACCACATCACATGGTCTGGGAACTTTTTCCTACATTATTTTAGGACTTGTGGAAAACTTTAGGATGATCGGCTGACAGCGAATAACTTCGCGTCTAAAGGCAGTTCCACGACACACAATCTGGACAGGCAAAAGGCTTGGCTTTACTTCCCTTCAGCAGGACTCAGAGGGGAAAGTTTTAATGCTTTAAAATTTTTTCTAGCCTGGCTGGTGTGGCTCAGTGGATTGAGTGCCATTCCATGCACCTAGAGGACACTGGTTTGATTCCTGGTCAGGGCACATGCCCGGGACGCAGGTCTCAATCCCCAGTAGGGTGCGTGCAGGAGGCAGCCAATCGATGTTTCTCTCTTTCTCTTCCTTCCTCTTTCTCTAAAATCATATATATATATATATATATAATATATATATATATATAATTATATATATATATATATTATATATATATATAAAGAAATGCTTTCTAAGTGTTAATGTGCATTGGAGATCTTATAAAAAATACAGATATACAGATGCTGGCTCAGATAGCCTGGTCTGGGGCTCACAGTTTTGCATTTGTAACAAGATTTCAGGGGATGCCTGTGCTGCTGGTCCATGAGTGGCAAAGCTAGCCTGAAGCACCTGAGGCCTTTCTTTATTTGGCAACACATATAACATACTGTTAAGTGTGTGGACCCAAGTTACCTACCATTCTGGACCAAAGATTTATCATTAATACCTTTCTTGAAACTGCTTAATTCCAGCCCTTGATACCCATGGTACAGGAAACTCTCAGGATAAGAATGAGAATATGGATATTATCTCACACATATACATTGTTTTATCACTATGGAAAATGAAAATTACCATATGGTTTAAAGAGAGAAAATCGTTTTGTTCAGATGGGAGCATTTTAGACATGTTAGCAGTTTCTGAGTTAAGGGTATGAGCTGTGATAGTATAGTGTAGTTTACTGCAGAGCAGTAGAAACAAAATAGATATGCTCTGACACAAAATAGATATGTCAGAATTTAGCAGTGCACTCCCTATGTTAGCACTGCCATTCACAACCTGTGTTGGTGAAGTTTTTTGGTCATTTTTTTTCAACTATTCAATGGGAATGAAAGCACTTTTTTCAGAGCGTTTTTTTGAGTTTAAATAAGATAAAAAGTAAAAGCTTACATAAAGCTCTTAGTACTTTATCTGGCTAGTAAAAACTTAACAAATATTTGCTACTTTTTTATAGAAGGAGGATGAAAATGGAGAGAAGTCAATGGGGAAATAATAGCTAATCAGTCTTACCTTGGGGGAAATGCATTATTGCTAAGTTTTTAATGTCTGTATTTATTTACTTTGTCCTGAAAGCATCAGTGAGGTTTCTGGATCAGAGGTATTATTACCTACAGCAGTGATTTTCAGCCAATGTGCCACAAGAATTTTTTTTTAATCCTCACCCAAGGATGTTTTTCTTTATTGAAAGAGAAAAGGAGAGAGAGAGAAAGAAAGAAATCAATGTGAGAAACATCATCAATCAGCTGCCTCCTGTACTCACCCCAACCAGGGATCAAACCCACAACCTAGGTGTATGTGCCCTGACCAGGAATCAAACCTCAACGTTTTAGTCTGTCAGATGCCATTCCAACCAACTGAGTCACACAGGCCAGGACTGTGTCACAAGAATTTTTAAAACATGCAACACGTGACTACTTAATCGGGGGCACTGACCTCTTTTCCCTTAGATTGTCAACTAAAAATATGACAACAGCCAACATAACAATAGCCATCCAGTGTGAATGAATCAAAATTATACCTTTTTTTTTGTCAGATCAGCAAAAAGCATATTTTGGGTGTGCCGCAGAATTTTAGTAATTAGTTTACGTGTGTCATGGGATGGATGGTCAAGGTTGGAAATCGCTAACCAGCAGCACTAAGCACACTTTACCTGTCCTCAGTTCCCTGTGGCAGCGTGATGGAGGGCCACGTCGCTCTGCCTACAGGGGTTTGTACTGCAGGACCTGAATTTACCAATCAGGACATTTACACAGGAGCTGGACAGCTACCCTGCCACCTCTGTCCTTTATGTAAATACATCTTCTCTGGGAAAGGCCTCTGAGCTTTATGGTCCTTTGCAAAATGAAATAGCTCAGGGGTTTAGCTGCCTTTGCAGTGTGAACACGCAGCTCCAGGGAGATAAATCTCTGTCTCTCTCCAGAGCCCTCTGTTTATTCATCGTCCTTTAACCCAGGTACCAGTTTTCTTTGCTAATTCTAAGGGCCGTGTGATGTCACCTCCACGCCTCTTCTGCCTCTGACTCCTGAACTTTCAGCAGACTTCATACAGACAGATCATGAAATCCTGGCTGTGATTGGATTTCCTGTAGAAACTGATGGGAGGGTGAAGTTCCTTGCCCTGGTTGAATGGGCTGAAATGGGAAGAATATCCGGGGGACACATAGGATAGAGAGACCCTCATTCCAACCAACTGAGCCACACAGGCCAGGACTGTGCCACAAGAATTTTTTTTTTAAATAAATTTTATTGATTTTTTACAGAGAAGAAGGGAGAGGGAGAGGAATAGAGAGTTAGAAAAATCGATGAGAGAGAAACATTGATTCAGCTGCCTCCTGCACAGTCCCTACTGGGGATGTGCCCACAACCAAGGTACATGCCCTTGACCGGAATTGAACCTGGGACCCTTTAACCCGCAAACTGACGCTCTATCCACTGAGCCAAACCGGTCAGGGCAACCACAAGAATTTTTAACCCACACAAAAAAATTAATTTGAGAGCGGTAAAGCAAAGTTAAAGTTACCATGCAAAAATGCACTTGGAGCCCTAACCGGTTTGGCTCAGTGGATAGAGCGACGGCCTGTGAACCGAAAGGTCCCAGGTTCGATTCTGGTCAAGGGCATGTACCTTGGTTGCGGGCACATCCCCAGTAGGGGGTATGCAGGAGGCAGCTGATCGATGTTTCTGTCTCATCGATGTTTCTAACTCTCTATCCCTCTCCCCTCCTCTCTGTAAAAAAATCAATAAATTATATTTTTTGAAAATTGCACTTAGAGCTAGGTTCTTCAGAGTGGGGGGTGGGGGGGCAGAGGAGATGGAAGGAGAAAAGAACTAACAGTTATGAGCACATGGGTGTGCTGGAAGCTGTGTATTATCACTTCATCTAATCATCATGAAAATCTTGTAATGGTGGGTATTTGTAGTCCTCATGTTACCCTTGAGGTCTGGAGATGCCCATAGCCTGCACACGGCCACCCAGATTGTAAGGTGTGGAACAAGGACTGAAATCCACATCTGACTCCAGAACCTATCTTCTTTCCATTCAATTGCACTTTCTCCAGTGTGTCCTACCCTTTTGTGACAACTTGGTTTCCTATCAGGCGAGGGAATGGCTGTACATGCTGTGTATAAACTGTAAAGTGCTATACAGCTGTGACTTATTGTTGCAATAATTGATAAAACTGGATAAGTCATTGGAGGTTCCTAAGAAACAATAATGAATGATTGGTATGCACAATTATGCATTGGTATGTGAAATAGCATTTTACAACTGATGCATTGTTCCCACTGACACACTAAACATGCCCTTTTCATATTTCTCAGTGAAAGCAGATTATTGGCGATGTTTGAAGACTCATGTATGATTTGGCTTGGGGATTGTTATGGTGGCAGAGGGGGATGTGTCATTTAGTAAAAGCTAAATAGGACCTCTATAATTTGCATGTTTCATGTTGCAAATTATGAGCTGATAAAATTGCAGTAATTTTTTGACAGGAACAAAACTAAGTTCACTGAAGATATTGCTAAATTTTTTAAATTAGTTTAAAAAGTCATGCAGTGGGATTAGGTATGAGTACTTTAAGAATGACTCGTGTCAAAACATTTCTTTTTAAATGAAGTACTTAAGGATTAGGAAAATGTCATAGAGAAAATATATTGATTTCATCAGAACCATCTATTATATCAGTTATAATGAGAGAGAAATAAACAGGAGATGATTTTGTGGATACTTCTATATTTGAGAAGAACTAATAATGAGGGATCAGATTGGTGAGGTTTCTAGTACTAGGCCACAAGGCCTGAATTTAGGAATGTGTCTTATTCAGATTTCACCAGTGACTTTGACCTAGACAAGTAAGATATAAATTGATACAATGCTGAGTAACATTGACAAAAACTAAAAAATTATCATTTAAGTTTAAGTATTTTTCTCTTGGAAAAAATCAACTGTACATATACAGATTTCAGAAAACCTGATTAATCGCAATTTGGGTTAAAAAAAAAAGATCCATGGATTTTAATCTTAGAGGTGAACTATCAAAAATATGACATAGCAAAACCCAAAAGGAAATATCTTAAATGATCAGGACTTGGGATGCATTGTAGCAGTTGTCCACCCCAAGGAAGTAAGATCTTCCATCATCTACAGGGCTTCAAGCATAGATCTAAAACCAATGGGTGGAAGTTCCGGGAAGACCACTTTTTTTTTTAGCTTAATAAGAAGAAGACTAAATGAAAATAATAAATGCAGAAAGAGGAGGTTCTAAGACAATCTAGCCCACAGTTTTGTTCTTGTCAAATAATACATTCATATTTCATTTTTGCACAAAACCATGGTAATGTCTACTGTGCCACAATCAACTTCTGTTTGTGCTGTGGTAGACTTTTGGAATGATTTCCTTTTTATTCCAGTGCTTCTGCATTACAGCCCTTAGTTGGGAAGGTCCATTAATGAGAGGCAGTGTGAAATAGGTTAAAAGTCTTGGCTATCGAGCCAAATGCAGCCTGACTTAAATCTGGATGCTGCCACATACTGTGTGATATTGGAAAGGTTGCTTAATTTCTCTGAATCTCAGTTTCTACATCTATAAAAATAAGATACTATCTACATCACTATGCTGTTCCATGGATCAAATGTAGAGAATATATTTTTAATTAGGTTAGCCTTTGAAGTATGATAAATGTTAAACAAATACCCATTAATAAGTTAGTGGTAGATAAATGAAATTAAATCACTATCATATTTATGTGAAACAAACTGGTGTAATTGTACTTGTGGGATGCGAAACAAGTAATTTATTTCCACTCCTTGTATCTCTACCAACAAGCATACTACCCAAAATATTTTCACTTTTGGTTTGAACCCAAAGCCCTCCTATTAAAAGCAGACACAAATTATAAAAGATAGGACTTTCCCCCAGAGAATGGCTGATCCACCTGCAAAGAAAGAAAGAAAGAAAGAAAGGAAATATTTTTTATTCTTGCTTACCAGCACTTTGTCAAAACTGAGTTTAGCAGATTGGTGGTAGATACCTTAAGAGCACGGAGGAGTTCGCCGAGGAATGATAAGCTATGGAAATGGTTGATTTCAGTGAGAGTTAGAAAAGCAAGGCAAAGATTAACCCCAAGTTGTTTAAATACTGGGCAGACCAACAGGGATCCCAAGAAGGTATATGCTTACAAAGGAAAAGGCTGGGAGTAAAGGCCACAGAGAACTGTGACTGCTTTTGAAAAAACCCAGGAGGGCGAGTATGTCGGGAAGCCAGTGCCAATCCTCCCAGTTTCCTGCAGAACAGAAATGGTTCACAGAGATATTCGAGAAGCCTCTGAAAACCCCACATTGCCAATCGCCCCTCAGTCTACCTGTTCCACTAATGGAGGAAGAGCTTACCCTCTCCTGAATGGGATCTAAGTGAAAATCTTACTAACAGGAGACTGCAGATCAATCTAGTCTTCAGGCTTCTAGGCCTTTGGGTTAATTGTACTAAAAGGTCAGGGATGGGAGTGCACTGATATCCGTACAATAAATTGTGTATTTTCTCCCAAAGCACAGGCTTGAGTAATGCTGAGTGGGTTAGCATTCTAAGTGTTTATATGCCCATACTTATCCTGCCTCTTCACTATGGAGAGGACAGCCTTTTCTTTCATTTACAAGATGGTGAGCTTGTCAAGCATATAATCCCAAGGGAGACATATGTGCCACATACAGGTAGTAAGGAAGTTTCCGAGCAACCAGCAATATGTGAAGCTTTCCATTTTCCTTTGCCTTTTATGAGCCTTTTTATTAGCGAATCTGATCGTGTTAAAAGGTGAAGCAAGCAGGAACATATTTCAGCATTTGGGGCTTATCTTGTTTTAGAAGGTGAACGTTTAACCCCATTACGGAAATGCTCTTTAAGGGATGCTCGATTTGTTTTCAGGTGGTGAGAGCAATTGAACATATACATGCTATTAGTGGAAGGAACCTCAGGGGGCACAGAGAAAACCTCCACACAGTTTCACGTCAGGCGAAAAGACTCTGACACTCCATTCGTGGTAGCAGCATTGTAAGCAGAGAGAAGAGTGAAAGTCGGCTGGGAAAGCCAGAAACAGCAGGTTGGACACTTGGCATTCCAGGCCTTTGTTACTTATCGTGGGCACAATTTGAAAGATTAGTGAGTACTGAGGAGGCATCATAAACCTGCTCGGTTTTGTGCTCTCATTTAAGACTGGATTTGGGCAATTCTAGGAAGAAGGACAAACCAAGGCCCTGTAGTGCTGAAGAATACAACGTGTTATGTTTAAGCTCACGTTCCTTCTCCACATGAGGCTGTAGGGGCCAGAGATGTGCAGAGGCCTTGCTGTCATATGACAGAATCTGTGTGCAGATCCTGTGTGAGCTGAGAGGAGTATTTTAGCATCTCTCCCCTCATTTATTGCATCTGTAAAATGGGGTAATAGAAGTACCTAATTCATAGATTCTTACAGTTAAACTAGAGACCGTGCACGAATTCGTGCACAGGTGGGGTCTCTTGGCCTGGCTGGTGATCGGGGCCCATTGGGGCTGTCTCACCCAGTCCTGATCAGGGCTGGCCAGCTTGGGGGGAGGGGCCACGGGAGGTTGGCTGTGGGAGTGCGCTGGCCACCAGGGGGGCAGACATTCAACTCAGGAGCTGCCCCCTGTTAGTCAGTGTGTGTCATAGCTACCAGCCAGTCGTCTGATCATCCGATCATAAGGGTCACTTAAGCTTTTATATATATAGATGAGATCGCCCATAAACAGCTGAGCATAGGGGGATGTCAGAAGTCCTTGAAAAACAAAAGACACAGGAGGGATTGAAAACTGACCTGAGCAGAAGCTTCACAGAAGCCTCTGGTTCTGCAGGATGGCCGCCTCACACCACGCCTGTCTTGCATAACCGTCCCTCTCTGGTTATGTAATCTGTGCTGGGGTTGCCGCGCAGCCTCCTGTCTGTGCGGATGCTTCAGAGCTGCTGTTCTAACTCCCGGTGTTTCCTAACAGCTCGTCTGGGTTTCCTTCCATAGCTTCAGGCCACGGCTTCCTGTTCTCTCATCTGAAACCCCACAATTCCCTCCCCTCATTAATTGTGTAACCTTGAAGCTATTAAAGCAGTCTGAGCAAGTACCACCTGCAGTTTCCTTTATTCCTAGACTCTTACATGAATCTAACTCTTTTCTTAACATGCATCCATGTAAACTTACATTCCTTTTTCTTTTAGTGTCTGCTCTAAGTGTAGCTAATGAAGCATTTGCTCCATTGAGCCTTTCCAATTAATTGAGACTTTTTCCCCTCTTTTTCTAATGAAGGAGATAGAACCCATTACCTGAAACGCTGATCAGTAGGATTTAAAGAAACCTTCCCCTTTATGGTGCTTCAAACCATTTTAATGTCGTGCTGTCTTTAATAAGGTAACGGAAGCATGGGAAATAATGCCAAACTAAGCTGTATGTTAGTGTTCAGTTTAAAATGAAATTTTGATGAGATAAGCACGGTTAAAGGTTATGTTACCCACAGAGGCTGTTGTTCTAGCCTGGGTTTGTCCTGTATGATGACCATGATTTCCTGGACATGTTTATCTGAGCCACAGACTTAGCAGAAAGCAGTTTTCAGTAAAACTACTGATTTGTGGAATTCTGCTTATTTATTGGGAACAACCTTATTGCAAGGCAGCTCCCAAGAAGAGAAAGAAACCAATATTGCCCCTAGATTCTGCTTGTGGAATTATCACATAGGATCCATTGGCACTGAAAAGGAATACTGAGACTCAGCACTTAATTCTCCATCTCTGCAGGCAACTGAGGATAAGCTGGACCGAAATGCAGCAAGAACAGTCATGAAAAAGAGCTGCTCTCCTGTGCGGTAGTCACATGCCACTCACATAAGTGGCAGAATCCTCCTATGAAGAGGGACCTTTGTTGTGACTTGTCTTGGTTTTTGTCTGTTTTTTTATATTTAAGAGAAAAAGCTCTGCTTTAATATAGAAGAAGAAAATCAATACTTTAAACATAACTAACTCAGAAACTGAATTGGAAATTGAAGACACATCAGCAACCTAAAGACTATTCCATGTTATTATAGATGCTAACCTCAGTGATTTGAAGTTAAATATAACTGGCTTGAATTTTAGTTTTATCAGAGTAGGTTTTTTTAACTTTGAAAAAATCATTTTACCTCTCTAAATATTCATTTCCTCATGTGCAGAGTGAGACTAACTATCACTTCCTAGAGTTACTATGAGAATTACATGAGGGATGAGCTCCTAATTCTATGACATGTGCTACAGAAAGTCTTCCTTCTTGAACAGACCACTCTAGGAAGTAAAAGCACATGGCTCTTTTGTATCAATTAGCTACTGCTGCATAACAAACCAACCCAAAAGCCAGTAGCTTACAACCAACCACCATTTATTGAGATCATAATTCTTTGAGTTGGCAATTTCAGTAACACTTAGCTGGATGATTCTTCAGATCTCATCTGAGCTCCTTCGGGCTTCTACAGTTGGTTCAATGAAAATAACAGATTTTTATGAATGTTTATATATTATACCTGTATTCAATGGTGATATTCAAAATATTTAGCAACCACTTTGGCAGAGGCTTGGACCAATCGACTGCAATTGCATGGCTGGATCACCAACCTCGGTGTCCCCTGCCAGTGATTGTCAGTTCTTTAGTTCCTGGGTCATCAGTTGGTCTGAGGGGCCAAATGGAGGAGCCTGGGCAACAAGGGAGAGTGATTGGTGCAGTAGCTGTGTATCAGCCAATACTGAATGTTAGCTCTGCCCCATCCACATTATAATCTTTCTTTCCATGTTGCCCCAAGTCTCTTAATATCATCAATATGCTTCACCCTGCAGTGAGCCTAGGTGCCCCCAACATCTTGGCATCAAGGGTACTTCTTACATACATGTGTCTCAAATTCCAGTAAACTCATATCAAGAACAAATACAAGTTATATAAATAATTATTAGGAATAGGGCAACAATACTGAATTGGGGAAAAGAGGGTGG
This sequence comes from Myotis yumanensis, assembly GCF_028538775.1. NCBI lineage: Eukaryota > Metazoa > Chordata > Mammalia > Chiroptera > Vespertilionidae > Myotis > Myotis yumanensis. The sequence continues at coordinate 38,292,720 of NW_027223766.1, read as the reverse complement.
TAATGGGCAGTTTGTAAAAACATATTCAGTATTTCAGTATAACAATCATACTTGTCAAGTGAGACCAAAAAGCCCAGTTTTCTTTCATAATAGAAAATAAAAGTAAAGTTGGTAGAGATTTTCCTAAATACACAGTTCTCCAAGTGGATGAGCCATGCCCTATTTCAAAAGGCACCATGGTTAGAAACATAAAACTAGGGATAATGTGGAGAAATCCAGAATCTGGGGCTTGTATTTTAAACAAATAGTTGTTACTGTTATTGAAATGGGAAAACCATTGACCACAGACCATCCATTGTATGGAGGAAATGCAGTTGAAAGGGGGCACTAACCTGAGTAGTAAATGAAAAGTCCAGAGTGGGCCGGGATCGCGCACCTATGACATGAGGCCATAATGTATCAAAAAAGATTTTATCCCCGACACCTGGGTACAGGTGGGCTGAAACCGAGAAAGGCATCAGCAAAGAGAGCAGGGAGAGATAGGTTTTTATTAATCCTTGCTGGCTGCAAGCTGCTCTGCTGACGTGAGGGTCTGGTCTGTCCTTGGTTCCTCCCATGTCAGGTGTTTTCTGGTTATCTGAGCTATGCTGTGCTCAAGGCTGCAAGCTTTCTGCAAGGTATCTGCTAAGCACAATAAGTCTTTCTCTGCCCAGTTTTATTCTCTTTAACCCTTTCAGTAAAGAGAGGGACTTCAGCTTGCTGTGGCAAATTTGAAGCATTTGCTGGTTTTCTGCCCCATACTGGTTAGGGTTTTCCTCTAAGCTTTTTCTTACATCACCTCCCACGCCTGTTCTGCTGCTCCTAAATGACTTGTGTTCCTTCTATCGTCATATACGTTGGCCAGGATTGCTGACAGCAGGCACCCAGAGGTAGTTTCTGCCCTGAACCTTGACAAACAACCTGTAGGCGCTCTCCTCAAGTCCCTGCCTGCTCTGGAAGTCCCACTACTGAGCAGGGGTGTTGGCCTGAATAGCTTGGGCTCCAGGTCGCCTGAAAGTCACTGGTCACTCCAGTAACTCTACAGCAGGAGTAGGAATGTCCGACCTGCGGGCCATATAAAGCCCGAGAAATCATTTGCCCTGGCCCTGCCAAAACATTAGGGGAGAGTTAATTAAATGTTTGACCCAAATATAGCAGGCTAACCTTTAAGTTGATAATTTTGTATGGCCCTTGAATGATGTTATAAATATCCACATGGGCCTTGGTTCCCCACCCCTGCTATACAGGATGAGACAAAAGCAACTTGCAGTGCTAAATGCAAGGAGTTGCTTAATAGCAAATAAGTAAAAAGGACAGGGGCATGCTAGATGGACACAGGAAGCAATCTGCAAGAGTCCTCAGTGGCCAAAGCCGGAACAGCTTGAATAACCAAATAAATAGGGAGGTGCTAGATTTACAAACCAAAGTGTAAAATAAATATACATGCGTCCGTGCTGAAAAACAGTCACTGGCCACGACAAGTCAGAGTCCCTTTCTGATCAAACCATCCTTCTTCAGCCCATCTCATTTTTCCCCACGATGCTACAGCTTGACTTAACAACTTATATATCTTAACTTCCTAGGAGATTATTTTGTTTTCACAACTCTCATTGGCTGCAGGGAGAAGAGGCAAGAGGGAACTATGTCTTTTATATATAAAGCTTTGCTATGCATACAGAGATGTCTTTGTGGTTGAATTTATTTAGATTCCAGACAGGTAGACCAAACACTTCAGGGATGTTTCTCAGGTTTAATAAGATTACTCATGGCCCACCAGATGCTCTGCAATTTCATCTGCACCGTATGCAGATGCTGCCCAAAAAGGAGAGAGACTTGAGTTTGACGCCGCAGCGATCATTTTGTGCTTACCTCAGTGAGGGATGAGTTCAGATGCATTTTTTTTTTGTCTTGCTTGTTTACATCATTTTCTATGCACAGACTGCTAGATAATTCCCCAAATAGGGACTTACTTCTCTGGCACTGGCCTGCCAAAATTCATTTTAATACCAAATACAGATGCAATCAAAACAGGGACCATTTGGAAGCTCATGTTGGTCTGTCAAAATTGCATAATTTGATCGCCGGTCTATTAAGCATTCCTCCGAAATACATAGTATTCAGGAAGAGTTGATAAAGTTAATGAAAAGTAAATAATTTAAAAAAATGGTTTCTGTGGTTCTCCATTGCAGCTTGTTCATAAATACAGGATATCTTCAATTAAAATGTAAATGGGATTCATTGCATGAAGCTATCTATCTGGATGATGTGTGATCATTGAATAATTTTCCCATCGCCACTGAACAGTGGCCAAAAAAAAAAATGAAGTATTGCTTAATGATTCAAATTATGATATTTTATGATCATTTCCCCTAGTGCAGGTGGATTGTAACCCAGGACAAGTTTCTTAGCCTCCCGGAGTCATTGTGTTCCCATCTGTGATAGGAAGAAATTGAAAGACATGATCTATAAAATCCTTTCCTGATCTAAAATTCTGTGAATTTTTACGTCATTGACTTTATTATATCTTGTTTCCTTCTGCCCTGCCAACCAATTTAATGAAAGAAGAATTGATTTTGGAACCAGATATGAAATCACATCTTGTTTTCTCACTTCCTGGCTGTGTGAACATGAACAAGATACCTTATTTGAGATTCTTCATGTGTAACAAGTGGAGAAAACCTACTTTGTGGAATTAGGGTAGATAGGAAGTATTTCAAATTCCAGGTGGAGAAGTCTTCATTTATAACTCATGGGGTCCTCAATAAATGGTATTCCTTTTCTTATTGTGCATCATTTTAGCAATGAAATCTTGGCCTCCAGCCTCTGATCCCTACAGAAACAGTTATAATCCTGGACATTGTACTGGAGGAAAAATAAAATATAGAACCACAGCAGATAAGATCTAAAAAAATCATATATTTTTTCTTCCTGGGTTGTCTTGGTTCCTATATGATAGAAAACCTTTTCTCATTGCTCCTTTTACAATTCTTTTGTTATTCTTAGCTGTTGCATATCCCAATTTTTTAATTAAAAATAACATGATTATTTTTCCATTATAAAAATAATAGAAAATATATACAAATAGAAGAAATAAACACACTTTATCTAAGTGTGTTTTAGAGAGAACTGCTTCATATAATTTCCCAGATTACATGTAAACTGTGTATACACATTAATGAAATGGGTTGTTACTATATGGTTGTATGGTAAGCACCAGGCTATGTGCTCTGCAAGGCTGGGCTTTGCATTCATTTGTTCAGTGCTATTCCCCAGCATCTAAAGCAGTGGTTCTCAACCTTCTGGCCCTTTAAATACAGTTCCTCATGTTGTGACCCAACCATAAAATTATTTTCATTGCTACTTCATAACTGTAATGTTGCTACTGTTATGAATTGTAATGTAAATATCTGATATGCAGGATGGCCTTAGGTGACCCCTGTGAAAGGGTCGTTCGACCACCAAAGGGGTCGCGACCCACAGGTTGAGAACCGCTGATCTAAAGCATGCTGATCACAGAGTACATACTCAATACTCTTTTAACCTAGTATGGCCTATATATTTTTTGTGCCAATTAATGTGATTCTGCAGCATCATTTTCAATGATTATGTAGTATTCCATAGTGTAGATATATCACAACTTACTCAATTGATGCTCTGTTATTGGATTTGCCTTTTTGGGACTTTGTTCTTTTTTTGTTTTGTTTTGTTAATCCTCACCGGAGGATATTTTTTCCATTGCTTATAAAAGAGAGTGGAAGGGCGGGAGGAAAGAGAGATAGAGATAGAGATAGAGATAGAGATAGAGATAGAAAGAGAGAGAGAGAGAGAGAGAGAGAGAGAGAGAGAGAGAGAGAGATGTGAGAGAGACACATCAATTGGTTGCCTTCTGCACACACTCTGGTCGGGTCAGGAATCGACCCTGCAACCCAGGTACTTACCGTTGACCAGTAATTGAACCCAGAGACCCTTTGGTGTGCAGGGCATCACTCCAACCACTGAACCACACCAGCCAGTGCTGGATTTTGTTCCTTTGCCTATAACAGCATTTTAATTAATACACATGCAGATAAACCTATAGCTTTCTTCTTCCTTATGACTTTGTTAGTATAATTCTTAAAAGTGGAATTGCCAAGTTCAAGTAATGTGCTCACTATTTCAGAGAATTATTGCATGATGCCAAAAAGCTCTTCAAAAGATTGTTAAATCAGTCAACAGAGATTGACCATTTCCCTGCACACTCATAGATATTAGGTATTTATTATGTTGAAAAAATACTTAAAAACCAGTTTTCAAAGTAGGCCATTGCATTTTAATTGTTGAGATGACTAAATCTGCACTCTACATGACCAGGCTGAGAACACCTTTCTAGAATCTTTTTCTGAGATACAAGATCTATTACCCAGCAAGGATAAAATCTTGCTAAAATAGTGTAAAGAGAGTTCTGTCTTGTTTGTTTCACTAACTTGGTTACTTTAGGAGAGATGACAGGTAAGTTTCTATAAATATTCTATAGATGGTCATATAGGTAGCTCTCACTTTGACGTCCTACCATTCCACATAACAAGCATTCTCAGTCCATCATATTTCACATCTGGGTAGTAAGGTAGTGCCCATTTAAATTAATCCCAAACTGTTATGAAGCCCAGAAGCACTGTAAAACCTTGTGGAGTATTTGTAGCCTGCTCAGTGTTCTCCCCGATGGCAATAAATGTGAAATGTCTGTGTGGGAGCTGTTTTTTCAAGGTAAATAGATTGTTACTTATGTCTCTAGGTGCAAACGCTTTGAAATAACCAGCACACGTTGCAGCTGAATGTGGCCTTACATAATTTTCACAGCCACTGCATCCTTATCCGTGTACTGTCACAGTGTGGCTTCAAGCTTTGATCTGAGTTTGACCCCCAGCCATGATTCTTGCTCATGTTTTTATCATCCACTGTTAAGTGAACAGCACATCGAACAATATCCAATTGTGCTTCCTTGTTCTCTGACTTTGACATTCAGGAAAACCATTAATGCTGCTTCCTCTGTGTCTACATCTCCAGACTTGAGATTTTTTCCCCCTCCCCTTGGAAATATTTCTAGAACACATAGTCCTGAAAGTTTAGGGCCAGTGGCTTTGTGCTTTCTGTATTGCATGGAACTCAAGTTGATGTGTACAATTAATGGTGAACAAGAGCTTGAGACATGATTTTGCTCTTTAAGAGGTACCTCAAAGAGGGACAGTTGCCAACAATGAACAATCAGGAGAGAAGCTGGGTGACAATGTGAAGATTTAGAGAAGGGGAGTGAGAACTTAAAAAGAAGAGTTAGACGGGTTGTTGAGAGGGCACATGGGGAATTTGAACTTCAATGCTTGCTAGAAAGAGATGATATAAGAGTAGACAAAGAGGCTGGCCTCCACCTGCAGGAGAAGGAGGTTATTGTGGAAAAGAAAGGTGCCAAAAAAAATCAAAGGTGAAATTATAGTAGGAAAGCAGATGAATGGCCAAGAATCATGCTTTAACAGTAGAGATAGATTTGAACTGTGGGACTCTGGCTGGCATAGAGAGATGGGGAAGAAGTAGGACAAAAGCTCTTTGATAAAGAATCATTTGCAACACGCGATGCCTACTGAGGATAACAATGGGAGGAAAATAGTCACTAGTGTCAGACTGTTCAAATGAGCACATTCATGTTTTTCTCATTTTAAGAGCCAGTGATATCTGCCGTTATGCAGAGACATGGAAGTTATCTCCAAATGGTCTGCAAAATTTTCAACTTTCCCAAAGCAAAATTTTAATTCTTAAAATGTTAGACACGGTTGTGGAGGCAGACAGTGTCTAAAGTTTCAACAACTCCTATATTAAGTGAAGTTTTCCATTGATCTGTTTTTAAGCGTTTGGAATTTTTTACTCATCTAAAGCAATCCAGTTTAAAGGAAAGGGACTGGGCTTCAGAGATTTAGAGATTCGCGTCCCAACATCTGAATTAACAGCTGTGTGGTCTGGAGAATCTTGTCTTCTCTGAACCACATTTTCTGTATCTATTGATGGAGAGCCTGTTTTCTCAGTTTTGAATTAAATAAGACAGTGTTTGGCATTAAATACTGAACTTAATTTAAGGTAGGCAGAGAATTAATGAGGTCTCTTTCCCACCACCTTCCCATGCAATGTGAGAAGGGTCTGCAGGAGTTTATGAAAGTAAATATACTGTAACATTGTAATTGAGTTAAAAAATGAAGGAGCACCATTAAGAGAGGGGATCAGCATTATCAGGAATGTGAGGTAGAATTAGTGTTGGAGGTAAGCCTTGAATTTGTCTCAACTTCTTGCTTTTGGTTATAAGCAACAGCAAACCTATCTCAAATAGATTTAAACAATAAAAGAAATTCATAGGCACGTGTGACTGAAATCCAGAGGTAAGCAGACTTGAGAACAGGCTCAATCTATCTATTAAATATTTGGGAAGGACCCATTTTCCTGCTCTCTCAATTTCTCGACTCTCCTTCTTTCCTGCTAACTTCATTCTGTACAAACTTCCTACCTCATGGTCCTTGTTCACATTCAGGTTTGCTTATAATTAAAACATCTGATCTAAAGTAGCTACTGTGAATGTTTGAGATCCTGAATTTTACACTTGTTATCTCATTCACATTTAGAAAGAAAAAAAAAGAATATGGTTTTTTTTCACTCTCAAACAAAAATCCTGACCTTTGTTCTAGATAAATCAACTTAGATCACTTACCTACCTTTATCTTAATAAATGTGGCTGGATATGGGGTTATGGCAATTAACTTGGACCTGAGCCATGAATTCTACTTTAAATTTGGAGGTGAAGCCAGTTACCTGTAAAGTATGAGGGCTGCATTGGTGAGGGGTAGAACCCAGTACAAGAATCTGGAGTGCTGTGACCAGGAGTAAGAAATATGTATGCTGGTAGGCAAAAAGGGCAGATATCCACCAGAGTAGCGACAGCTAAATGGGCAACATTGAATTTTATACGTGTGTGTGTGTGTGTGTGTGTGTGTGTGTACCCACATATATACTTCCAGAATTTAAATTCAAGGAAGAATTTATTGAATTTGGTATTGTCTAAAAAAAAGAAACTGTTTCATATTAATAATGTATTCATTAATAATTCTGCTAAATTAGGTCAGAAACACCAATCAGATACAAATTTTACATACACACTTTGTTTCCTGATGTTTTAATTTAATGGGAGGCATGATTTGGAGAATATAGAGTAGATTGCTAATATACTCATTAGTATTTTAAATAAGGCCATTTTCAATGCTTGAGCAGTATTCTATTACTGTCAGTTCATGATTTAGTTTTCTAAGAAGGGACTATGGTGCAGCATTCTAAGGTTAGAAGTAAGGCAACGTTTCTTTATGCTTAAGGTGTGAAGTCTGAAGTGCCTGACATTCTGTTGTGAGTGTTGAGAGCCGGACTCTCATTTCAGCCCTGATGTGGAAAGTCATGTGGGCTGAAAGTGCTCCCAACCTTATCCCAATAAATGCACTGACCCTTCTTCAGCAACTGAGTCTGAGACAGCTAACATATAATGAGTGATTTTTAACTTTTTAAAAGCATTCAGCCCTAGCCGGTTTTGCTCAGTGGATAGAGTGTCGGCCTATGGACTGAAGGGTCCTGGATTCGATTCCAGTCAAGGGCACATACCTCCCCTACAGGAGGCAACCAATTGATATGTCTCTCTCACATTGATGCTTCTCTCTCTCTCTCCTTCTCTCCCTCTCTCACTCTCTCACTTCCCCCTCCCTTCTCTTTAAAAAGGGGGCATTCATTTTTTAGAAGAACTTTAGATGGTTTCTGAGACACCCAGTTTCAAGTAGCATGGCACTCTGTACTTTCAAATAACTATATTAATTGGACTACAGAATGGGTTAAGATTAGCTATTTAAATGTTGGGAGATGTCTACTAAATATAGTGGTTTTGGTTCTGATATAATTCGTGGTGAACTAGTCTTCTAAAAGTAATCAGTTAAATCCACTGGTTATAATTACTGGTTGCTATAATAAAGGTCAAAATATTTCATTTTCATCCCATACAGCAGTCTGTGAGAAAGTAGTCCTGGGTAGGTTTTTTTTCAGTGTCAAGTGATAGTTCCTCTGGCATCCTTAATACTCATCTCCATCTCTTGGTCAAAAAAAGCATCGCTAGCGTCTACTCCAACATCTGTATTTCAGCCAGGGTAGCAGGGGGGGAAGGAAAGATGGCACAGAACTTTTCACATCGCTCTGTTCATTTCTCATTGGCTGGAAACTAATCTCATGGCCACACCTAGAACCAAGGAAGGCTGGGAGGTAAAAGATTTTACTGCAGAGTGTAGTGCCCAGTTAAACCCTCTGTCTCGGTAGAAGATGCATACAGATCCGAGAGAGAAGAGTAGCAGACTCTGGCACAGAGCGCTTGGAGAGAGGAGGCTGCTTACCTTCCTACCCACTGAGCTAAGGTGCATTTGTCCAATTCTCCCAGTTAGTGTATCAGGTTGCCCAAGTATAAACTATCATGGACATAATGTAAGATTCATGTACATGAAAATAATGTTTCTACTGCAGTTACGAAGGCTTATAGAATCCAGTATTTAAAATAATTGTGACAGCCTGGCCGGTATTGCTCAACGGTTGAGCATTGACCAATGCACCAGGAAGTTGCAGGTTCGATTCCCTATCAGGGCACATGCTTCATCGCCAGCAGGGGGCGTGCAGGAAGCTGCCAATAGATGATGTTTCTATTTCTCTCCCTCTCTCTCTAAAAATCAATAAAAACATTTTTAAAAATAATTGTAATATGTACTGTTTGTTTCTGATTTTTTTAAATGCACATTTTGGAAAGTACAGAAAAATATAAATAAGATGCCAACAATCAACCATAATTCCATTAGCCAAAGATAGCATTGTTAAGAGTTTGGTGCAATTCTTTTATGGTGTTCTTCATGAAACTTATTTTTACTTAATTGAACAGTTTTGCGTTTTTAGCCTAATGTATACATTTTTCTCACATCTTTGAATTGTGATTCTAAATATTATTTTAATGTTTGCATTAACTTAACCTATAGATGTATTGGAATTTTTTCAACATGTTACTAATGTCAGATGCTTAGAGTGTCAAGTCTTTGTTGGTATTAATAACACTACGATCAGCATTTTTGTGCATAGATTTTTGTCTGCATTTTGAATTACTAATACAGTCTTACAATGAAATTGAATCAAATATAAGAACATTTTAAAGGTTCTAGATCTATATTGTAAAATTACTCTTCATGAGGGTTGTGAAAATTTCTCCAATGAGTTCTGGTCGCTTTCACATCACTAGCATTATTATAATTAAATCTGTCTCACTTCATTAGGTGAAAAGGGGCATTCCAGGCTCTGGGTGACTGATGAGCCTGAGTATAGTTTTACATGCACAAGCAATGTTTTTGTTACTGGTAGAAGTGAGGTATCCCTTGTCCTACCAGCACACCTGGTTATGTATTCACCAGCTCAATATTTACATGGTGTTTGTATTGTTCTTATCGATGTGGTTGTCTCGGATTTCGCACTGACTCTCTATCCTGTTCCTGTCACCATCTGAACTTAGCCATTACTGTACTGGCACCTGAGTTACCACCTAGAGAATCTTCTCAACCTTTTCCTTGCATAGAAAGAAATATACCAAACCCTCCTGAAATTAGTACTGACTTGGACTGATCTCTCATAGCTCCTGAAATTCTTGACTCCCTCCTCCTTTGCCTGTCTCTTACCATGACTATTTTCATTCCAGAATGTTTTCGTTGACTCTGAGTTCCTGGCTTACTGTTTGGCTTTTGCTGTAATTCCCTGTTTAAAGCTGTGGTTGGTTGTATGGTGACCACTTAAAACTGATCCCTTACGATCTGACATCCTGTAATGGCGGTTGTTTATCACTTGAAACGCCTCCAATTTCCGGTCCTCTTAGGTGTCCTTCCATCGTACTTAGGTTAGGTTTAGTCCTAGCCTTGTTGCTTGTCATGCCTACCAGCCTGAAGCTAAATAAGGTGAACAGGAAAGCGTAGGCCAAAGTGGGAGAAGTAGGTAACTATTCTGGTTGTCTCTGAACGCTCAGGGAAGAATGTTCAGGCTCCTGGCTGTTTGCTGGCTCTGAAGGCAGATGGGCTGAGCTCCAATCTTGAGTCAATCATGGACTAGTTGTGTGACCTAAGCCAAGTTTCTTAGCCTCTCTATACCTCTGTTTTCTTAAATATAATATGCATGTGTCGTATCTGCCTCAAAATTATTATAAAGATTAATTTAAATAAAGCATGTAAATTACTTAAAAAGTCATTCACAGAAAAAAAAACACTCAAATGTTAGCCATTGTTTTTATCATTTCTCAGTTATGATACTTGATGACTTTGTTGATCATCTAAATTGGAATATCATACTAAATGACTATTTTCTTGACTCATGAATCATGGGATGATAGTTAAGTAGCCATAGCTTCCCTTACACAGCTGTTGAATTCTTCATCTTTATGAGGCAGCTATTTCCATAAAAAGGGAGAAAAATCACTGTTAATAAAATCATTTAGAATCTTATTTCAGCCTATGTTTGAAAGACCCCAAAAATTATAGGAACCTGGAAGAAGCAGTGACCAGATGGAAATCTTAGAACAGCCTGTTCCAAAGCCACGTTGCTGGGTTAAGCAATTACAGGTCTAGTTGAGTTTGTAATTTGGGTCCATGTATGAGACAAAGATAATAGTATCATACATGAAGGAGAACCTGCATGTAAGTGGCTAACCCTTTTTTGCCCTAGATAATGATTCTACAATGAAGAGTTACTAATTTTATATATATGATTCTTAATCAAAACAGGCCTTCTAATTATCAAATAGCTCCAAAGAACTTACTTCTTCTGCTTGCATAATGTTAGGGTGACAGAGTTTTTTTGTAAGCATGAATACTATTGGTCACATTTAACTAACTTTCAAGGTTTCTAATTTTCCATTTGAGGAGACTAACCCAAAGATATAAAGCTCACACATGTATCCCATGTAACATAGCTAAATAGTCAACAGCATGCCTAACCTTCATATCATTACTCCAAATGTAGCGCTCTTTCCATTACTTCAAGTGATGCCAGAACTCTCTTGCTACTTCATAAGATGTTACAGAGTTTAAAATTAACAGTGGTAAAAATGAATGCCATCAATATGTGAATATTTAAAACCTTATATTTGAAGAAACTAAGTAATCTACAAAATCAAAATAATTATAAAGCTGGATTTTAGAGACTCACTAAAACAGTTTGATTTATTTTCCCATTCAAAATATTGAAAAGAAAATCTCTAGCTTCAAATATCTCTTCAAAAAGAAAAAGAAGTTATAACACACTTAAGATTTAAGTGTTCATTACATGCCCAGCAATACAGTAAGCATTTGTATGCGTCATCTGATGTACTGCTCAGGAGAACCCCACAAAGTAATTATACTTTTTTCACTGTACAAATGAGAGAAAGAAAGCTTAAAAGCTTAAAGCGGTTAAGTAATTTGTCCAAAATCACAGTATCTAAGTAGGAAAGTCAGGATTCCAATTCAAATAAGCTGAGTTTTGAGGCCATATTCTTTTTTTAAAATATATTTTTTTTTTCATTGATTTCAGAGAGGAAAGAAGAGGGAGAGAGAAATAGAAACATCAATGATGAGAATCACTGATCAGCCACCTCCTGCATACCCCACACTGGGCTTTAAGCCTGCAAACCAGCATGTGCCCCGACTGGAAATGGAACCACGGCCTCCTAGTTCATAGGTCAACGCTCAACCACTGAACCACACCGATTTGGCTTGAGGCCATATTCTTAATTACAATGCTATATGTTCTTGATCTTATATAATTTAGCCTTACTGAGCTGTTCATTTCTTCAGTTCAGTGAAGTCTGAGATAGTAATAATTGCTTAAAACTCCAAAAAGTTTCACTAGTCTTATGGCTGCAACTCAGATGCTGTTATCCTGGGCTTCCAGCGAAAGTGTGCGCATGCCAACTAACCACACACTTCTAGCCAGCTGCATAAAGTCATTATTCATGATTTAGGTTGGAAAACTTCCACTGAGGACCATGTTCTTCCTGTGTGTGATTAATTGGCACTGTAACTTTAAATGCACAGGATGATAAGCAGAGATCTTAACCATTATAAGTGTATAGTCAGTGTAGTTGTGTTAAGTCTGTTCGTTCACATTGTTGATAAACAGATATTCGGAACTTGTTCACCTTGCATATCTGAAACTGTATACCCATAAAACTTACTATTTTTTCTTTTCCCTTGTCCCCTAGCCCTTGGTAACCACCATTCTGTTTTCTGTTTCTATGAATTTGACTACCTTAGTTACCTCATAACTAGAATCATATAATGTTTATCTTTTTGTGACTGGCAATGTTTATCTTTTTGTGACTAGCTTATACATAGCATAAAGTTTTCAAGGTTCATACAGGATTTCCTTCATTTTTAAGACTCAATAATCTTCCATTGTATTATATACCATATTTCATTTATCATTCATCCATTGATGGAGATTTAAGGTGCTTCCTTGGATATTGTGAATAGTGCTGTTATGAACATAGATGAGCAAATACCTCTTTGAGACCTTACTTTCAGCTCTTTTGTATGTATAGCCAGAAATAGTATTGCTGAATCCTATGGTAGTTTTATTTTTAATTTTTGGAGGAACCTCCATGTTGTTTTCTATAGTAGTTGCACTTTTTTACTGTCCTACCAACAATGCACCAGGATTCTAATTTCTCCACATCCTCATTAATACTTGTAATATTCTGTAAATTTTTTTTCATTTTTTGGTGAGACAGCATACATTTGATTTCAGAAAATGTAGCATTACTAAAGCTAATACTTTTGAGCCAGCATATTTCAATGTTCTCCAGCCCTCTGAATGTGTTTAATTTCGAAAGCTAAATATTTTCCAGAACATTCCTTGAGTAAATGAATAACTTGCTCTTTTGAACCTAAAACGCAGATTGGTTTCTTCTTTCTTTTGGCCACCACTGTCTTATCCAGCTCTAAAAGCTTCTTAAAATTAGTCACTAGGAAGGTATTCTCACCTCAAAAGTCTGCTAAAGATGAAGAAAAACTGGTGCTAATCAAAGACAGTCTGTACTTAGAGACTTAGAATTCAGGATGAAAACAAACTCCCTGAAATAACAAGGATGTTTGAAAGAGAAGAACTCACCAACCCACTGCTACAGAAGGCTGAATTACAAGGAAATAGGCCCCTTAGCCATGAAGCTGAGAAGTAAGTTTCTGAAATCATGCCTTTCTATTTATTTTTTTCTCATTTACTTGAAATGTCAATCATTAGTTGGGGAAAGCAGAGTGCTGCCATTAAAGCATCGATATTAACCAAATGGTAGAATCTTGTGCAAGTAACAGTGGATTTGGATATTTGTATAGGCCCTTGTATAGAGTAAGTACCAGAAATTGCCCATCTTTGATCTTAAGAGAGCTAGTTATGTTAGCTATATGTAGTATTTTTATTCTGGGTTATGAGTTGAAAAAAAACACACCTCTAAAACATTTATCTTAATTCTGTTAATATTTTTTGGTTTTTCTTGTTTTCATTTCACTAGTGGAAACTTTCAGAAGCATTTTTTTACTCTAAACATGAGAGCAGATGTATAAAAAGAAATTATAACACATTTAATGTCACATTTATTTTCTGTAGGATTATAATATTTAGATTCTCAAAAGAGTTAGTAGTATAGAAAAAAATCAGGAAATTTAACATTTTTTCAGGCAGTGACTGATAAATTTTCTAATGCTACCAGATAATCTATAAAAATAACTGATAAGAAAGAAAAGACTGAAAATATATAAAAAAAAATATTAGTCAAAACTCAGGGTGCTTCAGTTGGAGAGAAATAAAATTAATAAAGACCTATTAGGAATGACAAACATTATGTGGAAAAATAAAAGTAAAAGTGAATAATAGCTAAACACAAGGCACTTGTTCTCTGTGAAACTAAAAATAGCAAACCTGGGGACAATGACCTTGCCTTTCCCATAGTTAACCAGTGTTGTGGTTATCTAGCATACAGAAGTCTATGGACATATCTTTCAAAACAGAAATGTCCTTGTCATTGTAGAACTTACTGTAATTTCTCAGTGGTGAGTATTCAACAAGGGAGAATACGTTTATCTTTAAATAAAAAGAGAGATTTTTATAGCATTTCAACTTAGCCTTTGCTAATCTTAAAGAGTCAAATTTCTTATTGAGCTTATAAGTAAAGCTTAATTTTAACAAAATTAGAGGGAACATGCCACATTTATAGAGAAAAGATGTTATGAAACAACAGCAGTGTTGCTATTTCGTATTTTTAGAACATAAGTGCTAAAGCTTATTACTTGCACAGCAGGATGATTTTATGAAGGAATCGCTATAATACAGTGAGACTTTGAATAAGTCTGTGGACTTAGTCACAAAGGGACCATGAAACAAATAGAGAAAATTGGGAGAAAAGAGAGAAAAATAGAGTCCTGTGACTTTCAAAGGGCTTTTTTGGCAATAGTTGGCAAGGATAAGTAATGCCCAGCCATAGTTAAAACAGTATTTTGTTTCTTTCTAGTCTAGCAAAGTCTTTTGCCAATGAAAATACAAGGGGGTTGCCCTAACTGGTTTGGCTCAGTGGATAGAGCATCGGCCTGTGGACTGAAAGGTCCCAGGTTCGATTCCAGTCAAGGGCATGTACCTTGGTTGCGGGCTCATCCCCAGTGGGGAGTGTGCGGGAGGCAGCTGGTCGATGTTTCTCTCTCATCGATGTTTCTACCTCTCTATCCCTCTCCCTTCCTCTCTGTAAAAAATCAATAAAATATATTAAAAAAAGAAAATACAAGGGGGCACCATTTTCTGGTAGACCCCTCATAACAGAACCAACAAGCTATTTTACTTATTTTGTTACAAAATTCATTTCAGATAGTGGAAGTATTTCTTCTATGGGGTTGTGACAGGGATGTCTAACTACATCCAATTGCTTGAAACCACCTTAGATGTCTCCTGGGCTTTCCTTTCATTCCCCTTGCATGAGACACCTTTTTCAAACAATTCCAAGGAGTCAGCTATCATGACATCTGATTTCCAGAAAATAGACTGTTTTGCTGTGCCATTGGTGGAAATGAACCTCAGGCCTACACAGCCCCCTCCTCATTCTTTGGCCAGCCAGCAATGGCCAGGCCTTCTACTCCCTTTGAAGACTCTCACTTGGCTTAAAGTGAGGAGGAAGCTTCTCTAGCCTTCTCCCCAAATAATAAGGGGATGAGGTGGGAGCACAACATACCACTTTCTCCAAACAGATTCTCTCTTGACAGCTCTCATCTCTGCTGTTTTATACATTTTAAGTATGTGAGGGGCAAATGCTGGCCAGTGTTACAATCTTTTAGCATCACTTTTAGGATGTAGAGATATTTGGTACCTACTCCACAGTTTTCAGTCTTGGGGTCCTGAGTCATAAGTGAAACATAGTTCCATTTCCATAGCTTCTACACTTCTATGACATGATGTAGTTATGCTATGTTTTAACTTAATCCTATCTTTAAAAAAAAACAACACTTTACTGATGTATGACTGACATACAAAAAGCTGTACATATTTAATGCATATAGCTTGATGGGTTTGGAGTTAAGTATGTACCCATGAAACCATCACCCATAATCTATGCCATAACTATCCATCACCTCCAAAAATTTTCTCTCACCCTCTTTACTTTTTTTTTTATGATAAGAGCACTTAACATAATACTTGCACTCGTGGAAAAAGTTGTTAGTATACAGTACACTATGGTTAACTGTTGGCATTATGTGACCAGTAGATGACTGGGACTTACCAGTACTCATCTTGCATAAATGAAACTTTGTACTCTGGCAATCAGTTTTTTTAGTGCCCCAATCTTTAAAGGAAAGCTATTGAAATGTGTTCCTTAATTTAAGCGCTCTTAAATTCTTGAGTATTCTTAAATTAAGAAAGTTTCTACTATGAGAACATTGACGAAACCAAACACACAGAAAAATTGGATTGTGTGTTCACCACCCAAAATCAAGTCTCTTTCTGTCACCATTCCACCACCCCCCGCTTTACTCTCTTCTACCTCCCCCCAGCCCCCTTTCCATATGGTAATCACCATCCTGTTGTCTGTATCTATGAAGTTTTTGGGTTTTGTTTTTTTGTTTTTTGGGTGTTTTTGTTTTTTGCTTAATCCCAATATATTTAGTAAGAATTTCAAAAAAGAAAATAATTGGAAGGAACAGACAATATACAGGAAAAAAAGAAAAACTTCTAATGGCACTATTGATATTCTCAACAGGATAAAATATGTTGTACCTATGAAACCAGAATAAAGTGATACAAAAAGGAATATTTTTTTAAAAACTCACAAAAAATAAAAGCTCCAAGAGAATAAAGATAAAATTGCATAAACAAAAAACTCAGTAAAAGCTTGGAAGGAAATATTCCCAAAAGAATAACAGTAGGATAAAGGAATGAAAATAAGAGAAAAATAAATAGGAAAATTAGAGGGCCAGTTATGGAAGTCCATCATTTAAGCAGGAATTCCAAGAAGAGATACGAAAGAAAAAATAGGGTGGAGAAATGTCAGACATAACTAAAGAAGATTTCCCAGAACTGAAGGACATGAATTTCCAAATTAAAAGATCCCAGCACCAAAACCAATGAATAAAAAGAGACCCACACCTAGACATACTATCCTGAAACCTCAGAAAAATTGTGATCATCAGATCTTCAGGAGAACATATTTACTCTGGATCAAGTGGTATGGGACGTGTCTGCAGCAACACTAGAAGCATGAGGAAAATGGAGTCTGCCTTCAAAATTTTAATGGTAAGTTATTTCCTACTAAAAGTTTTACTAGAATTATAAACAACACTAGAGGCCTGGTGCACAAATTCGTGCATGGGTGGGGTCCAGCTGGCCAGCCCTTGGTCGAACTCCCGGTCGAAGGGACAATTTGCATATTAGCCTTTTATTATATAGGATGTAAGAGTAGAATAAAGTCATTTCCATACATGCACATTTAAAAAATGTCTTCCCCATGCTCCATTTCTTACCCAAGAATATAAGAAAATAAAACAGGAAGGAAAATATGGAATTGAACAAACAGGAGATACCCATAAGGGAGATGTGAAGGGGATCTTCTGAAGGGCAATTCTACTTCTGAAGGATAGCTGTCCTAGGTACCAGAACAGGGGCAGGTCAAAATGGATAGAGTTCAAGGCTGGTTCTGGGAAGTGGAAAAAGGAAGAGATCAGAGGAATTTCTTTCCTTTATAATAAACCTATAAAATAGGTAAACCTCATTGGTGAAATGATGAGATGAGCACCGATTTTTAGAAGGTGAAGGGTTAGCAATGCAGATACCTGGATAAATAAAATTCCAGGAAAAAGGAAAGAAAGGCCCTGAGGCAGGAGCTTGCTTTATATCTCAGGAACATCCAAGTGAGGGTTATTGGGAAGAAGTGAACAAGGGCAGAAGAGATGGGGTATGAGTTTGGAGAGATAATGGGAGCCAGATCACATGCCATCTTAGAAGCTTTTATTCTGGATGATAGGACCATAGTTCTTGCTCAGAGTGAAATAAGGAGTGATTGATTTTTAGCAAAGAAGTAACACGATCTGACTTAAATTTCAAAAGACTCCTTTGAACTGGAATATGAAGAATAGGTGCTGGACCAGCAAGGGTCGAAGCAGAGAGACCAGTTTGGAAGTTATTGCTGTGATTCAGGTGAGAAATAATGGTTTAGGCCCAGATGGTAGTGATGGGGGTCGTGAAAAGTAGTCACATCCTGGACATACTTTAAATGTAGAACCCACAGATTGTCCTGATCCATAGGATGTGGGGTGTGACAGAGTAAAGAAAAATAAAAAACACAAAATAAGTGTCAAATATTCCTCTAAGGCTCTTGGCCAGGGCAAATGAATGGATTTTCTCTCATGTAAAGTGGGAACGATGAGGGTAGAGCAGGTTTTCTGAGAGTTCAGGAGTTTATTTCTGAACAAGTTAAGTTTGAGATGTTAACTAGGCCTCCTAATGGTGATATAGAATAAACAAGTTGGCTCTACAAATCTGAAATTTGGAGGGAATAATTGTTCTGGGAATATAAATTTGGGAGTTTACAATATTTAGATGTTAACAAAAACTACAGATGAGCTCACCAAAAGAGTAAGCATCGACAGATGACCAGGAACCGAGGACCAGAGTGCCCAGTGTTGAGGGGAAGATCTGGCAAAAGAGACAGAAGGATCAAGCAGTCAATAGGAGGAAAACCAGGAGCTTGTGATGTCGTGGAGGCCAGTGAAGACAGTGTTTGGAGAAGGAGATAGAGGTCAGTGAGAACTGAGATGATCATTGATTTTATCTAGGTGAAGGTCATGGAAGACTTTGAGAGCAGTGCAGTGGTCTCCCTTCAAGCCCAATTGGAGTGGATTTAAGAGAAAGCATGGAAAGGGAAATAATTAGAAAGAGCACATGTATAAAATTTCAAGGAGTTTTTCTGCATAGTTGAGCAGCAGAAGAAGAGCAACTTATATGGAGTAAATTGGGTCAAGAGAGGGCTTTTTTAAGATGGGAGAATAGCAGCCTATTTTTATGTGGATGAAAGCAATACAGTAGAGGGGGAAATTGGATGATGTGGAGGAGAGTGGAGAGTTTTGGAGGAACTGTCTCTTAATAGGCAAGAAAGGAGGGAAGATAATGAGCTTAAAAGGAGCAGATGAGAAGGCTGAGTGGGTAGCTACAGATAACTGGTGGTGGGCCGGTGTGGTAATGAGAGTCCTCCTCTAAATGCTTCACTTTTTCACTAAGACATGGAGATCATCAACCAAGAAGACAGATGGAGAAAGAGCTTATTAGGAGAGAGAAAATAGTGTGAAAGCATCTCTAGGAGAGTGGGAGAGTGCATACCTCAGAAAATACAGCACAAAACCCCCTTGAAGGTCATGGTCATCAATATCATGACTGTGTAGTTATATTTGAAAATGCTAAGGAGCTTTCATTACGGTTGTCCTTTTAAGATGGACTTTGAATAAAGAATGTTCTCAGCTAGTAGGCTAAATTCCTCATAGAAGTCCAAATAGGTCGATGTATAAACCACCAGTGAGTTTCTGTTTGACGTGTGTGCACAGATTGTCCACTGCTGGGCCTAGATAAACTCTACAGACTGGCTTTTCTTCTCTCTTTCCTCTCGAAAGCTGTCTGATTTGCATGTTTTTCCTTTTTATTGGCATGTATCTAGATGGAAATGTTAGCATTTGAACCATTATTGTTGAGCTGAGCAAAGGAAAAACAAAAGGTACTAGAATAACTGAGATGAGAGAAGGGAGAGATACAGATTTAGCTAAGAAATTACTCAGAATTGCAGGCCCATGAAGGTAAAGCCGGCTGGACCATGTTCTGAATATAAACAGAAAAGAAAGCAGATGATGTTGTGGACATTTAATGTGTCAAAAGGAGTCCTAAACTGCCTTGAGTTACTTTAGGTGGGTCTGCTAAATGTTGGGTTAATTGAGTACTGTACCTTTTATTTAATTTTTCAAGCAAGGAGTAAAATATTCCTTGCTTCTTGGTTTTAATTTATTTGCAAGAAATTTATATAACCCCTCATTTACTTATTAAATCAAGCAACTTCTTATAATATTTAAAAGAAGTAGTTAAAAGCTTTCTAGTAGGGCTTGTATGTCTGCATGATTTTAAGCAGATTACTTAATCTCTCTGTTTGCTGTTCTAATAGTTAACACATAGAGAACAGTGGAACTGGAAATATCATCACCACCACAATCCTTAAATTTGATTCTTGTGCTTCACACTTGGAAATAAAATCAGAAGGCATACATGAATTTTTCTTGATTCTTGAATTAAAAACTCCATTTTTACAGAAATAAAAGATTATTTACATATTATTTTTCTGAGGAAATGTGTTTTTTTCCCTTATATCACAATATGTAATGACTTGGTGGAATATTTAAATACAAGTTATTAAGTTCAAGGGAAATAAGAGGGCACCTGGGCATTAGAGCTACAGATGCATTTTTGACACACTGCTGCCCCCTGCTGCCTGATAGGTAATTTTACTTTTGCACAAGTCACACCCTCATAAAATTAACAAAACTGTATCCAGTATTATAGGATCACACTAATAAAGAAACTGAGGTCCCGAAAGTCATTAAGGTAACAAAAATGGTGGAAGAGTCAGGATTAGACTACTGAGAAGTCACTTCTTCCTGCTTTGCCAGACTTTCCCCTATTAAATTAAGACTTAACAAGTATTTCTCAAGTGCCTACTATGGGCCTGGTACTATTAGAAGCACACAGGATGGAGAAGTGGAAACCAAGACCTCTGCACTGACAAAACTTGTATTCTTGTGTGAGTAAACAGCCAATACATGAGAAAAATATCAATAAGTAAAATGATTTCAGGTTATGGTCTGTGTATGAAATAGTAATGGTGATGCCTAATATTTAGGGGTCACTATAAAAGCAGAAAGTTAAAGGCACTGGTTTGCTTTCTGTGATTTGCCTCATTTGCTTCTCACAGCAACACTAAGGTAGCAACTTCACCAGAGGCAAGGCCAGAATGATCCTAAGAGGTGGCATCAAAATTTGAAACAAAACCACTTCTATTAAGGAAAACAAATAGAAATTATATATACGTATATACATATCTATAATAATAAAAGGGTAATATGCTAATTAGACCAACATCATTCCAGACATCCTTCCGGATGGAGATGGGGCCGGAGCAAAGCCTGGGTCCCAGGTGCCTGCTGGCAGCCGGAGGGAAGCCCGGATCCTAGGTGCCAAAGGGAAGCTGGTGCCGGCAGCCGGGGGAAGGAAGGCCCACTCTTGCATGAATTTTGTGCATTGGGCCTCTAATATATATACATTTTTTGAAGGGAAAATAAGATTGTTGGAGGACAAGAGTTGGTAAAGAGCAACTAGTTACAAGAATGGTAACTACTGTCCCACATAGGCTTCCTCTCTAGCCCTTGTTTTCACCAGAGCTTTCAGCCTGGTTGCTTTTTTTAAATTATTTTTTAAAATTATAGTTCACATTCAATATTATTATGTATTAGTTTCAGGTGTACAACATAGTGGTTAGACAGTCATATACTTTACAGAGTGGTCCCCCTGATATTTCAAGTACCCTCCCTGGTCCATTAGTACATAGCTGTTACAATATTATTTTCCCCCTATTGACCTCTCCCTGGCCACTCCCACTCCCCACCCCCACCCCCAGCACATGCCCTTACCCCCCTAGTGTCTGTGTCCATTGGTAATGCTTATATGCATGCATACAAGTCCTTTGTTTGATCTCTTGCCCTCCCCCCAACACACACACACACATACCGCCAGCCTTCCCTCTGAGATTTGACAGTTCAATGCTTCTCTGTCTCTGGATCTATTTTTGTTCATCAGTTTATGTTGGATGGACCTGGATAGCATTATGCTAAGCAAAATAAGCCAGTCGGAGAAAGATAAATACTACATGATCTCACTCGTTTGTGGAATATAGTGAACAGCCTGGTTGCTTTTAATATTCTCTGGTTTGTCATAGCATGGCTCCCTGAGCTGAGCAGGTTACTCTAAATCTCCTCTAACAATGGAACAATACTCTCCCTTACTCAGGTGTCATGCCATCAAATGCAACTGAGGCTCCTCCCACTTTTCTTTTTCAGGGGTCCCATTGTGGGTAGGGTTGAATTTGCCACCAACTAAATTGCTCGATTCTGACAAAATCCCACATCATGTAGTTAGCAATAGATTTCTTTTGATACCTCTCTATAGAGAAAATATGACCAACTCTCGTTTCTAAATATAAAGCCCTTTTTTGTCTCTGGGTTCTTTCTAGCAGTAAGGTAGAGAGCTTTTATTTTAAAATACTTTTATTTCTCTTTAGTTGAAAAGTTTTCCCCTTGTCCAAACTTTGAATAAATTGTTCTAAAACCCCTTACCTACTTCATGCCAACTTTATCTGGATTAGCACTTTATGAGAGAACAGAACCCCCTTGTCCCCTAATGCAACTGTACTATAGTGGGATAACAGGGAATCCTCAGCCTTGTTCCCATAAATTGTGAACTAAAGAAAAGGACGATCATAAATGATGGTGCTGGTGATTCACAGATTTGTTGTATGCTTTGTGCCTTCCTTACCATATGTGCTTTCTAAACTCCTGATTCTAGAGTATTGTCTAAAGATAATTAGGTATCTAGGCAAGTCTGCTTCTCTGCAAGTCTATGATATTTAGATTTTGTAAAGTGATTATTATCATATGAATTGCATCCTTAGCAACACACATGCATCCCATGAAACAAAAAAAAAAAATGTTTGTGGCTACCAGATGAAATTTTAATTTTGACTTACATTAAACATTTTGTGTTAGGTGAACCAAAAGGTTGCAAAATTCAACAGATAACTTTTTAATCTACTTTTTATATAGCTGTATAGTAATTAACAGTAGTGCTTTTTAATATTTTTGGAAAGCATAAAATATCTATAAAAACCAACCTTATGAGCAGGACTGTTGCTAAATTTGAACTGCTTAATATTCATGTTTATATAAGCCAGATGGAATACATTCAGGACGAAATTCCAGTATAAATTTTGCTCTTGCATATAGTCTTTGAAAATTTAATCTCACAGCTATAGTATATCCCGCCCTCAGAAAATTAACAGGGGGCACTTCATGTTTTAAGTAGATGTAAGCCCTTTGTGAAGACTGTATCATTGCCTACCAAATCTATAATTGGATTAGTACCAATTATGGATCAGTGATGAATTATGCATCACTAATGACTAATTGATTGGGGTCATAGTCAATCAAGCTGACAATGACTTTTGAAGTTCACTCATCTTTCAGGATTGCCACTAGTTTCAGCTATTTCTCAAGAACATTTGTGTCTGCAGCCTCTGTTCTTATACATGACATACCTGATCCCTAAATGGCTTAGGAAGGGATGCTTCCGGGTATGTTCAAATGTGGTCAGTTAAAGCCACTATTAGGCAACTATTACAAAATATCACATTCCAACCTCCCGAAACAGTTGAAACACAACCTATGAAAAGAAAATTTCAGTCATCACGATTACTTGCTCTGTAACCAAAATGTAGATGATGATATGTTCTGTTAGCTCAAAGAAGCTGACCAATACCACAAAAATGTAAAAGATTTGAGCTTGTTATTCAGTATTTAAATAATTGTTGCTCCAGAAGGTAGGTGTGAAGGTAACCTTTCCTGTCTTGCCAGGAGCCATGGGGATGAGACAGCTTTATGGAATCACAAGGCCTCTGGGAGTGTATTGTGAGGTCTCCCACTTGACCCAATAATGGGAAAATCTAAGGATTGATTATCAGAGGAAACTTCATGATGTCCCCTTTACCTTAGTTGAGGCTTTGGGGGATTGTGAAGAAATAAAAATTAATACTTAACTATAATTTCAAGAAAGAGAGCAGTTTTTTTTTTCCACCATCAGAAGTTGATGTTAGTGGGAGGCCAAGGCTATCTCTGGATTTACCTAATGGGAGTAGAAGGCAACAGCAATAATATAACTAAAGCAAAGAATGATCAATTCACCAAAATGAAAACCTCTACTCTGTAGGACCCCGGGGGTTCCGGTGTAAATGACTGCCGTTGCAGGAGCTTCCGGGTACGTTCAAATGTGGTCAATTAAAGCCACTATTAGGCAACTATTACAAAATCTCACATTCCAACCTCCCGAAACAGTTGAAATACAACCTATGAAAAGAAAATTTCAATCATCACCATGATTACTTGCTCTGTAACCAAAATGTAGATGATGATATGTTCTGTTAGCTCAAAGAAGCTGACCAATACCACAAAAATTGAAAAGATTTGAGCTTGTTATTCAGTATTTAAATAATTGTTGCTCCAGAAAAAAAAATAGGATTCTAGATTTAATACTATTTAGACAATTGAAGATTATAGGCAAGGTGGGCCTTTAGTACAAGTGATAACATACATTACCCTAATAATACCTTAAATCTTTGGTTAACAAGACAAATAGTGTTGGATTGTTTTTTTGTTGTTGTTGTTGTTTTTTCCTTTTCCCCAATTAGAAGGTGATGGACTGTTTCTGTGATAACAAGAAGCTAAATTGTTCTGTGACTATTCACTGGCCAAGTCCATTCTATTGGCTAAATGGAACTAGGGTCTTAAAAGAATTAACATTATTTCTTAGTGATTAAACTAAGTTTTCAGCTATTTTTTGATCATTCATAAGCTCACATCAATGAAATAAGTGCCAAGTACATGTTTATTAATTTGATAAATTTAGGGTTAAATTTATTATACTAAAAAAAAGTATTTTTTGCTCATGTTCTCAATTTTAAAAAGTATTTGGTATGGATTTCATTTGATAAAACTTGGAAAATTGCCACAGAAATTAGCTTTTGTTTTGGAGGAAATTATGAATGAATGAGGAAGAGGGGACTTTGTAGACAACTGCAATGGCTTCACTTAGTGGACCTTACTTCATTTAGAGGATAGAATTACCTCCCTCTCATGCACAATGACCACTTTTCTTTCTCATAATATATTTTTATGGATTTCAGAGAAGAATAGAGAGGGAGAGAAAGAGAGAAAAAAATCAATGATGAGAGAACTGTTGATTGGGGATGGAGTCCCCAACCCGGGCATGTGCCCCCACTGAGAATGGAACCATGACTTCCTGGTTTATAAGTCGATGCTCAACCACTGAGCCACACTGACCAGGCATGTCCACTTTTCTTTCTATCTAGTTGCTGTTTTCTACTGAAAGGAGAAAATGTCAGCATCCCCTTTATCAGATTACTAATTCAGCATCTCAAACAGTAGAAGTCAGTCCACCACTTTTAAATAAAGTACAATTGTAACTCAATGGTCTGAAGTGAAAAGAACACTGAGCTCGAATTTAATGATTATAGAGACTTCTTACTTTATATATCTTCCTTCAAATATTGGACTGGGTCATATTTATTTTCCAACCAGGAACAAAAAGAGATCTTTGGTTTTCTTTTGGTCCACAAATATATTGGATTGTTATCAACATTCTTACTGGGAAAGGTTAATATTTTTATAGCAGATAAAATTTTCCAAGTGAGCCACAAGCTTAAGTAATGAGAATTAGACTTTGTAGGCTAAAATGTCAAAGATAAAGAGTAGAAAAAGGATTTACAAGTCATACAGTGATGACTTTTTTAGTGTAAACTTTATATCACTCTAGCCCATCCACTTTAACGTATCCTATCCTTTCTAAGGTCAGATGTTGAAAGAGACCTTAGTGGAGACAGAACAATGCCATTAAATCAAGAATACATTTAAAAACCCACGTCTTCTCTTTATTAATGATGATAATATCTGTTGTTTGAGGTTTATTTGTTTGTTTTTCTATGTGCTGGGTGGTCTGCTCTGTGCTTTTCATGCACTCTATTTGTGAACATGCTGAGGATTCTTTTAAGTTACCTGATTTTATAAATGAGGACATGATGCTGTGAGAGAGAGAGAGAGAGAGAGAGAGAGAGAGAGCTGGTTCAAAATCACCCCTTGGTAAAAAGTGAGCATAGGATTTAACTTGGATTGTCTTACTCCTAATTACTTGTATTCCTTAGCCTGCTATCTATCTAACCTGTTTTTCTTCCAAGCTTAAACCATTTAAACTGCACTGTTTTCAAGCATAGTTGTCATTGAGTCAGACTACCTCCATCTGCTTCTCTGCCATTCTTACCTTTAAAGTTGCCCTTTGCTAAGGCACCCATAGCACAGGGTGCCGGAGCTCGCTCATGAGCCCACTGTGCTTCAGGCTGGAAACCCCCACTTTCTTCCTTTTGGTCCCCAAAGCACAACTAAAACAACATTAGTACACCTGTTACCAGGTTGAAGGATGGGAGAGAACAATACGTGAAGGTGATTACTGCAAAGAACAGGAAATGATTCAAATTTAGTCTGACATCGCTCTTCTAGGAATTGACTGATAATTCCTGATCACTGGGGATTTCTTTCTCAGACTTGGGCCTCTTGACACATTGCTGGACCCTCTGTCTCCTGTAACCTGTTTTTATAACCCCCAATAGCCTTCCAACTCTGCAACCCTCCCCACAACTGGGAGGGTTACACAGCTATTTAGCCTCCCATCCCCCCACCTCCACCCCAGGCTGGACTCTGAGCCTGCATTTGTATTTTAACCATTCATGAAGGCACTGTGCTGAGTGCCATCCACTCCGGATCTCTACCCTCACCTTTACAAAGGACTGGCTCCAGATTTGAAATTACACTTTTTTCTTTAGCGTCTCCTGAATTAAATTCTCCCCTCCCAACAACCTCAGCAAACCCTACCGATATGTTTTACACGGTTAGTCACGGTTCTCCAGAGAAATAAACCCAATAGGAAATGTATATATATATATATATAGGATGTCCTAAAACATGTATAAGCACTTTGAATAATTATATATTCTGATGGGTTAAATATGAAAAGAAAGAAACATCAACTGAGCTATCAGCTGTGAAGGTGTGTACACATTTTTGGGACACCTTGTATATAATGTGTAAAATATGTAAAACACATATTATGTATCTATCTATTGAGATTTATTGTTAGAAATTGGCGCCTGTGATTGTGAGAGCTGGCATAGATGAGATTCGTAGGGCAAGCTGGCAGGCTGGAAACTGAGGTAAGAATCATTGCAGAGTCTTTAGTCCTAATTCTGTGGGGCAGGCCAGGCAGGCTGGAAACTGGCAGGATTTCTATATTGTAGTCTTGTTGCCTAATTTCTCCTTCTTCAGGAAAACTGAGTCTTTTAAGGCCTTCAACTGATTGGCTAAGGCCTATCTGCATTATGGAGGGTAATTCACTTTACTTAATGTCCACTGATTTAAATGTTAATAACATCTAAAAAATAACTTTACAACCACATCTAGGCTGGTGTTTGACTAAAAAAAAAACTGGGCACATCATCAACTAAGTTTATGCATAAAATTGACCATAACACTCTAGATTATCCGTGGGCAAACTACGGCCCGCGGGCCGGATCCGGCCTGTTTGAAATGAATAAAACTAAAAAAAAAAAAAAAAAAAGACCGTACCCTTTTATGTAATGATGTTTACTTTGAATTTATATTAGTTCACACAAACACTCCATCCATGCTTTTGTTCCGCCCTCCGGTCCAGTTTAAGAACCCATTGTGGCCCTCGAGTCAAAAAGTTTGCCCACCCCTGTTCTAGATATTTGAATTTCTATTATGTACCAGGTACAGACATGGTCCCATCCTCAGTGTGCTTAAAGATCAGTTGAAAAGCCTATGGTTCTTTAACATTGCCTGGACTTTCAGAAAGATCTCCTTACCCATTATGACCTCAATCCCAGTATGCAGTGCAGTCACATAAACAGAATTGGGGTGAGGTCTAAGACCTCCCATGGCAACTCCAGCTCCATTGTGTTAGGGGTGAGGAAGCCCCACCCTCTTAGGGGAATTCTGGGCATGGTGCCAGTGACTAGGAAAATAAGAGCATTTACGATTGTGGAGGAACCTTGTTAATGACTAAGAAGCAGCTCTCTTTGGATGGAATGGTGGTGGTTGTATGGCATGATGGAGATGGGCAGTCCTGAGTTGAAATCTGTGTTGGACAAAACTCTAGAATGTTGAAAATACCTTCTTTCTTCCTTTTTATTGCCTGTAAAATAGGAGTAATGTTTTTTAAGAGCTTTAATAAGGGTCAAATGAGAAAGTATACAAATTTTCTAGTAGACTATTTCATACTCTTAAAATGGTAGTGTTCTTTCTAATCAAGTCTCTCTGACTCAAGAATTTAAAACTGAGCCAATCATATGCAAAAGGATAGAGATGGTAATGATTGGTCTAGCAGTGACATCCAAAGTCCATGCTTTGTGGAGACAGGACTCGAGTCCTAGAAAATCAGGAGCTAAGGTTGTCTCTCTCTCTCTACCTGCTTCCCCACTGTCTTTGACTTCCACTTTTCTCTACAGGTCTTCCATTCTCCTGTATATATACTAGTAGGCAGGTTTCTCTCCATGTCCATTAGCTTGAACACAGCTTTTTTTGTTCTAACTTCAACTGAGATCTAACTACACATGGTCTGAGCTCCAGAATTCATCTCCTATTTCAGTTTGAGAGAGTGTCTGAATGTCCAGAATGTCTGTTCCTGGAAGAACAACCTTTGACTCAAGTGTCAGGTGAGACCTCATCATGCAGTCAGCTCAGAACCATATGCCAGCATGGACCCACCTCTTGAATAAAGGGAACATGTAGAGTTCAGTGCTATCGTAGATGTGTCTACCACTTGTAGCTGGAGTGGACTCAAATCACCTTGAACTTAGGGATTTTAGACCCAAAATATATAAAATGTGTCTCCATTACTGTCATCTAAACTTCAAAATAAATAAAACTACTAAAATTATTAGAGTTTAATATGAATAACAGGACTAAAAAGCAGGGTATACCAACAATCAAACAGAAACACTTTATAACCCCCCATCCATATCCCATTTATCAGTAGGGGTTCACAGTTATTGTAAAGAGGTTTGAGTGTCCATACCTCTGCATATAGACTTTCCTTTTGTTCTTCCTTAAAACACTTTAATGTGCTTAAGACTTCTCTACGTGTTATATATACAAACACACACATGTGTATACAATATGTACTGGTGATTTCATGACAGTTGAAATCAACTAATTTCATAAAATTTTCAGTTTTCCCTCTTGACTTAAAAAATTACCCCCATGTAAGTTAATATTTCATGTGGTGACATTATCATTGGTCATTCCAAATACAATTTAACTATTATGAGTTATAGATAGTGCTGATTAACATTGATCTCATAGGTTTGGTTAATTATATCATATTGTTAAAGCAGATGTTAGAACAGGAAACGATCTTGCTAAGTTTAATTTGAAAGAGTTATCTAAGGTTTGTGCAATTAATTAGTTTTAGAGCCAACATATTTGGACTCCTTGCTCTTTCCCTTCCAATTTATTGTCTACTTATAAAGCTTATTGTGTTCCAGAGTCATGGACTGCCATGTTATTTGAA
Source organism: Myotis yumanensis (assembly GCF_028538775.1). NCBI lineage: Eukaryota > Metazoa > Chordata > Mammalia > Chiroptera > Vespertilionidae > Myotis > Myotis yumanensis. Next base: position 38,263,662 of record NW_027223766.1, on the reverse strand, counting down.
AAACATAGACTGTTAATTGCCAAGAGAACAGAACATATGGCTATACTAGAGGCCCAGTGCACAAAATTCGTGCATGGGTAGGGTCTGTAGCTGCTGCTGGCCAGCAGCCAGGGTCTCCCTTCCTCAGCTGCCAGCTGCCGGCAGGGGCCTTCCTTCATTCCACACCACCCCCTGGTGGTCAGCACACATCATAGCAATCGATGGAACTCCCAGTCAAACTCCCAAGGGGACACTTTGCATATTAGGCTTTTATATATATAGATTAGAAGAAGGTCATTGCTGTTAGTGGACAGAGTGCAAAACTTGTTCTCTGTGTTCATGGTTTAGTAGAATAAACACAAAATGTTAAGTTTTTGGACGAGTGTGCATACTTATGTGAATTTTACAAACAACTTGTAGATGTCACCATCTTTTCCCTTTCTGTCATATACAGTATTATTGATATACTCCAAATTAGATATGGTATTGGTTCTTAGCTTTCTGTAAGATTCTCTTGGTATTGCTCTAATTATGACTTGCAGCATTAAAAATCACTGCTTTTGAGCTCACCCTTCTGTTTACTGTGGACAGATGCAGAAATTTATGCAGTAACCAATTTCAGTTGCTTTATTAATTAAAGTGCTGGATAGCATGATTTTAAATTTGGGACAAAGAGGAGACAGGAAGAGTTTTATTGAATAAAACTGTTTACTGCCTTTTCAGCACACAGCTGATTAGCAAATGGTTGTACAGCTGTTTGCAATAACATAAAAGACATGCCTTTCTTTTGATAAGTTATATAAGTGTTTTTGTTTGTTCTCATAGAGTGGTTTCCAAAAAGTTTATGTAATAAGCCTGAAGGTTATACCAAGAGGGAAGCGCTTCAGAAATGATTTAAACTGATGTGCACAAGCATGTGATCGTGTTTTCGTGGCCTGTGAACACACATATGCATATGATTCACACATCTCTTTCCACAAAGGATTTGAGGTAGCACAGGATGCCATTCTGGCTAAAAAGCCACATCAGATTACAATCACTTACTAGGGCAGAGCCACACAATGCTCTCTTCAGCTTAGATTTCTTGAAACCTTACGAATTGAAGGATGTGAGATCCTGGGATTTCTCATTTGCCATAGGGCAGAATCATCCCCTTGTGCTGAAGGGGTGTGAGGAAAAAGATGTCACTGGGAAAGGCAGGCTTTTAGAAGAGATTACTGTAGAATTCATCAAGATAAAATATATCAGTAATATTTTACACTCGAGAACTAAAAATGTTTAAAAGAATAATTTATAAATTAAAACTGTAGGAATTCAAACATAAGGACGGGGCATGACTGGCTTCTTGCACTGCTGATTTGGTTCCTGTCTGAGGTCTATCTGTACAGGTCAAATATTCTTCCTTCTTCTCCAACGAGTCCGTGGAGGCTTGCCTAATGGCCTGCTTTAATTGAGCCAACCACATTCTGTCAGGGAGGAGCCAGGACAGAAATAGCTAGGATTTAATATTGTGAACAAGGTCATTGCTAAAAGCCTCAAGGAACAACATAAATACTGAGCTTGAAGGAATGGCACTTAGTTATTTGTGGCAAGGCCCTTTCTACTTCCCTGATTGAAAGCAACGGATAAAAATAACTAGTCACCCTAACACGATGACAAGCATATTGTTTTCATTAGGTGTGATTATAATCCGTTCTCATTTCATTATACCATGACATAGGTATCCTTAGATGAGTAGAACTATATTGAGGAATTTTCTAAGAAAGAAAGATGATGATCAAAAGCCCCTCTCTAGATATTTCGGAAGATTGGGGAGGGGGGGGGAGAAATAGTGGACAACAGTATCTTTTGTAAAATGGCGATACTAATAGGGCCTGCCTCAGATATGGTATACATTCACCAGACTATTTACCAGGGATGTATTACTTTCTTATTGCCGTTGTAACAAATCACCAAAAAGAGAGAGTGGCTTGAAACAACACAAATATATTATCTTATAGGACTGGTAGTCCCAAGTCCAAAATGCATCTCACCTGGTTACAGTCAATATGTGGGTAGGGCTGCATCCTTTCTAGAGGCTCTAGGGTAGAATCCTTTTATTATGTTTCCTTTTCTAGCTTCTAGAGGCTTCTAATTATAACCCTTGGCTAGTGGCCCCCTTGCCATCTTCAAAGGCAGCAAAGGCCAGTCAAGTCTTTCTCATATCGAATCACTCAGACGCTGACTCTCCTGTCTCCCTCTTCCACTTAGGAGTACCCTTGTGATCCCATCGGGCCCACCAGGATCACTTCCCTTCTCAAGGCCAAGTGGTTCTAAGCCTTACTTCCCCTTTGCTGTGTAAGGGAACATCTTCGTAGGCTCTGGGGATTTAGGACAAGGACACTTTGAGAGCCCATTGTTCTGCCTATGACACCAGAGCACTAGAGCCACTAAGTAGACAAACAAACGGGGAATGTTAGTTTTGCTACTCTTAACTCCTACCCCCCACTCACCCTTCCCACCCCCCCCCCCACCCCCCAGCCAAAAGAAAGAAACCCTCTCTGAATGTTTTTTGTTGTTTTAGCAAGAAGATCCTAACTGACCAGTGACCCAGCAACTAGATGAGCAAAGAGCCCTCCCATGATGCCTTCCAACACCTTTTAAAACAGTTGTTTTGGCGCTCTGCCTTTAAGGCTGAAAAATGAAAGACAGGATTGTTCTCCCTGACCTAAATACACATACATGGTCTCTGGCTTCCCATTCTGGTCTCTCTCTACACTTCTTTTTTTCTTGAGCATATTTTCTGCTGCGGTATCAACTCACCTATATGTAACTGACTCTCTAAAGGGGAACTTGAGTACTCACGTTTCTGTCCAGCTTAAAGCACCCCAAGTCCAGTGAGAGCTGGGCTACTCCCCCCTAATATTCTGAGAATCCCTGAAAATAGCTCCAGAATTCAAATTACCTTTTTTAAAAAAATATATTTTTATTGATTTCAGAGAGGAAGGGAGAGGGAGAGAGAGATAGAAACATCAAAGATGAGAGAGAATCACTGATAGGCTGACTCTTGCACATGCCCTACTGGGGATCGAACCTGCAACCTGGGCATGTGTCCTGACCAGGAATCGAACTATGACCTCCTGGTTCATAGGTCAATGCTCAACCACTGAGCCACACTGAACGGGCTCAAATGACCATTTTTTATTCAAGCCATTTCTTCTTCTCTCCCTTCAAGGACAGCACCACTCTCTCTTTCTGTCACACAGATGTGAAGATTGGGAGCCATGTGCCTTGTAGTCTGAAAAGAGTAGACCCCCCTCATTGGTCCTAAGTTCAAGCTTTTTGTGCCCTTGCCTGGACTCCTCACTGTCTCCTGCTTTTCTTCCTTCACTGATTTGTGCCATCACCCAACACAGTCCCAGGTGCCTCCTCTCCAGTCCTTCTGCTTGGCTTAAATCAGGCTTTGTCAGCACATGAAGGGTTCAGGGAATTATTTTTAAACATCTACCATATGGCAGACATTGTACTTAGATAGTTTACATACATTATCTCATTTAATCCTAAGTCAGTGCCCTGGCAGTTAGATGTTATTTCTCCTTTTTTACTAGTGATGAACTGGGGAATAGAGAGCTTTATATAATTAAGCCAAAGCTGCACAATAACTGGCAGAGAGCTAATTCAAAATCAGCTATGTCTGATTTCAAAGCCCCTAACTTTACAACTACATTGGAACGCCATCATTTTCTTTTCTTTTCTTTTCTGTTATGATTTTATTGATTTGAGAGAGAGAGAGGAAGGGAGAAGGATAGAGAGATAGAAACACGGATGAGAGAAAAACATCGATCATCTCTCTCCTTCATGGCCCCCACTGGGGATCGATCCCTGACCGGGAATTGAACCAGCAATCTCTTAGTACATGGGTCAACACTCAACCACTAAACCACACCGGGCGAATTGGAGCCCCACCATTTAACTTTGTGTTTAAGGTATCTGTTCTATGAAGGCTCTCTTGAGTTTATGTACTTTAGGGGGAAACCTTCAGTAGCCTAATGACAAATGGATCCTGGTTTGGTAATCTATTGGTGGTTTCTGTGGGCAACTGAAGACTGCTTTATGTACTATTTTTTACCAAAGATCTAGGACTTAAAACTCTGCCTTTGGAATGGTTTGCTGGTTAATCCAGGTGCATTTCTCATGTTAAAAAAAAAAAGGAGGTGTGATAAGGGAAGAAAACCATTTGTCCATGAGTGGGTGGCTTTGAGCCACATTAAGTTAGGGCTCTTATGGAGGTAAACAGTCCTGATAAGTCTGCCCCTTTTCCATTAGAGATCAACTCTCATTACCCAGTGACAAGCCAAAACATGCTTTTCTTCTTTGACCAAAATGCCCACAAAGAAACCAGTTTAGCAACTTTGTAAGTGGGTGCAAAAGGACTTCTATAAAGAAAGCCTCCCATTGTTCAGCTCTGGTCATGTTAGGCTTAGAATACTAATGGTGTATATTGTCCTATTCTGAACTCTTACCGACTGCCTAGTGAATTTCGCTCTAGCTTTTGCTTGATGCTTGCATCTTTAAGAATTCTAATTTTGATTCTTCTTAAAGGTGCCCTAATCATTAAGTCCAGTTTATAGAAGGTGTTAGTCATGAAACAACACCAGAATGTCATTGGACCTCTGTTCAGCAACCTCAGTACTTGAGTTCGGCAAAGAAAGAATTCAAAGCCACGGAACTCAAATTATTATTTTTTTTTAAAAAAAAGAAAGTTTATTTATAAAGCCGAGGTCCCTGGCTAGGATGGCTCCATTGGCTGGCATTATCCCATGCACTAGGACAGTGATGGCGAACCTTTTGAGCTCGGCGTGTCAGCATTTTGAAAAACTCTGGTGCTGTGTCACATATAGAAATTTTTTGATATTTGCAACCATAGTAAAACAAAGACTTACGTTTTGATATTTATTTTATATATTTAAGTGCCATTTAACAAAGAAAAATTAACCAAAAAAGTAAGTCCGTGTGTCACCTCTGACACGCATGTCATAGGTTCGCCATCACTGCACTAGGAGGTTGCCGGTTTAATTCCTGGTCAGGGCACATGCCTAGGTTTCAGGCTTGATCCCTAGTAGGGGGTGCACCGGAGGCAGCCCATGGATGTTCACATGTATGTTTCTCTCTCTCCCTTTCTCTCTTTCTCTAAAAATCAATAAACTATTATTTTTTTAAAAAATGAGGCAGAAAAGGTGAGCCAGCTGGGCTGTATGGGTTCAGGAAATGAGTTACAGAGGCAAAAGAAGGGCCCTTGGAGCTTAGGAAAAAGAAAGGCAGAGACAATGTGCCTGGAAGGAGAAGGCAAATGGCAAAGGCTTGCTCCAGAGAGAGAGAGAGTGTGTGTGCCCTGGGGAATGGGAAATGCTCAAAAGAGAGAGAGGTGCTGAGTCCTTTGTCTTGAGGGTTTTTATCTGGAGGTGTCAGGGGAGGGTCTCAATAGACTATTCATCAGTTTCCCAGGTGTGTTCTTTCATGATCATTGTCTCTACTGATTGGTCGGTGCCAGGGAAGGGAGTCATTAACCACTGCAGCTGGTTCTGATGTCAGCCATGGTATCACTCAGCCTGGTTTTGCTGCTTTTCTGGGCCTGGAGCTGAAACACAACTGAGGCCTAGATGTTGTCTCTAATTTGACCAAAACTCTGACTCTGTGGTCAACAGCCCTGAGGCTTTGATCCTAAAATCAGTTGCTGTAGGTAGGAAAGTCATTATCCTGAGGGCTTAATGCTTAAGGGCAGGGGTCCTCAAACTACGCCCCCGTGCCACATGCAAATACAAATATTATATTTGTTCCCGTTTTGTTTTTTTTACTTCAAAATAAGATATGTGCAGTGTGCATAGGAATTTGTTCATAGTGTTTTTTTAAACTATAGTCTGGCCCTCCAATGGTCTGAGGGACAGTGAACTGGCCCCCTGTTTAAAAAGTTTGAGGACCCCTGCTTAAGGAGATGGTTATGAAAGGGCTTGTATGGGACTCAAGCCCCTGGACCCCTTGTTCCTCCTCTAAGGGGATCTACAACATGACTAGCAACATGCCAGGGGACAAAAGGTGAGGGAAGGATCCAAACCTCTTGGCCAGCAATATGCTAGGGGAGGAAAGGTCACCCCAGTTTTGCATGTTGCTAGGCAACTGGGGCTTTCCACCCTGGTGACCTTCTGTTCCTGCCTATGGTTCCTATTCTGCTCATGTCTGTCTGCCTACTACAAAGGACTTTGTCCCTGCTCAACACTACCTCTTATCTTTTCCTGATTGGTACTTTCTTAAAGATTATCTACACTAATAAAAGAGAAAGATGGTAATTAGCGTACGACCGCTACCCTTTTCATTGGCTAATCAGTGAGTATATGCAAATTAACTGTCAGCCAAGATGGCGGCTGGCAGACAGGCAGCTGGAAGCGAACATAAGGCTTGCTTGCTGCGGACTCCAACATCCCTGCCTCACTTGCCGGCCTCTGAGCTACAACTCTAAGCAACTATGTACTATGTTGCAGATAAGAAGATAAACAAAACCCCAGAAACCAGCTTTCATTCAGCCGGGCTTTAGCAACATTGTATCGATGTTTTCAGCAGCGAGGCCTCTAAAGCTGGCCCAGAATAAAAAAAATAAAAAAAATAAAACAAGGAGCGGTTGGAAGCTTCAGTCACTCGCTTCCGGAAAACAGCCCTCAGCCCCTCACCCAGACTGGCCAGGCACCCCAGTGGGGACCCCCACCCTGATCCAGGACACCCTTCAGGGCAAACCAGCCGGCTCCCACCCGTGCACCAAGCCTCTATCCTATATAGTGAAAGGGTAATATGCCTCCCAGCACCGGGATCAGCAGAGCAGTGAGGCTCCTGGCACCGGGATCAGCGTGACAGGGGGCAGCGCCCAAACCCCCTGATCGCCCTGTGGCTCTGTGTTTGACAGGGTGCAGCGCACCAACCCCCTGATCGGCCCTGCTCTGTGTGTGACAGGGTGTGGCACCTCAACCCTCCCCCCCCCCCACGGGCCCTGCTCTGTGTGTGACAGGGTAGAGCCATAACCTCTCCATCAGCCCTGCCCCGAGTGTGACAGTGGCGGTGCCCCAACCCCCTGATCAGCCCTGCTCTGTGAGTGATACAGGGTGGCGCCCCAACCCTCCTCCACCGGCCTTGCTCTGTGTGTGACAGGGTAGAGCCATAACCTCTCCATCAGCCCTGCCCTGAGTGTGACAGGGTGCAGCGCCCCAACCCCCCTCCATGGGCCTTGCTCTGTGTGTGACAGGGTAGAGCCATAACCTCCCCATTGGCCCTGCCCTGAGTGTGACAGGGTACAGCACCCCAACCCCCTGATCCGCCCTGCTCTGTGTGTGACAGGGGGCAGTGCCCCAACTCCCCTATCGGCCCTACTCTGTGAGTGACAGCGGGGAGCTCCTCAATTCCCTGATCGGCCCTGCTCTGTGCATGACAGGGTACGGAGCCCCAACACCCCTGATGGGCCCTGCCCTGTGCATGACAGGGGGTGGCACCGCAACCCCCCAATCGGCCCTACCCTGAGCGTGACTAAGGGTGGCATCACAACCTCCCGATCTGCCCTGCTCTGTGCATGATGGGGCAGCACCCCAACTCCCAAATCGGCCCTTCTCTGAGCCTGACCAGGGGCTGCACCTAGGGATTGGGCCTGCCCTCTGCCACCCGGAAGCAGGCCTAAGCCAGCAGGTCGTTATCTCCCGAGGGGTCCCAGACTGCGAGAGGGCACAGGCTGGGCTGGGGGACCCCCCCCCCCCCCGAGTGCACAAATTTTTGTGCACCGGGCCTCTAGTATATATATATATATATATATAGAGAGAGAGAGAGAGAGAGAGAGAGAGAGAGAGGAAACTAAATGATCTTAATAATAGGAAGAATGCTCTCTGGGGCCTTAAGAAGCTTTTTTGCTCATAAAGAAGCATCAAAGCAAATACTATACAAAGCAGGTCAGCTTGGGCAACTTGTTTGTATTCACATGATGACTTTGCCCTTATGTAGATGATGAAATCTTTAGAATTTTTTAAGGCTGCAAGAAATAGACTTCAGTAATATAAGGAAATAGCTTTTCAAACTTTATTACTTCTTTTATAGGAAGGAAAATGCAAACAAAATCAACTACTTTTTATATTTTGTGTAATTGTGAAAGCTAGACATAGCAGAAGAAATTGACTAAAGTTGAAAATTGCATTGTAGATCTGTAATAGAATATCCATATTCAGAGGAAGTATTTTCTTCACTATTTAGGGGCAAAGGGCCATGATGCATGTGTAACTTACTGTTTCAGCAAATAAATACATTATGTGTGTGTGGGTGGGTGGGTTGTGTGTGTGTGTGTGTGTGTGTGTGTGTGTGTGTGTGAGACAGAGAGAGAAAGAGAAAATATAAAACAAATGGCATAAAATATTAACAATAGTTGAATCTAGGTAAAGAATATATGAGCATATGTTCATCCTAAGCAATCTTAATGCACATCTATGAAGAGATGATGCTTGAATCTAACTTTCCAGCTGAGAAGATTATTATAAACTCTCTAGACCCATAAGTCCAACTGCTTACTGCACATATCCAATTGGATATCACACAGGTATTTCAAAACCAACCTTTCCACAATTGGTTTTATACTGGCCCCCTTTAACCTGAGTTTCCTTCAATGTTCTGTCTCCCTATTGCCCTCAGATTGAAATCCAAATCCTCAGTATAATTTACAAGGCACGTGAAGGTCCTGGCTCTTATTTATTTCTCTGATCTCACATCTCTCCTCTCTCTCTACCCTAATCCATCTCCCCTTATAGCATTCTGCATCGCACTGGACTTCTTTCTGTTGAAGGCCTTTGCTTCTGAGCCTCTCTGCCTTGAGCACTTTCCCCTGCTCCCACTACTTTTCAATACATAATCCTATTTGCCTGACTTATTCTTCCTTTAAATGTCAATTTAGGTAACATTCCTAGGAAATGTTCATGGCAATCCAAGTCTGAGCAAATCGATAATTTAAAGCAAATTTAAAATAAAATAATGAGAGCCCTGGCTTGACAGTTCAGTTGATTAGAGCATCGTCTTAATACACCAAGGTGTGGGTTTGATCCCCAGTCAGGGCACATGCAACAGTCAACCAGTGAATGTATAAATAAGTGGAACAACAAATTGGTCTCTCTCTCTCTCTTCTCTCTTTCTCAAATCAATAAATAACATCTTTAAATAAATAAAAGAAGGGTTAATTTGAATACATTTTGGAAAGTAGCATAAAGTATGTAATGTATACATTCATTTAGTCAATAAGGTTTTCCACAAATATTCAAATACGTGTTATATGCCCAGCAACTTCTGGTTGGGTCACTGAACAGATATACAGGATGTCAAAAAAAAAATAACAGCCTCTATATTGATTCCTATAATATCCCAGTGTTTTGTTTTTTGTTTTGTTTTGTTTTGTTTTGTTTTTAAATATATTTTATTGATATTTTACAGAGAGGAAGGAAGAGAGATAGAGAGAAACATCGATGAGAGAGAAACATCGATCAGCCGCCTCCTGCACATCTCCTACTGGGGATGTGCCCACAACCCAGGTACATGCCCTCAACCAGAATTGAACCCGGGACCCCCCAGTCTGCAGGCCGACGCTCTATCCACTGAGCCAAACCGGTTTCGGCAATCTTAGTGTTTTGGATACAAGAACGTCCTTAGAGCTAAAGTTCTGGTAGAGGTGACTATTCACAAACATGTAAATGTATAATACCAGTTGATATGTGTCATGAAGAAAAACAGGTAAGGGGCTGCTTCCTTAAATACTGTCACCAGGGAAGACCTCTCCAAGGAAGAAGTATATGAAGAGGAACTTAAATAAATGACAGAACAAGATCAGGCCAATGTCTGAGGAAGAACAGTCTAAGAAAAGTGGAACTGAATGTGCAAAGGTCTTAGGACAGGAACATGCTTGATGTGTTCAAAGAACAGCAAAGAGGCCTGCAGGTCTTAAGCTCCGTGAGCAAAGGGGTGATGAAGGAAAGCTTGTAGGGCCACATCCTGTGATGAGCAGCGAATCCACTCTGTCAGGGCTAATTTAGTCTGAGTGTTGATTTCAGTTGTACTCATGATTTTGTACTTGGCCTAAGAACACAAACTGGACTGCATTTTATGGGGAATGAGGGATATTGGGGACTGAAGACAATGGAGAAGAGCCTCTCTGGTGCAGAGATGTTGCCCTGAGAATGGGTGAGCCTGAATTGGTTAGAACCAGCAAAACTGGGAGGGTGAGGTCAGAAAGAGCAACAGGTGAAGCGAAACCTTTGTCCCACATGAACTAGCAGCCTGGACATCCCAAATCCCTTCCCTCTGCCCTTTCCCATCCAAACATTCTTTCCTGACTGTTCCAAAATTAGCTTAGCCAAAACCTAGGTTTTTTCCCAGCCATTAGATGCTGATGGAAAGTACTTTTGCTTTTGGACTAGAGCTGTGACTTTTGTTACTGTAAGTGTAATACATCATTTAAAAAATAAAATAAAATAATGAATTCCAATTTTTACATCAGTTTCCAGCCACATGTTTAAATAGAACAAATGTTACATAATTTTAATTTATATACCTCTGTATGATAAAAGCATGTAAAAAATAAAAGGTCATTCTCTTTTTCAAGAGGAGTGACTTGTTTCCAAGATTGATCTGTATGACAGTAAAATCTTGAATTGTTTTCTGAAACGATATCTATTCCATTTTATTTTCTTACTAATCAGCATCTGATCACTTCATCACTTTTCTCTTTTATTTTATTCTACTTGATTTTTGTTGTTTCCCCTTCTCAGTGTCCATAATCTTAAAGATGATTTCCCTTTGTTGAAAACAAATGTTTTTCTGATAAGCATAGTCTTTCAAGTTTGTGTGAAATAAATACAAATAAGTAAGGATAAGAGGAGAAAATGGAAAGGAGAATCATGGAAATGAAAACTGTATATAAGGCACATAATTCATATCCAGGGAAATTTGATGACTAATAGTCATAATGATTTACAAAATAAAAAGTTAAAACTTTACACTGTTAGGCAGTCTCTAAAGCACCATTGATGGATGCAAATATTTTAATCAAATATTAACATTACCTAACTCTCAGGATATAATAATTTTTATATACTATATAACTTAAGTGTGCAACCATTCATTTTCTTTGATATACTTTATTACAGGCACTTGAAATCAAGCTTAAAATTAATTCCTCATTATGATCTGAGGGTTTTTTTTTCATTATTTCCTTTCTGTATTTCTTCTCTTATGACAATTTGAAATTTTCTAAATCAGATAGTTAAAAGCTTTGTTTTGAAGATTTCATCCTAATAAATTTCTATATTATAAAGAATGTTGTCTTAACATGGCAGGCACTGTGTGAAATATCTACACATACTTTTATAGCTCTCTCTTCATAATGATAAAAAACTGTATTTATTAAGCACTTATTGCATGCCAACTACTATTCTAAGTACCTTGTTTGTATTAAGTTATTTAACCCTCATAGCAGCCCAATGGGGTAGGAAGTGTTAAAATCCTATTTTCACTGATGGGAATACTGAGAAGCAGAGAGTTCAGTAATTCACATCTGGCCTCATGATGGTAAAGTGGAGGAACAGAAATGTTAACTGCTCTTTGCCCTGCAATGCTGCCTTCACTGAGACAGCCCAGAGAAAGCAGGGGGCGAGCTGACTGCTTAGTGCAGGTTGCTGAGGAATCTAACAGGAAGGAAGAAGAGGATGGAAAACGTGCTCCCTGCTCAGTATGAGGCATCTTTCCCAAAGGAAAGACACAGAACTTTAAGGGACTTTTTTTCTTTAGTCAGAAAGTGTGTTCACAAGGAGAAAGAGAGAAGAAAATAAAAAAAAAAGGCTGTGGCTATCAGATGGCCGAATCACCACTGTAAGCCCAGTGCTTAAGGCTGCCTCAGACACCTCGTTGCTCAGGAAACAACATTAATATGTGTTACATGCTACCCGATTTGGCTTAGTGAAAGCTCCTTTATACAGGCAAAGCTTACAGGAATGTTGTGAAGGATGCATTTTCTCAGAAGCCTAACTCACTTGAAGTACCTTATGGCTAGCCAATAATAATTGCTACTATAAGCAGTTCAAATTTTCTTTTAAGAGTTGCTCTGAAAACACCCTCTCTGTTCAAAAGTGAAATTAAATATTTGGCAGGTAACCTTTCTTCTAGAGAAGCTAGATGTGACTCTTGTCTTCCCTTGCACCCGTCCCCTGGGAACCTTGCTTCAGAACTGACACCGCTTATCCCTCAGCATCAGGACCACATCTGTTTCCCTTTTGGCACCTCATTTAAGAGGAAAAAATGTCCTTTCTGGTGCATTTTGATAAGGGTGCACACTACAAGTGAAATTCACATCTCAGGTTAAGACTGTATCCTTGGCATTCTAATGTGATATTAGCAAAAGTACTTTTATAATCCTACTTGCCAACAATTACCATCCATAAATAGCCAAGGTCACATGATTCCAAAATTACCCAAGTCTTGAAAAGATTTTTGTATCATAAATTTTTCTTTAGCAAAGGATCTTATCCCTACCATTTCAAAAAAAAAGTTGCATTCAAACAAGCTCTAATTATGTAACTAAACAGATTTATCCATGTCGTAAAAACTAAACCAACAAAGTTAAACATTGAAAGTCACATAATCATAGTAAACAATAATGTATTGTGCACTTAAAATTTCTTAAGAGGATATATGTCAGGTTAGTTTATTTTACCACAATAAAATTGAAAAAAATACTTTAAAAAAAAACCAGGACAATGCTTACATAATTATAAGTTGGTCGATCTACATTTTGTGTATAAGGAAAGTAAATCGAGAAGTAAACTAAGAAAATGAATAAAAAACTAAACTAGAACAAGGATATAGAATAAAAACTAGAGGAGATGAGGAAGCACTGGCATTGTGAACCCCGGCATTAAAAGTATTTTTATATCAGAGCTTCTTAGGAACCTGGGTCCCAAAGCTGATGAGCAGGGAAGAGGAAGCAACACCCAAGAGCCAGTGTTTTTTCACTGGAAACTATGTTTATCAGATGCCTGATGGACAGCTTTGAGCACAATTAAAAGTTCTCTTTAGTCTTAAAAAAATACAGTTCGCTGGCAAGTGATGCAGGTCTAGTTTCTATCAGATTCCTAAGGGGAGTAACAAGGAGCAAATGACAAAATATTGGAAGTATGTGTCTGCGTAGATACGGCATATATAGAGAGACAAATATTTGCTTCTGTAGGCGCCTGCATATGACAAATTCACAAGAGTGTTTGATATGAGTGAGTGGATATGTGTGTCTGTATAGCTCTCCTTCAGATTGAAACACAATGCCAATATAGGAAACATTACCACCTATGTGAGAGGTAAATATGTAAAACTCTCCTTTTGTATTTTCTACAGAGGCTGGAAACCATTATTTTTTTTTAAAGAGTCTTCTTGTGTGTGAGTTTCTTCTAATATGAAGTCTTGCTTTATAAAAAAAATAGAGAGCTAACTCATTCCTGTCTTCTGTCTGCTGCTGTTGTTTCTTGGAAGTCTGCAGCTATGCTAAGTTATTTGAAGATGAACATCAGAGCATCTCAAAAAAACTTCTGCCTTTTCTTTTTTCTCAACTTATATAGCTGCAAGGAAACAGTCTCTCATTAATTTTCTATACAGAGCTAACTCAGCAAAACTTTGAGAATAAACAGAATCTCCCAGGATGTTTGTGTTCATAATATGAAAATATTAGGAGAAGCATTTTGTAAATGAAAGCATTACATATTTGGAAGGCACTGTCATTAGCATTACTTTAAAGTAGTGGAATGGTCTAGGACTGGAATAAGCCAATTGCGCCATTAAAGAAAGGCATGGAAATTAATATCTATTAAATACCTCATTATAGCACAGTGTCGGGAACATTACTAGAAATTTTACGTAGTCTGTCTTATTTATTTAATGGCATTCACAGGGAATTCTCCTGAACTCATAAAGGAGCCAAATAAAGAGTTTGTAGTTGATACAAACGTAGCTCCATGGAGATTAGGCATCATACATTTTGAATTGAGAATGAATCATATTGCCAACTTATACCATTTGTCTCTAAAAACAGGTTGGCTTGGTCAGGCACTTTAACTAGTTGATGAGTAGCTTATAATGGAGCTGTCAGAACTTGGGCAAGACCATCAGTTCTGTACTGCATGCAAAATCTTGGGATCATTGTTATTATTATGTAGAATGCCATTGTTAGGAACTAACGGTAATGTGACTGTTTTCTTTATAATCATTGTCAGTTCATTACAATGTACTAACTGCACACATTTTTTAATGACTTGTATATATTTTTCACTTGCGTTTGAAACCTCCCTCCCTCCCCCTCCATTTTGGCATCCAGTAGACCTTGGAAGGGATTTTTACCAACTGAGTTGACATTTTCTCTGCCCAATGATTGTGATCCTTCCCCCCCACCCCCAACAAAATACAGTATTATAATATGAGTATATCTCAGTGAGCTGCCTTTGGAGGATTTCATAAAAATGTGATGACAGGAGAGAATAAATGGGAAACCTCCACCAAAATCTTCTCCAGGACTGAAGCTTAAGGAAACGAACAGGCAGTCAGATAGAGCCAGGCTGTCAATCATGCGCTTTGCTTTCAGAGGGCTAACACGGAATGTGGACTAAGAGTGGAGCCAAGCCCTGGCTGGTGTGGTTCAGTTGTTGGAGCGTCGTTCTGTATACCATAAGGTTGCAGGTTCTATCCCCAGTTGGGCGTGTGCAAGAGGCAAACTATCGATGTATCTCTCTCACATTGATGTTTCTCTCTCTCTCACTCTCCCTCTCACCTTGCTCTTTCTCTCTAAAATCAATTTTTTAAGAAGAGAGGGAGGCCGAGGCCAAGTAGGAAGGAGAGAGTAATTATGACTCTTATCCATTCATTCAGTTACTATAAAGTGTGTTGTGGTGAATTATTTGTCCTCATTGGGAAAAAATACAGAAAGAAATAAGTATAATGCAAAGTAATGTGTACTATATCATGACGATGCAGTGGAAGGTTTGGGCAGGGGGCGTTGAGGTTGGGGCAGGGGGTGGAATTGAACTTGGGTTTGGACAATGAACTAGCAGCATTTAAATATCTGTAAAGGTACAAAACACCAACTTATAAGCTACCCAGCCTTATCGAGGCTACTGCCTGCCACTGCTATTAGAAGTAAATAAAAGAGATTTGTTGAAGGGGGCGGTGCGGTGCCATAGATATACTTTACAATAAGAAACTGTACTGAAGTTAGATATTGAGTTCTGTTATCTCACTTCATGGTAAATTTATAGGAACAACTTAGCAGCATATTATATGGAGCATGCTGGCACTGTTTCCAAAGTGCTCAGTGAGCCAAGAGGAAGCCCAGAGTCATAAGGCAGGTACCGTGTGCAGAAACAGAAATCTCTGAGACACACTGCCACCAGGGGTCAGGGCCCACAGACACTCTCCCAGGAAGGAAGTGTTATATTTCCCAGGGAAGCACAGGGACCACAATCCCCGTCTTCTCTTCCTGAGAGTGGCATATCGCCGTCTCGGTATTCTGAAGGGAGCAGCTCAGAAATGTTCTGCCCGCATAAAGGTATGTGTTCAGTGCTCTCAGCTTGAAGCAAGTCATTTTGGAAAGTCAGGTAAGGCTGACTTTATGTTCTATTTTCAAAATCCAGATGAACTATATGGATCTGTTGGCTACTACCTCCAGAAAGGCAATGTTTGGTGGGGGGGCAGTCGGGAAGGAGTAACTCTGTTGAAATATTCATTAAATATAGAGTATAAAAAAGGGCTTTCTGTGCATGTATATTATTTGTCTATGATTTGCTGAAGCTGCTGCTGGGATTCCATAAGAGGGCACTCCCCAAAAGAGATTCAGATTTAGAGATTTTGAGTCTGTTTTCATGTCCTGTGGACATTTATAACCAGTCGTTGGTGACTTTTCTCATTCAGTCGCAGGAAATCAGTCAATGAGATTTCCATATTGCCTTGCCTTGCCCTTCACTTGTGCACAACTAGGGTAATGATAGTGATTAAGTCACATGCTCATGCTTTTATCACCACTGTGCTCTGGGTTTCAAAGACTGGTCATACATTTCATCAGGTTCTCCTAACCGCACTCTTAAAAGTTTACTTAATGGTCTTTGTTTTTCTTTTGCATTTTATTCTTTTAAGTTCTGTAAGCGCCAGAGAAATGAAGAGAGAATGAGATAGGAGGTTTTTGTCTTATTTTTTATTTTATTTTAGTCAAACACATCAAAATAACATTATTATTAATGGACTTACCTGTACTTTTAAAATAGGAGGAATAAAGATATAAAAAGATCTGAGGCATGTAAGTAATTTTTTTGACTCTTAATGGCATGCAGCAGATGGAATTCATTATTGACTTTTAGAAATGAAATTGCTCTATGTTATTATTTATTTATAGTTTTTCCTTTCAAACAAGGTAATTACCATTACTAAGTTAGTTTTCCTCAAATCACAAGCAACTGTGTGACAACAGCAGAATGTATAATATAGTTTACCAGTTAGGCATGAAGCTTAATGATGTTGCAGGATATTATTTCTCAAATTAATAATAAATTCATGAACATAATGTACGGCTAAAAGGTTGAGTATCTTTTTTTTTATTTTGGTGATTCCAAAAGCAATTATTTCACATTATAGATTAATTTATTTATGAAGTTCTCACTGCAGAAACAGAAATGTTTTTAATTAGAAATAAACAGTCTAATTTCATTTTTCCAGTTCAGCTCGGATTCTGGGATGATAATCATAATACATACAAAATGCCCAAGTAAAATATTTAGAGGATTAGTTTCAGCCCAAACAACTTCTTAATTTTAATCACAAGATCTAAAACGTTTAAGGAGGTTGATAACCAGCCATAACAACATTTAATTTCTAAGCAATGCCCAATATTTAATCAATTAACATTTAGTTCTAATATGAGAGGTATTAAAATTGTCTAGTCAGCTTTCATGATTTAAAAAATACTCTGGAATAGAAAAAATCTTCAGTATTACACGTGGAACTATAGATGTTGCAAAAATCTTTGAAGTCCTTTTTAAAGCTGATGTTTTAAAGCATCATTTCACATACAGGAGAGCAAATTCATTTTATAAGTTCAGATCTGATGCGGATAAGATTAAGACCACTCTTAAGTTTCAGTGGAGCCCTTGGTTAAATTAGATACCACCTCCCATTCTGCTGCTTCTCCTCCAACCCATCTTTCCCTTCCTTAGCCTGCTTCCTCCTCTTGACTCCTCTTCTTCCTCTTCTCCTCCCTCCTCTACCTTACACCCTCCAGGCACTTGTACTGTGGGACATCTTTTTGCACGAGTGGATCTGTTTTGTTCAGCAGTGCTCATCATTGTGAAGCTGAAGGATAGTGATTAATATTTCATGTGCAGCACTTAAGCCTCTTCCTTATATGATGCATTTTGCTTTTTTGTGCCCATCCATAGGCACTTAATAAATGCTTATTGACTGTCTAGGAAGGCTGGATTATGACTGATTTTGAGAATTTCCATACCCTCTGCAGTTACCAGTACTATATTTCCTTGATTCTAAGATGCACCTTTATTTTACCTTTTAATTTTTTAAAATCTGAAAGTATCTTATGATCAATAGCATATCATAGTTTCAGTGGCCACGTGTTTTGTTTTGTTTTCTTTCTTGGTGGTGCATCTTATATTCAATGCTGTCCTGGGTTAATGACGTATTGTAGTAAAAAATAGATACATCTATTACTTGTATAAATGCCTAAGGCTATACATTTCACATTTAAACTTGTAAGCATATTCTTGGTTTGTTTTGTGACTTATTCATAGCCAATACTGGTCTTTTCTCACTACTTTCCTCACCCTGATTGCTTTGCCACTGTGCTTCTACCTGTTCTCGGACATCTGTCTTGACTGAACACCTCTGGAAAATACTCAGAGAATCTTATTAGTAATTTATTTACCAATATTGAACGACTGAAATGGAAAGAGTGCAGGTTTTTTTTTTTACTAGAGAACTAGGCTCAAGTTATAGTTCTGCTCTTATGTGTACTTACTGATCCAATAATTATTCTCAGAGCTTGAAATTATACATGGAAGAATAAGACACTGGGGGGTAGGGGAGGCCAGGGGATTGTCAAGGGCAGGGGGAAAAAAAGGACACATATGTAATACCCTTTGTAATACTTTAAGCAATTAAAAAAAAGTAAAAATAAATAAATAAATAAATACAAATTTTAAAAAATTAAAAAAATAAATAAATAAAAATCAGTGGGAAAAAAAAAGAATAGAAATAATGTGAATAATTTCTTCATCACTGGACTGTTAGAACAATTTGTAAAAAATACTGAACCAGTAAAAATATTGACTATTAAGTATTTATGAGAGCACTTTATTAATGTTGAAATGCTGCACAATTGTAAATTTTGAGCATAACATTAAACAAAACATTATTAGACTGATTTACGTGTGAGTGCAAAGTTGGGGAGAAGAAAGAAAAAGAAGTTATAGAATTTGTCCCAAGCAAAAGGAATAAGTTCTGCATTTTAATTATTAGAAATGATGATATGCACTGCCTGACTTCCAAGGGGAACTGTGAAATCTATCTTCAGAAAGCTTCCTGCTATAAGGGTCCTAGCTATTTCGAATCCTATGCTGAATACATGCCAGTCTCTGAGAGCTTATATACTTTATTCAATTAGTAGAACCACAGCAGCTCCCTGGCGGTAAAAATAAAATGTTACTTAGATTCGCAATTCTTTTCCTACCTTTGTTTCTTCCATTTAAGAGATATATCGATCTGTAAATTACATAAGGCTTTGACTTTGGAAAAATTAATGCATGCATGTCTAACAGTGGACTTTGCTATTATTATATGACAAAGAGTTTTGTCTAAATCATCACTTTCAAAGGAATATCACGGTGGGAGAGTTGGGGTTGGTAATAGTACAAGATGAGGTCTCAGAGTTAGCCGGTGATTTGATGTACACTCATAATTAACCCCCATTAATGTCTGCAAGCACAGGAATTGTTCTTTGTGTGTCTCAATTGTAAGTCTACTACTATCCATAATAGGGAATAACTTGAATTTGCTCGGCACTGAATAATTTGTGAAAACCTTTAACATACATTTTCATTATACTTAAAGTTCCATAAAATCCCCAAGTAGACAGAGTTAGTGTTTCTATTTTACATATAAGGAAACCCTAGTATATAAATGTTACATAACTTGCTTAAAGAGGGCTATATTCTGATTCCCCATGCCTTATCAAAATTGTCAACAAGTCGAAACTGCCTTTTAGCACCGATTTGAAATGAATTTGTGGCTTTGGTATAAGTAAGGGCTCATCACTGATCAACAGAGTTACTACAATGATTAAAAGAAAAAGTAAGCTCAGTTTCCCTAACAGCATGGGACTGTAGATCAAGAATCTACACCCTCTGTTCAGCCACATTATTAATTCTGCTACATGGCTGGTTTATGCATCTTATATTGTTCCCCATCAGATTTAAGTTTTAAATTATTCCCTCTGGAACATGAATTTGAGGAGAACAGGACAGGTTCGTTCAGTGAGAGATGCTGACAGCCTGAACTGGGGCAATGATAGTTGAGGTCTCCTAGTCTGACCTACCTAAGTCACCGAGGTATGTCTGTGCTATCTGATCAGTTATGTTTCCCTAATTCGTGGAAATGATGACACATGGGACACTTAAAAATTAAAAAAAAAATTGAGCTGTATTCTTCTTTTAATTTTGTCTGCTTACTTTATTATAAAAAGATATTTGATTCTTTGTAGTAGCTTATTATTAGAACTTCAGTTGTATTTAATGCATACCTTTTCTCTTCACTGTGCTTGAAATTTTCTCTTTTAATTTCATATCTTTTAAAATACTAATCTTTCTATAATTTTCAGGATAAAAAATTATTTTCACCAAGAAATACTATGTTGCTCAGTTCCAGGTTTTATTTGGGGTGTGTGTGTGTGTGTGTGTGTGTGTGTGTGTGTGTGGTGTAAATTCTTACAAGAGAAAAAAAAGAAATAATTTCTAAAATTGAAAAACAATCTAGACATTAGAAATATCTCAGGTTTGAAGCTATCAAGCCCACTTATTAGAGGCAAGTGAGGGTTATGCAGTTAACCAGATGTTCTTCCTTTTAAGTACAAAGATACTTCCTATGCAGCTGTAAAAAAGAAGGATCTCTTACCCTTTGAGACAGCATGGAGGGGCCTGGAGAGTATGATGCTAAGTGAAATAAGCCAGTCAGAGAAAGATAAGTATCACCTGATCTCACTCATATGTGGAATCTAATGAACAAAATAAACTGATGAACAAAATAGATCCAGAGCCATAGAAGCATGAACAGACTGTTGAATTTCAAGAGGAAGGCAGAAGGGGGTGGGGGTAAGGGTGGGCGGAGTGATTAACCAGGAATATCTACATAGCCCATGGACACCGACAATAGTGTGGTGAAGGCCTGGGAGGTTCATGTGCAGGGTGGAAGGGGTCAATGCGGGGAGGGAGAGAAGGGAACATCTGTAACACTTTCAACAAAAAAGATACATTTTTAATTTGTTTTACATTAGGTTATTATGTAGTGATATGATATTTACTATCTTGGCCTATTAATTAAAAACCTTTTCCACCTATTGGAGATGATAAAATTAAGATATTTTTGGAAATTTAAAAAATATATATTTTCTGTTTCTTGCTTATTATTTTTATATTTTCAGTTTTTTCTACAACTGTTATTTTCTGTGTGAAATTAACATATAGAGGTTGGCAAATGTAGGTTTACAGTTGTGAGTATACACAACAGTTTATTCTTGTATTATTATTTAATAATTATTGTATCATTTATTGGTATAACAACTGTAAGCCTACCTTTCCCCACCCCTGCATTTTAGATACATCATGATTTTCAATAACATTTTCAAAGTGCTAGGACACTTTTTTCCTTTTATCATTTTAAAATTGGAAATCCTGAAAAATATAAAATCCTCTGATCTTTCTCTCCTCTATGTCCTGACTTCTCCAGCTGTCACCTCTCATGTCAGCAACAATATGTATTTTAAAGTACGTACACATGTTATGCAAACACCTGGTATCCAGGCAACCCTGATGAAGCATGTCTTGATAAGCAAAATGGAGCTGGAATCATGTAGAAACATAAGAATTCAGGATAGAAAAGATGACATTTCCAAAGAAAACTTGGTTTCTTATAGATTCCTCAAGGCACATATTCAAATGCTGGTACATAAGCAACTCCTTATCTAGCTTCTGGTATTTTTCTTTAAGATGTTTACTGATTTTCAGAGAGAGAGGGTGGGAGAGGGAGAGAGAGGGAAAAAAAATCAATGTGGGAGCAAAACATCCATCAGCTGCCTCCTGCACACCCCTGTGGCGGATGGAGCCCACAACCTGGTCATGCGCCCTGACCAGGAACCAAACTGGCAACCTTGTGGTACCTGGGACGACACCCAACCTGCTGAGCCACACCAGCCAGGACTAGTTTCTGGTATTTTGAGAGAAGAGTAGCCTTCAGTGTGTTTAAAATTCCCTTGCATTTCTTGCTCTTCTTTAAAAAAAATTATTGATTGATTTTATTTTTGAGAGAGAGAGAAACATCAATTTGTTCCACTTATTTATGCATTCACTGGTTGCTTCTTGGTATGTGCCTTGACTGGGGATGGAACTCACAAACCTTGGTGTATCAGGAGGATACTCTAACCAACTGAGCTACCTGGCCAGGGCTTCCTTGCTCTTTTAACGTATGCATTTTACTATTGAGAATCTCCAGCAAAAATAATAGAAAAGGATTACTGTTTTATAGTGGAAACATTAAACCCCGAGATAAGAAAAACTGCCTTTTTGAAATATAAAAACATGAAGACACTATGTGTGTGGTGGTAAATCTATATTCGTGTCTTACATCAATTCTATTATTTATGATTTACTACTTTTGAATCAATGTAGTTCATTAATTATGATGACACCATCATCAAATAAAGATGACCTCCCCCTCCCCCAAAAAAGATGTCAAACTACCCAAATGCTTTTAGAGCATCTGTTTTCTGCTTCTTCCCTGCCGCTAAGAAACAACCACACTGATAGTTAGTTCTTCCCATTCCAGCAGGGACCTTACTTGCTGCCTCTTCAGAGGTGACTAAAACCTCATGCTGCTTAGTAACAAAGAGAACCAATCTGAAGAGATTACCAGTGGTTGTGCCATTCATAGCTGAGAGCATTTGCATTTAGGCAAGTCCTAAAGCTTGTGCCATGATGAGATGTAGGAAGAGGTGGAGGTTGGAGGCACAGGGATCTGCCAGCCTTCCCTTCTGCAGGCCTGTAGTATTGCAGTTAGGATTTCCCATACTACTATTGCTCAGAGTGATTTACTACAAGGAGTTCCTAACTGGACTCCTAACCTTTCTTCTTTCTCCTTGCCCAGCCAACCATTCTCCACACTTAATGATCTTTCTAAAGCATACAACTCATTGGTTCTCTCTTTTTAAAATCCTTAAAGATTTTCCATTGCTTACTACGTACATCCCAAAGTTCTTATATGGCACACAGAGTCTTTCACGGTTTAGAACTTATCTTCCTGTGCTCTTTTTTTTTTTTTTTAAATATATTTTATTGATTTTTTACAGAGAGGAAGGGAGAGAGATAGATAGTCAGAAACATCGATGGGAGAGAAACATCGACCAGCTGCCTCCTGCACATCTCGCACGGGGGATGTGCCCGCAACCCAGGTACATGCCCTTGACCGGAATCGAACCCGGGACCTTTCAGTCCGCAGTCCGACGCTCTATCCACTGAGCCAAACCGGTTTTGGCTATCTTCCTGTGCTCTTTATACTCTTTACATAGACCTGCTTTTAGGAATGCCTGTCTA
The DNA here is from genome assembly GCF_028538775.1 of Myotis yumanensis. Taxonomy (NCBI): domain Eukaryota; kingdom Metazoa; phylum Chordata; class Mammalia; order Chiroptera; family Vespertilionidae; genus Myotis; species Myotis yumanensis. The sequence goes on along the minus strand of NW_027223766.1, from coordinate 38,240,752 downwards.
TTGGGTTATTGCAAGAGTTCAATGAGAAAGTGTACATAGAATACTTAATAATAACGAGGATTTATTGAACACTTACCATCTTACCAGATGCCAAGGACTGAGCTAGGTACTTATATGTATTCCCTGATTTAATCTTCATATAGCCCCAGTAGGTGTAGATATTTTTATAATCTCCATTCTCTAAATGAAGAAACATTTTGAAAGTTCAGGCAATTTACCCAAGGTCATACATACCTATAGACAGAGATGGAGTTATAATTCTATCTATCCAACTCCAAAACTGATACTTTCTGTAGATTTTATTGCTGCCTGGCACATTGCCTGCTGTACAGTTCAGTTTGATTAAAGATTCATTTTTAAAACCCATTACTATAAAACTTACAGTATGTGAAAAAATGACCTTCTTTTCTTGCTTCCATTGACCAGCAAAGTTAACTTATAAATCACTGCTTTGACTCTTTCTAGATACCCATCTCCTCAATGCTGTCCTCTTATGTCTTTTTTCTTTTTCTTTTTTCTCTTTCCTCTTCACACTCACTATTTTGTAGTATAAAAATGTGTTTAAATATCTCATGCCCCTGAAATGTTGGTGGTTCCTTGGGTTCAGACACTGTCTCTTTATTGTTTTTGTATTTTTATTTGTTTTTATTTATCTTTTTGTTGAAACTTTTATAGATGCCCCACATTTTCCCATTAGGTCGACCCCCTCTCCCCTGCACCTGCTCCTGCTCCCTCCCCACCCCAGGCCTTCATCACTCCATTGTTTTTGTAGCCTCAGAGCTGAGAATGATGTGCAGCACTCGGCAATTATTGAACCAAATGAAGGAGTGAGGCAAGCTCTGAAAAGGATTTTGAAATCTGTGGGGCTTTCCCTTTTCTCAAAAATGAGGAATTCCTCCTTCCATTTAACCCTCCAAATAACACTCAACCAGGTCATTAGGAAAGAGCATGATCAGACTTCTAGAGATAGGAGGGCATGAAGAGAAGACAAAATCACTCTTTATTTCCTTCCTCTTTTTCCCTCTGTAAAACTGATGGATTTTTTTTTTTTTTTAACAAATGAGAAAGAGACAAGGTTGGAGGAACATAGATAACATTTAGAAATAGTGAAATTAAATATAAATTCTCTTTTAAAATACTAGTGATGCTTCATGCTAAGTTGTCTTAAGACTCGAGTATTGGCATTTCTCCTATGCTCCTTTTTTTACAATTTCCCCCCTCCAAACAAAAATATCTACCCACATTCACAGATTTAGTGAATGAGGAAACACTCCTAAATTCTAACCTCTGAAAACTGAAGGGAGGTCAACTGATAGGCACATGGTCAGTGAGTGAGTCAGTGGCCAGGCCCAGGAATAGAGCTTGAAACCTCAGACTGCTCGTCCAGGGTTCTGTTCCTCTAACTCCTGTCATGTCCCCTGAAGACTTTGGTTAAAGGTAGAGGAGGTTACGTTTGGCAAAGTGAATCATTGTCATTGCCAGTGTTCATATTCTGTTTTTCCTTGTTTGATAAAATAATAACTTTATACTCATAGATGCATATGTTATATTGATTAGTATGTAATATTATGTCAAAAATATCAACACCAAAATACTAGAGTTTACATTATTTCCTAAAATATAGAGGGATCACATATATCAGCATGAAAGCATCATTTTTTGAAGAATAAAGCAAACATTTTTTGTCTCCTGGAGGGAAAAAAAAGTGTAATTTTATTTATCTAACAAATAAGAAAAATCGTATCTTTTAGGAATATGGGCTTGATAATATATTGGAAACAAAAGCATCTTCAGACTCAACTAAGACCAATGTAATTCTCAGGTGAGCATCTGAGTAGGTAAATGGCCAAACTTCTCAGGAGAATTTTTAATTAACTTTTTCTTTTAACTTTGTTTTTATTGTTTACACTATTATATATAATCCCCATTTTCCCCTGCCTTTGCCCGCCTCCACCCAGCCCTCATCCCCCCTTCACTCTGGCCATCACCACACTGTTGTCTGTGTCTGTGGGTTATGCCTATATGCTCTTGGGCTAATCCCTCCACCTTTTTACATCCATTACCCCCCCCCCCCCCCCCCTTGACAGCTGTTAGTCTGCTCTTTTTGTTTTTTTATAATCTGTGTGGCAGGATCCTCCACCCCTGGGTGAGATTCAACAACTGTCAGGTCTAAAGCAGATTTGGTACCCTGGGTGAAAATAGTAATACCGTGAAACAAAATAACAAGGTGATCTAAATACAGTATGCTATATCTGCGATGACAATCCCATGTCTGAAGAGAGTGAACACCTGCCTCTGCTTATAACTTCTTAAGTGAACCTAAAAGTCTCACCCTCTTGACCTCATTGTCCTCTTTCGAATAGAGGAAGGGTGGCTTAGATTTCTCTGAAGAGATAAAAGTCAGCTAATGCCTGGGTTCAGGCCCTTGCACTGCTACCTGCCAGGTGTGCAACAGCAGACAAGTCATTGAGCCTCCTTTATTTACTTCTTGTTTCTTCATTGTCAACATGGGAATGATGTTACTCTCCTTCCCCATAAGGTTGTTGCAAAGGCTAATGGCACGTGTGTAAACATGGATTTAAGTCACAGAATCTTGGAACTGAAAAGGACCTTCCCAAGGTGAATCTACCTCACCATCTTTCAGCTGAGAAACAGGTGCAGGAATGGTAAATGTTGTGCCCAAGACCATTAAGCCCATGAGTCATACATCTGGGGCTAACAACCAAGTCTTTTGCTTGAGTGTTTTTTTGTTTTTGTTCTTCCCTCTCTACTTTTGTTAACTTTTCAAAAAAAATCTTTATTGTTGAAAGTATTACATATTGACCTCTTCTAGCCTGTCCCCTCCCCCACCCCAGGCAAGTGTGCTTTGCTTTATTAAAAAACACTTCACTCGATAGGCACAGCAGAACAGGAAGGACATAAAGACGATGATAGAACCATCTGAAAGAGGAAGTCGCTTTTTTTACACCAAGTAACATGATGGCAGATGAGACAAGGAAACAGGAAGGTACAAGGAAGAACATTTATTACAGGGAGTAATCGCATGCCAAACACACATTAAAATGTGAAACACTTTTAATTACCTGATTTATATTTTGTCGCTAAAATATCTACTAAGGATATTTTTTAAATGTATAGAGAATGATCAAAAACTCATTCCTTGCCTCCCCTGTGTCTAGCATTCTCTGAATTCTAGGGTTTCGAAATTTTCACAATGAGCACCAAATCGCTCTTGTATGCTGAGTTGCCACCTTTGCTGCATGGGAGTGGAGGGGGTGTGAGGAAGTTTAAGGGGCTGAGTTGGAGAGAGGACTAGCTGCTTAGATTAGATGAGGAGTACCATCAAACCCCTCACTCACAAATCTTAGGGGTTCAACTGAATTTATAGGTCCCTCTGACACAATGCAAACAACCCTCTTAAAATGATATTTACATCCTCATAAAATACTTCAATTATAGTAATTCTACATTTCTCCTCTCATATCAGCTTTTTACAAATTTTTATTTATTGATGTTAGAAAGAGAGGGCGTGAGAAAAACATAGATTTGTTCCACTTATTTATGCATTCATTGATTGATTCTTATATGTGCCCTGCCCAGAGAATCGAACCCACAACCTTGGCATAACATGATAGTGCTCTAAGCAACTGAGCTACCCAGCCAAGGGCTCATCATATCAGCTTTGATTGGTGATAAGAATTGATAGTAGATTCCAAAGAGTACTGAATGCCAGGAGGCTAAAGAAGCTCATTTAAAAAAAAAATAGTGCCCTCACCGGTTTGGCTCAGTGGCTAGAGCGTTGGCCTAAGGACTGAACAGTCCCAGGTTTGATTCAGGTCAAGGGCATGTACCTTGGTTGTGGGCACATCCCCAGTTGGGGGTGTGCAGGAGGCAGCTGATCGATGTTTCTCTCTCATTGATGTTTCTAACTCTCTATCCCTCTCCCTTCCTCTCTGTAAAGAAATCAATAAAATATATTTTTAAAAAATAGTGAGAAATGCTAAATAGAGCTTTTAGCTACTTTAGTTTTCTGCTTAATGCTATAGAGGCAACCATTTAAAATCCAAAATGGGGAGCATTTGAGATCTTGCTTCTGGGAATATATCATCAGTTTGGCTCAAGTAAACTCTTATAAAAATTCAATAAAATAAAATAAAATCCAAGATGTGATACTACCATTTTTTTCCATTTTCTAGGACTTGATGAGTACAGTGTCTCATGAATGCTAGGAGTAAGAAGTCAAATTTATACTCTAGGAATTAGCAGACAACATAATCTAAAACAGATTATGAAAGATGACGGAGCTGGAACCTGAGAATCTAAATTCAGGTTCCTACTCTAACAGTGAAGAATTGCATTGGTCTGTGAGAAAAGGCCCCTAATTGTAGTTACCTAAACACATCAAGCTTTATTTTTCTCTTATGGAAAGGAGTCCAGAAGTAGGCAGTCACTGGTATAGGTTCAGGATGTCAAGGTTGGGGTCTCTCTAAAATTTTCTTAGCCTTTTCCTCATGGTTCTAAGAGAGCTGCTGTAGCTCTTGCCGTCACATCCATCTTCCAGATCAGAGGAACACGGAGGCAGAAAGGAATGACACCTGTATCACTGAAGCAAAACCTTTTTATAAAAATATATATTTTATTGATTTTTTACAGAGAGGAAGGGAGAGGGATAGAGAGTTAGAAACATCGATGAGAGAGAAACATCAATCAGCTGCCTCCTGCACACTCCCCACTGGGGATGTGCCCGCAACCAAGGTACATGTTCTTGACTGGAATCAAGCCTGGGACCCTTGAGTCCGCAGGCCGATGCTCTATCCACTGAGCCAAACCAGTTAGGGCAGCAAAACCTTTTTGAGAAACCTTTAATAGACTTCAACTCATTGCGATCATCTTTTTTTTTATTTATAAAATGGCTATAAATATCTGCTCTATCTTAACTTCCTGGTCCCCACCTACTCCAGCATTGATTAGGAGAAATTAAATGAGGGTTTAGCACAGGGGTCCTCAAACTACGGCCCACGGGCCACATGCAAATACAAATATTGTATTTGTTCCTGTTTTGTTTTTTTACTTCAAAATAAGATATGTGCAGTGTGCATAGGAATTTGTTCATAGTTTTTTTTTAAACTATAGTCCGGCCCTCCAATGGTCTTAGGGACAGTGAACTGGCCCCCTGTTTAAAAAGTTTGAGGACCCCTGGTTTAGCAAATTGAAAAGGTAAATTAGTAATTGCTGGGGCTGACCAGCAGACCCTGAGCCACAGATGAATGATTACTCTAACACAGTGTTTGCTGTGAAAGAGAGGGCTAAAGGACTGCCTGGCTAAAGGAACCAGAGAGCCTCGATCGCCTGCCTCTTCAGGCTTTTATTGTAGCAGCAGTTTGAGATAAAGTTTATCTTTTAGATACAATCAGTAGGGTAAGTAATCTTGGGAGGACACATGTGTATGCAGTGTCCTTTAAGCATTAAGCATAAGGATTGCAGTAAACACCCGAAGGTCTACACGTGCACAGACTTGTTTGGAAAGGTCAAAGAATAATTAGGGGCGCCGCCTTCAGCACTCCCCTAAGTCAGAATTCCGATAAACAGGGTGGGCCGCCTTCAGCCCACTCATATTTTTGGAATGTCCTCCTTACAAACTTTCCAACCAAGTCCCGTGCTTCCCCACATCTTATATAATAAAAGCCTAATATGCAAATCGACCAAACCACGAAATGACCAGTTGCTATCACACGCACTGATCACCAGAAGCAGACGCTCAATGCAGGAGCTGCCCCCAGCCCACAGGCCCCAACCGGCGGTGGCAATGGGGGGCGGGGACAGCAAGCGGGCGGTACCGTGCCAGCCAAGGCAGGTGCCAGCGGGGGCCCTCCCCGATCGCCCTGCTGGTCGCCCTACAGATTGGCCCTGATAGCCGGCCAGGCCTAGGGACCCTACCCATGCATGAATTTCGTGCACCGGGCCCCTAGTTAGTATATAACATAAAATGACTTTATTAAGTAGGCAATAGCAAGGAAGTGGTTGTATATATCAAAGGAGATTCTAATGCAGCAGTTCTCAACCTGTGGGTCGCGACCCCTTTAGCGGTCGAACTACCCTTTCACAGGATGGTTGCCTAAGACCATCCTGCATATCAGATATTTACATTACAATTCATAACAGTAGCAACATTACAATTATGAAGTAGCAACGAAAATAATTTTATGGTTGGGTCACAACATGAGGAACTGTATTTAAAGGGCCAGAAGATTGAGAACCACTGTTCTAATGTATAATTTTCACTTCTCTGGTCATCAGTGAGAGTAAAATAAGCATAAATCATCTACAAGTTCATGTTGGGCATTTAAAAAATATCCCAGTGGGCCCCACTGGTGTGGCTCAGTGGTTGAATGTCGACCTATGAACCAGGAGGTCCACAGTTTGATTCCTGGTCAGGGCACATTCCTGGGTTGCAGACTCGATCCCAGTTAGAGGTTGTGCAGGAGGTAGCCGATCAATGATTCTCTCTTATCATTGATGTTTCTATCTCTCCCTCTCCTTTCCTCTCTGAAATCAATAAAAATATTTTTTTAATTTAAAAATATCCCAATGGGTAATAAAAACTTAGCCTTAAAATATACCAATTACAAGTTATTCATGTAGTCTATGAACTGTATGAACTCTTGCCATTTGAACAGTCATAGTGCAACCCACCTGTGGCCTCAGAGCATCTTGAAGGTTGGACCAGAGATGTCAATTATAAGGACAAGATAGTGACAACATTTCTATCTGGAAATCCCTAGTGTGGAGTAGGAAATATTTTTGTTTGTTTTCAAACCAAGAGGTGGCAGTGGGAGGTTGAATTTTTAAAGTCAAACAAATGGTGTCACACTGATTGTTTTTTATTCAAGATTACAAGAACTTTAGACTTTTCTAGTTAAAAAACAATTTTATCCTTTGTCAGGCAGTCGATGTTCTATGTAGAAATGCATTTTCCAATAGAATAATGTGCTAAAATGTTTTCTTTCAAGGCTATTTCATGTAATTAAAATTAAAGTTAAAAATCAGAGCTCAGCTAGCTCATATCTTGAAGTCATCCATACAATTGCCTTCTCTTGTAGATCCAGATTCAGAAAGAGCCAAGTAGCAATTAAAGATATCAGGAACAACAGAACTCTTTAGCAACGCGACCAATTAATTTGAAACAGCCTGTCTCCTAAGAGTCAGATAGATATAAAATTAGTAAGGTACTTATTTCATTCAAAGATTCGAGATCACTGCCCAGAGGTTTCTTTTATTTTTAGCCTAGTAGACTGTTTTGTTTCTTTCGGTAGCTACCGTATGAGTGTTCTATATAGTACATAGCATAATTTTTGCACTGTATCCAGATGAGGGGTGCATCTATACTAATAAAAGGGTAATATGCTAATTAGGGCAGATGTCTTCTGGACATCCATCTGGACATCCATCCAGACAAAGCCATAGCGGCTGTGAGGCCCAGGTCTCAGGAAGCCGTGAACTGCCGCGGCTGGCAGTGGCAGCAGCAGCGGGGTGATGGGGGCGGTGCCTTCCCCTGGTCAGCCCAGTCGCACCGTCAGTAGGACATCCCCACAGTATATAGAGCTGGAGAGATCAATAGGCCTCTTGCTTATATATGGATCACAGCTATACCAATATTCAGTGAACAGACAGGACAGTTCAATGGAAATTGCTGGAATAATCTGTACATTATGCTCAAGAAAAGATTATATCAGTTCCCTTTAAAGGATTTTCCTTTTTTGTAAGAAGTGAGGGTGGACCTCATATGTGAAGCCTAAAGAATACCACACAGTGTCCACAGAGCAAGAGAGATGCTTCTGGACCAAGGGAAATGGCTATCAGACATGGAAACCATGGGAGGAGGAGAAAATACTGATTAAACATCTCAAATATTCAGTAATGAAAGACAGGGAGGATGAATGGATGAGTGGTAAGAAATGAGGGAGACTATGGAAGTGTTTGAAGTTTTTTAGACGGGATTTCACACATACACAATTACAATCTGATGTTTTCTAAACTCTCACAACTATTTTATAGTGACTCTTGTAACGTGACGTGAGGATGTGAACCAACTGTGTTTTATATGCATATGGGTGGAACATGACATTAAGAAGGCAAATTAAGTGTCTCCAGAAATATTCACGCCTTGAATTGTTTATGTATTTCCCTTTGCATTTGTCTATTAGTCTTTTTTGGCACCAAACTCTGTCAGAATACTTTGTGGCTTTAATTTTTAAGTAGTTATAAATTGAATTGTAAAAGGTAGGCAACTTGATTGATGCAAGTCTACATTGAGAGCACTTAGTGGACATGTAATATGCCTTCATTGTGTTCTGTATTCATTTAATTCGTTCAACAAATATTTATTGTTGTGTGCCACAAATACTGTGTGTCAGGAATGAGCTAGGTCCTGCCAGAAAAGATCATAACCAGTCTGCTAAGAAATACTTGATTTGAAGAAGAACTTCCAAATGTTCAACGATTTTCAACACAAATTTCTTGAGGAACATATGACAGATATAGTGATTTAATCAACATCCTTTAAGCAAATTCCCTACAGTAAAGCTTTAGTCCTCTGTTCTGAGAAAATTGCTGTGTCTGCTTTATTATAACCTTATATACTTACTAGAGGCCCGGTACACGAAAAATTGGTGCACTGGAGGGGGTCCCTCAGCCCAGCCTACACCCCCTCTCACAGTCCAGGAGCCCTCAGGGGATGTCCTACTGACGTGCGACTGGGCTGACCAGGGGAAGGCACCGCCCCCATCACCCCGCTGCTGCTGCCACTGCCAGCTGCGGCAGTTCACGGCTGCGAGGCCAGAGCCCTGGGCCTCACAATCGCCAGGGCTCATGGCTGCCTGAGACCCAGGCCTCACAGCCGCTATGGCTTTGTCCGGATGGATGTCCGGAAGACGTCTGCCCCAATTAGCATATTACCCTTTTATTAGTATAGATGCACCCCTCATCTGGATACAGTGCAAAAATTATGCTATATACTATATAGAACAAGTGGCACTGGGAACATTTTAGTTCTTGGCCTAGACAAAAAGACAGAAGATTTCTATACTCATTGAGAATATATTATCGATATGTTCCCTAGACCTAAATATAGGATGGAAGGCAGAAGGTTTCCTAGGAGATTTGGATCTTGCAAATATTAAGATTGAAGAACGATATAAAATGATCCAATTAGACATACCCTTCAGATTTTAATAAAAGTTTTGGGGAGAAAAATAGTGTTCTTTATACTTAATGTGAAAACAGATACTACCTTCAAGTAGTATCACATAAGTACACACCTAGCTTTGCAAGGTCATCCATTTTTGGAGTGATTGATTATATAACACATTTTCTGTGCCTTTTATCTTTATATGGATGAATTTTGAGAAACTGCTAAGGCTTAAAATCTAAATATGTTTGTAAAATGCTACTTTATTTCTGGATACTCTTATTCCATCTAATTCCTTTTTATGTTCGGCTTTTAATCAATAATTTCAGGCTAAATGTAGTCAAGTGTCTGGAACTAAAAAATGTCAAATGAAATGCTCTATTATCTGATAATAGCTAGGTTGTCCTTGTTAACTAATGCTTATTTTGTATTGTTCTTGATTTAGGTTTTAGGTGACATTAGGTTTAAAAGTGGGAAGGTACATCACTCTTTTTTGTTCATTTAAATGTTTGCTGCCTTTTTTTGTTAGCTATAATTTTGTAGTCTACCATATGGTTGCCAGTTATTCTTTACTTGCTTGACATGTAAATACCCTATGATTCCAAAACAGTGCATATTAGTAAAATTATGGTAATATCACTACTCTTCTGTTACCATATGGCTGTCTTGGAAGTAACTCTTCAAAAGTAATTGCCTTTCAAGCTATTCCCTTCAATTATTTTGTTTTGGTCCATTACTCTGCCAATTCTACCTTCTTATCTTAATCTCCATCTCTTTAAACTAACAGACTACATCTCTGAAACAAATCTTATATAATAAAGAGCTAATATGCTAATTAGACCGGATGGTGGAACGACTTTCTGGAAGACCTCCCAGAACAACCAGTGGGTGGGGCCAAGAGGCAGCGGGGCGGGTGGGGGGGGTGCGAGGGCCGAGCCCCGTGCACAAATTTTGTGCATCGGACCTCTACTATATTTATATTCTCACTAGAGGCCCGGTGCATAAAATTCGTGCATGGGGCGGGCAGGTCCCTCAGCCCGGCCTGCACCCTCACAATCTGGGACTCCTTGGGGGATGTCCATCCAGGATCGGGCCTAAACTGGCAGTCTGACATCCATCTCGCAATCCGGGACCGCTGGCTTCTAACTGCTCACCTGCCTGCCTGATCGCCCCTAACCACTTATCTGCCTGATTGCCCCTAACTGCTCTGCCTACCTGCCTGATCGCCCCTAACCGCCTCTGCCTTGGCCCCCACTGCCGTGGCTTCATCTGGAAGGACATCTGGAAGGTTGTTTGGCTGTCTGGTCTAATTAGCCTATTACACTTTTATTATTATAGATAGGAAAGACATCTGAGAAATTCAAGCTTACAAGGAAAAGAAGAGCAAAGTGTAGAATAATGTCGGGCTGGTTGCCTAATGTATTTTTGGCTCTGATCATCTGGGCCAGCACTTGCTTGTTATGAAAAATGACTCTAAGTTACTCTGTGCTGACAGAACTTATTATAAGGAAAGGAGTAATTTACAAGTCATGGCTTCAACTTACAATTGCAGACTTCTTGTTCATATAAATCATGTGCTATGCTCATATAGTCAATCATAAAATAAATTCAGAATGCACTGTGCTGTTTTGGATTGCCTGAGACTTCCTTCCCTAGACACTTAGATTTCTCAAAGTATCAAGTTTAATTTGGGGATTTTCTCCAAACTTCAGAAGCCTATTTTTAAAAGATAAGGAAATATTAAGTGCTGCATCAGTTCAACTTCAGTAATCTCCTGAAGATTTACTCTCTGATGAAACCCCAGTCTTTATATCAAAACATGTCTTTTATTAATGATAACACATGAAAAGGCTAGATAATTTATATAGGATTTTCATGAATGAATGACATGCTCCTTCAAAATGAACAAAGAAGTGAAAAATTAGTTTAAGGACTTAGAAGAAAAGTCCCAGAAACTAAAATATTTAATTTAGAGGAAAAGGATTACAAAATCAATAACAATAATAGCTTGTATTTATTGGATACTTGCCACATGCCATTCTTCAGTTACTCTGTTAGATAGATACTATTATTATGCCCATCTTACAGATGACAAAACTGAGGCTTGGGGGAAATTAACTTGTCCAAGGTCTTATAAGTAGTAATTGCTGGAGAAGATAAATCGTAGAAATCTAATGCTAAAGAGCCAGCTCTTTAACATGACAGGCACCATAACACAAATGATAGTCATGCCGACTGAATAGTTATTTGAATCACAGAACACTTCTTAAGATATTCCTACCAAAAGGTAAGGTTAAATCTATTCAAGTATTTTGAGTTAACATTATTTAGAGAAGGTAAGGGTAATGGAAGAACAAGGAAAATAATATCACACAGAAACAAACATGGAAATCCAGTCCATGGGACATAGCCCAGGATCACTGATTGTTTCTGCATTAAGCCATGGTGTGCTAAAACAAACAAACAAATAAACAAAAACCAGTGGGGCCTTTGCTGAGACCTTACTGCTCCAAGTGTGGTCTCCTTTGCATCCAGCAATATTGGCACCACCTGGGAGACTGTTAGACAGGTAATATCTCAGGTCTTGCCCCAGACCCTATTGAATATTAAAATCCCCAAATGATTCATTTGCACATTAGAGTTGGAGAAACACTGGTCTAGATGCCCAGAGACTTAACCAATTGTAATATGTAGTCCTTGTTTGATCATGATTCGACAAGCCAAGTGCAAAGAGACATTTTTACCTACTGGGGAGATTGGGCATGGACTAGGTTTTGAATTCTACAAAGGAATGAGTACTGATTTCATTAGGTGTGGTAATGGCACCCAAAGGTTAATGATGAATGTCCCAATCTTTTAAAATTTAGACGTGTATACTGAAGCATATTGGGGTAAAATAATGTCTTTGATTTGCTTTAAAAAGTTTTGGCAAAGAAAATAACAAATGTGGCAATATCTTGAAAATTGTTGAATCTGTATTACAGCCATGCTATTCTGCCATCTACTTTTAAGTACATTTGAATTTTTATAACTTTTTTAAATACCAAAGGAAATGAGCTAGAAGTTTTTTAAATAGAAATTTTTTAAATAACTAAAAGAAGTTTCTTATAATAAAAAATTTTTTAAAGGCTTAATCATTTAACAGGATATTAGAGAATCTTTCTGCAAAGGATTTTAAAAATAGGATAAAAATGGGGGCAATTTTAAATATAGTCCTGGTAAAAGCCAGAAGACAGGGATGGGGGATAAAGAGGATCCTAATATATGGTGAGAGGAGATTTGACTTTGGGTGGTGGGCACATGGTGCAATATACAGATCTTGTAACATAGGAACCCACACCTGAAACATATATGTTCATGTTGACCAATGTCACCCCAATAAATTTAATTTTAAAATGTTTAATGAGAAAGGGTATCCACTCTGATAAAAAAAAAGGGGGGGGTGGTTAGGTCTACGGGGAAAAAGCCAGAAGACTTAAAAAAATCTGTCCACTCCCTTTTAAAAAAGCATTCTATGGTAGATGTTATATTTTGTGAATATTATGGGTCATTGATCTTAGATTTAATGCCTTCATTATGTTTTAAAAAAAGAAAGAGTGGTAAATGGTGCCTCTGGTCTACCCCCATTTTCCTCTCATGCGTTCTTCACTGGTAGTTCCCTATAATGGTTGACGGATGGAATGCTGAGCTACCTACTCATCCACATCAGGTATTTAACAGAGAGTCCTGTACTCATCTTACTCTGTTGAGAGTCTATGCTGGTAATTGCAGACTAAGGCCTTTTGATGTTATGTGATCAATAGGAAACTCTTTAAGCTGGAGTATATTTGTCATATACAAAGGAATTCCTTTCAACACCACATAAACCCTTAATGTACTTACCCATTACAAAGCATATCTTTTTTTCTTTTTCTGGAAAGAGGAGCAAAAGAGATTCCCTAAGCTATTAAAAAGAAAAAACCCAGGCACTTTGATAGGTTATTAAGTGGCAGTATTTGTGAGAATGTGTTTCATATTTCTGGCTCTTTCCTATAGAAAACCGAGAGTGGTTCTCAAAGACTAATAAGCGAAGCCAGCGTTCCCCAGATGCAGACATTATACTGTTCACCGGTGAACAACCGACGCCTGACTGGTTTAGTAGGTGCCTCATGTTTACAGAGTGAGTCAGTGGATGAGCAGGAATCTGCTTCCAGAAGCCTTCCCATTTTAACCACAAGTCGTGTTTCCTATGTGGTACTATTTTTGGGTCTGTTGGTTTGGATTTTATGGAATAATCCAGAGCATCTTAAGATTTTCCATTAGACACATATGTATTAGGAGAAATAAATGAGTAATCGGATAGTGGAGGGAAATTTCATCTGACTCTGAATCAGAGTTGCTGACACTCAGGAGCTGTTCCTTGCACTTCTTTAATTTAGAGTAAGCTCCTTGCTATAGGACACCACATTGTTAGACATGTGTGATTTTTAATGTTGTGGTCACCTAAGTTGTTTTTTAATTTACTGTGTATTAGACTTTTATGATCATTATGATTATCCCCTTATTAATGCAGATAAACCTTATTGAAACTTTAAGGACAAGTGGACCTCTGGATAGAGCCCTTTTTATATTATGCAAAATTCATGATATCTTCTTTTTGGGAGAGATAAGTAGTGAATGTGATGATTTTGAAGCACAGTAATCCTCTATTTCAAAATAATAGAAGTACATATATTTAATAGCAAGTGATCTTTACTTTGGAAAGTAACACAAGCTCTAACTTTTGAGGACATAAAATTGACATCTGTTACCTTGGAAACAATTTTTAGAAACACTTAAAGGGAATGTACTAAAGTTACATTTGAGGAAGACAAATTAAATCTTTTGAAATTCAAATGTGGCACATCATTCAATGTTTAAGCTCCAATCTTGAAGAAATAGTTATAACTTTTTGTACCAAATACTCCCGATGTTTGATCACAACGCTTGAAAAAATAACCAGCATGCTTTTTATAGGTTCCAAAATCAATTTAGAAAATATGCATGTTATAAAGTAAATGTAGTTAGATTTATTCATGATAAGTTAATATGTACTATAGAATAACATACAGATTTGCTGGCTAAAAAAGCATCACTCTATTAGCAATAAACTATTTTGCATGTAGCTATCTTATATTTGCCATATGGGCTTTCATCACACCTTTCTTTAGTCCAAGATTTCTCTGAACTAATTGCAGCTAAATCAAATTGGTGCAAAGACGGCTTCAGAGAAGAGGGTGTCTTAATTGGGACCCCATAGATTGTGAAGCTGTAAGTGAACATGTGGGGCTGAAAGAGAAAGCACAGAAAGACATATCAGTAAGTGGCATAAAAATAAGGCTTTCTACAGACAGACTATACAAGCAGCCAAAGGCATGATGTGGTTATAGGAGAGCTTAATGTTTCCCCACCTACTAGACCTGGGTTTCTCAACCTGGGCAATGTCGACATTTGAAGTTGGACAATTCTTTGTTGCGGAGCTGTCCTGAGCATTGTAGGATCTTAAGCGGAATCCTTGACCTCAATCTACTAGATGCCAGTAGCATACACACCCTTAGTTTGATAATGATAATATCTGTAAATATTCCCTGGGGATAGGTTTGCCAGACTTAGCAAGTAAAAATAGAGGACACCCAGGTAAATTTGATTTTCTGATTGCAGCAAGTAACTTTTTGGTATATGTATATCCCATACAACATTCGGTACAGACTTGTACTAAACATTTATTTGTTGTTTGTCTGAAATTCAAATTTAACTGGGAGGTCTATATTTTAGCTAGTAACCCTACTAGGAGGCAAAATTGTCCATGGTTAAAAACCCGCTGTGCCATTGGTATCAGTAAGTTATGAGCAAACACCCAAGACACTCTTGGCTAACCTGACTGACGATGTTGCTTTCCTGAACCTCTCTGACTCCAGTAACCTTGTTTGCAGAGGAGAGCTCATTAACCTTCCTCACAGTGTGAAGTGAGATCTAAAGGAAATAATGTATGAAATACCCTTAGTACAATGCCAGGCCTAGTGAACAATTGATATATGTCTGTTATTACTGTCTAGCAATCCCTTACAAGATGGTGTCATAATATTTATTGGCCTCTGGACTTTATTTTCACTAACAAGAAAGACTGTATTAAGGAAATAACAGGAGCCCTGCAGTGATTCTCAGTTGGGGCTGCACATTGAAAAGGCGGGGGGGGGGGGGGGGGGGCGGGGGTGTCCTCACGCTGTGTGGATCCTATCTCTGAGAGGATTTCATTGATCTGGAGTGTGGTCTGAGCATTGGGATTTTCCAAAGGTCCTAAAATGTGTAGCCAAAGCTGTTTGAGAGAAAAGTATCCGATAATTGGTATGCTTTAACAATGAAGAGAGGGAGTAGACTCAAATTACATTTGATCATTGGGTTATAGAAAAGTAGATTGGAATCAACTTTTGAGAAAAGTTGGACATTTCATTCATTCATTCATTCATTCATTCAACAAATATAGTATCTGAATACCTACTATGTGCCAGGCCATGTTCTAATGATAAACAAGACATTTTAATTTAATTTCATAGACTAGAATTAAGGTCCACATGAGAGATAGCAGCATTCCCTCCCCCGCCCCCCCCCCAAAAAAAATCAAATGAAGTCAGTCATGAATAGATTTTTTTAATGTTTTCATTGATTTTAATAAAGAGGAAAGGAGATAGAAACATCAACAAGAGAGAAACATCATCAATCAGCTGCTTGCAACACGGGCATGTGCCCTGACTGGGAATCGAACCGGTGACCTCTTAGTTCGTGGATTGATGCTCAACCACTGAACCATACAGGCCAGGCTGAAGTCAGGGTTTTAATAAGAAAGCAAAATGGGGAGAAATTAGTGTGACTTGACAAGATGTTCTCTGAAGTTAGCTCCTAGGAGAGACTGAAATAGCAAGAGCATATTACAAGGACAAGTAAAGGGATGGCATAAAAATGTAGAGTGCCAGAAAGGCCAAACACGAACAAAACTAGCAACTGCAGCAGGATCATTCTGTGAAAAGGGAAGTCCTAGAATAAAGGCAAATAAGAAGGAAGTGTGAGGCTCTCTTTTTGAGAAAGATCTGCATTGTTTAACAGATTGTTAAAAGGCAGAACAAGTGTAATGCCTATTTTGCTTTATTTTTCTCAAGAAGAATGAGCTATTAGAAAATGCAAAACAAAAACTGTGCAATGGAAATGTGTAGGCTAAATGGGTGAGGATAGATCATACATATCCTTTTTACATGAATTATTAACCTCTTGCTGAGACATCAGTAAATTTTCATGTGTGATCACAGAAACTTCGGTAGTAATAGTATAGGACTGACAGTGTACTTGTGAAAATTACACTCCTTTTTATAACAAAAAAAACATTAAAATATATATAATAGCTTAAATACAATATAAGTTTATTTCTTGTTTTCAAATCTGAAACTGCTGTTCCTGGGTGGTGAGTCTCTCTCCTCCAAGAGTGGATTCAGGGACCCAGGTTCCTTCTATCTTGTGGCTCTGCCATCTTTAATAAACCGCTTCTCAGGTCTCCATGCTCATCTTTTCCTGGCTGTGGAAAGAAAAAGAACATGAAAGGCTACCAATGGGGTGCTCTTGTGGGCCAGGTTGGAAAGTAGCACATATCACCTTTGCAAGCCTTCCATTGGCTAAAAACCAGTCACTTGGGCACCCAGTTGAAAAAAAAAATTGAGAAATGTAGAGTGCCCAGGAAGAATAATCAGATTTGATGACAGCTAACTAATCTCTACAAGATCTGCCAAAAAACTGTAGTTAGATGAATAATTCAAATTTTAAAAATGGTGTTGAAATGGAATTGAAGGAGATAGAAATAACAAAGGCTTGAATCCACTTGGAATCTGTACCTCATCTTCTGCATATTAGGAAAGCATGTAACAAATACAGGACATTGTTGATAAATGAGAACTGGGTGATGGTATCATTGAGTGGATTCATAGCTCTTCAGTAGTAATCACTGTCAACCATCAAGGCAGTCTTGAGTGCTATGTCTTGTGACTCTCCTTGCCCATATCTCATGAAACACTAGAATACAGACAAACTTGAGGGTGACTCAGTGAAAGAGATATTGAATGATAGTGCAGATGAAAGAATCAAGAGTGGTTTCACATGATCTCAAAAATCTAGAACATAGATCAGCAGAATTTTTTTGAAAACAGCAAGGTAGTATTTTAGGCTTTTGGGTCATCAGGCCTCTGTCACTAGTCCTTTTTGCTGCTGTAGCCCAGAAGCTGCCATAAACAATATATAAGTGAATTGGTGTGGCTGTATTCCAATAAAACCAAATACAAAAAACAGGTGCCAGGCTGGATTTGGGCCCTGCTTTGCTGAATCCTGATCTAGAAGTATAGGTTGAAATCTGAAGGCAGTAAATCTAAATTTGTTCATTTAAGGCCAAAGAACAATGGGCCTAACGTTACCTATAGAGCAACAAGGTGGGCATTATTTGCTCTGATTTTACAGATAAGAAAGCGAAATCTCAAAAATAAATAGTTTGACCTGCATTCGCATCTGGATAACACTTAATGGGACATCATGCCACATCAACAAATGTTTGTGTAAATTGAGAGGCTCACAGTTCAGTGCTCAGGTGGAGTACTTCATGTGGCAGCACTCCCTGTAGGAGAGCCCTGAGTTCTTCGGGCTCTGTTCTTATTCAAGTGTGTGACCTTTGAGAGACTCACTTAACTTCTCTGGGCCTTGGCTAAGAAAGCAGTAAGAATAAGAGGCTGGACTAGATAAACACCAAAGCCCCTCTCAGGTTCAATAGCGTTACTGTTATGTTAAGGGCATCATGTGAGAGAGAACTGAGACTTACTCCTTGTAACTCCTAAAAGCAATTATTTTTAATGTTTTCTAATGTAGTTTTATGGAAAATCAATTTATAAAACATAAAAATGGCATTTTATGAGCATGCATGTGTTTTTTACAAGTTCAAATTTATAATATTTTCTGATTATAAAGACATTTATTGAAAGAATAATTGGGCAGCTATGAATGAAACTGAAGTTTTAAACTGGGAGTGATAGATAATTGGTGGATTCTTTTTAGAATCAGTGCCTCAGCATTCTATTTATTATAAATTGGTTATTTACTTGCTTGCTTGCTTTTGGTTTTACAATGTCAAGAAAATCCTTATTCACATGGTAGTTTAAGTGATAAAAAGAAGTTAATAGTCTTGCAATCTAAGAAATCTTGTCGGAATATAGAAATGGCAAGAGGCCTGAAAAACAAAATGCATTAACTTGACAACATAAATCAGGTGATCTTTAGTACATTAATTTGGCATACATGATAACAATAAATGTAAATTAAGCATTGGAAAAAATCTTGTATCAGTCCAGGTAGGCTAAGTTTATGCTATGCTGCTACTTGTACACCCAAACCTCAAAGGCTTGCTGTAGTAAGTGTTTATCTTATTTTTATGTCTTGCTCATATTACATGTCCAATTCTGGTTATAGTTAAGGGGAGGAGCTATGATCCACATAGCTTCTCAGGGATCCAGGCTGTTGGAGATGGCTCCCCAGTCTCATAGCTGTACTATCTGGTATTATCATTGGTTGCTAAGGCAAGGGCAGAGGCACCTGGAGTGCAAAACATTGGCTGTTTTACACAGAGGCTGTTCTTTACATGTGAGTGTAAAACACATTTGTCAGTTCTGCTCAGTGTTTGCTGAAACTAGTCTCCGGACCCTATTTTGGAAGTTAATGTGTGAGTCACATGAACTAAATATGCAAAAGCACTTGGAAGAACTATAAAGGAGCAGATCGCAAACATGTTTCAAAATAGAAAAATGCAGGTTCCTGAACCCACCCTACAATCCTGGAATCAGGATCTCTGAGGTATAGTTGGGAAATTTGCATTTTTAAAAAACATGCCACAGCTGATTCTCATTATCAATAGGAAGTGGCTGCTGTGAATAAGGAGTGTTTTCAAAATAGAGGAAAAGCAACAGTTAGATCTGTGGATTTAAGAATTTCCTGGCTGCAGTGTTGAAGATGGATTAAAGATAGAAGAAACTAGGAGCAGGGAGATTTCATGCCACACACATACAGTGCTCAATGAGCAGACATAAATGCATGTGCCTACATATCATACAGTGTGTTAGCAGGACCAGCTCAGTCTGAGAGTCTAACAATATTCTTGTAAATTTCTCTGTATATTTCTAGAATCTTCTCCCCACCCCCCGAGGTACATGCCCTTGACCAGAATCACTAAGGTCCCTTCAGTCTTGCTGGCCGATGCTCTATCCAACTCAGTGGATATTATGTTATTTTTTTAAAAAAAACTAATAATTCCACTCTATATATAGAAGGAAATGAAAACATATCCACAAAAAATTTTGTACATAGATGTTCACAGCAACATCCTATGTAATAAAAGGCTAATATGCAAATTGATTGAACAGTGGAATGACTGGTCGCTATGATGCGCACTGACCACTTAGGGGGCAGATGCTCAACACAGGAGCTGCCCCCTGGTGGTCAGTGTGCTCCCACAGGGGGAGCACCACTCATCCAGAAGCTGGGCTCAAGGCTGGAGAACCCAGTAGCAGTGGTGGGAGCCTCTCCTGCCTCTGTAGCAGTACTAAAGATGTCTGACTGCCGGCTTAGGTCCGCTCCCTGCAGGAATTGGGCCTAAGCCGTCAGACATTCCTCAAGGGTTCCCAGACTGGGAGAGGGCACAGGCCAGGCTGAGAGACCCCCCTAGTGCATGAATTTCGTGCACCAGGCCTATAGTCTATATATAAAAGCCTAAGCGACCAGAATGACCAGTCGCTATGATGCACACTGACCACCAGGGGGCAGACGCTCAACGTAGGAGCTGCCCCCTGGTGGTTAGTACGCTCCCACAGACAACCCCCCCGCAGCTGGCCAACCTCCCATGGTCCCTCCCCCCCACCCCACCCCTTTCCAGCTAGCCAACCTCCCGTGGTCCCTCCCAACCCCCCAGCCGGCTGGCCAACCTCCGCGGTCCCTACACCCCCCTCCCAGCCAGCCAACCTCCCGCGGTCCTGACCTGGACTGGGCAAGATGGCCTCGATTGGCCCTGATCGCCGGCCAGGCAGAGGGACCCCACCCATGCACTAGTTCATGCACCGGGCCTCTAGTTATTCATAATAGTCAAAAAGTGAGAACAATCCAAATGTCCATCAACTTATGAATGAATAAATAAAATGTTTGCTATAACCATACAATGGAATGTTATTTGGCAATAGAAAGGAATGAAGTACTAATACATGCTACATCAATGAGCTTCATCAATAGACTAAGTGAAAGAAGCCAGACACTAAAGACCAGATAGTGTATGATTCCATTTATATGAAATGTCTATTAAAGGCAGATCCATGGAGACAGAAAGTAGATTAGTGGTTGCCTACACGTAGGAGTGAGAATGGAGAGTGACTGCAAATAGGTAACAGGTTTCTTTTCTGGGTGATAGAAATGCTCAAAAATTAGATTTTGGTGATGGTTTAACAACTGTAAATATACTAACAACCATAGAATTATATACTTTTAACAGGTGAATTCTATGGTTTTTAAATCATATGTTAATAACAGTATTTTTAAAACGATGCAAAGGGTTACTGGTAGAGTCAGGCATGGTTTATAAGGAAACTTTAAGGATGGAAGGGGTTGATGTGAATGAAGTAGGTAGGATAAGGGGGAAGGAACCAGAGTGGAGAGAGAGAAAAAAATATACAAAATAGAGGAATAATAAGGCTGGCAAGTTATAGACCACAGACACCAGACTCAGATAAGTGTTAATTTGGAGAAGGAAAGGCATTAACAGGAGTAAGGAATTCCTTCCTTCTGAGGCAAAATATGGAAATGAACTTGTAGACTGCAGAGAAAAAGGGAAGAAAAGTGAGTATTCATAACCGATGGCCTGTGGTTTTCCGAGTCATGAAGAAGGTGAAGTAACAAGCTTGAATGATGAATTTGGCAATTTCAGAATGGTGATGGTTCAGACAACAAATGTAAAGAATATAAAAGCAAGCTGAATATATGAGTAAAATGATTTTTTAAGCCATTATGGCTTAGCTGAGTTTAAGTAAAAAACAGTAAAGCACTCAATCATCTAGGTCCGTGGTCGGCAAACTGCGGCTCGCAAGCCACATGCGGCTCTTTGGCCCCTTGAGTGTGGCTCTTCCTAAGCCTTAGGAATACCCTAATTAAGGTAATAACAATGTACCTACCTATATAGTTTAAGTTTAAAAAATTTGGCTCTCCAAAGACATTTCAATCGTTGTACTGTTGATATTTGGCTCTGTTGACTAATGAGTTTGCCGACCACTGATCTAGGTTATACATTTTTTTCTCTAGCAGCTCTAGATTTCCATGAAACAAGCAGAAACACATGAATTAACTGCCTGTGAAACTGGGTTTGAACGGGTTCCTGCTAAGGTTGGATGTAAAAGTGCCAATTTAATCAGGTATAAAATACCCGAAACACTTTTGAATATGGTTCTCACAAACTAAACAACTTTCAAGAAGTAAAACATTATCCAGCCAGTGTGCTCAGTGGTTGAGCTTCTCGACCAAGGAGCCAGGAGGCCATGGTGTGATTCCAGGGTCGATCCCCAGTAGGGGGCATGCATGAGGCAGCAATCAATGACTCTTTCATCATTGATGTTTCTCTCTCTCTCCCTCTCCCTTCCTCTCTGAAATTAATAAAAACATATTTTTTTAAAAATACATAAGACATCTTAGAAAAAAATTTCAATTTAGTTCATCAGGATTACATTTAATTCATAGAAATTCGATGTTGAGAGCTTACTGAGCCTCTCTGAGATGGCAGGGGTGGTGCTGAGCATGGTAATGTTTCGTTATGGAATGGAAATTTCAGAGAAAAAACAGGAGCTACTTACCATTCTACCCAATGGGTTCAAAGGAGGTACAGAGGGAAGTCTGGAGCAGGGCTTTCCCAAGCAGCCCATCTGAACGCATGGGTATGCAGACTCCTGGGTCCTTTCTTACCAACGCTGTGAATTCCACTCTGAGGTGCAGTCCAAACATGTTATATTTTTAACCACATCTATAATAATAAAAGCATAATGTGCTAATTAGACCGATGTCCTTCCGGACGTCCTTCCGAATAATCTTCCTAACGAAACCGGGGCTATGAGAGCCAAGCCCCTTGCATGAATTTCCTGCATCAGGCCTTCAGTATACTATAAAAGTGGTGTGGCCCTGACCGGTTTGGCTTGGTGGATAGAGCTTCAGCCTGCGGACTGAAGGGTCCTGGGTTCGATTGTGGTCAAGGGCATGTGCCTTGGTTTCGGGTACATCCCCATTAGGGGGTGTGCAGGAGGCAGCTGATCGATGTTTCTCTCTCATCGATGTTTCTAACTCTCTATCCCTCTCCCTTCCTGTCTGTAAAAAATCATAAAATATATATTTTTTAAAAAGTGGTGTGATGTTAGAATGGGAACTTTTGTCCAACTTAGTAAGAATTTCAACTGAAAACAGTGATGGAGGGGAAAATATCAAGCCATTTCTAAAAAGGGGTGAGGGGAAGTCGTTTAATGGTTCGGCAAAAAGATTTAAGAAAACCTGAAAGATGTATAAACAGACCTGAGCGGGAGAGAATAACCAGATCTCACAGGAAACCAAATCGAATAGGAAATGCCTGTCAAAGGCCACTGCTCTCTCTCCGCCCCGGAGGGGGAAAAGGTTGAACACCAAAACCCTGAATTACCTCCTCGCCTTACAGGACCAGATTCCTGGGATGTCAAACTGCAGCAACAGGTCTCGGTGCCGCGACGAACTTTAAACGTGACTGTTTGTGCTTTACTTTTTACCAAGATGGTCTCGCCACGCTTCCCACGTACCCATTTTCTCTCTCTGGGTTGGTTTTCATTAACGATGACTGCATCTTTACCTTCACACTAACTTTCCCAGCCTCCTCCTCGCCATCCCGCCCCTAAAACGGACAGAAGTTTCCTGCGGACGGTGCGCCTCCGCCAGCGCACGGACCCCCGACGGAGACACTTCCCGACGGGGCTCTAGGCCCCCGACGTTTGCGCGCCTCCAGCAAAGCCTCCCCTGGGCCATTTCCATGCACGGCTCCGTCCTCCGGCGCCGAGGCGGGGCCTCCACCCACCGGCCCAGCAGTCCTGCAAGTCCGGTTGGGCCGCGCGGGGCGGGGCGGGGCGGGGCCTGGGGGCGGGGCCGGCCGCTCCATCGGGGCCGGCGGGTGGGGTGGGGGCGGGTAGGACCAGCCCGACTTGCTCCAAAGTCCTAGCTCTCCAACCCCCGCGTCTGTTCTAGGAAGCATGTCCCTAACTTAGAAACTAGTTTTCGCCGGCGTTGGCGTGTGGGAGCAGCAAGAAAAACTTTTCAAAACTTTTGAAAACTTTTGTCCAACTTCTGCACCCCCCCCCCAGAGCGTGGTTTCCGGATGGTTCGTCCCGGGGCCACGCTGGGGACGCCCTCTCCCCTCCCCGCCCCCGGGAGGCGCGCGGAGCCCCTGCCCCCGCGTCGGGTTGGACGCGCCCGCGCCCACTGAGTGGCGGCTCCGCGAAACCCTCCGCCCCCCTCGGCCCTGCCGCGGCCCCGCGGCGGCGACATGGACTACCTGACCACGTTCACGGGCAAGGGCGGACGCCTTCTGCGGGGTACGGCCCTCCGCCTGTGGGGGCTCGGGGGCGGCGGCGAGGCCCGGCAGGTGTGCTTCGAGGACTACCTGAGGGAGCCCGCCCAGGGGGACCCCGGGGGCGGGCCCCCGCCCCGCCGGCTCTCGGCGCCGTCCAACCCGGAGGGACCTGGTGAGCCCAGCCTTCCTTTGCCTCCCGCGTGGGTGGCGTGGCCCACCCGGCTGGGGCCTGGGGGAGGGGGGACGGAGGGGGGACGGCGGGCGCGGGGCCGGGGCGGGTGGGCTGGGACCCGGGTGGGAGGGGAGGACTCGGTCCGCGGGACGGGACTCTTCCACCCTCTGCGTCGCAGCCCTTCCTGCTCCGCTTCCTGCTTTCTTCCCTGGAGGGGCTTTCCTTCCCCGCCGAGTGTTTGTAGGGCGAGACCCCTTCGCTGTCCCCTCCCCGGGAGGTGAATGAATAGTAAACGGATTGTGACGCCCGTCGCTTCGGGGAGACCCGGAGGCCGCTGTGCCCACCTGTCTTGGGTTTGGGGCAGTGTTTTTGATGTTTTTTGATGCTTGCCACTGTTAGGGTTCACTTCAGCACTTTCCACTAAATACTGTAGAAAAGAAAATGCCTAACTTAGACTGGAACCTAATTGATTGAGTATCAAGGATTTTTGTTTTCCTTATTTTTTTTTTTTATTCTTGTATCGTGTACTTGGAAAGGGTGTGTGTTGTCTAGAGGTGGAAGGAACCTAGAAACTTTGTTCTCAGTTGCCATTTATAGTGACTGCTGTGCTAGCGTTCTTCCATCGTAGTGCCTATTACCATTCTTTCCAAAAAGAATCAGTCATCATGGGATGAGGTTGATGTCTTATGGATGTTTAAAAAGCGCTTGTTGAAGTATTAGCATAATGCATAGGGCAGCCTTTCCAGTGTTGTTGGCTTCCTCTCAGTCGTTGATTTTCAACCTTTTTCATCTCCTGGCACACACCGACTAATTGCTAAAATCCCGAGGCACACCAAAAAAGACATTTTTTGCCAATCTGACCAAAAAAATAGGTATAGTTTTGATTCGTTCACGCCAGGCAGCTATTGTTGTGTTGGCTCTTGTCATTTTTTGTTTGTTTGTTTGACGATCTAAAGCAGTGGTTCTCAACCTTCCTAATGCGGTGACCCTTTAATACAGTTCCTCATGTTGTGGTGACCCCCAATTTCATTGTTACAAATTGAACATAATTAAAGCATAGTGATTAATCACAAAAACAATATGTAATTATATATGTGTTTTCCGATGGTCTTAGGCGACCCCTGTGAAAGGGTCGTTCGACTCCCAGATTGAGAACCGCTGAAAAAGAGGCCAGTGCCCCTAAGTAGTCAGGTATTGCACGTTTTAATGCCCTGACCGGTTTGGCTCAGTGGATAGAGCGTTGGCCTGTGGACTCAAGGGTCCCGGGTTCGATTCTGGCCAAAGGGCATGTACCTTGGTTGTGGGCACCTACCCAGTAGGGAGTGTGCAGGAGGCGGCTGATCGATGTTTCTCTCTCATCGATGTTTCTAACTCTCTATCCCTCTCCTTTCCTCTCTGTGAAAAATCAATAAAATATATTTTAAAAAAAAATACTTTGTGGCACACCTTTCGAAAAGCCAGGCCCTTCCTCCAGTTCTTGACAATGACCTGTGCATGTGTTTCTTGTACAGACTCCCTACCACACGGGTAGATTGGCTGCACCCTAGTACCCAGTTTGCTGTTACTGATCTTACCGCTCACCACTTCTGTGTAGTAATGATGTTGATATGTTTTACCATTGACAGACTATAAGGATGGAACAGATATGTACCCTTCACCGGGAATCGAACCCGAGACCCTTTGGTGCTCCAGCAGACGCTCTGACCCCTGAGACACGCTGGCCATCCTGGTTTTCATAGTGGCTGTACCAGTTTACATTCCCACAAGCAATGAATGAGGGTTCCTTTTTCCTCACGACCTCTCCAGCAGCACTTGTTATTTATCTGTCTTGTTGATAATAGCCGTTCTAACAGTTGTAAGGTGGTATGTCATTGTAGTTTTGATTAGCAAGTTTCATTCTTCCCCATGTGGCTTTCCAATGTTCCCAGCACCATTTATGGAAGAGACTTTCTTTTCTCCATGGTGTGTTTTTGGCTCCTTTGTCAAAACTCATTTGCCCATATGCATCTGGCTGTATGTTGGGGCGCTCAATTCTTTTCCATTGGTCTGTGTGTCTGTTTTTCTGCCAATACCATGCTGTTTTGATAACCATAGCTCTGTAGTATAATTTGAAGTCAGGTAGTGTGATTACCTCCAGCTTCAATCTTTTCCATTCTAATCTGATAATTTTTGTTCTATTTCTTTAAAAAATTACATTGGGATTTTGATGGGGATTGCATTAAATATATATATTGCTTTGGGTAACATGGGCATTTTGATGGGGATTGCATTAAATATGTATATTGCTTTGGGTAACATGGCTGTGGTCTATACGCACTAGATGCCAGTGGATTGATTCTTCTAATCCATGAATGCAGAATATCTTTCCATTTCATTGTGTCTTTTCATTTTCTCTTAATAATGATTTGTAGTGTTTAGTATATAGGTGCTTCACATCCTTTTTTAAGATTATTCCTAGGTATTTTCTTTTGGTTGCAATTGCAGAAGGAATTGTTCTTTTCATTTTCTGACGTTTCATTATTAGTATATAGGAAAGCATTGGATTTTTGTACATTGATTTTGTGTCTTGCAATTTGACTATTTGTTTATTCTTTCTAATAGTTCTTTGGTGGAATCTTTGAGGTTTTCTATATACAGAATCATGTCATCTGCAAAAAGTGACACTTTTGCTTCTTTCTTCCCGATTTGAAAGCCTTTTATTTCGTATTCTTGCCTGATTGCTCTGGCTCGGACTGTGTTGAATAGGAGTGTTGAGAGTGGGAATCCTTGTCTGGATTTTAGAGGAGAAGCTTTCAGTTTTCCACCATTGAGTGTGATACTGGCTGAGGGTTTGTCATATATGGTCCTTACTATCTCGAGGTACTTTCTTTCTATACCCATTTTATTGATTGTTTTAATCGTAAATGGTTTTTATATATTACCAAATGCTTTTTCTATATTTATTGATAGGATTATATTATTTTTACCCCTTGTTTTGTTAATGTGGTATATTAGAATGTGTCATAGAATCTTGATATAGTAGCTTCTAATATTTTATAAGAAAAATAATTGTTTTTTGCAAAAGTGATGCATGCTAATTATAAAGAAATGATACTTTGCAAAGATTAAAGTTTAGAAGGTCACCTCTAATCCAGCCATCTAGAGATGCTGTTAATATTAGGGTAGGCAACATTGTCAAGATCTATTTTATATATATACTAGAGGCCCTCGGGAGATAACGACCTGCTGGCTTAGGCCTGCTCCCGGGTGGCAGAGGGCAGGCCCAATCCCTAGGTGCAGCCCCTGGTCGGGCTCAGAGCAGGGCTGATTGGGGAGTTGGCGCGCCGCCCCCTGTCATGCACAGAGCAGGGCGGATTGGGAGGTTGCGATGCCACCCTCAGTCACGCTCAGGGTAGGGCTGATTGGGGGGTTGGGGCACCGCCCCCTGTCACACTCAAGGCAGGGTCGATGGGGAGGTTGTGGTGCCACCCCCTGTCACGCACAGAGCAGGGCCAATCAGGGGGTTAGGGCGCTGCCCCCTGTCATGCACAGAGCAGGGACCATCAGGGGGGTTGGGGCTCCGTACCCTGTCACGCACAGAGCAGGGCCAATCAGGGGGTTGGGCGCTGCCCCCTGTCATGCACAGAGCAGGGCCCATCAGGGGGTTGGGGAGCTCCCCCCTGTCATGCACAGAGCAGGGCCGATCAGGGGGTTGAGAAGTTCCCCCCTGTCACGCACAGAACAGGGCCCATCAGGGGGTTGGGGAGCTCCCCCCTGTCACACACAGAGCAGGGCGGATCAGGGGAATTAGGGCACCGCCCTCTATCACCCACAGAGCAGGGCCGATCAGAGGGTTGGGGCACAGCCACTGTCACATTCAGGTCAGAGCCAATGGGGAGGTTATGGCTCTACCCTGTCACAAACAGAGCAGGGCCTGTGGTGGTGGGGGGGGGGGGGGGGGGGGGGGGTTGGGGCGCCGCACCCTGTCACACACAGAGCAGGGCCGATCAGGGGGTTGGGATGCCGCACCCTGTCACACACAGAGCTGCAGGGCAATCAGGGGGTTTGGGCACTGCCCCCTGTCACGCTGATCCCGGTGCTGGGAGGCATATTACCCTTTTACTATATAGGATAGAGGCCTGGGGTCCGGCTGGTTTGCCCTGAAGGGTGTCCTGGATCAGGGTGGGGGTCCCCACTGGGGTGCCTGGCCAGTCTGGGTGAGGGGCTGAGGGCTGCTTTCAGGCTGGCGGTTGTTGATTGAAGCTCCCAACCGCTCCTTTTTTTATTTTATTCTGGGCCAGCTTTAGCTCTGGCTCTAGCTCTGAGAGCAGGTATCTGGTTTGTTTCGGTTCTATAATCAAAACAATGTATAACTCCAGCTCTGAGATCCCGGCCTATATTTGTTAGAATGTTTCAAACTGCCAGCTCAGAGGCCGGCAAGTGAGGCGGGGAACGTTGCAGTCTGCAGTCACTGGAGCAAGCAAGCCTCATGTTCGCTTCCAGCTGCCTGGCTGCCAGCTGCCATCTTGGCGGACAGTTAATTTGCATAAGGATCTGCTGATTAGCCAATGGGAAGGGTAGCGGTCGTACGCTAATTACCATGTTTCTCTTTTATTAGTGTAGATGTACGTGTATAGAATAATGGTTAGGTGGTTAGAAGGTAGGAGTGACTGAAAGATATTTGGTTGCCATTAGAAAGAATTTCCTAAAATGATCCTTATTTTTTAAGGATCTAAAATTAAGCAGATCCTTAAAAAATATTAAGAGGTTGGTATTATTGTGACATTTTTACTCGGCACTTGATAAATGTTAGCTGTTATTTTATTAAATAAGTAAAAATATAGTACAGGATCTTTTATAACTTTGAGTACTTTTAGCTTGTTTCAATCTTAAAACTGTGAAAAGTTGGTATATTCGTTTTCTTGCGCTGAAGTGCACTCCATGGTGAACTCTTGACAATGATAGAATTCGTTGTGATTAAATGTTTAATGAACTCTTGGGATATTATGAAACAGATTGAAAAACTGCTGTTAGGCAAAGTAAGTGTAGACTGATGCTTACTCCTAAGTCAATTAAGGAAGGATATATTTTCGTTAAAAGTAATCTGTATTTTACTTTGCTTAAAAAGTTTATAAATTGCAAAATGTGGAAAGTGTTTTTTACTTCCTCTGTTGTTTATGAGCTAGCAGAAATTTTTATTTAAAACTTTATTTAACATAGAGGGGATAGATGGTGATGGAAAAATAAAGTAAAAAAACTATTTAAAAATAGTTCTAATGTTTTCTCATGAGAAAATAAAATTTAAGTATATACCAACCATTTTGCATTCCCACCAGGAATGAAGAAGAATACCTCTTTTTCTATAGCCAAACAGTGTAATCAAACTTTTGAATTTTTACCAGTCTGATAGGTGAGAAATGGTATTCATGTAGTTCAAATGTACATTTTTCTAATTATGAGTTAGATTGAACACACTTTTATATGCTTAAGGGCCATTTTTATGTCCTCTTATGAGTTCTCTGGTCATATCTTTTGCCTGTTTTTACATCTGAGAGTTTTCATCTTCCCCACCACCCCCCTCAGTCTCAGTGTTTAAGAGTTTTTCAAATACTTAGCACTAATTTTTTAGACTTGATTTTGTTAACTATATATATACTTGAGGCCTGGTACATGAAATTCATACATGGGTAGGGTCCCTAGGCCTGGCCAGTGATCAGGGCCGATTGGGGTCTTCTGGCTACCGGCCGGGGCCTTACTTCATTCCGCACCACCTCCTGGTGGTCAGTGCATGTCATAGAGAGTGATCAAACTCCCATTCTCCAGGTCGAACTCCTGAGGGGACACTTTGCATATTAGTCTTTTAGAGAGAGAGATAGATAGATAGATAGATAGATAGATAGATAGATAGATAGATGGATAGATAGAGTCTTCAAATCAGTTTAGATGTGTTGAAGGAAGTGATACATATTTTAGTTTTTTATAACTTCCTTCCTGCTGATAGTTACTTATGTTTTGAATTTATTTCCAATTATTGTATTGCATACTGGTCAATTCCTACAGCAAGCAGGGAGGAAGTACATTTTCTTTTTTTGACAGTTGACTATATTTTAGAGCATAGAATCCCAGGGAAAAAGCTGTATTACTAGTGAATCTCATACATATCAGCCCATTGAGCTCTATTTAGCAATCTTTGACATTATTCTGAAAGCAACATACATTTAACAGGGTTTTGCCTTTTTTTTCAGATACTGGCCAAAAGAAGAGCCTAGACAAAAAAGATGGGAGACGAATGTCTTTTCAGAAACCTAAAGGGACTCTTGAGTATACTGTAAGTTGTTTGCATTTTAAAAAGCTGATTTATCTCTCCATTAGTCTTAATTAAAATATTCTTTGTCCTCTCAGTGTTAAATCTTGACTCTTTTCAATGAATCATTAAAATTGAATCAGTTATCAAAACCTTAAATCAGTGGTTCTCAACCTTCTGGCCCTTTACATACAGTTCCTCATGTTGTGACCCAACCATAAAATTATTTTCGTTGCTACTTCATAACTGTAATGTTGCTACTGTTATGAATCGTAATGTAAATCTGATATGCAGGATGGTCTTAGGCGACCCCTGTGAAAGGGTCATTCGACTGCCAAAGGGGTCACGACCCACAGGTTGAGAACCTCTGCCTTAAATCATCAATTTAAGTATTTTAAAAAGGTTAGGAACCAGATAACTTAGCGTAGAATATTTACTATCTAAAAAAAATCTCTTCTTGAAGCATATTACAAACTTAAACTGAGTGTGTTTGTACCTTCTCTGTATGCTTGAGAAATTTAGAAAATAAGTTCAAATAGTAAAATATTGGGTAATGTAATTTGACATATTCATTAGTGTTTATTAAGGCATAAGATTATAGGCATGAAGTATAAGATATTATCTACACAGGTAACCATGTGGTTGTGCAGAATTGTTAACGTTTATTTGATTTTGAATTCAGGAATTTACCACTCTTTGTTTTGGTGATTCAATAAAACTTGTATTATCTGTAGCAAAGTTAAATTCAAATTAAGAGCCATTATTTTGGAGGGAAGGTTAATTTTAAGTTGAAATTATTTTTTTCTTAATGTTATAAATGACCTTTGGGATATAATCAAGTATTGACCAGAAAAGTTATGAAACATCCTCTAGCAGGTCTTTGATTAATTAGTCTGTTAGTCTTTTTTTAATTTCTTAATCCTTTATTTCATATGTCAAATCCTAAATAAAAGAAACAAGTGTAATTCTAAAACTAAGGTATTTTGTCTTATAATCTATTCTTATTATAATTTTTTAAATATTCATAAAACACATTTATATAAAATTTAAAACATAATTTTGTATTGAGGAAAATATATATCCCTATATGTTTTAAAAAATTTTTAATATTACAATGTACTCTCAAAGTGTGTTTATTCTAAAATATTTATGATCTAGCTTAAATGCATTTCCAAATCACCTACATATAGTATAAACTTGTCTTGTACTTTAGATAGCTTTAAAGTTAAAAATATGCATATGTATATATATATATATATATATATATATATATATACACACGTGCACAGACACATAATGTTTTGTTTAGAGAGAGAGGGAGGAGATGGAAAGAGAGAAACATCAATGTGAGAGTGAAACATTGATTGGCTGCTCCTGCAAAGAAATAGTATATTGTTTTAAAGTCTTTGTAAAGTAAAAATCACTTGTTTGTGTTTAGTAAATTATATTATCTATTTTCAAATTTTTTCAAGTAGAGGCTCACATGTAATTGTGATATATAATGATAAAGCATATACTCTATATAATAGGTTGAAATCATTTGCTAAAATGAACTGAATTTTTCAAGTTAATCCTATCTCCAAAGATGGAAATACCACTTGTTAATCAAATGTAAGATTGATCCATAAACTTATTAATGGTCACTAAACCTCATAGTTTCCATTTTTCTGTTTTAAGGGATTAAAATAATGTATGTTTTCTTTTAAACAGGTTGAATCAAGGGATTCCTTGAATAGTATAGCCCTGAAATTTGATACAACACCAAACGAACTTGTTCAGTTAAATAAGTTATTCTCCCGAGCAGTTGTTACTGGACAGGTAGGTTTTTTCTATGCATTTGTGTTTAGAAGCATTAAGTACCAAGACAGAAAGTATTCATTGCAACATAGCTAATAATATAGAAAATTTAAGAATGATAATTTTATGCATGCTTTGAACAAATCAGATTGGCTCCAGAAGAGAAAATTAACTGTCACTTATATCCAAATGATTTTTTTCTTATTACATATAGAAAATAATTGTGATTTGTCTTTTTAATTTAGTTTTAAAGAGCATTTTTTTTTATCATGTATTGCTTTTGTCCAAAGCAATACATGATAAAAAAATTCAGACATTTTTAAAGGTTAAGTTATCCTAACTCAGATACCTAGTTTCTTTTTAAAGAAGCAACCACAGTTACTAATTTGTGTCCCCTTCCAGAAATATTCTAGCCCTTTAAAAATATTAATTAATTAATTAATTTATTTATTAATTTATTTAGTTAGTTAATTCTCACCCAAGGATATTTTCTCATTGACTTTTAGAGAGAGTGGAAGAGAGGGAATGAGGGAGGGAGGGAGGGAGGGAGGAAGGAAGGAAGGGAGAGAGAGAGAGAGAGAGAGAGAGAGAGAGAGATATCTATGTGAGAAAGATACACCGATTAGTTGCCTTCTGAACGTGCCCACACCCAGGCTGGATCGAACCTGCAATTCAGGTACATGCTCTTGACCTATAATTGAACCCTCTACCCTTAGGTGCACAGGCAGGTGCTCTAAACCCTGAGTCACACTTGACAGGACTTCTAACCTTATTTTTTTTTATTTGACTTTGACTTTGGAAAATACTTTATATAAGCACAGTACAATCTCAGATTCTTTTATGTCTGGAGTGTTGCGCTGTATTTATATACTTTAACTAGACAGTGTAAGCTTTCTACTATTTTTACTGTTTTGCTATGCCCACTGTAGGGAACACGCTTGTACATATCTTTTTTTCTTTATATAGAGAGATTTCTATAAAGTCCTTGAAGTAAAACTGCTGTAATAAAGAATATGTGCATTTAAAATTTTGCTAGCTACTGCAAAATTGTTTTTTAAGAGGAACTCCCATAGGGTATAACAATTATTGTTTCCCCACCCTATTCCTGATAGTATGTACGTATTATCAAACTTTTCTTAATTGAATTTAAATATGTTTTCTTATTTTATTAGAATTATTATGGTAAAAACATTCTTTTAATCTGAAGATTTTTATTCTATTTGTTGCTAAAGGTCATTAACGGTACTTGCTAATAAAACATGATCTGCTTGTTAATATTTCAGTTTGGTGAATGTTTCCTTTTCTTCCAGGTTTTATATGTTCCTGATCCTGACTATGTCTCCAGTGTGGAGAGCTCTCCATCGCTAAGCCCCATAAGTCCCCTGTCACCAACATCATCTGAGGCTGAATTTGATAAGGCCACTGTAAGTGTCCCTACTTTTCAAAGATAGCTGTGAATACATCTCACTGTACATGTATATATCACCATGTTTTTTAAATCCTACTTTGACTATTGTAGAATAAAATATTTCTTTTCATTTTTTACTTCAATTTGTAGATCCCAGTTTTTAAAGTGAAACATTCTTATTAAACCAGGCAGCATAAATCAATTTACTGTTGGTGGTGTTGGTCCAAGGATAGTTACCAATTCACTCTTATAAATACCATGTAATAATTTCACTAAGGAAGAAGTTTTACCTAACAAACATTAGAATATCATGATAGGAAGTCCCTCAGCCCGGCCTGCGCCCTCTTTCAGTCCAAGACCCCTCGGGGGATGTCCGCCTGCTGGCTAAGCGGGCAGTCAGACACCCCTCTCGCAGTCAGCGGCTCTTGCATTCCGGGACCCCTCGCTCCTTACTGCCTGCCTGCAGCGAAGGCAGGAGAGGCTCCCGCCGCCACTGCTGCACTCACCAGCTGTGAGCCCGGCTTCTGGCTAAGCAGCGCTTCCCCTGTGGGAGCGCACTGACCACCAAGGGGCAGCTCCTGCGTTGAGTGTCTGTCCCTTGGTGGTCAGTGCGCATCATAGCAACCGGTTGTTCTGCCATTAGGTCGATTTGCATATTATGCCTTTATTATATAGGCTATAAATGGTTCTCCTCTCCCTCCGTTAAATGGCTAGACTCATGAGAGAATCTTCTCTGTTGATCTGCTGACTTTAGGAGACACCGGTTTCTTCTCTGTTGCACTTTGCAGTGTAAGTTTAGGATACCAAATGGCGTACTAGTAATAAAACAAAAATTATTCATTTTAATTTGCCAAAGGAGCTTCAGAAAGCATTCAAGTGAGCTTCAGAATCACTGCATTAAGAATCAGAATCTATAAACAACAGTTGGGTGTGAGTGACTATGAGGTAAAAATTATATTCTCTAAGAAGTGCCTGTGGTTTCCAGAGGGAAGGGGATGGAGTAGTAAAGGGTAAAGAAGTCCAAATGTATGGTGATAGAAGATGATTTAACTTTGGGTGGTGGGCACACAATGTAATATACAGATCTTGTATCATAGAAATGTACACATAAAACCTATATGATCTTATAAACCAATGTCACTCCAATAAAGTTAATTTTAAAAATATATAAACAGTTGAAAACAGCAACCTAGAAATACTGATACTTTGGATAATGTACATGTATATAAGTTTTAATGAGGTCTGATTAAGATTTCCTCTGCACAACTTTGATCTTTATTTAAAAGAAATGTACTCTCTAGTTCTATACGTTGAACATTTGCCAAGCTAATCTCATGTATTATTTTTGATAGGATTACATTGACAAATTGGGATTGCTATAAATACTGAGTTGTAGAATTTGAGACTTTGAGGGAATCTCAGAGATCATGTTGTTCAATGAAGTATATATTCATTTAAGGAAAGCATTTGACAATGTACTTGACTATAGTTTTGGTGAATAATACTGTTAACTAGTATATAATGTCAACTGGATTTGGGGATATCGGAATTTGTTGATAGCTTTGTTCCCACTTGTAAGGAGCCTTTCAATGGCTCTGCATTGACTTTTTCTCCTTCACACATTTATCTTTTATTTAGAAGATATTTGAAAGGGAAGGTGTGTGGTATTGAACTCAACCTCACTAGTTCACATGTTGGCAACATGGATTTGCATCTCAGCTTCATTTTACTCAATGGGCAAGTTACAGAAATTAGCTAATCATAAGTTTCCCTAAAAATTAAGGGAATAACAATAAAGAAACATTTTTTAAAAAGCCCAAACCCATAGGGTTTCCAGGTAATTGATTGTGGTTAAGAAAGGACAAACGGGGCTTCTAGGCTGCCTACAATGTGCTGTTGTTTGACCTGGTGCTGATACTAATCCATTTATCCGTACATGTGCTTTATGTACTTTTCTGCATATGTGTTATATTTGACAATAAAAGAGCCTTACAAAATTGAAAAAAATTAAGGTAATAGTATATACCTTATATGAGTGATTTGAAAATTAAATGAAATGGTCCATATAATACCTTTAAATATAATAAGTATTCATAAATATCCATTAATATCCCTTATTTAATTATTTAACTTAAATTAACAGGCTGAGTGTAATGTTAATTTGCATCATAAAATGCAAAGGTTGAGAATTTTGTTACTAGAGATGAGTAATTGAACAGGGTCATTCAACCGTTAAACATAATTCTAGATGATCAGATAGGATAATCCTTACCTGTTCCACCTCTTGGAGGGCAGAACAGAACATGATGACTGGAGTTTGCATGATTCGTGATTAAGGTTGCTGCGTGGTCAGGTGTTGCAACACCCTGATTGCTACACTCTGATTGCTCCTATCTGGTTCTTCCTGACCATCTTCCACTTTATACTTGTGCTGCTAGTTAGAATCTGTACATTGGGTTTTAGCTTAATTGGTAAACTTAGCCACTTTGTTATCATAGTATGGCATCCCACAGCGTTCTTTTCAGTTGGGAATTTTCTGTATTTGCTGTTTGGGTTGGGAGCAGCAGGTTTTAGTTTGTCAGCTTTTCTGATTTAAAAGTGTCTCATTAATATGAAAGGGTCTGTCTGTCTTGAGCTGATTCAATTGGCAGGGAATCTCTGGTCTTTTCCGGAGTATTTGTCGCCAGTAAATCTTATATCTAAGCTCCAGATTTTCATTATTAATATTTTTTTAAAAACTTTCAAAAACTTGAATGAGCAAGAATCATTTTGTGTATCTTCACGTTTTCTATAAAATGATTATTAATGTTGATGTTACTTGGTGTCACAATGGTCTTTTGTCAAACCTATCTCACTCAGGCAAGAAAGGCTACTTGCTCAGGGGGGACTTGTGTGGTGGTTGGAGCTCCCACCCTGAAAAAAAACACAATTCAATATTTAAAACCC
Organism: Myotis yumanensis; assembly: GCF_028538775.1. Lineage (NCBI taxonomy): Eukaryota > Metazoa > Chordata > Mammalia > Chiroptera > Vespertilionidae > Myotis > Myotis yumanensis. Next base: position 38,204,312 of record NW_027223766.1, on the reverse strand, counting down.
ATAATTCAATATTTAAAAAGTATAGTATATTAAATATAGATGTTTTTCAGTATTCTGCACTGGTCTGTCCTTCTTTCATAAAATACCTGTTAAATATCTGCCCAAGTTCTAGGGATTCAACCCTACATTTTAGGAGGAGTATAATGAAGTTTAGAAACGAAGTGTGAAAATTCTGTCCTCATATAGGTTTAAGGATCCATTTATTAGAGTAGAAAGAGTTATGTTAAAATGGATAGCTCTTTTCAATATCTTAAAGACTGTGAGATAGAAAAAGAGGCAGGCTTGCTTATTATCTCAAAAGACCAGGTCAGAACTATTAGGTATTAGTAACAAAGTGGCAGTTTTTAGCTTAAAACTTTGAAGAACCTTGCTAGTGCTATGAAAAGTATTCAATAAGGCATTGTACATTTATTCATAAGATATGAAAGGCCTCTGAGGAGGTGTTTGAAACAAAGATCAAAAGGCATCTGTCTAATCTTCCTACATTGTACAGAAAATTGAACTTTGGGAGGAACCATCAGTTAGTTCTAAGGGGTCAGTGAACCTGGATATAAATATTTTTAGTGAAATCTTAACATTCTTAAAAATTAATACTATAAACAGCAAACTATAGTGTAGCAATGGGCATACCTGTGACTTTGTCCCCACTAGAACTCACAGATATTTTCAAATCACTTTATAATTGTTGTAGATATCATAAAATGTTGTTTATTGCCATCTACTTGAAAATTATAATTATCAGTCACCACTAGTTCTTATATTAATAAAGAAGCATATATATTACTACATCTTCAATTAAAAAAATGTTTGATTGTGTTTCAATGTAATTGTTTTTCTTTGTAAACCTGTATTTTAAGTATTAAAACATTTTGAGAAGGTTCATAGGCTTCACTGAGAGAATGGTTCATGGCACCAGAAAAGACAAAGAACTTATGGCTAATTAATACGTTGTAGAATGGTATTGATAAATTCTTTGTAGCTTGAGATTTTATTTTTTAAGAAATATTTGTATTGATTTCAGAGGTGAAGGGAGAGGGAGAGAAAGATAGAAACATCAGTGATAACAGAAAATCATTGATCGGCTGCCTCCTGCACGCTCCACACTGGGGATTGAGCCTGCAACCTGGGCATGTGCCCTGACCGGGAATTGAACTGTGACTTTCTGTTTTGTAGGTGGACGCTCAACCACTGAAACAAGCTGGCTGAGCGTAGCTTGAAATTTTAAAGGCTCTTTCAGTGTATGGGTTCTGCTAAATTCCTACGTATCACAAACAAGCACTCTATTTTTCCTGTGCTCCCAACACCTAAAGGATATAGTAAATTGTCTTATCAGGACCAGCAGTTTAATTCAGGAGCAACTGAGTGTGTGTGTGTGTGTGTGTGTGTGTGTGTGTGTGTGTGCGTGCTCATGCTAGCACACATGTATGTGCATGGTATATTTATATGTGTGGAGTTGGGAATGCAAGAAATGTAGTTTGTCAGTTAATTCAACATTCTCCTAATGATTCATATTTATATATCCCCCATTCAAGAACCATTGAAAATGTAAGTATAAGCTGTGTTAAAAATCTTTAATGAATGTGAAAACAGTGCCATTCTTAGCTATATTTTTTACATAAGAACATTTTGGGCTGACCTCCAGAATGTGATGAGAAGGAAGAACACTTATTGAGGGAAGCCACTCATTTGGCGTTAATAATGTGCTTATTTTTATTTAGTTCTCTGAAGTGCCTTTTTTTTTTTTTTAAGAATCCTGATGCAGTGCACCCGAAAGAAACAACTCCCTCGTCTACATTTACTGATATTCGACCTGCACGAGTTGTATCTTCAACTTCTGAAGAGGAAGAAGCATTTACTGAGAAGTTTCTAAAAATTAATTGCAAATATGTTACCAGAGGCAAGGTAACAAATAGTACCTTAAATCACCAACATCAGCAAATGCTTGAATATTTTTTAAAATATTAGTGGAACTACTAGTTTGAGTTAGTGTGGATTCTGCTCATAACAATCTGGTAATCTGTTGCAAATCATTAAAGGCAATGGCATACTACAAAAAGCTGATATAAAATGACTATTTTTGGGCACTCTTGAAGTGCCAATCCTTGCAGAGTTAGTATGATACCCAAATAGGAAGATAACTACTATTCATTGAGTACCTACTATATTATGCCAGAAATTGTTTTGGTGTTTTAATTATTTTATCAACTCAAAATAGGTGGTTCTATTCCTTCTTCACAGGAAAAAATATATATATCAGAAAAGGTTAATGAGTTTAAGGATTCTCTGTCATGGCCAGAATTCAAACTGAGTTTGAATCTCTGTTTTATGTACCACACCTTGCTGCTTTACATAGAAAAGAATGTCGTGTCTGCAGAAGCAATATAGTAAAGTAACACAGAGTTGGAAAATAAACTCCAGGTATTGCTTAGCAAGTAACTATGATACCAACTTAAAAAATTATGACTGCCTAATAATCAAAATTAATAAATTATGAATATTTGAAATACAGGTGTTCAGTTCTATAAATTTCTTCCTACATACTGTTTTAACTGGACCCACATTCTCAATATGTTGTATTTTTATTTTCATTCAGTTAGTAATATTTTCTCTTCATTTCTTCTTTGGCCCATGGAATATTAGAGTGTTTAATTTGTAAACATTTGGGGATTTAAAAAAATATCTTTTGTTTTTGAGTTCTGATGTTATTCCATGTAGTTAGATAACATACTACTTTTTGAAGACCTAATTTAAGACTTACTTTATGGTCCAGAACGTGGTATGTCTTGCACTTGAAAACAATGTGTATCTGCTCCTATTGGGAGGACTATTCTATAAATGTCAATTAATTCAAGTTAAGTGATAGTGTTGTTCTTTTGCATCCCCATTGATTTTCTGTCTATTCTATCATTTATTGACAAGAGAATGTTGAAATACCTCATGGTAATTGTGTATTTTCTATTGCTCCTTTCATTTCTGTTTTTGTTTTGTGTATTTTGAAACTTTGTCATTAGATATATAAATGTTTAAGATTTTTATATTGTCTTGATGAATTGACTTGTTTCATTATTCTTGGTAATATTCTTGCCATGAAATCTACTTTGATCAATACTTATAGTCACTTCATATTCCTTTTGATTAATGTTAACGGTTTATCTCTTTTGTTGTTTTACTTTGACCTATGTCTTTATATTTAAAATGAGTTTCCATGCCTTACTCAGAGGGAAGGTGTGGGAGGGCTTACATTAGAATTCACTCTTTGTATTATACATTCTATGGGCTTTAACAAAATATATAGTGACATCAACCCACCATTACAGTATCATCCTATATAACAGTGGTTGGCAAACTGTGGCTCACGAGCCACATGTGGCTCTTTGGCCCCTTGAGTGTGGCCACGAAGTTTCAATTGCACTGTATGTGCGCCCCCGCACGTGGTATTTTGTGGAAGAGCCACACTCAAGGGGCCACAATTTGCCGATCTCTGCTATATAGTAAAAGGCTAATATGCAAATTGACCGACGGTGGAATGACCGGTCACTATGATGCTCACTGACAACCATGGGGCAGACGTTGCCCCCGGTGATCAGTGCGCTCCCACAGGGGGAGCACTGCTCAGCCAGAAGCCAGGCTCACAGCTGGCGAGTGCAGTAGCAGTGGTGGGAGCCTTCCCACTGCTGCGACATCCCCCAAGGGGTCCCAGACTGTGAGAGGGTGCAGGCTGGGCTGAGGGACTCTCCCCCCCCCCCCCCCCCCCCCCCCAGTGCATGAATGTCGTGCACCGGGCCTCTAGTAGAGAATAGTTTCATTGCCCTAAAGATTCTCTTTGCTCTGCCTGTTCATTCTTCCGTGGAAACTGCTGATCGTTTTACTGTCTTCATAGTTTTGCCCTTTTCAGAGTGTCATATAGTTAGAATCATACAGTATAATGGTATGATTTCAAGTTGTCTTCTTTCACTTAGCAATATGCATTTAAGAGTCCTGCCTTTCTTTTGTGATGAGGTAGCTTTTTTTAAAAAAAATTGCTGAATAATAATTCACTGTGTGGATATTCTGCATTCACTGACTGAAGGACATCTTGTTTGTTACCAAATTTGGGTACTTGTGAAACAGCTGCTAGAAACATTCACATGCAGGTTCTTTGTGTAGACATAAGCTTTTACCTCATTCGGGTAAGTAAGCAGTGCTATTGCTAGATCTAGATCACATGTTAAGATTATTTTTAGCTTTGTAAGAAACTCCCAAAATGTCGTCCAAAGTGGTTGTATCATTTTGTATTTGTACCAACAATCAATAAGAGCTGCTGTTGCTCCACATCTTCACTAGCATTCATAGTTGTCAGTGTTTTAGAATTGTTAGCCATGCTAATTGGTCTTTAGTGGTAACTCATGGTTTTAACTTGCATTTTCCTAATGACTTATGATATTGAGCATATTTTCATAAGCATATTTGCTATCCTATATCTTTGGCAATATCTTTGTATTTGAAAGATCTTTTCATTGGGCATAGAATTTTAGTTTGACAGGTTTTTCTCAGAATTTTGAAGATGTTTCTTTCAGAACTCCACTGTTTTCTGGCCTGCATTGTTTCTGAGAGAAAGAAGTCTTCTGTTATTTTTATATTTGGTCTTCTGTACAAAATACAGTTTTTTCTTTTGGTTGTATTCAACATGGCCTGTTTATCACTTTTTGAGCAATTTTTTACAATATGCCTTGGTGTATTTTTCTTTTTCTTTCTTGCTTGAGGATCATTTAGCTTCTTGGATCTGCGGGTTTATAGTTTTCATCAAATTTGTAAACTTTTTGGCCATATTTCTTCAAATATTTTTTTCTCTCACGTTCTCTTCTTTGGGAACTTCAATTATACATGTTTGGCCTGCTTGATGTTGTGTCTCATAGCTCACTAGTACTCTGTTCTTCTTTGTTTTGGACAATTTCAATTGCTATATCTTTATGTTCACTAATACTTTTCTCCCTTGTCTAATCTGCTATTCTATCTAGTGTATTTTTCATCTCTATTAAGTTCAAACTGGTTCTCATATCTTCATGGTTCCTACTTCACTTGCACAATCTTTCTTCTATATTCTTGAATATATGGGATATGTATTAAGATATTTTTACATTATATATTCTCTACTCTTAATTATCTATTTCTTAGATCATCCCTGGCAATGTAAATGTTCCTACAGTATACTTTACCATCTCTCATTGGCTTGAGTTGGTATAATCCAGGAATACAAATTGATGTGTGTGAATCTATTTAAAATATTAATCAAAAGATGAGTAGGCTGTGGTTTATATGAAATTACTTATTTAGGTGGCCCATGGTCTGTCTAAACTAAAAGAAATGCTATTCATACTTTTGGACTGATTCCCTTTCCCCCACCAAAATGGTAGTTTTATGTTCTTCAAATTAAGCCAGGTAAATTCACAGAGCTGAGTATGGGGTTGGAAGGAGAGTGTGATACCAAATTAAACAGGATTAAAGTGTTGTTGTTATTGTTTTAATCTTTATTGTTGAGAGTATTATAGATGTCCTTCCTTCCTCCCTCTCAGAAGGCTCCCCTTCACCCAGATGCCACTCCACCCCAGCCCTTCACCTTCCTATTGTCTTTGTCCAGGGATAATGGGTAATGCATATATGCAAATAAGTTCTTTGGTTAATCTCTTCCTGTCCCCCTATGCCCCTGTGCTATGAGATTCATCAGTCTGTTCCATGTTTTCATGCCTCTGGTTCTATTTTATTCATCAGTTTATTTTGTTCACTAGATTCCTTGTTCATTTATTTTGACTTTTAGAGTCAATTATTGGTAGGTTTGTATTTATTTCCATTTATTGTTCATACTTTTTATTTTATTTTATTTTTTAATTTTTTTTTCTGCTTAGGGAAGACCCTTCAACATTTCATGTAATACTGGTTTGGTGGTGATGAACTCCTTTAGCTTTTCTTTGTCTGGGAAGCACTTTATCTGTTCTTCAATTCTAAATGATAGCTTTGTTGGGTAGAGTAATCTTGGTCATAGGTCCTTGCTTTTCATCTCTGAATATTTCTTGCCTCTCCCTTCTGGTCTAAAAAGTTTCTGTTGAGACATCAGCTGATGGTTGTATGAGTATGCCCTTGTAGGTAACTAACTGCTTTTCTCTTGCTGCTTTTAAGATTCTGTCTTTGATTTTAACCTTTTTCATTTTAATTTATGATGTGTTTTGATGTAGGCCTCTTTGGATTCATCTTGTTTGAGACTCTCTGTGCTTCCTGGACTTGTAAGTCTATTTCTTTCACCAGGTAGGGGAAATTTTCTGTCATTTTTTTTTTTTTCAAATAGATTTTCAATTTCTTGCTCCCTTTCATCTTCTTCTGGCACACCCATGATGCAAATATTGGTACACTTGAAATTGTCCCAGAGGCTCCTTACACTGTCTTCATATTTTTGGATTTTTATTTTTTCTGTTCTGATTAGGTGTTCTTTGCTGCCTCATATTTCAAATAACTGATTTGATTCTTGGCATAATCTACTCTACTGTTAATCCCCTGTAAATTACTCTTCATTTCAGTTAGTGTATCCTTCATTCTGACTGGCCGTTTTTTATGTCATTGATGTTTTCACTAAGTTCCTGGATCATCCTTATAATTATTGTTTTGAACAGAGGTGGGGAAGACATGCGAAATTATTTGGTCTGGCCCTGCCAAGGCATTATGGGTGAGTTTATTAAATGTTTGGCCAAAAATAGGATAATTGTTAAGTTGATAATTTTGTATGGCCCACAAATGATGTTATAAATATCTCAATGGCCTTGGTAGAAAAAGGTTCCTCACCCCTGGTTTTGAACTCTGTATCTGGTTGTTTTGTTTGTTTCTATTTTATTAACTTCTTTTTCTGGAGGTTTCTCTGTCCTTTCATTTGTGACATGTTTCTTTGTCTCCTCATTTTGGCTGCTTCCCTGTGTTTGTTTCTCTGTATTAGGTAGAGATGCTATGTCTCTTGGAATTGGTAAAGTGGCCTTGTGTAGTAGGTGTCCTGTAGGGTCCAGTGGCTCAGCCTCCCGAGTCATCTGAGCTGGACACTCGAAGTGTGCCCCTGTGTGGGCTGTGTGCACTGTCCTATTTTAGTTGAGCCTCGATTGCTGTTGGCAATACTGGGAGGGATTGACTCTTAGGCCAGTTGGCTGTGAGGACCAGTTACGACCACAGCAGAAGAGCTGCTGTGCAGGAGATGCTCCTATGGAGCAAGACTTGCTTCAGTTGGGCTTTGACGCTCACTGAGTCCACCCCTTAAGAGTGTTGTTCATGGATGTGGTAGATGTGTAATCTGGCATGGTCTGAAGCTAACCACCTGGTGCACTGGCTCCTGGGAGGTGCAAAGTCAGCTACTGCCTCTGCCCTACCTGGGGCCACCCAGCAAGAGCTACAGAGAGATCTTCAGATGGCTGCTACTTATGTGGGGCTTGCAGGTGTCCAAGAGAGGTCAAGTTGGGAACCTTGGTAGGCTGTTGCTAGTGCCAGGCCTGGGGCCACTTATTGAGAAGTATGTGGCACACTGAGGCCAGCTGCTGCTTGTTTGAGAAATTTTAGGAAAGTCTGAAGCCTGAGCAAGGACAGGCCATTCATATGGAAAAGCCACTGCAAACAGCTTGGGAGGGGCTACAAAATGGGTGGAACAGGGTCTCATGGAATCACCAGGGTGTGGTGAACAGTGTGGGCCAGGTCAATGGAGACACAGATGTGGCTCCTGCCTGTAGGCCTTGTGGTGGAGGAGGTCTCAGCCAAGGAACAATGACCTCTGCCAACACTTTTGTCTGGGAGAAAGCTGCCTCCCAGTTCTTGCCCTGATAGCAGATAATTTAGTTCTTCCCCATATGTCCCTGGATACTTTCAAGCTGCTGCCCTAGTGCTGGAGCTCGGAGGAAGTGAGTCTGTGCTTGGGCCCTTTAATAGCAACTGCCTGGGACTCCTGCAGTGTCTGTGTCACTCAGCCACAATCCCCGCTGGTTTTTACAGCCCTAAGTTATGGGGACTTCTCTTTCTGGCACTGGAACCCTGGGCTGGGGACTCTAGTGTGGGACTGGGACCCCCTTGCTCCTTGCAGGGACCTCTGCAGCCAAAATATCCCTCCGAATGAAAAACAGACCACTGTGGGTATCAGGCTAACTGGTTCCTCGCCTCTGCCCCTCCTACCAGTCTCAATGTGGCTTCTTTTTTAATTATCGAGTTGTAGGGCTTCCATTCAGCTGGATTTCAGGCAATTCTGAATGATGGTTCTTCTGTGGTTTAGTTGTAATTTTGATGTGGTTGTGGGAAGAGGCAAATACCACATTTACCCTATTCTGCCATCTTGATCCTCCTCAGGATTTAAGTTTTTCTTTTCCTTAAAAGCTTTAGAAAAAACACAAAACAACTTTGAAGTAACTATTTTTTATTTTTATAATTCTGTCTAGCTCCTCATTTTTATACTTACAGAATATAGTGGAATGGCAATTTTTAAAATGGGATCAAAGTATTTAGCACTTGAATTAGAGTGATTATATAGTTTGCTACATAAATGTGGAAGGATTATAGTATAAGCACAGACTGCCCGGATTTTGAATCTTGGTTCTACCGCTTATTAGGTAGCTGTAGTCATGTTTTACTTAGGACTCTCTCAACTGTAGTTTCCTCATCTATACTCATCTCAGAGCTCAGTGTGATGATCAAATGAACAATAATGTATATAAAGTATGATACATATAGAACATACAGTACATTAGCTAATATTAGTGGGATCAGCTTCTTATGGACTTTAGTTTGCTCCTTGTAAAATGAGAGGGTTGGTCTCTTCATATTAGCATCACTATTTACATGAATATATTTTAAAATTTATAGCTTTCATGATTAAATTTAAAATGATTACTGGTTACCTTGGAGGTCATCTAAATTACCTAATTTTAGAGATTAAAAAACTGAGGCCCAGAGGCTTTGCTTGCCCAAGGTCACATGCCTAGCATCAGAGTCAAGCGAAATCGATTTTTTTAAAAATATATTTTTGAAGAGATTATGCTGTTTTTTCTTTATAATGGATTGAATTGTCAACAGTATTTATGAAGCCTGCATTGTGTACATAAAACTATGTTTGGTACCTCTAGTGAGGGAACAACACAAGAAGCAGTACACAAATTAACGTAAAGCATGGCTCATGCCTTATGGGAGTTTACAATCCCTTCTTGCATTACTGCAGTTATCTTGCTCTGATAGAGCTCAGTATTTTACTGAGGCGGCAAATGTTATACCTGACTTGCTTGTTTGAGGATGAATATAATATTCTTTGTAGTTTGCCTCTGCTAAAGAGGAGCACTTACTGGGAAAATTTGTGTTTTATTAACATTTCCATGAGAATGCCTTAGTGCTTGAATGTACTGCTTTTCTGTATAATAGATGGCCTGATATCAGGAGAAAATTAGTAAAAATAGCTAGCATACTTTTTGAAAATTTAAACTTTGAAGATTAAACATTATTTTCTTTTTATCTTAGGGCACAGTCAGTGGTGTGCTGCTAGTTACACCAAATAATATAATGTTTGATCCACATAAATCTGACCCCTTGGTTCAAGAGAATGGCTGTGAGGAATATGGGATCATGTGTCCAATGGAAGAGGTGATGTCAGCTGCAATGTACAAAGAAATTTTGGATAGCAAAATAAAGGAATCCTTACCCATGTAAGAGTGTTTTTTTATACTCCTTTGCAATTTTATTGCATTTAGATAATTGATTGACCCTTGTCTAATACTCTTAAGTATTTGTATTAGTTTTATTTTAGCTGCTTTTCATTTTCTTAATAATTAAACAAAAAATATATGTAATGTTGGAAGGTTTCTTCTCAGTGCACTTAGAATAGTTAAGAGTGTTTTAGGTTTATATTTTTATATTTGGTCGGAGAACCGGATACTTAAAAATAACCTATAGTACTCATTTAGTACAGTGTATACCAGCTTTTTAAAAATATATATTTTATTGATTTTTTTAACAGAGAGGAAGGGCTAAGGATAGAGAGTTAGAAACATCAGTGAGAGAGAAACAGCTGCCTCCTGCACACCCCTTACTGGGGATGTACTCGCAACCGAGGTACATGCCCTTTCCTGGAATCAAACCTGGGACCCTTCAGTCTGCAGGCTGACGCTATATCCACTAATCCAAACCGGTTAGGGCTACCAGCTATTTTTTTTATTCAGACATACCATTCAGAATTTTGAATTATCTATATGAGTAGTTTAACGTAATAAGTAATGAAGGGTAGCTTTCCAATTTTTCTCTCTGTCAATAAAATGGGGGGTGGGATTTGGGGAGGCCACATGAGCAAAGACCTGACATTGCTACAACCAGAGCAGCTTGTTTTTTTAGTTATTTATTTATATGTTTATATCCGTTCTCAGAAAAGTGTAAAATATAGGGGAGAAGATCCACAATTGCACAATTAAAAGAGTTAACCATGGAATGTGTGGTTATCTGATTGTGATTTGGGTAACATAGGTGTGAGACTACAGGTCAGCATAATCTTTGTACATAATGTGCTTGATCAAAGGAATGACTAGAGAAAAGGGAGGAATAAGAAATAAAAAGAAGGTAAAAGGTAGGTATATAAAAGAAAGAAAGAAGTAGAAAGGGAAAAAATTGATACGTAATAGAAAAGAACTCCCCCATTTCTCCATACTGATTGTCAGCAGTTTAAAATCTGGCCTCACTTTAACTGATACTGAGATATATATCCCAGTATTAGCCCACAGGAATGAAGAATGCTGTTTTAATATTAACCTTGTGGGAAAGAACTACTTACAGAGGAGAAGAACAAATTATTTCTGTTTCTGAGGCAACCTGTATGAGTTTGTTATGATACCTGTAGAGAATAAAGTTTCTTATTAAAAAATTAATTACACCTTCCACTCAATAGATATTTTGTCATGGTAAACTCCTCTTTCTAGATGTAGATAATTCCTAGGATATTCTCTAGTGTCAGTTATTCTTATAGATCATTCAAAGTCAGGTTCAGCAAATAACCATTGGAGTAGGTGGAGGGATAAGGCAAAAGTGAGGGAGTGAAGGATTAGATTTAAAAGGAAACAAGATTATATATGTGTGTGTATATTGTCAGTCATTGCCAAGATTAACTTCCTGCTGTCCTGCTTTTCCGTTTGTATTATGATATTTTGGGATTCTCTTATGCTGAATGATTCATAACTATTCTATAAGGATACCTTAGGGCTCCTCTTGCATATCACTGTTTTATCATTCATAATGTCACGTGGAAAAACCATGCATTTGATCTAAACATTTTTTTATTTCTTCAAAAAGAAATATCATTTAATTCTCCCTTATTAATTGATTAAAAACTATTTGTAACAAATCATATAAATGAAGTGGTTTTTTCAGAGTAGTGTCATGGCAAAAATGAGATAAGATTTTATTGATTTTCTTTTGTCTTAAATTGCTTGGGAAGTTGATTTTAAAGGTATTGTTCTGCAACTATATTGAGCAGTAAAAGCACATTGGCATTAATAAATATTTAGTATTTGGCATTTTAACTCTGAAGATTACAGCACTTATATAAATATATATCCTGTTTGGTTTGTTTATTACCTTTTATTAAATGTACATGTACAGTTTCCCAAAACTTTGCCAACTTCCAAGACCCTTTATACAGGGTGGGGCAAAAGTAGGTTTATAGTTGTTCATATGGGAAATAATACAATAATTATACAAAAATTAACTTGTTTCGAGTACTCAAAACTACAAACCTACTTTTGCCCCTCCCTGTGAGCAGTTTGAATGAATCACCAGTAGATGACACTGTTATGTATTTTATAGCACAAGTTAAATGCTTGAGTTTTTTAAGGTGAATTAAATACAAGAGGCAGAGCTATGAACTGAACTTCAACTAATTAATACTTTTAATAAAAATAAAATTTTTCTATTCTTGTTATAAAAGTCATGCATACTCATTTTAGAAAATTTGAAAAATACCAAAAAGTAGAATAAGAGGAAAGGAGTTAACTCAGCTTCATCATCCAGAGATAGCCAATTATTTTTGTGTTGAATTATTTTTCAGTCTTTTTTATTTTCAAGCTTTCATAAATGTTAATAGTTTTTCCACTAAGAACTCATGCGGTTTCCATTTCTCACAAACTATTTTTAACTGTCATTTTTAATTGCTGACTTATATTTCATGCTTTAAATGTTTGCACTACCTCTTTCCAGAACGTAGACTATCTAACTTTTGAACATTACTGCTTACGTATACAATGCCATTAAACATGAAAATCTAGATGTAATTATAAACCATTTAGCTATCTAATATCTAACCCCTTTAGTTAAACAAGTTCCCTTAGAATTGTTATTGAGTTGTTGCTGGTAGCCTGAAGAATTCCAGTGAGTACTTTTGCCTCAGTTCTACTCAGGTTGGCTTTGAGCTTTGCTTTTGAGCTCTATATTTTAGTTTAATCTCTACTTAAATGTAAAATAAGCACTGCATGTGTGCACGTGTGTGTAATATCAATCAATGTATTACTTTGTTAAGACATTTAAATTGTAATCAAAATTTTACCTAAGCTTATTTTTCATATTCTATCAATGAATAAATTTAATTTAGAATTATAGCTTCACCCAAAACTTGTATTATCATCTTCTCTTCAGGTAGATTAATTCAGGAAATGTTGCACTGATGTTTTCCATGTCTTAAGCAATTGATGCAAAAGCTTTACTATCACTTTGGTCTATATCAGTGGTTCTCAACCTCCCTAATGCCGTGATCCTTTAATACAGTTCCTCATGTTGTGGTGACCCCCAATTTCATTGTTACAAATTGAACATAATTAAAGCATAGTGATTAATCACAAAAGCAATATGTAATTATATATGCGTTTTCTGATGGTCTTGGGCGACCCCTGTGAAAGGGTTGTTTGACCGTCAAAGGGGTCGTGACCTACAGGTTGAGAACCGCTGGTCTATATGAATAAATTAACATTTTTGATATGCTGTTAAGAGATGTATACTACATCCTTTTGTAAAAGCCTTGTTTTTGAATATTAATTTAGTGCTAAGTTTGTGGACCATGAAAGACTACAATTTAAAAAGTCTAATAACTTATAATTTTGTTTACTGACAGAGAGATAGATCAGTTATCAGGAAGGGACTTCTGCCACTTAAAGAAAATGACAAGAAGTGATGCTGATGAAATAGACTCAAGAATCCGTGATGTGGTTAATGATAGTGTCAGCACTGCTCCCAGGAGCACCGAGGAGTCCCTTTTTGAAGACGTGTTCACAGAATCAGAACTCTCTCTAGTACGGGAAGAGCTTGTCTCTTCAGATGAGCTGCGACAAGGTGAATCATCCAGTGCATCATCAGAGTCTGTGCAGACTGTCAATCAGAGTGAAATAGAATGTTCAACAGTCATATCAGAATCTACTGCTTCTCTTGATCAGTTAAAATCTGATTCTGGACATTCTCCAAATGAAGTTGGGGCTCTTTCTCTTAAAACTGATTTAAATAATCTCAAAATGGCCACTAAGGAAGGAGATCAGGCAACAGATAATGTTCAAGAAATATTAGACCCTAAAGAAGGAAGCATAAATATTAAAGGTAATGCAGACCAGGATTTTCTTAATGAGAATTCACTGCACCAAGAAGAGGATGAAAAAGAAAGTATGCCTTGTGGGGAAGCAACAGAATTCAAACTAAAGCAAACTGTCAAAGGAAAACAAGGGAAGGAACAAAAACAGGACTCAGAGACAGAGGTAGAAGAGCTCCGGAAACTCTGGAAAAAGCATACTATGCAAGAAACTAAACAGCAAAGGGACAATATTCAACAGGTGTCACAAAAGGAAATTAAGCATAAAATAGCAACTGTTGATATAGAAGGTAAGTGTTAAAATGAATATATTAAGTTCATATTATTTGCATATTGTTTCCCTCTTTCCTTGGTGACTCAAAAGCTGCTATTTCTTAGACTACTCTAAAGAATAATCTGGTGGGCCCTTGGCTGATGTTTCTCTGGGGACAAGTATAATATTCTTTGGTTTCTAATCTCTTGGACTTTTCTTACCCCACAGTGGCTTATACATAAAATGAGCATCTTTTCTACCATGTTTAAACATTCCAAACTCATCATCTTCTATTTTTAAACAATGTATTTCTTAAAAATGTACACAAGCTCTGTAATACCTTTGATATCTCAACTTTTTTTTCTTTTAGTTCTTGGTGTGTTATCTCATTAAAATAATTTTTTTTCATTGCATATATAATATCCTAATTGCAATTTGTAATCGACAAAGTTGTAATCCCATCTTTTTAAAAAACTACGATCAGACAAAAATCTAATTTTTTAAATTCCTCAAGTATCCAGAAGTTCTATCATTGTCTGAGTAAATGTTTTCTTTTACAAAGCAGCACTAAAGGTAAATTAAAACACCATTTTCAGTTTTGTTTTAGGGAGCTTTTTACTTATGAAAATTACAGAAATAGTCATTTCTGATATACAGTGCTTCTGCTTAATAGGTTAATGGAGTGCAGCTCAGGTATCTTAGGTAACATTTTTTATAGTCTATTGGAATATTGATTCCAGGCAAATCAAATTTATATATAAGCTTTTCTGTCATTTTTTTAATTCAAATTTTTTATTGTTTAAATATGCATAAACTGAAATTTACCATTTTAACCATTTCTAAGTGTAAAATTGAATGGCAGTAAGTACATTCACATTATTTTTTTAAAAAAATATATTTTATTGATTTTTTTACAGAGAGGAAGGGAGAGAGATAGAGAGTTAGAAACATCGACGAGAGAGAAACATCGATCAGCTGCCTCCTGCACACCTCCCACTGGGGATGTGCCCGCGACCCAGGTACATGCCCTTGACCGGAATCGAACCCGGGACCCCTCAGTCCGACGCTCTATCCACTGAGCCAAACCAGTTTTGGCTACATTCACATTATTATAGAACTATCACCACCATCCATTTCCAAAGCTTTTTCATTTTCCCAGACTGAAACTGTACGCATTAAACAAAAACTCCTATATTCCACTCTTCCCAACCCTTGACAACCACCATTCTACTTATTTGTCTCTACTCTAGGTACCTGATACAGGTGGAATCATATATTTGTCCTTTTGTGTGTGGTTAATTTCCCTTACATAATGCCTTCAAGTTTCATCTATGTTATAGTATGTGTCAGAATTTCCTTCCTTTTAAAATTGTATAATATTCCATTAATACATAACATGTTTTCTTTATCTGTTCATTCATTAATGAACATTTGGGTTGTTTTAGCCTTTTGGCCTTTGTGAATAGTGCTGCTGGTAAACATTGGAATACAAATATCTGTTTGAGTTCCTCCTTTCAATTTTTGGGGGTTATATACCCAAAAGTGGACTTGCTGGATTCTATGGTAATTCTATGTTTAATTTTTGAGGAACTGCCAAACTGTTTTCCACAGTAGCTGTACCATTTTACATTTCCACAAGCAATGCACAACAGTTCAGTTTAGTTTTTAAAATACTGAATTTTCCTTCTGTTTTCTTATATACCCTGAAGACCTAAGGATTATATTAAGTAGATGTTAAGAAACCCATTTACTCAAAGTAAATTCTATAAAAGAGTGACTATTTCTTCTTTTGTAATATTTTTCCTTTATTCAGAACTAGTGAATGTTCATTAAATGTGATTTAACAAAAATATATAGGCAGTTTTTACCAAACTTATAAAAATTACCTAGAATTAATCACCTTAATCATTATTAACATTTGGTATATTTAGTTTTGATCTTTGGTGTGTTTGTATATATTCATATATATATATACAACTTTGATATTATTTGTATGTATCTATACATATGTATTTTTTATATAAAATTAGGATTATACTGTATGTAGTGTTGTATTTTCCTTTTTTCACTCACCATTTTATGTCATGAATGTTTTCCCATGTCATTATCGTTCTTTGAAAACATGGTTTTTAATGACCTTCTAATTTAATCATTTCCATATTGTTAAGACATTCCATTGTTATTAGCAATTCATATTGTTAAGATATTTTTTTATCTTTGATCAGGCTGTAAAAAATGCTGGCATGAATATCTTTATTGATATATTTGTGTCTGATTGTTGCCTTATATTAGAATCTTTGAAAAGGGTAAAATAATGGATTCTGTTTAAACCAATATGTGGTAGACTACTTTCATTATAGTGGGTTTGTTGGGGTGTAGGGTTTTATAGGGAGAGCCTCTATTATGACAAAATACTGAAAGGAGAAAAGTTGGTAGGTATAATTCAGATAGGTATCCTGATTGTTACCATTTGGTTTCATCCCTTTTGGGGATGGGGGGGTAACAAATTAAGTAATTAATTTTAAGTAACTTAGGTTTCTATAATAGGGAAATATTCAAAGTTTCTGACCTTTTATTGACTTCTATCTATATATATAAAAGCCTAAATGACTGGCCGACTGGCCGGTAGCTATGATACGCAATGACCACCAGGGGGCAGACGCTCAACGCACAGGCATGGAAACATGGAACAAGACTAATGAATCTCAGAGGGGAAAGGGGAGGGCAGGAAGAGAATAACCAAAGATCTTTTATGCATACTAGAGGCCCGGTGCACGGATTCGTGCACCGGTGGGGTCCCTCGGCCTGGCCAGCGGGGATCAGACCGAAACCAGCTCTCTGACATCCCCCAAGGGGTCCCGGATTGCTAGAGTGTGCAGGCCAGGCCAAGGGACCCCACCAGTGCACAAATCCATGCACCGGGCCTCTAGTAATATAATAAAACTTTAATAGATATAAAACTGGATTGTAACTGTGCAAAAAATGGTAAAAGTTCATTTCTAATGATATTTGTGAATGCTTGGCCTCAGATTTTGTGTCTTCCACAATGTTACACAGAAAAAAGCCATGACTAGTACTCAGATTTCCTGAGTATAAGCAAGTATTTCCTCCATACTATGATGCTTTTCTAAGCTAATAATGTCCAGATTCCTAAGTTCAACCTCATTGTCAGACCCCTAATGTACCTTATGTCAGAATCTCTAGTAGGGAGAGTTAATGACAATTCAGGCTTAATAAACTGTCCAAACTGATGGCTGAATCTAGCATATTGTTGGTTGTTTTTATCACACCTAATAGGTATGTAAAAGCTTTAGAAACTTTTAAATTAAATTTTTGTCTTTAACAACCGAATAAACTTATCTAGTTGTTTTTCTAGAAGGCTGATAGGGAATGTACAAAATATTGTATTTGTATATTCAATTACTTTAGTATAGTTGTTACAAACAAAAATTTAATAAAAGTTCCTGAAGCTGTCACATTTTTTTCCTAATACCCTTAGACATAATTTCAGCTTATAATGTGGCTGTTGGTTCATTAGTCTTGTTGTAACTGTACTTTTGATGGAAAATAATACAAATTAAGAGAATTAACTTAAATAAGTGTCGATGAATTCAAGTATTATTCTCTAATTATTTGTCAGAAGTTTGGAGAGATACATTATTTAATCTAAATCATTTAAGCATGGTGTGTAAGAATTGAATAAAACTGTTTGTGTCTCAACTTTAGGTTCTTCATTTTTAAAAGAAAAGAGAAGGCATCAGTTACATAAGTTCTTACTTCTCAGAGTTGGAAAACCAATGAGGAAAACATTTGTATCCCAAGCAAGTGCAACAATGCAACAGTATGCACAGAGAGATAAGAAACATGAATATTGGTTTGCTGTGCCACAAGAAAGGTAAAAAGACAAACAACCACCAAAACTTAAAACATTATTGAGCTCCTTTGAATTAAAATGATTTTGAATATCAAAACCAGTGACAAAGTACTCTTGAAACATATAGTTTATGATTAAAACCTGACATTAAGGCTATTCAAAATAATTTAGCTCCTATTTTGTACACTTTAATATCCTCCATTTTAAATGTTGTTGTTGGTTTTTTGTGGTTTAATGCAAAAAATATGAACGTATAGCTAGCTTTAATAGTAAGGAAATTTGCTTCAGATGTCTTAGAGCAAGAAGGTTCATCAAAATATTAACTGGTATGGCTCCTACCTCATTGCAGGTAATGATGTATAATCCCTTTTTAAAAACCTCCTCAAATACTACTGAATGCCTTTAGTTTCTAAAGGGGTGTGATCTTCAAACTATTTTTTGTATTCCCTATCCAATAAAATTTTTTCTCGTAAGTTTACCAATTGTAAAGGATATCTGTCATCACTGTATTATAAATATTGACTTTTTTTTAGAGAGAGATATTTTTATTGATTTCAGAGAGAGAAAGTGGGAGGGAGGGGGAGAGACAGAGAGAGAAAGAGAAAAAGAAACATCAATGATGAGAAAGAATCATCAATCAGCTGCCTCCTGCACACCCTGGACTGGGGATCGACCCAGGCATGTGCTCTAACCAGGAATTGAACCGGGATCTCCTAACTCATGAGTCAGCACTCAAAACATTGAGCCACATCGCCTGCCAATATCAACATTTAAAAATAAAACTGTTACATTGATTTTTAAAATAAATCTAGTAGAATCTAAACACCATAACAATTTCCCCTCTACCATTATCCATTTAAAAACTACTTGAATGTGCTCTTCTTTAACAGAATTTTCATCATTACTTCTTCTCTTTGAACTTGTATTTCCATTACACCTCCTCATAGAATCTTATAAGGTACATTATATTTTTATTCCTGAGTATATTTCTTTGCAACAAATTACATACACTCACACATTTGTGTGTGTGTGTGTGTGTGTCCATTCTGATATTAGATTTATTTTAAAATTTTCTGTGACTGTTGTCAAAATAGTAAAGAGTCTAAGGTTTACACTACATGCAAGCTAACAAGTTGTTATGCCATAGTAATGCATGCTAGGAGAGAACACAAGAGTCCCAATAATAGCAATAGATAGTACCAACATTTGCATGAGTTATTTGAGCTTCAGTTCCCACAATGTGATGGGAAGAAGGCCAGGTGGCAGATGCATTTGCCATGGGTTATATTACAGAAGAAGAACCATAAGTTTGGGGAGCCTAAGTATTTTATAATGTACATTAAGCATGGTTACTGCCCTTTGCTCCACAGTAAGATACTATTTCTATCTTCTAAACTATGCTATGCTATGCTTTGTTTCCTGTGCAAACATATTTGAAAAGATAGGGCTGAACAAGGGTACTCAGTAATTATTACACATAAAAAGTAAAATATTCTAAATATCTTAATAAAATAGATGGGCCTTTCTCCCAGTTAATTTATGTATCCATTGATGAATGTAGCGTATTGAAAGGATGAGAGGGGATTCAGTCCCTCAGTTCTACCTACTCCCCTTCATTTTTTTCTTTTAGGTACTGAAAAGCTTTGTTCACAAAAATAGTCTATGAGTTTGCAGAGTTTTTTATTATAATAATGTCACTCAGTTTTTTTAAACATGTTTCTATTTATATTCCCAAAATTAATCATCTTTTATCAAAATTATGTTTAATGATAATCAATGAGCAACTTTATTGAAAACTTCTGTTTTATAGAAATGAGTAAATTAGAAACCACCTGATATGCGAAAGGATGTATAATGCAGTCTTAAAATCTTTTCCTGTCTTAATACTAACTGTGGGAGGTCTGGAAGTTTTTAAGGGCATGTACCATTATAAAGTTCTGGATAGGTGAGGATATGCTTTTTTTTTTTTTTTTTTTTTTTAATAAAGTAGAAAAAGTGCTTTAGGGAAAGCAAAGGACAGGGACTATGTAAGATATCATTACCACACTTCTTAAGCAGATTAGTATGAGTAACATTAAGAAGAAGAAGATAAAGAATTTGATTCCCTTAAAATTATCTTAAGTGTTTGTGTACCTCCTGGGAAATCTTTATATGTTGCTCTGAAATCTAATGCTTTTAATGATAAAATTCTTCTTCCTCCCCTCCCATCCAAGTATACAATAAATACAATGTGTGCATTCAATAAAATGTGATCAGAATAATTTTAAAATATGGCATGATTTGCATAATTCACAAATACCTGATAGGCACAGAGCCAGGCATTCTGATTTGCCAGACATATTAAGATAACTACAGTGAAAATTTTAACTACAGACATACCTTGGAGATATTTCAGGTTTAGTTCCAGACCATTGCAATAACGTGAATACCACAATAAAGAGAATATCACAGTAGAACGTGTCACACAAATTTCTTGGTTTCCCAGGGCATGTAAAAGTTATGTCATACTACTGTAGTCTGTTAAGTGTGCAGTAGTGTTAGGTATTTTAAAAATGTGCATGCCTTAATTTAAAAATTCTTTACTGCTAAAAAATAATAACCATCAGAGCCTTCAGCGAGTCTTAATATTTTTTGCTGGTGGAGGGCCTTGCCTTGATGTTGATGGCTGGTGGTTCCTGAAAGTTGGAGTGATTGGCAACTACTTAAAATAAGACAACAACGAAGTTTGTCACATTAGTGGAGTCTTCGTTTCACAAACAATTTCTCTGTAGTGTATGATGCTGTTTGATAGCATTTAACCCACAGTAGTCCTTCTTTCAGAGTGGGACCCCATCCTCTTAAAGTCTGCCACTGCTTTGTCAACTAAGTTTATGGGACAGTCTAAATCCGTTGTTGTAATTCCACCAATCTTCACAGCCTCTTCACTAGCAGTAGATTCCAGGTCATTCATACAAAGCAGCTCCTAATCCATTAGAGTTTTACCATGAGAGTGTTGCAGTGTAGTCATATCTTCAGGCTCTGCTTCTGCTTCTAGTTCTCTTGCTCTTTCAACCACATCTGCAGATACTTCCCCTCCACAACTCAGTCTCTCCCTGTATGACGCCAGCATGCTCTGAACTGCTATCCCTCCACTGGAGCCCAGATTAAGAGCAAGATTTTTGTGGGTTGTCCCTTTCAGAGGATGCCTGCGTTTCCAGCAGCCGTCCTTCCCACCCAGGCAGGCAGAGTCCTTGCAGATATTCACAGCCAGGTGTTATGTGGGCTCCTTTCCCAGCACTGGGGAGCCTGCCGTGAGGTTGAGACCCCTCACTCATCAGAAGGTACCTTTGCAGCTGAGATATCCCTCTATTATCAACTGCCCTTTTCATTTCTCTGCCCCTCCTACCAGTCTCAAGGTAGATGCTGCTGCTTTATGTCCTTAGTTATAAGACTTCTGTTCAGCTGGTCTTCAGATGGTTTTCCAGGTTGATTGTTCAGTAACTTAGGTTGTGGTTTTGATATGGTCAAAGTGAGTGAGTGCTACTTACTCTGCCACTTGGATCAGGTCTCACCTTGTGCTTTTATGCTATGGAGACAGCGTCTTTCCTTAAACCTCATGAACCAACCTCTGCTAGCTTCACATTTTCTTTTGCAGCTCCCTTACCTCTCTCAGCCTTCACTGAAATGAAGACAGTAAAGGGCCTTCCTCTGGATTAGACGAGAACATTAAAGTTTTCTCCATAT
The DNA here is from genome assembly GCF_028538775.1 of Myotis yumanensis. NCBI lineage: Eukaryota > Metazoa > Chordata > Mammalia > Chiroptera > Vespertilionidae > Myotis > Myotis yumanensis. The sequence goes on along the minus strand of NW_027223766.1, from coordinate 38,182,874 downwards.
CATTAATGAGGGTGTTTCACTTTCTTATTATCTATTCTTTCAGTAGCACTTCTAAATTCCTTCAAGAACTTTTCCTTTGTATTCACAGTTTGGCTAAGTCTTTGGCACAAGAGACTCACTTTTGACATGCTTTCCTCTCTAAGCTTCATCATTCTCAGCTTTTGATTTAATGTGAAAGACATGCAACTCTTCCTTTCACTTGCACACGAGAGGCCATTGTAGGGTTATTAATTGGCCTAATTTCAATATTGTTGTGTCTCAGGGAATAGAGAGGCCCAAAGAGAGAGAGAGATGAGGAAATGGCTGGTCTGTGGAATAGTCATAATGCACACATTACTTTAATGTTTAATGCAATTAATTATAATTAAATGTGCCATGGGTGTGATTCGTGGCACCACCAAACAATTACAGTAGTAACATCAAAGATGACTGATCACAAATCACCATAAAAAATATAATGATAATGAAAAAACTTGAAATATTGCAAGAATTACCAAAATGTGACACAAATATGAAGTGAGGAGATGATGTTGGAAAAATGATGCCAATAGATTTGCTCAATGCAAGGTGAACACAAACCTTTAATTTGTAAAGTAAGTGAAATATTTGTGAAGCACAATAAAATAAGGCATTCCTAAATGGTACATCTTTAATTAAAACTAACATAAGGATTTAGTTTTTGTCATTACTGTTGGTTTTAATTTTTACATGGGATTTTCCATTTTATCATTGTCCTTGCACTTTGGCTAATGCTCATTAAGAATTGGTATTATTATGATTTTGAACTTTATTATATACATGTAATTTATGAAAATTGCTGTTTTGGTAAAAACAGATTATCTGAAAGATGGAACTAAACACCCTTTGATATGTTAGGTACCATATAAGAAATGACACTTAAGAAAAAAATTAATTGGATACAATTTCCAGAACCATTGTTATTGATTGGTATATGATAGTTAAGAGTTTTATAATCAATTTTCATGCTAATTAAAGCCAAGAAAATATTTGAAATGTCATGTGTATTTGACTCTCAAATATGTTTATCAGAGTTTTTATTATCTTTTGTAACAACAGGCTTTACTATAGTAAACAAAATTAAAAAAGGGAAAAAGAGACTTGAAAGATTAGATCATCAGTTTCTGAACCCATAATATAGTGTGTGTCCCTGATATTTAAAAGTTAAACATATTAAATTTTTGTTAACTTGGAAAAATTCTGTATAATATCCAAGTTTTAAAATATGCAATTTTTAAATTGTGTACTTGTATTTTAGATAATCAGATCATTGTACAAATGATGTCAAAATTGTGGGTTCAGTTTCCCTTCCCATTACTAGTTACTTTAAAGAGAAAAAATATTACCATGGACAGCACCTGAGCTAGTCAAAAGCATGCCAAGGAAAATTTTAATGTAGTTTTCTCAGAACAACTTGATAGAACATAGTCAAATAAAAATGTTTAAGTTAATGTCTTACTGGTGGTGGGCTTTGTTATCTTTTTAAAATAAAGCATAGTATATTCTATGTATATTTTAAGTTCTCAAGTTTTGTCAAGATATGTAACAAATATAATTCTGTAACTTTAGCCTACACTAGATCTATTATTAATAGTCACTTGTTCTAACAGGTCAGACCACTTATATGCCTTCTTCATTCAGTGGAGTCCAGAAATATATGCAGAAGATACTGGTGAATATACCAGAGAACCTGGATTCATAGTTGTAAAAAAGATTGAAGAATCTGAAACAAACGAGGATTCATCTAATGAAGAAGCAGCCAGAGAATGGGAGGTAAGAAGAAAAATGTGAAAATTTCGTTCATCTTTTTACTTTGTGTGAATTTATAGCTTTATGGTATATAGGTAAATACACAAAATCTTGGTACAAAAGAATACTTTATTTAAAAGATTCATTGCCCATGTATATTTGTGTATATTGAATGAATCTGATTAGTAACTTTGATTCATTACTATTTCTTTTTTTTTGCTTTTTTTTGCTTTTAAGTATTAGAAAAGCAAAGTATCAGCAATGAAGTGACTTATTGAATGCATTTTGGAATAATATCAATTGCTATTATACTAATTTTTGTGAAACATTTTTTCAGGTCTGATTTATTACTATTATCTCCTACATGGGGCAGGTACACAGCAGTCATTTAACACATTCATGCAAATTATTACTCTTTTCTAAGTCAATACCCAAGCATTCTTGATGTGAATGTGAAAATAATGATAGGGAAAAAAGCTGTTGCTAATTTAAAAAATAGGGTAAATATTATGTGCTCAAATTTGATGAATTTATCTATATGGGCAAATTAATAATAATCAACTTTGTAATCCCTATTAAATATATCTTTTAATATTACATATGTTTTACATGCTTTGTCTTGTGGGATTGATAGGGTGGCAATTACTGGTTTACTTATTGTGATTGCCTAGATTAATCTCTTCTTGATGTGTTAAAAAATATAGAGCAGATGCTAAAATGTGATTATAAAAGAGATCAAATTTTGTTATCCATTTGGTGTTAATGTTCGTGATTGTGTATGTGATATAAATTTATTGTGCATGAAGTTAACATGTATAACGATGGAAGGTATACATGGCATGTCTTTTATTTAAAATGTGAACCTGATTTTAAATGTCCATTCTGTGTAGTATATACAACGATTACTGTACTGTAACTTTAATGTAATGGCGGGAAAGAGGTAGCATATGTTAGGCACATATAAGTTCTTTTAATACTTAAACCAACATTATTAATCTTCTCACCAGCTTTATTCACAATAGCTCCAAACTGAAAACAACCTGAATGCCTATGAGCAGTATTCTTTAAAGCTCCTCATTGTGCAGTACAGATGGAAAAACCACTATAGTATACCCCATGCCACCACTTCAGGTATTGCATTAAACTTATACAATGCTAACACTGGAAGATACTTTCAGAGTATGTTGATCACAGTGTATTTTAATTTTCAAGTCTCTGTCATGCAAGTTACATTGTATAAAATATTTTTCAAAATATTCTACTTTTTTTGATGTTGCATCTGCATTCCAAAAACATAAATTTGGTTCACTGTGGAGAAAAATTTCTTTAATCATTTGTGCCTTGATTTTTTAAAGCATGTTTTCTTATCAGTAGCAGTCATGCTGATATAATTTCTTCAGGCATAGCTCCCTTACATACCAAAGGACTCCTATCAGGTCTTAATTTCCCTCTCCTTATAGTGCCTCTGAATACGCATACCAGGCTGTAATTTAGTTATCTGTGCCTCTTGAACTTGTTCATCAAATATTCTTTAAAATTGATGTACTTGACAAGTACCCAAGAGTCCATTGGTATAGTCTAAAGCAGCAGCCACCACAATAAGCCTGAAATATCTTTGAAGCCTGTTTCATCTTTAAGATTCATGTGAATTTTTCATTTGTCTTCTTAGTGTACCTGATGTAATATCAAAATATTTTTTTTAATTTCTTGCCATGAAGTAAAAATGATGCTACAGTAATACAGGTCAGTTGTATCCTGTCACTAGGTGGTATCATGGCACATTACTGCACATTGGGCTCTATCATCTTCAACCCCAAATACCAACTTCAAGTGGCTCTCTAGTAGAACCCTTTGAAAGTTTTAGAGTATCACATGTATTGGCTGTGCCTTCTTGCTGCTTGATGACACAGGCCTCAAAAGTGAAGCTTTTAAAACTAAAATTGCTTGTTGTCCCACTTCCTTTGGGTTGAATTTCACTCCTTTGGGCATAAAGCAGAAAAGGTTTTTCTTTTTTTTATCCTATCTCTAAAGTTAATTTTATACAACTTGTAGTTCAGTATCTCCTACTCCAAGCCAATTATTAAAACATCCAGTGCTATTGGGATAAAAAAAACAACAAAGAAATTGACTTTATTAAATTAGCTTTAATTGATTTATTTAGAAGTTTACCTCCCAGGTTTATGCTTATTGACTAAATTTTAAAATATGAGTTTACTAAGACAATAGTAATGCTTGGTATTAGGAGAAAATTGCTCTGGGTTACTTCCCACTTCTTACACTTACTGAAGTATTGATAAAAATATGTTCCATTTGATCTTTGGCTTCTGAGATGATTTGTTCATTTTTATGTGCTGACATTACTCACATTTTCTTAAACAGTTATTTATTTGTGAGTGTAAATGTAAATAATGTTGACTACTTGTTACATAAATCTGTACAAAGGTTTTGTACTTAAAATACCTTAGAATCTACTTTCTGACTTAGGTAACTTTTTAAATCATTTATAGACTTCCCATTTTGATATTGAATTTTAATGTTCTCCATTTTAACTATGTAAATATAAAATAATTAACCTATTAATAGCATTTTAGGCCATAAAGTGTATCATAGTATGTACTTACTAGAGGCCTGGCGCACAAAATTCATGCACAGGTACGGTCCCTAGGCCTGGCCTGCGATCAGGGCCATCTTCCCCACCTGCCAGCAGCCGGCTCTGGCACCACCACCACCCCCGCCGCCACCCATCCCCGGTTCCCCGTTTACCATTGGGCGATCAGAGCCTGCTGGCTGGGAGGAGGGACCGAGAGGTTGGCCGTTCCCGCCCACTCGCCAGCCCCATAGCCCAGCGCCAGTCGCCCTCTGTGTGGGGGGAGACTGGTGGGGCAGGGGCCTTGGCCTGGTGCTGCCTGCGTCTGCCAACACCCACCCCCAGTTCCCTGTTCCCCATCTTGCGATCAGAGCCTGCAGACCAGGTGGAGGGACCGAGAGGTTGGCCAGCAGGCCCCAATTGGGCAATCAGGGCCTGCGGGCTGGGGGAATCTCCTGCATTGAGCGTCTGCCCCCTGGTGGTCAGTGTGCATTATAGCGACCGGTTGTTCCGCCGTTCGGTCAATTTGCATGTTACCCTTTTATTATATAGGATTTGATTTAGTTTTCCACTAGGATGGAGTCAGTTCTGCTTTCCTAATTGTCATTAGTTAAGCAAAATTATTGCCATGATTGTTTATTAGGTTACTCATGGAAGACTTTTGCATACAGAATTTATTTTGTTCAAAATGAAAGTAGTCTCTGTGTCTAACTCACTGAATAGGGTGAGGTCACATTTCTCAGATAAAGGCAATTAAAGTAACTTTTTATATTGAACAAATCACATAGCATTACAAATCATAACCTCAGAAGACATTCAGTAAATCTCAAAAAGGTAGAAATCAAAAGTATTAAAAATAATTAGAATTTATGAGTAAATACAAAAATTGTCTTATGTAATATTTCTATATTAGGTATTTTTAAAAACACTTTATTGAGGTATAATTGACATTCAAAAAACTATCCATATTTAATATATGCAGCTTGATGAGTTTGGAGACAATTATACATTCATGAAATCATTACTACAGTGTGTGCCATAAATATTTCCATCAACTCCTAATCTTCCCACCCTCTTTCATTATTATTATTATTATTGTTGTTATTACTTTGTATTAAGGACCCTTTAAAAAAATTCTTTATTGTTTAAAGTAATTACATATAGTATTATGTATTAAGAATACTTAACAAAATATCTACCCTCTTAGAAATTTTCAAGTGTGCAATACAGTATTGCTTAGCAATACTTTATTAGCATTTACCACCCAGAATCATGCCTAATATGGTCTGTTTTAATTACTAATAATGTTAAATGAGTATGTTATCTACCTCAGGAAAGTTTTGAACTAATGCTTCGCTTTCCCTGTTAATACTCTTCCTCAGTTACTAGCCAAAAGTTATGGGCTATAAAATTTTCATTAAAAATCAAAAACGTTATTTAATGCAGATTGAGAAGAGACAAGATGGATGAATGACAGACTATTTTATGACTTGTAATATTAAAATTACTTGGAGAGATCAACCAAAGGACCTGAATGCATGCATACTAGTATAAGCCTAACCAATGGACACAGACACCAGGGGGATGAGGGTATGAGTGGGGGGCTGGGGGAGAAATGGGGGGATAAGGACACCTATGTAATACCTTAATAAAGAAAAAAAATTAAAAAAAATGAAGTGAAGGGCAGTAAAATAAGATATGCCTGTATAAATATTTTAGTTTTGTTTTCCTGCAACAATGATTGTTTTCAAAGCTGGGGAACCACTCTGTAAAATACATGATTTTCCCACTATTTTGTGGTAACTGTAAAACTATTACAGAATAATACTGAATATAAACTAATTGGGAAAAATATATAATAAAAATAAAGTATTGCTGCATGCAAAAAAATTACTTTAAATATTGAATATGGCAAATTATATATTATTGCTTCTAGTAGACCACTCCCAATTCAGAGGAAATCAGATATAAAGTAATTCAATCATTTCAATACCAATAAAGAAAGTAGAGGAAAAATTATTATTAAATTGAATATCTGAATTCTGAGAATAGATTATATTGTAATCTTATCTTATTTTACACTAATGATAAGTTGACATCTGCTTCTAGCTCTGGGATGTCTGGACAATTTTAATGACCTAGCACTATATTTCTAAACACTATGAAAAAATAAAGGGCAAGAAGGAGATTTACTAAGCTCACTTTATGTTTGCTAGATAATATGTTTATTAAAAGTAGAAAAATCACACTCAAAATAGCTTAAACCAGTTTTTTTATTGTATTGTAATTAGCATATTGCATATTAGTTGCAGGTATACAGCATAATGATTCGATATTTGTGTATACTGCAAAATAAGTATCATTGCAATAACTCTAGGTGACATTTATCACCATACATAGTTAAGAAAAAAAATTTTTTTCTTATGAAGGCTTAAAAGATTTACTCTCTTAGCAACTTTCAAATATGCCATTCAGTATTATTAACTACTAGAGGCCCGGTGTACAAAAATTTGTGCACTCGGGGGGGAGGGGGGGGAGGGGCCTCAGCTCAGCCTGTGCCCTCTTACAGTCTGGGACCCCTCAGGAGATAACGACCTGCTGGCTTAGGCCTGCTCTTGGGTGGCAGAGGGCAGGCCCAATCCCTAGGTGCAGCCCCTGGTCGGGCTCAGAGCAGGGCTGATTGGGGAGTTGGGGCACTACCCCCTGTCATGTACAGAGGAGGGCGGATTGGGAGGTTGCGATGCCACCCTCAGTCACGCTCAGGGTGGGGCTGATTGGGGGTTGGGGCACCGCCCCCTATCACACTCAAGGCAGGGTCGATGGGGAGGTTGCGGCGCCACCCCCTGTCACACACAGAGCAGGGCCAATCGGGGTTGGGGCGCTGCCCCCTGTCACGCACAGAGCAGGGCCCATCAAGGGGTTGGGGAGCTCCCCCCTGTCACGGACAGAGTAGGGTCAATAGGGGAGTTAGGGCACCGCTCCCTGTCACACACACAGCAGGGCGGATCAGGGGGTTGGGGCACCGCCACTGTCACACTCAGGGCAGGGCCAATGGGGAGGTTATGGCTCTACCCCGTCACACACAGAGCAGGGCCCGTGGGGGCGGGGGGAGGGTTGGGGCGCCGCACCCTGTCACACACAGAGCAGGGCCCATCAGGGGGTTGGGGCGCCTTCCCCTGTCACGAACAGAGCAGGGCGGATAGGGAGGTTGTGGCCCCGCCCCCTGTCACACACAGAGCTGCAGGGTGATCAGGGGGTTTGGGCGCTGCCCCCTGTCACGCTGATCCTGGTGCTGGGAGCCTCGCGGCTCCGCTGATCCCGGTGCTGGGAGGCATATTACCCTTTTACTATATAGGATAGAGGCCTAGGGGCCGGCTGGTTTGCCCTGAAGGGTGTCCTGGATCAGGGTGGGGGTCCCCACTGGGATGCCTGGCCAGCCTGGATGAGGGGATGATGGCTGTTTGCAGCTGGTCACACCCCCTTCAGGGTGGGGGTCCCCACTGGGGAGCCTGGCCAGTCTGGGTGAGGGGCTGAGGGCTGCTTTCAGGCTGGCGGTTGTTGACTGAAGCTCCCAACCACTCCTTTTTTTTCTCTTTTTTTTATTTTATTCTGGGCCAGCTTTAGCTCTGGCTCTAGCTCTGAGGCTTCGTATCTGGTTTGTTTGCCGTTCTATAATCGAAACAATGTATAACTTCAGCTCTGAGATCCCGGCAGGCTGAAAGCTGGTTTCTGGGGTTTTGTTTAGCTTCTACATTTGCAACATAGTACATAGTTGCTTAGAGTTGCAACTCAGAGGCCGGCAAGTCAGGCGGGGAACGTTGGAGTCCGCAGTCACCGGAGCAAGCAAGCCTCATGTTCGCTTCCAGCTGCCTGGCTGCTGGCCGCCATCTTGGCTGACAGTTAATTTGCATAAGGATATGCTGATTAGCCAATGGGAAGGGTAGCGGTCGTACACTAATTACCATGTTTCTCTTTTATTAGTGTAGATAGTTACCATGCTGTGTACATTACATCCTCTTGACTTATTTTATAGCTGGAAGTTTGTACTTTTTGACCCATTTTGCCCACGTCTTTGGCAACCACCGATCTATAATCTTTATCTATGAGCTTGATTTTTTGGTTGTTATTTTGAGTTTGACATATAAGTGAGATCATAGTATTTGTGTTTCTCTATTTCATTTAGCATAATGCTCTCAAGGTCTATCCATGTTGTTGCAAATAGCAACATTTTATTCTGTTTTATGCCTAGACTAGAGGCCCAGTGCACAAAAATTTGTGCACCTGGAGGGGGGGCCCTCAGCCCGGCCTGTGCCCTCTCGCAGTCTAGGACCCCTCGGGAGATAATGACCTGCTGGCTTAGGCCTGCTCTCGGGTGGCAGAAGGCAGGCCCAATCCCTAGGTACAGCCCCTGATCGGACTCAGAGCAGGGCCGATTGGGGAGTTGGGGCACTGGGCCTCTTGTCATGCACAGAGCAGGGCGGATCAGGAGGTTGCGATGCCACCCCTAGTCACGCTCAGGGTAGGACCGAGTGGGGGGTTGGGGTACCACCCCCTGTCACACTCAAGGCAGGGTTGATAGGGAGGTTGCGGCGCCACCCCGTCACACACAGAGCAGGGCCGATCAGGGGGTTGGGGCGCTGCCCTTGTCACGCACAGAGCAGGGCCCATCAGGGGGTTGAGGAGCTCCCCCTGTCACGCACAGAGCAGGGCCCATCAGGGGGTTGGGAGCTCCCCCCTGTCACTCACAGAGTAGGGCCGATAGGGCAGTTGGGGCACTGCCCCCTGTCACACACAGAGCAGGGCGGATCAGGGGGTTGGGACGCCGCTCTCTATCACCCACAGAGCAGGGCCGATCAGGGGGTTGGGGCGCCGCCACTGTCACACTCAGGGCAGGGCTGATGGGGAGGTTATGGTTGTACCCCATCACACACAGAGCAGGGCCCGTGGGAGGGCGTTGGGGCGCCGCACCCTGTCACACAGCTGCAGGGCGATCAGGGGGTTGGGGAGCTACCCCATATCAGGCACAGAGCACGGCTGATCAGGGAGTTGGGGCGCCTTCCCCTGTCACGAACAGAGCAGGGCCGATCAGGGGGTTGGGGCGCCGCACCCTGTCACAGAGCCGCAGGGTGATCAGGGGGTTTGGTCGCTGCCCACTGTCACGCTGATCCTGGGTTCGGGAGGCCTAGCGGCTCCGTTGATCCCAGTGCTGGGAGGCATATTACCCTTTTACTATATAGGATAGAGGCCTGGTGCACAGGTGGGGGCCAGCTGGTTTGCCCTGAAGGGTGTCCTGGATCAGGGTGGGGGTCCCCACTGGGGAGCCTGGCCAGTCTGGGTGAGGGGCTGAGGGCCGTTTTCAGGCTGGCGGGTGACTGAAGCTCCCAACCTGTCCTTTTTTTCTTTTTCTTTTTTTATTCTGGGCCAGCTTTAGTGCTGAGGTTTGGCTCCAGCTCTGAGGCCTCGGCTGCTGAAAGCAGGGATCTGGTTTGTTTGGGTTCTATAATTGTAACACTGTTGCGGTCCTGCTCACTCCAGCTCTGATATCCCGGCTGGCTGAAAGCAGGTATCTATGTTTGTTCTATAATTGAAACAATGTTGCGGTCCTGCTGGCTGAAGCCCGGCTGGCTGAAAGCAGGTTTCTGGAGTTTGTTTAGCTTCTATATTTGTAACATTGTTCTTAAACTGCAAGCTCAGAGGCTGGCAAGGCAGGCGGGGAACATTGGCTTCCTCTGTCACTGAAGCAAGCAAGCCTCCTGTTCGCTTCAGTACATGGCTGCCGGCCGCCATCTTGGTTGGCAGTTAATTTGCATATCGCCCTGATTAGCCAATGGGAAAGGGTAGTGGAGGTATGGCTAATTACCATGTTTCTCTATTATTAGATAGGATAGTAAACCACTATATATCTGGGCTATTGTAAATAATGTAATGGTGAAATGAACATGGGTGCATATATCTTTTCGAATTAATGTTTTTGTTTTCTTCAAATAAATGTACTTAGAAGTGGAACTGCCAGATCATATGGTAGTTATATTATAATTTTTGAGGAACCTCCATACTGTTTTCTACAGTGGCTCTATCAGTTCCTACCAATAGTATGCGAGGGTTCCTTTTTCTACACATGCTTGCCAGCACGTTATTTCTTAACTTTTTGATCATAGGCATTCTGACAGGCGAGAGGTGATATTTCATTGTGGCTTAGTAGTTTTTCAAAATATGGTCCCCATACCATCAGCAGAAACAGCATCTAGGAATTTGTTTAAAAGTCACAGTCTCAGACCCTATTCCAATCTGCTTAACCAGAACTAGTTTTGAAGTCCAGCATTCTGTGTTTGAACAAATGCAGGCTAAACATTGAGAGCCACTTGTTTAGATCTGTAATGATACATCCAGTCCAGGCACGGACACAGCCTTCTCAAAAACACATGATTAAAAACATCTGAGCAAAATCAAAGCTGTACTAGGAGAATCTATGGGAATGTTAGTTGAGTAGATAACCAACAAAATAAGTTATCCTGTGCTTTGAGTGTGTGTGTGTGTGTGTGTGTGTGTGTTTTGTGTGTAAAAATCTCACGTAAACCACATTTTGGTACACATATTTTTAATTTTAGAAAATCTGACTGTAAGGGATGAATAGTCGCTGTGTGTAGGGGGAGTGAGCTGATGGGGAGTTGGATGTATAAGGATACTCTGTATGTAGTGACACCAGTATGGAGATGGTAACAGTGTGCCCATGACAGCCTATAGGAAAGAGATCTTAGGGCATATGTGGTGGAGCTGGTTGGAGACATAAGCAGGGGAGGTGGCTGATGTGTGTGGGAGGGAGGGTACCCTGTTCAGTATGGAGTGTGCTCTGTCCTGTACGTGCACATCAGCCTCGATATGCAAGCTGGAAATTGGAGGAAGATTTGGGTAAGTGGGTGTGGTGCAGTGGTGTGTGTACTGGAAAGGTGGTATGTGTGCCAAGGTGTCATTGTGTAATTACAGTTTTGTGTATATGCTTAAGATAAAGGAGGAGGAGCAGGTTTAGCTTAAAATGGAAGAAATCTACAGGTCTATTTTGACATTGAATTCTAGTTAAAATTGAACACTAGATAATTTTAGTTTATAGCTTTAATAATATTTAAATCTTAAAATTTTACTTCTTTGGTTATAGTCAGCATACTGCTGATTAGTGAAGTATATGTAGGTATAGTAAGTATAAGTACTTTTCCAAGAAATCAAATGTTAGAAAATGCACTGCAACAGGCAGAAGGATTTTTAGGTCATTGAATATTTGTGTAGGATTTATTTGTACTATGTTGACTTTGTTTTTTACATAAGCCGTTCTCTAAAATTTGAGGGTTGAAGCATCCTCAAAGAACATCTTACTGTTTTTAAAATGCTCATATAAAAGATGGAATTTTATAGGATTTTTAGATGTAAATAATAGAATTTTATGATTTTGAGCAAACAAAGTGTTATTTGAAATCCTTTGTGTACTTTGGGAGGGGCTCTGGCAACTGTACTTACTTATTTTTTATGACTAAGATATTGTAAGTCTATTTCTTAGTGTACTTGGTGTTTGGAAATACAGGCACTGTGTCTTTAAACTTTTGAGCCCTTTCTTTGCACATTTGGATACAGTGCAACCAAACTTAAATATGGGAAACCCTGTTTTCCCTCCCCAGCTTTACAGTCTCCACCCAGGTCTCTCTTTGCAATGGATACTACTTAGTGATTAGCTCTCTGTATTGTCAATCAAATCTTTGTCTCTAGCAGACTGTTTTGTCACAGTTGTAGGAAGGGCTCTTGTGCTGGGAATTTATCTTGGACAGAGGAAGAATGCTTTTTACAACAGTTCTTACAAGATCTGATGTAACTTAATTTGCCCTGGAAAGGAAATGTCTCGGCTCTGGCATGGGAAAAAAGGGAGAAGACATCAACCAATTAATCATAAGTATACTCTGGTAATCTTAGCCAGTGATTTCAGTTTCTATATTTACTAGTCTTTTTATGGTGACATTATGCAAAATTATACAATTTCTAAAAGTTTAAGCTTGGAAAATGTTCATAGAATACAAAATTGTATGATTACAGAAAGTACCTTTAAGTTATTTCTGCTAAGTCTAAATATCTTTTAAAAAGGGGAATGAATAAGGGACTGTAGTTTTGTTTTGTAGAAGTGTTTTGTTTTTCTGTTCTACATAAGCAGTAGTTACCAAATCTTTATTGCTGCCTAAATTTTTTTATTTAAGCTTAACTTTATAGGAAAATATTCAGAATTTTTTTCTTGCTTAAAAATAAATTGAGTAGAACAATCAGAGCGAATTAACATGAACTTTATTGACTGATATCAAACTAGATACATTTAAAATATTGTATATTAAGACTACTATCATTTTAGCAATCTGACAGTGACTTTTTGAAACTATCTGAAAAGTTTCAAGCAGTGCTACCTAAAACAAAACTTTAAAAGATATTTTAGTAAAGAAAAATCTGGAGGGTGCACTGAGGGAATAAATAAGTGGTCTGCTTCCCAGCCAGCAGCTCCAACCTGTCACATGCTCAGGGTATCCCTGACAGTAGCCTCTGGTCCAGAAGGCTGGGTATTGACCTGCTGCTGTGACAGAGCAAACATTGGGCTCGTCTGACCCAGTCATCACCCTCCTTAAGCTGAGCATCTGTCGTCTTTTAGAACTTGCCTCTTTTTACTCTTTCCTGGCCATTGTATGTGGGCAAAATGTTTATGTGGGCATTGGGAGGGAAAGCATAGGGAAACAAAGGGAGCCCTCTCCATCCCTACTTTAGGTGGGTTTATTTTTTGTATTTTATATCTAATAAATTCCATACTCTTAAAAAAAGAAAGAAAATCTCAGTCAACCTTACTATTTAAGAAGCCTAGTTATTTATTTCTCAGTACAAATATGTGTGCATTATTTGTTAAAAATGTGGTACCAAGTATTCTTTCTGTGCTAATTCAGGATTATATCTCATCTTATGAATATTAATTTTATTTTTTCTGTGAATGTAGGTGATTTAATAAATAGGGCTAGCTATATCCTGAGAAGCAGAAGTGACTTTGGAAGATGCCCCCAAACCAGCTTGCCACCCATAAATGTTAAGCATGTAAAATACCAAGATTACTTTAATCAGTGTTATTTTTAATTGGGCTCGAGAGTACCTTATATGTCCTTTTATTTTTACGTTGAATGATTTCAAGTTTTTATTTATCAGCACAGGGATTTAGGAAACTGAAGTGATTGGACTGGGTAAATTTGTGATCAGATTTATCAGAATAGCCAATTAACACAGGGTTTTTTTTAAAAGCAAGAACAGTGAAGCTATTCATGTATATTTTATTTGCAATTAGAGTAACCATCATTAGTTTTCTAAGACTTAAATTGTTTTAATTTATTACGCATACAGGCAAAATAAACTGTAGATGTTTTGGATTTTATAGGTAATTATAATGTATATCACAATTATTACACTTGCCAATTTTTGTTCAACCTTATAGGAAGCTGTTATATGATTTTTTCAGATATGAAAGCATGCTTCTCACTGGTCTTCAGCTCTCCCATATGTATAGTTTGTATGTGTTATTTCATTTAATCTTTACAGGAACTTTGCATAGTCAGTAGTATTAGGCCTATTTTAAAGGTGGGAAAACAGATATAGGGTGGTTACTGAACTAAGCAGAGACAGCTTGACCCCAGCACATTCTTTTCCCCACTGGGATACCTTTGAGAATCTTCTAAAATGGTAATACAATACAGTATAATGTGCTTTCATGTGTAGACAAGCTGAGATCCTGGTTTTCTCTTTTGAAGTAGATAACCTGGGAGCTGTAGGGCAAGAGAAAGGGCTTAGGAAATAAGGATTAGGTTAGCAGTTTTTCTACTTGTTTTGTAGATTGAGATTTCCTATTAAGATTGCACCTGCCAAGGGACTTTTCTGCTTTAAAACTGAAAATAGAAAATAATTCTTCTAAGAGAATAACAAGTATTTCTTATTTTTGGACTTTGTATTTTGCAGCTTTTTACAGTTCTTTCTATCTTTGCTGAACAGATTAGCAGAATGGTATAGACTTAAGTGAAGACCTAAGTCTTATAGTAGTACTAATGTGGCCATATTTATGTAAACTATTACAGTTGTCTAAATGCTCATGCATAGTATCATATTTGACCTCACAGTAACCTTGTGTGCTAATCAGAGATAGATTTTTTTTTTACTCTATATGTGTGTTAAGGCTCAAAGACATTAACTATTAAGTAGAATATACTCCAAAATATGTGGAAAGAAGTTAAACCTTTGCCAATTAGCTTTATAATGAGCACCATATTTATAAGCATGCTTAACCTTTCTATCTTTATTTTTTGAAAGCTGTTATAGAGTTTATTCTGACAAACCACCTAAGTTTTAATCTGCTAATTATTTACTTGAAGTGAATTGTATATTTTATATGCCCATTTATTGTATTCTACCTTTTTAGTGTCTGTCAAATTATCATTTGCTTGGAAGTTATAAGGCTATTTTATAATAAGGATATAGGGTTAATCATATTAAAGTTACAAATCATTAAATAGCAACACTGATCTCTGTCAGCATCCATACTTCTCTAATTTAGTCATCTTTTTTTTTTCTATCTAAACCCTCTTATGACAAGAAAGTTTTTTGTGTTTTTTGGTGGTTTTTTTTGTTTTGTTTTTTTTTTTTGTATTTTAGACTTTCACATATGAAAACATTGGAGAAAAGCTCCTATAGTGAATTATTTACATCTGTGTAAGAATTAGCTCACAGATAGAATTTTAAGAACAAATAACCTAAATGTAAAAATTTTTCTAGTGACCTCAGCTCAATGTAATAATTATAGTAATGATAAAATTATTTCTACTAACACTGTGTACTTCTAATAATGCCATGTATTACTTCAAACATGAGTTATTTTATTTAATCCTTAACCTGTGAAGTATTGCTATTATGATCTCCATTTTATGAAACAGAAGCATATAGCAGTCATACCAAAACCAGTAAGGGTCATGGCTGTGGTTTGAGTCGAGGCATTCTGGCTCTAGTATATGCCTACATCTCTGAGGGATATATATATAGAAAGATGATGTCTAGGATTTAAAGCTAAATTTAATTGAAGATATAAGGACCCTCAGGATTGTTTTGTTTTTTTAGGTGTTCTTTATCAAGTTGAAGAAATACCCTTCTATTCCTAGTTTGCTGAGACTTTTAATCATGAATGAGTGTTGGGTTTTAAATAGTGCTTTTTTTTGCATCTATTGATATAATCTTACAATTTCTTTTCTTTAGCCTGTTGATGTGATGGATTACATCAGTTTATTTTCAAATACTGAAATACCTTGCAAATGCCTTGCATACCAGGAATAAGTCTCATGTGGTCATTGTACATAATTATTTTTTATAAAATGTTGGATTCACTTGGCTAATATTTTGTTGAGACTCTTTGCATGTATATTCATGAGAGATATTGGTCTGTATATTTCCTTTCTTATTTATTTATTTATGTAATGCTGGCATCAGAAAATGAATTCATAAGTATTTCCTCTGTTCTATGTTCTTGAAGAGATTGTAGAGAATCAGTATAATTTTTTCCTTAAATGTTTGATAGGATTCACCAGTGAATCCATCAGGGTTTACTCCAGATACTCAGCATCTGGGATCATAACCACTTTAGGTTTCTTTGTAAATACAGAGTCAGCTATCATAGTGTATACATTCTTGCTTTGCAAAAGTCAATATAATAATAATAATAGCCAGGTGAGGATTAAGTAATATTAATAACTAGAGGCCCTGTGCACGAAAATTCATGCACTGGGGGGGAGGGGTCTCTCAGCCCAGCCTTCACGCTCTCACAATCTGGGACCCCTCGGGTAGGGTCCAGTCCCATCGTCACATGGCTCCAGTTCCCCAGAGCCTGCGGGCCGAGGATAGGGACCAAGATTCCCAGATCGCAGTATGACTCTAGTTCCCTAGAGCCTGCGGGTGGGGGGAGGGACCCAGAGGCCAGTCCAATCGCAGCATGACTCCAGTTTCCCAGGGCCCAGAGCTCCCTGTTGCTGCCGCGCCCCAGCTGGGGCTTAGAGCTCCCTCCCACCAGGGCAAGGCTGTAGAAGGGAGCTCTGGGTTTCCCGCCATCGGGGATGTGGCCGGCCTTCAAACCTGAGGCCCAGAGCTCCCTGTCGCCACCACGCTGGCCATGACCCAGGACTCAGTCCCACTGCGCTGGCTGGGACCCAGACTCACTCCTGCCACGCTGGCCAGGACCCCTAGCCTGGTGTTCCCTCGTTTGTCCAGTCATTTAGGTCATGACGGCCCCTGGCTTTTTATATATTAGGATAATAGTGGCCAGAATCTAAATCTGTCCAGTTTTTCTCCCTTTTCTACTGGTGTCATTCATAGCTTTCAACAAATTTTCATAGCTTTTTGTTGAGTTACCTTGGTGTTTGTTTACTGGTAGCTAGTCTATTTTTGTTGGCTAAAGTGGGGCCTAGTACCTTCTGTTTTGGAAGGTTATTAATTATTAATTCAACTTTTTATCTAAATATAGGTCTATTCAGATGATCTGTTTCTTCTTGTGAGTTTTTATGATTTGTGTCTTTCAAGGAATTGGTCCATTTCATCAAAGTTATCAAATTTGTGGGTATAGAGTTCTTTATAATATTCTTATATTATTCCTTTAATGTCCAAAGAATCAATAGTGATGGCCCTCTTCATTGCTAATACAATTAATTTGTGTCCTTTCTCTCTTATTTTAATCTTGCTAGAAGTTTATCAATTTTATTGATACTTTTATTACCAGCAAGACAACAAGACCTCGGTTCTTGTCTTGATTGAAAGATTTTAATCAAGAGACAAAGTGCAACAAAGCAAGCAAGAATTTATTGGCCACAGCAAAAACACACTTAGGACAATGAAACAAAGAAGGGCATAGAAGAAGCAACAGGAGAGCCTAGGCTGGACTGCTTTGGCTCACTGAGAAGTCAGAGAAAATGGAGCCTTGGATACAAGTTCAGGGAGTTGCCTGGGATGAGCTGTCACTGCCCACTGCTGCTCTGGTTGCAAGTCTTCTGGGGTCCCTTAGAGTTTAGGGTATACAT
Source organism: Myotis yumanensis (assembly GCF_028538775.1). Taxonomy (NCBI): domain Eukaryota; kingdom Metazoa; phylum Chordata; class Mammalia; order Chiroptera; family Vespertilionidae; genus Myotis; species Myotis yumanensis. The sequence continues at coordinate 38,165,414 of NW_027223766.1, read as the reverse complement.
GCCTGGGTCCTTTGTGTTGAGGGTATTTATCTCTCTTGCAGGTCGAGATTTTAGGGGGGCCTCAGGGAAGGGTCTCAATAGAATATTCATCAGCTTTCCAAATGTGCTTCTTCCAGGTCATGGTCTCCACTGATTGGTTGGCACCATGGCAGGGGGGTTATTCCTTAGTCAGTGCAGCTGGTCCTGAGGTTAGCCTTGGCATGGTGTTGCTTGTCTGGTTTTGCTGTTTTTCTGGGCCTTGAGCTGAAATACAACTGAGCCTAGATGTTATCTCTAGGGAGGAAAAGTCAGGGGGTCCAAACCACATGACCAGTGATATGTTAGGGGAGGAAAGATGACCCTGGAGACTATTGTCCCTATAATTGTCCTTTGTTAGGCACCGAGGGCTTTCCATCCTGATGACCTCTGTTCCTGGCCCATTGTCCTTGCTGTGCTCATGTCTGTCTAATAACTGGTTATCACATTTTTCAAAGACCTGGCTTTTGGTTTTGTTGATTTTTCTCTATTGATTTTCTGTTTTCTATTTTATTGATTGCTGCTATAGCTTCATTTAGTTCAAAATACTGTAAGTTTTTCACAGAATTTTTTTGACTATGCATTAATAAGGAGTGTGTTGTTTAAAAGTATTTTAGTATTTTCCCACTATTCCTCTGTTATTGATTCTAGTTTAATTTCATTTTGGTCTGAGAGCATTCTTTATGATTTCTATTTATTGAGGTATGTTTTATGGCCCAGAATGTGGTCTGTCTTGTTAATATCCCATGTGAACTTGAGAAAAATGGGTATTCTACTGTTGCTGAAGGAGTTATTTTATTTATTTTTTATTTTTGTAGTATTACATATGTCTCCTTTTTCCCCCGATTGACGCCCTCCCGCCACTCCCGCCCCCCCCAGGTGGAGGAGTTATTTTATACATATCAATTAGATCCAATAAATTGAAGGTGCGCTTTCATTTATTTATGTCCTTACTGATTTTTTGTCCACTAATTTCTGAATCACCTCTAGTTTTGAAGTCTCCAACTATAATAGTGGATTTATATATTTCAGATTTATGTAATGAGTATTCTTTTCCTCTGATATGCTATGCAGAAAAGAGATTATTCCCTTTTTATGAGATTCACTTCTTATATTTATTGTTCCAGGAAGTTAATACCATATATGCATATTATAGTTGAATGGTTTTAGGTAGTTAACAAGGTTTCTTTTTGACTAAAAGAACAGTGAATATATCAGCCTTCTCATGAAAATCTGAGTCATCTGCGAATATACATAAAAGGAAGTAATTTTAAATGCAGAAGACTTATTCAGAACATAACTTTGATTTGTTTTGAATTAATTCTGGATTTAATTTTTTACCCTCTGTTTCCAGTTATCTAATTCATGATTCTCTGCTCCTTTTTATACCTCTTTTAATATAGTGTCATAAAGAGTCATTTTGAAAGCAGTAGTTTTAATTTAAGGCAAAAATAAGCAAATGTTTGCCATAATTCGGGTTTATTTTGTAATATGATTTTGTTGTATATGATGAAATTATAGAACAAAGGGTGACCTCAAGGATGCTACTGAATGTCCTTTTTGTTAAACACAACAGTCACACTTAAATTTCCTCCTATTTAGTATATTTTTGGTACCAAACTAAGTATAAATATCATTGATTACACAATATTTTTCTCTCTACCCCATTTCCTTTTACTAAGGAATAAAAGTAAGGAATAAGTAAGGAATAAAAATGGCATATTCACAGATACCTACCAGACTTTTGTTACTCTGGAAGACAGTTGGGGGAAGGAGGTTTTTGGTTGGTTTGTGGCATAATCTTAGGGGGAAATACTGGAATATCCTGGAAAAAGGATTATTAGACCAAAACATTGGTCTTTATATCTAGAAAAACTTGTTCTTACTTATGGGATTGACAGCATCCTATAAAAATAAAACAAATAAAAACTAAATTTTACTTTATTTTCAGCTTTTGTTCTGTTCTGATTGTTGTTGTTAGTTGGTCCCTTTGTATAGATAGAAATGGGTAGATTTAATCCTGCCATTAATTTGTTATTCTTGTCAAAGGCTAAAAAGACTAGAGAGTAAGCACTTAATTCTACAGAGGGTAGGCCATGTTGTACTTCAGACCTCTGGGATTTAGCAGTACAAGCAACACTTAATTCCTCAATAAATTATTTTTTACACTTTTAATTGGAGGGTCTTGGTTTCCTCACCTGTGTATCCTTAATAATTAAAAATGTAATATAGGACATTTTGTAGAAAAATACCTATTTTCTGCTTAGGTTTAATGTTTTGGGTAAAGTAATAAATCCTATACTTGTAGTATTATTTACCAGGGATAAAAATTAAGACTAATTCTAGTTCCATCATATATTCTAGGATTCGATATCTCTTTATTCTTTTGTTTTCAGTGGAGAAAGTATATTTCTATACTCATTTGATATCAAAATCCCTTGTTTTCATTAATTCATAAACTTTTGATAGTTTTATGTATCTTCATCACAGCATGAGTAAATATTTAGAAGGTAAAGGAAGTGGTGAGTTTGTAAGTCTTAATAAAGACTACATTTTTAAAAAAAGTATTAAGGACATTAAAGAAATTTTGAATTTACCAAATGTTTACAATGGCAATTCATGGTTCCCTCACCAATAACTTCTTTTGTCAGTGATGTTGGTGAAATTAGGTTATAGCTCTTCCATTTCGAGAGCTTATAATTCAGTTTTACTTCCTCCAGGAAGTGTGTTTAATATGTTAGAAGAAAGGGCTTTAAGAAATAAGTGTAAGATTGGTGTTAACCAGAAGGGATAGAAGGTATTCAGAGGAGTAGTTAAGTCATATCATTTGAAAATACTTGGCTAGGGGACTCCTGACTAGACTGAATGCCATGGGAAAAATAAAGAAAAATGTAATTGACCATTAAATATCTATAGAGATTTTATTTTGCTAGCCATAGAAAAGCAAGGCTGCTGTTTTTTATTTTTATTTATTGGGTTTTTAATTGAATGTTTTGGGGTGTCGCAAGTTAATAAAATGTTACAGGTTTAGGTATACAGTTCTACAGTACATCATTGGTATGTTGTATTGTGTGTTTACTACCCCTGGTCAAGTCTCCTTCCATCACCATTTATCCTTTTTATTTTTAGTGCCTAATTGTTGTTTTTTCATGTTCACTGAGAATTCTGTTGTTCTCAATTGAAAGATCTCTAATATTTGTATCTAATACTGAAATTGAAAATTAATTTCAGAAAAGTCATTCAAGGTATACAAAATAGTTGAGCTCTCAAAACTGAAATATTTTAATATCAAAAATAAAAACAATAAATGAGAAAGTTCTTCAGATATTATCCTTCAGTACTTAGGGTAATAAGCAAAAAAATGATCATTTAAAAGTAGTGTTAGTAGTAGTTCTCATTTGCTATATGCTGGGCACTACACTCAATCCTTGATATGCATTTTATATAAAGCCCCTATTCAGTATGAACTCTTATTATTTCCATTGTTTTATGACGAAATAGAAAAGGAAGGGGCCAAACCAGGTCCTTCTGATCCCCCAGAGCTGGAGATCATAATCACTTTGGGTTTCTTTGTAAGTAGAGAGTTAGCTATCATATTGCATGCATTGTTGCTTTGCAAAAGTCAATATAATAACAATGGCCAGGATGGAAATCTTTCCAGTTTCTTTCCCTTTTTTCTGTTCTCATGTCTTTCATAGCTTTCATAACAGGTTTACATAGCTCTTTCTAGAGTTACCTTTAACATTACAGGTGACTAATTCATTTTAGTTGGCTATAAAAGAGCCTTTTAAATCCTAAATTAGAAGTGTAAACTCTATGGGCCAATTGGTTTAACTGCATTTTATGGCCAGAACCTCTACACATTTGATCACAAGAGGAGTTTGTCATATCTTAGGAGAATCAGCACATATTTATGGCACCGCCAGAGTTCATGGTTACCGTTTGGGGAATTATATCACAATCTGAAAAAGCTATAGGAGCTGTTGCGTCAGTCTGAGGAAATTTGTCTGTTTTTGTGGGCTTGTTGTAATAATGTTTCTCTGTCATCTATGGCTTTCAACTTCAACACTATGCAAGAGACTGGTCTAGGCAATTACAGAAGACAGAGAATTTCCCTTAGGAGTTTAGAATATAGAAAAGTCATTACGTTTTATTCACAAATACCGGCTACAGTAGCAACCATAAAGAAATATACAGGAGAGGCAAAAACTGGAGTGTCACTTAAAAATACTGAAGTAGGCAATATGCCTGAAAAGGTACCGCTGATTAGATTAGAAAATCTAATTTGCTACTTTCTAGAGCTTATTTTTCTTGTTATCTAAAATTTCCTTCATATCTTTTCCTTGCTTCCTCCTCTTTTTTTCTGATATAGATCATATAGTTTGGGTATGTTTGTCACCTTTGCCTAGAAGTATTTTTCCCGGCATTGCCATTAGGATGCAATGTTTGAACTAAACTGATGCAGAAAAGAGGGTGGAAACTACCATTTTCTTTGTAAACTGCAAGACATTTAGATTTTAGATATAATAATCTTTGGTGTTAGCAAAGTAATGTCATGTTTTACATGTTTCCTTCATAATTCTTTTTTTTGTAATTCTACATGAGACAATCCATAAAATAAACGGTATATTGCGAACTAGTTGGATGTCATGGTTAAACTCACTATGTATATTTCACTGCAGTTTGATATATAAATCTCTTGAGTTTTCAGCATGGAGTTGGGGAAAGAAATCCTGATTACACTTCTTTCCCCTTTTAAGTTTCTCCATTTTTCACATTTGTTTTGGCTATTTTTCTCAATTGTCAGTGGAATTATTGTCTTCCTGTCTCCATATTCAGGTAGTGTCAGTGGCTGAGTATCACCGCAGGATCGATGCTCTAAATACTGAAGAACTGCGCACACTCTGCAGACGTCTCCAGGTGCCCCCTTCAGTAGTTTAAACCCCTCCAGAGAGTGACTGCTCCCTGTTGTAGTGTCTTTCATCAGGGCAGATCTCACTTTTGAAGGATTTGTTTCGACTGTAGCACTAAATTAGCCCATCAGAAAATTCCTTTTTGTGCTAAAGAGGACGGTAATGCTTTGAAGAGCTGTAGGCTTATCTTTTCTGTCATCTTTACATCTGAAAAAGTCTCAGGGTAATTTTCTGTCACTATAGAACTGTTCTCAGCACTGTGTGTTTCTTTGAGTGTTGAGGAGTTTCCGTTTAACTTTAACATTGGAAGAATGCCTTTGGGTTCAAGATTGGATTTTTTGTTAAACAGAATCTTAAAGATGTAGTGCGATGGGAACATTTTTAAAATTTTAATGTATAGTAAGGCTTTAAATATTCTTTCTTCTTCAAAGCTACTTCAGCTGTATCAGCCCCACATCAGATATTTTAATGAAATAATTGTTTTGTTCCTGGGGTATTCCTGGTTGGTATTGGAAATACTTTTAAAAATAGTAGAGGTTAGGCACAGAACTAGATTATTTAAAATTCATGAAATAATATTTGTGATTTTTTTTTTTTTTTTTTTAGAAAAAAGAAAGTGATACAATTAAATTCATTTCCCAGTTTTGTGTGCTGTGTGTTTCCTCTTCTTAGTAAGATATGTTTTCATGGCTTTGCTGGAACTACTAAGTTTTTTCTTTTCTTTGAATGCTTCTCATGCTGCCTTGGATTTTTTTTTTCACATCATCAAAATGAGGATAAAATATGATGATGTGAAAGAATTTGTAGTTTAGCTTCTCATCAAAAAACAATACAGTTGTAGAACATGTATTGGCTAAAAATATATGCTGTTAAGTTCTGGTAAGAAATCTGTTAAAGGAACAAAATAGTTTCGCTACATTCCATTTCTGTGTAGAATCATAAGTCGTCGAGCATTGCTATATTTTAGTTATCTGCTCCAAAATAACTCTATTTTCCAATTTAAAAATTTTATTGATGATGGTTATGTTTCAGATATTTTCTTCTCTAAGGTTACTGTGTTTTATACATTAAAATAAAATTAATATGGAAAAGCAAGTGCCAATAGCAGGGATTATATAGGAGTTTGTTTTGAAGTAATCAACATTTTTATCATCTTAAGAATATCAAAGAGATCATTTTCATCAAGCAAAAGCATTCTTTTTAATGCATCAAATTGATCTAATTTAAAACAAAGATTTGTGAACAAGTTAACCTTTTAAAGTCCAACTAAATAAAAAAAATTCAGTGTTTAGAACATAAGAACAATGAAAGCATTTTTTTTAAATAATGGTAACTTTTTCAGTGAAGCAAGTACACACACATCAGTGAAATTATGCTTTTTATTGTACTATTCTTTAAATTTAAATTTTAGCACTGAGGACGTTTTCTGAATTATTTTTGGCAAATTTTATGTTTACCATGAAAAAAATAATCCCACGTATTTTAAATAGCACACATAAAAAGCACGCTAGTTGGGTCACTTTTGTCCTTCATCAGCAAAATTAAAGTTTGCATGCAACGCTCTCCTTTCCCATATAAGTATGGGCTTATCATTCATTACCTGTCCTTCTTCATGTACTGGATAAGAAAAATGTCATCTTGTAGTTAAAAAGTCTTTTTCCACATTGGATATTTTTTAATGGAATATCCTTTGCCTTCTAAAATCCTAAATTAAAGCTTTAGCTACCTTTTCTAAGGTATAAAGTTGAATTTCTCTCAAAGGGCTAAAATTTTGAAAGCATCTTGCAATTTTATATTAATATACTGCTGCTGTTTACTTCTTTAGATTACTACAAGGGAAGACATCAATTCAGAGCAGGTTGCTCCAGTGAAGGCAGACCTGGAGTCTGAATCCTTTAGACCAAACCTAAGTGATCCCAGTGAACTCTTACAGCCAGATCAAATTGAAAAGGTACGGCATACTCACATGTGAGCATTTCTGAGTGTATACCCCCAAGAGTAAAACAGCCTCTGTTTAGTTGTTTTAAAAACTGAGGAAGCAGGGTCATTGCTTCTAGGCTTCCTCTCCCATGAAGAAAAAGTAAACACAATATAGCAAACTGGTGTAATAGAAGATACTGGGAGATTTGGGTAAGCAAACATTAAAAAAATTAACAGCAGTTCAGATTGAGCCACTGCAATAGCCAATATTTAATTTCTTATTGGATGCTAGTTACTTGCTTTCTGTGGTTTATTTCATGTAGTTGTTGCGACACTTGAAGGAGTTGGATACTCTTAATTGTGTGCATTTTATAAGAGAAGAAACTTGGGCACAGTTTCTTCACTTGTAATTTGTTAGAGTCACACAGATATATTAAAGTATTGAAGCTTGATTTCTAACTCTGATAGTTTGCCTCTAGAGCCCATTATTTTAGAGGTTTTTAATAATCAAGTTAACAGTCCACTCAATGATTTTGTCAATTCAAGACAGAGGGCACTATAAGTAATTCAGATTTCTTATGTCTGTTCTAATTTGTATCTTGTTCAGCATGATTCTTTCTTTTCCTACTGGACAAGAAAGTATTTCATGCTGAGAAATGTACAATTACTCTTCAAGCGTCTCAGTATCTTTGAGAATAACAAACTACTGTTATTTTTGTAGCCTACATTTTATAAAATACCATTCAATTCCAACTGGCATTAGTATCCAACAAACTGACAATAAGCTAGCAAGTAAATTTTAACATTTTATTTTTCAAAGCTTACCAAGCATCTTCCACCAAGAACAATTGGCTATCCATGGACTCTTGTTTATGGTACCGGGAAGCATGGCACAAGCTTGAAGACTCTTTATCGAACAATGATAGGTTTAGACACCCCAGTGCTGATGGTGATTAAAGACAGTGATGGACAGGTATGAAAATAGCTATATAGACATCTTACCTTTTAAGAGATTACAATAACAGAACTTTAGCCTATTCTTCTGATGAAAATTATTTTTATTAGTACATTTTATTAAGTTTAACTGATAATTATTGAGTACTTTTAATTTGCAAGGCAATGCTGAGTGCTTCTGAAGGTAGATATGTACATGATTGCATTTTAAGGAGTTCCTGCCTTCAAACAGATTATAGTCTGGTAGAAAAGAATATATCTATAAAAGCCTAAGTGACCGTTCGACCTGTAGCTATGACGTGCACTGACCACCAGGGGCAGATGCTCCGAGTGGTAGGCTACCTTGCTACTGAGGTCCAGCTGATCAGGACTGGGCAAGACGGGCCGGATACTCCCTGGAGCCTTCCCACGGTCCCTTCCCGGCCCCAATCGTGTACTGGTGGGGTCCCTCAGCTTGGCCTGTGCCCTCTTGCAATTCGGGATCCCTGGGGGGATGTCAGAGAGCCGCAGGCCTACAGGTGTATGAATCTGTGCACCGGACCCATAGTTTAACTATATTAGTGTCTCTAATGCCAAGCAGTAAATATAATTACTTAAGGAAAACAAAAGAGGTACTTAGAGAGAGGGTTGTTTATATCTATTTGGGAAAGATAAGAATGAGGTTCACAAAGAGGGTGGAAATTGACGGTCTTGAAGCATGGGTTAAGTTTTTAAAATTAAAAAGATAATTGTGTGAAGATGATACCAAGAGCAAAATAACAGATAATCAAGGGAAACATTCACGTGTTCCTAAAACAGCAAGTCCAATTACCAGCATTAAAGAGTAATGAGGGGGTGAAATAGCGACATTAATTTTTTTAAAAAAAACTAGGGCTACTTCTACTGATACCTTTAGTGTGCTTATTGTGCACACTTGTCTGATCATTTTCTATGCATTGCCTTAATTAATCATCAAAGCCCTATGAGATTGATATTTTTTTCATTCCTGTTTTAAAGATGAGTTGATTATGACTTATGAGATGTATCAACTTTCTCAGGGTTATACACCCAGTAAAAGCAAGAATGAAAATGAACTACTATTAATGCCTAGCATAGATAAGTGTCACAAACATAATATGAGTTAAAAATCAGACACTGAGGAGTAACTTTCCATTTATAGAAAGTTCATAAATGGGCAAAACAAATCTACGTTATTGTTGGGCTAGTGGCTTCTTTTGAAGAGGGTAAGAGTGCAGAGGAGGTACAAGGAAAGCTTCTGGAGTATTGGCAATCTGTTTCTTGTCTGAATGAAGGTTAAATGGGACTTTGCTTTGTGATCATTCAAAACTACATATATATATTATATATGTATTATATATACCTTTCAATAAGAAAGTCTATTTTAAAAATGAAAATATAAAGTCAAAACAGTGAATATAGAGATCATTTGTCAAGCTCTCTACATTCCATTTATGATGTAGAAACTTAGACCGAGAACATTGAAATGACTTGTGTAGGTCTTTTTATACATTTATTCTTTTTTTAAAATATATTTTTATTGATTTTTTTTACAGAGAGGAAGGGAGAGGGATAGAGAGTTAGAAACATCGATGAGAGAGAAACATCGATCAGCTGCCTCCTGCACACCCCCCACCGGGGATGTGCCCGCAACCAAGGTACATGCCCTTGACCAGAATTGAACCTGGGACCCTTCAATCCACAGGCTGGCGCTCTATCCACTGAGCCAAACCGGTCAGGGCCATTTATTCTTTTTTTAGGGTATCTGCTGTGTGTCTTGTACTATGTAAGACAATGGCCTTTACGGGCCAAACACTTCAGATCCAAGGGCTGCCCTCATGGAGTTTACTGTCTGTTGAAGAGAAAGATAGTATACTTTTAGTACTAGAATGTTTGCCTGTCCTAAAGGGCTTTTTCTCCCTGGGTGCTCCACCTGCAGCAGCATGCTATCCTTACTGTACACACATAGTGCATGTAAATCATCCTGAAATGTGGGAGCCACTTTTTAAGATTATCTGTTTAATTGTTGTAATAAGCATCTTTTTAGATTTTAAAACTTGGAAAAATGGAGAAACTGATATGATTTGTACTTGGCCTTAATGTGAATTATATAGCCACTGATCATGTTTCCCTTTGTTAGTGCAAATACATAAAACTATACTGGATTTCTTTTATTTATTTATTTATTTTTTGCATTTTACTTAAACATATATAATAGGATAATGCTTAATAAAACAATATGCTTTCTTTTTATCCTTAGGTTTTCGGTGCATTAGCAAGTGAGCCATTTAAAGTGAGTGATGGCTTCTATGGTACTGGAGAGACCTTTGTTTTTACCTTCCGTCCAGAGTTTGAGGTAAGGATGGTTATTCCAACATTCCATTTGTAAATAGATGCCATAATGAAAGGAACATGCACTTTGGAGTCTTGTGTACTTGCGCTTGTCTCTCATCTCAGCCCTTTAACTCACTGAAAATATCACTTTTTTATAATTTTGAGCTTCATTTTTTCTGTGGATAGAATGGGGACCATAAAGTGCATCAGAGTTGTTTAAAAATTAGATGAGAATCTGATATGTACAATACTTGGCCTGGTGCCAGACACACATTATTGCTATTCTGTGGATGAACTGCCATTGTGAAATTCCTAGAAACTTTTAATGACTAAATAAGCATAATGATGTACATCTTGAAAACCTAAAAAATAAATTATTTTTGTTTTATTCAAAAGTGATTACCCTTTTTTTTTTTATAGTGGCTTGACTAACTTAAATTGAAAACATTCTAATGCCAATCAGACCTAAAATGTAAAGTTATACATGAATTTTAGTGAATGTGTGATTCTGTTTAAAACATTGAGTACAACCCTAGCATCTCAGGTACATTAAGGCTCAGCATGTCAAACCTTTCCTAAGAGATGAAATTATGATCTTGAAAAAAGGAATCAACAGATTTGTTTTAAAAAAAATGAGTGGTCTCTATGAACAGTTTCTATAATGAACAAAATAGGAAGGATTTGATAATACAATAGAAACTTCCTTAACAGACTTGCACTTAACTGGCTCATCAGATTAGCCAGTGTTTTCCATTCCCTTCACAAAACATATCAACCGATGCCTACACCTCACTGGAATCTATGAGTGTCTGCTGTGTGTCTTGTACTATGTAAGACAATGGCCTTTACGGAATTTACAGAAATTTTAAGATTCTGTGGTGCTTATTCTCAAAACCTGTAATGCTATTTCTACATGATAATTGTTATAATGTAATTAAATGTTATATAATTGAAAAAGTGAGTGCTAAGGTTTATCTTATTTAAACTATAATGAATTCTTTGGAAAATTTGGTAAGAGTAAAGTGCTAGAAACTGCTATTGTATTAAGTTTAGGTAAAACTCCCATGAAAGCTTAGAAAAAAATATTTAGGGATATTAACATCTAGAAGTTTTACCCTTGGATGTTTCAAGTATTTTTTATTTTCTCTCTGCTCTTTAAAGAAATTGAAATGGGAAATTATAAACGTGTCACGGGCATATATAAGAACTAGAGGCCCGGTGCACAAATTTGTGCACCAGTGGGGTCCCTCGGCCTGGCCTGCAGGATCGGGCTGAAACCGGCTCTCCAACATCCCCAGAGAGGTCCTGGATTGCGAAAGGGCGCAGGCCAGGCCGAGGGACCCCACCGGTGCACAATTGGGACCAGGGAGGGATGCGGAAGGTTGGCCAGCCAGGAAGGGACTGTGGGAGGGCTCCAGGACGTATCCAGCCCGTTTTGCTCAGTCCCGATTGGCCAGACCCCAGCAGCAAGCTAACCTACTGGTTGGAACGTCTGCCCCTTTATGGTCAATGCATGTCATAGAAACCAGTCGACTGTCTGCCCCCTGGTGGTCAGTGCACATCATAGCGGCTTGTCAACTGTCTGCCCCCTGGTGGTCAGTGCACGTCATAGTGAGCAGTTGAGTGGACCTAGCATATCATTAGCATATTATGCTTTGATTGGTTGAATGGAGGACTAGAGACTTAGCATATTAGGCTTTTATTATATAGGATGACGAAAGTAAAATACATATCAAAGAAATTACCTTGGCCCTATATCAAAATCCTATATAATAAAAGGCTAATATGCAAATCAACCGAACAGCAGAACAACCGGTCGCTATGACGCGCACTGACCACCTGGGGGCAGATGCTCAACGCAGGAGCTGCCCCCTGGTGGTTAGTGCACTCCCACAGGAGGAGCGCCACTCAGCCAGAAGCCCTGAGCTGGGCTCATGGCTGGCAATTACAGTGGCGGTAGCGGGAGCCTCTCCTGCCTCTGCGGCAGCACTAAGGATGTCCGACTGCTGGCTTAAGCCATCAGTTGGACATCCGCTGAGGGCTCCCAGACTGCGAGAGGGCGCAGGCTGGGCCGAGGGACCCTCTCCCCCCCCCCCCCGCCCCTCCGCCACCACCAGTGCACGAATTTCATGCACCAGGCTTCTAGTATTACAATATTACCAAATTAATGCATTTTTATGTTTAACGTTAAAAGTTAATGACATCCACATCAGTGTTTTAAATTGATTTTCATTTGTGTTCAACTATTTTCATTAACCATTTAATTCTTAATACCTATATAGTCAGAAAAGAGAAGTATGTGTCAAGAGGTAAGGAATTGGAATTGAAGATTACGTTACATTAGAACATGTGCTTTTAAATTTAGTCATACAAACAGTGAAACCCAAAGCACCACAACTTCTGCCCAAACGCTTTGTTCTTGTTCTAGTTTCTCTTACTATCCATCTAGGCTTTATTAACTGTTTGGAGTTTAGGAGAATTAACTGTTTAGTGACCGTTTCATCTACATATTTAAAGCTTTTTTTTTTTTTTTTCATTTATGTAGGTCTTTAAGTGGACAGGTGATAATATGTTTTTTATCAAAGGAGACATGGATTCCCTAGCTTTTGGTGGTGGAGGGTAAGTCTCCTGAACATTTTGCCATGAGATTTTTAAGAAATTTTATTTATATTACTTTTATTTGTGTTATTTATAAAATAAGTTATCTTTGAAAAGTTTGACATTAGAATCCGAATTTGTACATAATGTTTAAAAAAGTGTAATTTATTTGCAAGAAGGTGATTAAGTGTAGTATTTGAAACCATTGGTAGAATGTTTGTTTATTTATTTTAAAATGCTGTTTAGTTCATTCCCTTTTTATTAAAACCCATCTGTTATTAGAGTACAATGACTCCTTAGTATTTGAAAAAGAAATATACTAATACTTTAGGACTTACCCAATTTTTAAATACTGTAGTGGTTTGTTACTTCTCCCAATGTACAAAAAAATGGTCCAGTTGTTTTCATGTTATTCTACCCTGGAGACTATTTGGACTGATATTTTAGGCAATAATAAAAAATGTTTTTGCAAAAAAATTTTAGTTATCCTTCCCACCCCAAGTTTTCAGGGTTGTTGTTTTTTTTTTTTTCTTATTTGTTTTGTTTTTAATAGTATGAGTCAATAAGTAATTTGATTTTTTTTTAACTGTTGAAAGTATTACATATGTTCCCTTTTTTCCCCCATTGAACTCTTCTAGCCTGCCTCCTTCCCCCGCCCCAGGCCTTCACCACCCTATTATCTGTGTCCATGGGTTATTCATATATGCGTACAAGGTCTTTAATTGATCTCTTCCTATACACCCTACCTCGCCTCTGAGGGGAAGATCTGTCTGTTCGTGCTTCTATATCTCTGGATCTATTTTGCTTATCAGTAGTTTCTGCCAGAACTTGATTTTAATTACTTATACAACATGATTCCAGCAAACTAAACTAACCTTTGGCTAATTTAATAACAAATTAAGACAAGTTTACTGTCTTTGAAAAAGGAGAGTACAGGCTCAGAAAATGGGAGCTACAGGGACTTGATATTCCAGAATTCCAGACAGGAGCCCCAAAGAACTCAAAATCATGATGGTGATAGACTGACTGTCGGCTTTGGAGTAAGATAGACCCAGTTTAAATTCCAGCTTCAGCATACATTACAGGTGGTACCTTGAGCACCTCAAGTCTAACGTTTCCTGGCAGTGAATTAGAGATTGAACCCTTCATTTTAACCGCACATTTTATTTTAGATAATGTGGAACTTTATGCCTCTGAGCAACTCATGTTAAATACAAGGTGAGCAAAAATAGGTTTACAGTTGTTCATATGGTAATAATACAATAATAATAAATAACACAAGAATAAACTGTGTTTGGTCTACTCACAACTGTAAACCTACTTTTGCCCGCCCTGTATTTCTCAGGAATTTCTCGCTGTTAAGCCAGAGTCAGTAGTTTCACTTTATATGGTCTTCTGGTCTGGGCTGCAGAGGCCCAAATTTTTAAAGCTGTTCTTAACTTTGTACTGTGAAGATTTAGTTTGGTTGAGTTGTTGTTTTTCTTAACAATAGGTCATGTTGTAAACTGCCTAACCAGGTCTGGCATTGTGGTTTTGCATTCTTTTTTTTTAAGCATTATCCAAATTATACATTACTGAAAAATATTTTTCATCACTCATTTTTGGTTGACCTTGTTATGAAATAATTGACAGGAAAGATTATAAATATACCATTCGGAAAAGTAGGTTTACAGTCGTGAGTACACGAAACAGTTTATTCTGTTTTTTGTTTTTAATTTTTAAAATATTTTTATTGATTTCAGAAAGAGGAAGAGAGAGGGAGAGATAGAAACATTGATGAGAGAGAAGCATCAGTTGGCTGCCTCCTGCACAACCCCCTACTGGAGATTAAGCCCTCAACCCAGGCATGTGCTCTAAGAATCGAACCAGTGACCTCCTGGTGCATGGGTCCATCTCAACCACTGAGCCACACCGACCGGGCCAGAGTTTATTCTTATATGATTATCTATTAAGTATTGTATTACCTTAAATACAAACAGCTGTAAACCTATTTTTCCCCAGCTTGTGTATTAAAACTGTAGAGCTAAAGAGAAACCCACAATATCAGGCAAAGAATAACAGAGCCATACTTGTCTCAAAAGTTAATTATATATGAAGTTAATTTTAGAGCTTCGTTTTATTTCTTGATCTCTATAGTAATAGGATTGTATAATTGGGTATGAACTAGAGTTGTTGGATATTGAAATGTCTCATTTAAATTATTTTACAAGCTCTGCAATTATCATTTTACAACTCAAGGCATACATTTCCTGTTCAAAAGGGGGAAAAAAACTTGATTTTTTTTTTTTCAGTTATAAGAGATTATTGTTAAAACTATTTTATGTATTGCAGGGGAGAATTTGCCCTTTGGCTTGATGGAGATCTCTACCATGGAAGAAGCCATTCTTGTAAAACGTTTGGGAATAATACACTTTCTAAGAAGGAAGATTTCTTTATCCAAGACATTGAAATCTGGGCTTTTGAATAAATATAATGCTCTCTGTCTTAGCAGGATAATGGCCCAAACCTGACATGGATAAGCATTATTTGGAAAGTTCAAGAAGCAATATAATGTAACATATTACTCGTGCTTTAAAATTAGTCCATATCACCATTTATTACAGTTATAATTTTGGAATTTATTTTTAAAATCATGTTTTCTGTCCCAGAGTTCTTTAGGTTTAGACCATGGTATAGGTCCATGTAGTATAAAAGCTTGGGTTTTTGTCAGAATTATGGCAGCATTTTGATCATAGTGATGACCTTACCTACAATCCATGTTATCTCAGTCTCCTAAAAGGATGGTGCTCTTTTGTTGAACCTGTTTTGGTTTATTATTTTTTAAACTATATTGTTTAACTAGATCAGTCTAATTGGGGCATTGAGGGAATGAAGACTAGATACTGTTATATCTATAAGGTTGGCACAGATGAATTTTGAACATGCTAAACTTAGTCATTCTTAAGAAGGAAAAAACACATGCCAAAATAATGCATACTTTATGGACCACTGAGTTCTAGTTCACACTACAACATTCTCTTCATTAATTTTGCAAATACTCTCAATTTCATTTTAATAAAAATGAAATTTGAGGAGAATTCTTGTTGAAATAGACTGCAGTGTGCATGATCTGCAGGTTTGGGCATATGCTTTCATCATTGAATTAACTGATAAAGAATTATAAAATGACAAAGGAGAATGAGAACTTGACGATTCTACTGGATTTAATATATCAAGCAAGAAAATAGTCTACTTACATATTTATAGCTTAGCAGAGTATTATACATATAAAACTACAAAACAACTGCGTATTTCTTCAACATTTGTGTCAGGTATACTGTTTTATAGTTTGTTGTTTTAGCCTTATTGCACACCAACTCCCAAAATATAGGTTCCTGTTCAAAAGGGAAAAAAAAAAAACAACTTGATTTTTTTTTTTAGTTATTAGTTACCATTAGCATTTGCTGTTATAAAAGGGCAATGATAATAGTAGACAATTGTAACTCAGTAGACTTGTTGAATATGCAAACTTACTGTCAAGTGACCTCAAAAAAAAAAGATAGAATATACTAGTAGTTCTTATCCTCTTTTGTAGGAAACCAATAATACGCCATTATGGCAATAATTCATCAGTTAATATCAAAGCTTCATGTTATGCAAACAAAATCCTGCTGTTATATATGTGACAGTGACTTTGTGCTGAAATTTCAGCTATTCCAGATAAACAGTGTATATTATCTTGTAAATTAATGTTTAAAGGTAGTTTTGTTCTTATAGAAAGTATGGATTGCCAGGTTGCTTATAGCACTTTAAATTATTCTAAAAATGAAATTATAAGCCAAATATGTTGGCTTAGTAGTTTTAGTTGTATAGCACTTAAATATATTTAGATCTTTTGAAAATTTAGATAATTATCTTAAAAAAGCATAATGCTAATGGAAAAGAAAATTTGATGTTCTATTTAATATGCTATTGCTGAATATGAATAGAAATGCAGGGCATCATTTTCTTGTCTATGTAAAGCTCTTTCATTATAACTTAATAGTATATAGATTAAGTGTTTACAAATAGGGAATTGTAAATAAATATATTGGGTTTCCCCCCATTTGGTCTTCCACAGCAGTATTATTGTCTTTGTGGAGTTGACTAATCCTAAAAAAAATCCTGATTGGATTTCAATTACAATAAGGTCATAGTGGTGTATACCAAATAAAATTAAATATATAAATATAAATTTGAGTTTGGATTTATTGAAAAGCAATTTACTTTCATATTAAGAAATCTTTGATTAATCATATCCCTATCTTTTAGATATAAAGATGTTTCTAATGATGGAGGTGATGGTGGTGGTGATTATAGTGGTGGTGATGACTTGTGAAGGTGGTGCTAGTAGTGGTGGTGGTGGTGCTGGTGGTGCTGGTAGTAATGATAGAAGGATGCGTTCAAGTAAAGGGAGCAACACAGTTTTAAAAATGGGAAAGTAAGGACACTTGGCATGTGGAGAAGTGCAAATCATTTAATATTTTTAAATTATGTTGTTTTCTTTTATGAAGGGAAGTGCATAGCAAGGTATGACTAATGTCATAAAGAGGTTTGTTGTGTGCAGTGCCAAGAAATTAATTTTTTTTAATCTTGTATGAGTAATTAAAAAATTTGAGTGGAGGAACCACATGATCAAATTTCCACTTCATGAAGATCTTTGAAAAACAGATTGGTAAAGAGAAAAACTAGAGACAAGTCCCATTGTAAAGACCAGAGGGGAAATATTGAAGCCTGAAGAAGACTAGTAACAATGGTAATTAAAGAAGGAGGCATGGATTAGAAAGATTTAGGATTAGAATAAATGGGATTTGGTTATTGGATGTCAGAAGAGTTAAGGATAGCTGTCTGGTTTTTTACTTAGAAACTGGGTATAGTATTTGTCAAGTTGGGTGATATACAGAAAGGAGAAAAAAGCAGGTGGGTTACTATGGACCTTGTTTTAGTATGATGTGAGAAATTGAATAGATTTTGGAGGGGGGATTTAATATTCTGTTCTGATGAAAAAAATTTTAAAGCAACAACATACAGGTAGATGTTCAAACCATATCCTTTGTATGTTATACCTTTGAAGATTATAGACTGAATGAAAAGAGAGAAATGAAATCTTCAAATAGATTTTTGGGGTATAGAAACATTAAATGATAGAAGAAAAGGCTCTCTGCTTACAGCACAGGAAGCTAGAAGAACAACAAATTAAACCTAATGAAAATAGAAGGTAAGACAAAATAAAGGTATGAGCAGAAATCAATAAAATTTAAAACAAATACATGAAACAAACAAATCTGAGAATAATAAAAGTGTAAATCTAGCCCTAACTGGTTTGGCTCAGTGAATAAAGCGTCAGCCTGCAGACTGAAGGGTCCCAGGTTTGATTCTGGTCAAGGGCATGTACCTTGGTTGCAGGCACATCCCCAGTGGGGAGCATGCAGGAAGCAGCTGATCGATGTTTCTTTCTCATCTATGTTTCTAATTCTCTATCCCTCTCCCCTCCTCTGTAAAAAATCAGTAAAATATATATTTTTTTAAAAGTGTAAATCTAATAAGATAAAAAGATTACCATTATTAAGAATTTAAAAGGAAACATCACTATAGAGCAGCAGTTCTCAACCTGTGGGTCGTGACCCCTTTGGCGATCAAACGACCCTTTCACAGGGGTCGCCTAAGACCATCCTGCATATCAGATATTTACATTAAAATTTATAACAGTAGCAACATTACAGTTACGAAGTAGCAACGAAAATAATTTTATGGTTGGGTCACAGCATGAGGAACTGTATTTAAAGGGCCAGAAGGTTGAGAACCACTGCATAGAGCCTGCATCAATAAACTTGACATTATAGATGAAGTGGAAAAATGTTTTAGAAAACAACTTATTAAACCTGACCCAATATAAATTACAATTTTTACATTATAGAAATTGAGTCTGTTAAAGAAAAAGCCTTCCCACACAAAAAAAAACCCAAAAAACAAAAAAACGACTCATGGTTCTACTGGGTAATTCTAAAACTATCACTGTTAGATAAACTCTTACAAGGCACTGAGAAAAGGGAGAACTTCTTATTGTTTTCAAGCTAGCATTACTTAATACCAAAACTTAAGTCTGTAAAAAAAAAATTCCAGAAGAGTTTTATACCTATCAATAATTAAATGTAAATAGGTCAAATGCTCCAATCAAAAGACATAGGGTGGTTGAATGGATAAGAAGACATACATATGGATAAGAAAACAAGACCTATATATATGTCTCCATAGAGCTACCTCAGAATGAAAGATACAGGCTAAGAGTAAAGGGATGGAAAAAAAGATATTTTATGCAAGTAGAAAGGCAAAAAAAAGCTGGGGTAGCAATATTTATATCTGACAAAATGGACTTTAAAACAAAGGCTATAGTAAGACAATGATACTACATAACGTTTTCTGAATTTTTTAAAAGATGACACAATGGAGAAGATTTTTTTTTCAATAAATGGCACTGAATTCATTGGATGTCTGGAATAAAAAAGTTAACCTATCACACCACATACAAAAATTAATTACAACTTATATATCCTAATGTGAACGGTAAAACAACAATGCTATTTTATTTAAAATATAGAAGAATAGCTTCATAATCTTAGGATACACATATTTCTTAAATGGAACACAAAATAAAGGAGAAAGTGATATGCTACATTAACAATTTTAAGAGCTTTTTATCAAAAGATAAAAAGTTGAAAATCAACCAACAGAATGAAAGGTTTTTGTAATACACAGATCTAATGAAGGTCTCATACGCAATGTATAAATGACTACAAAGAAGTTCAGAAGAAAAGGCAGAAGACTGGCAATTCCTAAGAATATTAAAATAGCCAATAAAAGCTATCTTGAAATGTGAAGTTCAAGTACTTTGGAATACTGTTTTGGAAGTATGTACTAAAGGTGAGCATTTGACCAGCAAATTTAATTTCTTGGTATGTACCTAACAGTAATGTATACATTTGTTTACCAAGAGATATGTACTAGAATGTTCATAGAACTATTTCCTTTTCTCCTTTCCCCAGAATCTCCCTTATTTCTCCACATACCCACTCACCTATTATTTTGCTGAGATTAATAACTCTCAAACCATATATATAAACATTTGCATGTATCTCCTAAAGACAAGGATATCCTTTTAGGTCCTTTAAGTATACAATTATCAAATTCGGGAAATTTAACATATCATTGAATATATAGTTCATTTTTTAATTTCACTGATGGTTCTAATATCCTTTAAAGCGTTATTTTTTTTCTGATACATAATTCAATCCAGGATCCTTCGTTGCATTTAATTCTATCTTCTTTATTTTCAACCTGGAAGAGTTCAGTCTGGGTTTATCTGAATTTTTCCTATATTTAAATTTAAGTTATGCATTTTTGGCAGCAAAACCACAGAAGTGATGTTCTGTCCTCTGCATCATTAGGATTTATGTTTATCCCCTTATTGGTGAAAGCTTCCATTAGTTGATGAAGAAAGTGTGCACCATGTTTCTCCACTGCTATCATGTTTCCTTTTGTAATAAGGAATGTGCAGGGAGGTACTTTGATATCATAGATACTCCATTTTTCACAATGTTCTTGGTATCTATTGAGGATTCTTATCTGAATTACTAAAATGGTTGTAAAATCATTTTTCTTTTATTCCCAGCACATTTATTATTTGGCATTTACTGTAAGGAAGAGTTTTCCTTTTTCCATCATTTAAGAATATCTATCATTGCCTGGCCAGAGTAGATCATTGGATGGTTGAGTGTCCCGTGTACCGAAAGGTTACTGGTGTGATTCCTGGTCAGGGTACATATCTGGGTTGCAAGTTTGATCCTCTGTTGGGGCATGAATGGAAGGCAACCAATAGGTGTTTCTTCCTCCCATCCTTCTTCCCTCTCCCTCCTCCCTCTCTCTAAGCATGTCCTTGGTTGAGGATTAAAAAATAATAAAATAATGAGGTTAGTTTTTTAAAAAAAACAATGTCCATTATTAGTATGACTAGTGGACTCCTTTCCTTAATTCCAAGTCTTGAATCTATTTGTGCCCTAGAGTTAACCAATGGGAACCCCAATAGTTGGCTTCTGTGCATTTCTCCATGTCTTTGAACCTTGCTTGCTTCTGGTGCAACACAATGTTCCAAACTTAACTATACTTTCTGTAACCCCATCCTAGAATTAGTCATTTCTCCAAGTAGACATGTTTTCTTTTAAGGAGGATGGCATTTTGAAATCTGGATGTTAGCGTGTTGCTGCCGGGGCGGCATTGCTTGTAGGGCCTCTCGGGAAACAGGTAGGAAATAAATGCACACATCACAAATGCACACCGATACTTCTAACCAGTTTAGCATTACAGATTCTTCCTCGTCTTTCCTCTCCATGTTTGTGTCTCTTCTCCCACACCGAGGACATCAGTATGTTTACTCATTTTCTTCATCTAAAACATAGTTTCAGAATTGTACACCCATACCCTCACAAACAAAATTAGATTTTAGCATTTGCAGCTTGTCTCTAGATTGTATTCAAAAGTTATGTATATTTCTTTTTCCTTCCTGTGTGCTTATTTTAATCATTTGAAATAGAATTACGGTTATTATTTTTGTATTCATTTTTTATTTTTCCTATTCATTTGTTTAATTTTATTTTTTGTATATGTAACATTTAAAAGGTTCCAAAATCCAAATTCTACAGAACTTTTTTCTATCTCTTTCAACTTATTTCCACCCATCCCTATTTTCAAAATGGAGGTTTTATATTCACTGAGTGGCCAGGTTATTATGACCACCCCATCAGTACTTCGTTGGGCCACCTTTTGCCTTCAATACTGGGCAATTCTTCTTGGCATTGACTCCACAAGATATTGAAAGGTGATGGCGAAGAATCTGACACCATGCCTGATGAATAGCACTGTCCAGTTCTGTGAGATTTGATGGTTGTGGAACCAACTGCCTGATGGCTCTTTTAACTTCGTCCCACAAATGCTCAATTGGATTGAGATCTGATGATCGTGGGGGCCACCTAAGCAAGGTAAAGTCTCCCTCATGTTCTTGAAACCACTCCTGCACAATACGAGCACCGTGGCATGGCACATTGTCTTGTTGGAAGAAGCCATCTCCATTGGGATATGCCATCAACATGATAGGATGAACTTGATCAGCAATGATACTTAGGTATGTTGTGCTATTCAGATGTTTATAATGATCTGGCCCTCTAGCAACTTCAGCGGGAAATTATAGCTAATTTGCCTACAAACGTCAGGTGGTCATAGTAATCTGGCCACTCAGTGTATATATATGACATGTTCACACATATAATCCAGGGTGTGTACATATGTGTGTACAAAATCTAGTGTGTGTATACACACATGCTCTCTAAAAATAACTATTTCAGTTCTTAAAGATCTTCCTTTTTTAGAGCTGCATACATTATATGGATGTACCATATTTTATTCTATCATTTTCCCATATGTATTAGGTTCTTTCCAGTGACTTGCAATTAAAAATAATGCATTACACATATGTATTTTCATATTGTTTGAGTAGTATCTTCAGGGGAGTTTTAAAGAGTGAAATATCTTGGTCAAAAAGTAAATGCTATGTAATCTTGTAAGATACTGACATGCCCTCAAAATCTGGGCATACATGTTATCAGCTAACCCTTGTTGGGATGATTGTCAACCACAGCATTCTGAAAATGTCTACAGTGGTTCTCAACCTTGGCTGCACATTAGAATCACCGGGGAATCTTTTTAAAATCCTGATTTCTGGGCCTCATCCTCTGGAAATCCTGTTTCTTTGTTATGGGGTGAGGCCACAATAATAGTAACGAAGAAACAGAATTTCTGGAGGATGAGGCCCAGAAATCAGATTTTAAAAAGATTCCTAGGTGATTCTAATGTGCAGCCAAAGTTGAGAACCACTGCCCTAGACTAAGGTTAGGTCACATAGCACATTTATAAATTGTGTACTAAGAAATATCCTAGGTAATGGGAATGAAAATAAATATTCTAGGAATCCCACGGAATCATCTGCATTAAGAGGCCACTTTAGTATGGACCAGATGGTCTCTTCTTTTATAATCCCCCAACAGAGTGACTTAAGAGAGAAAGTACAGCAGTTGTTCCCTGAGTCCCTGAAACACAAAATTCTAGTTTACCCAGAATTATTCCCACAGCACCTGATAGGTACACCTGTTGGTAGAAGTAAAGAAGAAAACAACTTGAATTTGGGAAGGGAAAGGAAAAAGCAAAAAGGCAAACTAAGAATATAGGTCCAGCCTCATTTTTCAACTGTGGGGGAAGGAAGAAACCCCAAGCACAGAACTTCTCTCCTGTTGGTGTAAGTGGCCAGGGTGAACTTGAGAAGGAAGAAGTCATAAAACTTCGGGTTATCAGCCATCAAACATTTGGAGGTCCAGACCGAAGTGGTAAAATATAGTACATGTCAACAACCCAGAAACTCTTTAAATATCTTATGGAAAGTTTGGTAAAGGAAAATCCTGAAGATCTGGAAGCCAATTATATAGGACCCATTATTGGAAGTTTAGAACTACCAATAGTAAAATGCCATTGATAGTATATTTTATTATAATTCTTTCATAGACTATTTTGGTGATTATGAAAATATGAGGACTTTCATTAGTTTGTTTGCCCTCTGAGTTCTTCTTTTTTTCTCTCTCTCTAAAAGCCCTAAATTTTCCACTGGGTTTTTCTACCATGGGATTTTTAAGATAAAAATCTGTCCCATAGCAGTCATTTTCCTCTAAGGAAGCTAGTGTTCTAAACACAAGAACAGGAAATACAAGAAAATGTCTTATTCTTGTACCATATCTTAGAATTTTGACATCGGTTCATGGTTATGATAGAAGTGTACATCTTACATGAAATCCTACTTAGGAATATTGGTCATTTGTTAAATTACAAATTATATTATTAAATTATATAAAAACAAATATACAAGCCCCCTTTAAGAAGTTATTGGAACTTTAATTTTAAAAGAATCATAAATGAAAACAACTAATTTCAATAGTACTTTAATCCATATTTATAGTGAACAATACCTAACAATTATGAATTTATTATTTTGAGGTATCATAATTTGACATTAATTTCTATATTTAACACCAAAGTGCTATATAATTTAGTAATTTTTATTGAATTCAGTAAGAATTACAATCACATTTTTTTAGTTTGTTTTTATAATTATATAAAGAACATTAAATCTGAGAAAAAAATGACAAATAGCTGTTTAGTGTCAAATATTTCTTTGGCATCATATTAAACTAACTTTTTCACTGTGGCAGGTCTAATATTGCTGTTTTATAATTTTCAGGTATTTTATAAAGTTTGTTAGAGTATGAAGAAAAGGTACATAAACATTCTACTTTATTGTAGAATTTTCTGTACTACTACTTCATTATATGTTGACATAAATGTAAGCAGCATGACATTACAGTTTTGAGAAAAAATAAACTTCTCCAAGAAGTCCTTTGGGGGCTGTTAAATCTGATCTCTCATCTCTGTTTTACTTTTATAGCAAAAGTGAACATAACCGCCTTTCCTATTGGTTGGTTCCAAGACCACCAGTGATGTCTGTTTTCATGTGATTTGCACAAATGACAAAGAGGCATGGCTAACTGTGGAAACCTATTAAATCATAAGAAGCCCACAGAGAAATTTGAACAATTTCATTGCTTTATTTGAAATCTTAATTTTTTATTTGTGTGCCTATTTTGTAAATGATACTATGATTAAAATAATAGTACAAAGTCAAGCTTCTTAGAAAAGTTTAAGATTTGTTTTGCCAAACTTAATGGAATTCTTTTTTTCCTGAAAAATGACATAATAATATGCACTGCTGATATGTACCTAAACTCAGCACTCTTCTTAGAGGTAGTAATTATTTCATTAAAAATCTATAATAATATCTGCAATGAATAGCCAAATATTATTGCCTAAAAGGATAAGTAGAATTTCAAAGGTTTGTGTGTGCTTTATCAAAAATCTTCAAACTTCCTTAGAAATAGAGTACCCAGAAGTTATTCATGTAAAAATTGTTTAATATATCCTACTTATTACAGAACAGTTTGCATTTTAATTTGACTAAATTAGCATTTAGCATTAAGACAATAGTGGATCAAGTTTGGCTTTTGCTGTGGAAGGTTCACTCGAGTAGAGTAATCACAACATGGTCATCTCGGCCTTGCCATAGCATCTCTCCTTCGAAGTCCACCAGTCCGTGTTTTCTGGCACGCATGAGTATGCCCACCACTTTATCTGAAATACGAACATATCTGTCAAAAAGATCTCCGAAAGTGACCTGGATCTTGCCATCACGTCTGTGGCGAGCCATTGTGCGGATAATGAAGCACATGTCCATAATTTCCCGATGGATGTGTTCCTCGGCTCGCTTGGCCCTCTCGGCTGTTTTGGTTCCCTCCTTGGGACGGCCGTAGCCTTCGTCTCCCTTGTGGAGGCGGCTGGACATGGCCAGCTGATAATCAAATTCTTCACTGAAAGGGTTGAGCTTCTGGGATTGTATGTGTTCATCAGCCCACTGTTGCCATTTTCCTTTCAGGTCCTGCAATTGACTGCATTTCCGTTGGGCCTTGCGGTTGAGTTTCTCTGTAAATCTATTTGCCCTAAAGGAGAAAAAGTGTGAAGGATCAACACACTGATATTTTACCACACAGGTGTTGCTCTCTCGTGTGCTTCCTGCACATATGCATCATAACGTAAGTCTCTCTTTTTTTTTTTCATTATGAAAAAAACATATAAACATAATACAAAGAAATTAGAAATGAAAGAAGAAAAATACCATTGTTTTTAGTTTGGTGTATGGCCTTCTAGATTATTTTATCTGAATAACAGTAAGGTTTTAAGCACCATAAAATAATAATACTAAACTATTTTAAGAAAAAAGCTTCCTTACACAAATGTAATGCAAATACATGTGTCTTAAATTGCATATTAAGAACATTTTAAAACTGGAATCATGAATGTATCTATATATATAAAAGCCTAATATGCAAAGTGTCTCCTCTGGAGTTCAACCAACTGGGAGTTCGATCACTCGCTGTGACGTGTGCTGACCACCAAGGGGTGGCATGGAATGAAGGAAGGCCCCAGCTGGCAGCCAGGGAAGGGAGGCCCTGGCTGGCGGCCAGCAACCGCTAGGGACCCTACCTGTGCACAAATTTCATGCACTTGGCCTCTAGTTAAGTATATAAATCTACATTATATAGAACTTCAAAAACCAGCTATTTCCCCCAAAATAAGGTTTATACCAGCACACATACATTGTAATCTTCACTTACATGTAGATTTTCATCTATGGATTTTTAATGAGATCGAATCTATACTAGTATCAGTGGTGTGCCACAATTTTAAAATATCAAGTTGTATAGATAGAAGACACTGGCTAGCAATAGTACCATGTATTGAACATAATGTGCTGGTATTCTGAGGCTAAAGTTATTTCCACTGTGCCATGATGCCGTTCAGCATGGAGGGAGTTATGTCACATGTGTATGTATGTCCTTGCAATTTGGAATGCATTTTTTTATTATAAAAAAAAAATAACTGTGTTGGCAAGTGTCCTGGGTGCAGGCCTAATTTTAAAATAGGCAGTTTGTCTTTAAAAGACCTCCCTGTCCTTTCTGTATCTCTAATCTCCTAGACTTTTTCCCTAGATCTCCTTTGCCTTCATGAGAAAACATGATCTGTTAGACTATCTGAAAGCCAGAGCTTCATATTCCTCATCCTCACAAGTGACCAACCATTCCTCCTCCTGAAAGTCAAGTGGCCTCATGTCTGGAAGCATTGGGGTTGGAGAGGTAGAGTAGTACTGAATTTGCTCAGGAGCATGGCTGGCCTGAACTAAGTAGCCCTCCTACCCAAACTCCCACAATTCACTTTTCAAAACCCAGGAACAGATTCAGATGTGGGTATTCCTCACTATACAGACTCACCTCCTGAAATCTGGTTATTCAAATGCAGGAGGCTAATAGATGCATAGGATGGCACACGTATGTGTATTAGCATTGTTTTCAAGAAAGGAATGACATCCACTAGAGGGCGAACTTTCATTAATTCCCATGCTTTATGTTTCCAAAAGTCCTACCTACCCTATGACAATAAAATTCAAACTAGGAATACACTGCTACATATAACACTGCTATTCTTTGTAGCACATGAACAAAAGTACATGACAACGTTAACTGGGAAAAAGCAGCATTCAAAAACTATGGACAATTATTACAACTTTAAAATATCATATATGTATGGAAAAATGCTAGGAATTGCATCACATTGAAGTGAAATGGATTTCTCTGCCCTGCTGGTCCTCATCATCTCCTCCTTCTCCACAGACTGTCCCTGTTCAGCTGTCCAGACTGTTGGCTGCTTGATCTCATTATCAAAGGAGAGCAAACACCTGTGCCCTTGGGACCATGGCAATCTATGACAGGCATAGCCTTTAATAGCAAGCCCAGGGCCATCCCTGCAGAACCCAAAGGTCATACATAGTTGACTTGAGGCTGGGAAATTCTCAGAAGAAAGTGAAAAGAAAAACATTATCCGCTAACTCATACTTTTTGTCTCCTGAGCACCAGCTATAGTTCTGTCCTATAGTAAAATACACAACACATCCTCCCTTTAAGGAGCTTCTGGGCACTTTGACATTTTTTTTTCATTCTTTATTAAAGTATTTATGATACCTACTGTGTGCCAGACACTGTTTTAATTACATATTGGGTATTCAATAATGAGAAGAAAAACAGCAAATAATCACTAAAAAGATATTCATGAAAATCAGAGTACAAATTTGAGTATGTGGTATGATTTCAACTGTGTAAAATGTGTATGCACCAGGCTGAAGGAATCAATGGTATATGCACAATTGGAAATAATTATGTTGGTATCCAGATGATAATTTATTTTTTTTCATCTTTAAAAAAATTCATCTAGGTATTATATTGATTTTATAATTTAGAGAAAGTAAAAATTAAGAAAAATCTCAGATTAGCATCCAGAGGTAATTTGTTTCACCATATTTTAGCTGGGTCTCTGATTCTTTGAAGTAGTTTTTTTTTCTTCTAATTTTAATTAGGAACTTAGATTCCCTGAGTTTTGAAATTCTATGTCATTTGGAAAAAAGATTGGGGTTGGTGAGGTTATAAATCTATGAAGAAGAAAAACATTTATCTTCTAAAAGAAGCACCTTTTAAATATTAATGTGTATTTGTCATATTGTCAAATTGTAATTCTCAATAATAGGAGGGAAGGAAAACATATGAATTGGTTCTATAAGCAAGACTTTAAAAATAAAGCTATATACCTTATTGAGTATTAAATTTTTCTCTATCTCACAAAAGTTCTATATCCTTTTTGTCTTTCCAGTTTTTAAAAAGTCTAAAAATAGCAGTTTTAAATCAGGATTAGAAAGACTTATATCTTAAGTATCTTCTTGGTCAGTGAATATAAGAATCAATATACAGCTTATCTTGTTTTTGTTTTAATTTACAAGTAAAAATGTGCATAATAGTTTAGATTGAGATTTAGGAAGACATTCTAGTATAAATTTATAAGAAGCAAAGCAATATTCAACATTGCAGATAGTAATATTTAATCCAAATTTATCTTTTTAGTTTCTTCATTATCAATAAACAAATTCCCTTATATTTGATCAATAAAAATTTCCCCTGTCCTGGTATGTGCAAGGTAACTAATTCTACTAGGCATTATAAGCATTCTATGTTGGAAAGTCTAAGTTTATTCGTTGAAATAAATTCTGAAATGTATTCCTTATTTGTCAACTTTAAAAATGACATCAGTTTGAGTGTTGCTTTCTTATGTGAATGTGGCTCATTAGTTACATGATGAGAATATGAGAACCAATGTTATCATTTTGGTGCAATAATTATGTGAGTAAATTATTAAGTATGAACAAAACCCACAGCAAATGAAAGTCCTAAAGGTATATTTCAAACCTAACCAAGTTCATTGACATGGAAAACACTCTCTCTGATCTCATCTGGATCACCAGCCTCAGTCAAGGGGCCTATAGGTGAACTTTCCTGGTCTAAGTCTTGAATCTCTATCAAGAAGGTGGAGATCTGCTCTGGTTGTCCCACTCATAGACTGTGAAGGGAGGATTTCTCTTCACTGCCCAGGAACATTTCTCTGTCAGTAAAGCAAAGCAATATTCAACATTGCAGATAGTAATATTTAATCCAAATTTATCTTTTTAGTTTCTTTATTATCTCTTTTCCAGCTTCTCAGGGACATCCTGGGGATAATCTGCTTCTCTGTGCTTTTCTTTTCTTGCTCTTTTCCACAGGAAGTATAGCCAAGTTGACATCATGGGAGCATGACATCCACAGGGTCACATTTATCAGAAGCAGGGTGACTGCATTCAAAAGGTAGGGTCTCTATCTTTGATCAATAATTTGCCCTAGCTAGTTTGGCTCAGTGGATAGAGGGTTGGCCTGTGGACTGAAAGGGTCCTAGGTTCAATTCCGGTCAAGGGCACATGCTTGGGTTGTGGGCTAGATCCCCAGTAGGGGGCGTGCAGGAGGCAGCCGATCAATGATTTTCTCATCATTGATGTTTCTATCTCTCCCTCTCTCTTCCTCTCTGAAATCAATAAAAATATTTTTAAAATAATAATAATTTTGCTCTCCTGTTATCAACCAGGTTTGAGAGCCAGGCCTGCGATTCTCCGTGCAGGTTGGTAACTGACCTTGAGTCCATGGAAAGGGGGGTCTAAACTCTAGGATGGAGAGCAAGTAATAGAAAGCCACACTGTTGCCTTTGTTTTTATCAAAGTCCTTCAATCTACATAGTTGAACCAAACCCCTACAGTTTGGGAGTTATTGGGATTCCATTAATTAAGCTGACACTTTGATCTCTATTTTATTCCTTGTGTCTGCTCTCTACTGAATCAGTTTAGCAGGTGGTTAAGAACACAAGCTCTGGCATCGGCCTTCCCAGATCATCACTTACTAACTCTGATTGAGACACATTCCTTACTATCTGTATGTTAGTTCCCGTATCTATAAGATGACACCATCATGCTCAACTACTAGTATTTTTATTAAATCAAACTTGGAGGAGAGGATGGATGAGTGATTGGCTCTTTAATATTTCACTATTTCTGTATGGGAGAAGGACCCAATGTCCTTTGTTTAAAGGAGCTAGAATGAACAAATCATGGCTATACAATAAAAGGCTAAATATTTTTAAAATGAAGTATACACTATAAACCATCTTCAGACTAAAACCCCAGTTAGCAAAACCACTGTTTGTAAGGGATATCTCTCTTTTTAACCAAAACTGACTTGTTTGTTTCTATTAACTACCAACAAAACTCTCTTTCTACTTAAATATTCATGATACATAATTTTCTCCCTATTGTTGGATATGGGGAAAGAATGTTTAATTAAAAGTAAGTGAAAACTTTTCTATTACTTTAAGTAATGCCACATTCGTTTCTCAAGCAGGATTTGAGAGTCCCATAGGCTCCCACTGAAGCCTTCTGAGCACAGTTAGGATAACCGCCGACATTAAGAGCTGTTGTGGCTGCACACATTTTGGTGCCCTGTGTACTTGTAAGACAGAGGGAAAGGAACCAAAGAAGGAAGGAGAGATTTCATTCCCACTCCCCCCTGGCCAAACCTGAGAGCCAAGCTCCTAGCACCTTGAAGGGCTGGGATCACCAGGGCTGGCCCCCTGCATTGGAATGAGTATAACTTATTCAGTAACTCCTCTGGGTCCATTGCTTTACATAATTATTATGAAAATAAATAGTTCTCATCTCTATTTTTAGATGAGGACAAAGAGATTTAGGATTTGCCAACGTAACTGTGATTCAAATCCATCTCTCATTCAATGATTAAGCTCCTCTCCATCACGCTAAGAAGGTGACCATGTGCATGCCTGATTTCAGGAACCCTGAGACAGGCCCTGAATGCAAGAACAGAGAGCTTAGAGCTGTGGTCAAGAGCGTGGGCTCTAGACCAGAAGCC
This sequence comes from Myotis yumanensis, assembly GCF_028538775.1. Lineage (NCBI taxonomy): Eukaryota > Metazoa > Chordata > Mammalia > Chiroptera > Vespertilionidae > Myotis > Myotis yumanensis. The sequence goes on along the minus strand of NW_027223766.1, from coordinate 38,134,636 downwards.
TGGGTTCAAATCCAGTGGGCTGTGCAATCTTATACACATTCCCTAATATTCCTTTGTCTCGTGTTCTCATCTATGGAGTGTGGGTAATGATTATACTTACCCTGTGAGAGTGCTGTGAGGATTGAATGGATAAACATATGAAGAGTGCTCAGACAAATACCAGAGGAAAGTACATGAATTGGAGATTGGTCCCAGCTGTCAGCTCCTTGCCTCTGGCCAATTCATATGTGCTGACAGGAAGCTCTTCAGTGTGCCAAGCTCAGTCTTTATTCTTTTGGGCTCTATTCTCTTTCTAACACACAATCACACACACACAGCCTGTATTTCTGGTAGAATAATTCTGATTATGAATTCCTATTTAAATATAAGTAGAGCACAAATCCAAATCTCTGGTCACATCTTCAAGGCACTGCATGAGAGTGGGCACCATGTCTAAGAATTGCATTGGGAGACAGGCATGTCTCAGCTTTGTCACTAACCTGCTAGGTAAACTTCCCCTCCAAGCTTCAGTGCTCTCCTGCCTAAAATGGGGTAGTTCTTCATAGGATTATAAGCGTTAAAAGGGAAAAGCGTGTAAAATACCCATAGAGCACACTAAATGCACAAGGGATTGTTAAAATGATCTGTTTGACATTTTATTTTTCTTGAAAGTTTGCAATATAGTAGTTCTAATTCCTTCAAAATACCTGTAAAGTAACACACTGTAAGACAGCTCTTTGTCAAATTAGGTAACCAATTATGTTCTTTAGTTTCTGGTTGTTTCATAAAACTTGAAAAGCACACCTACACATCTCACTGTTCCCAGAGGGAGTTAGTTTAAAGGCATTCATTACATCAGTGACTTTTCCCATATTGTGATATCCTGTGTTGTGGAGTGAGATATCCTGACTTGCTAGTATGTAGAGGTGGAGTTAATGTCTTAAAACAAAGCGTGTGTTTCTTGTCTGAATAAGTGTGGTAGTTTCCATCTGTGTGTACACACATGTGTGTGTATGTACATGTTTAGCATCTAAATATTTTAGGATTGTGGTATTTGAATTACCTAGCTTTAATAGCATTTCTCTTTGTTTACAGATGCCTTTCTTTCTGAAAGTTTGAATAAGTGCTAAATAATGGAATCTATATGAATAATAGCAGCTTTCATATACTGAGCATATATGGCAGGCACTGTGCTGAGTACTTGGCAGCCTTACTCTCATTTACTTCTCTCAATACAGTAGAATTTATCCCGAGAGATTACTGTTGCCATCATTTTACAAAGGAGGAAATAATCCAAGAGGGAAGGTGGGATAGGTGTGTGGGAAGAGATTAAGAACCAAAGAACTTGTATGCATATATGCATAACGCGTGGACACAGACAATAGTGTGGTGAAGGCTGGGGCGGAGGGGGTGAAGGGTGCAGGCTAGAAGGGGTCAATGGGGAAAAGGGGGGACATATGTAATACTTTCAACAATAAAAATTGTTTTAAAAAGGAAGAAATAGGCTTAGAAAAATAATCAGGGTGTGTGTGTATGTGTGTGTAGAACATTTAAGATCTACTCTTAGCAACTTTCAAGCATGTAATACAGTGTCATTGACTACAGTCAGGCTAGAGCTGGCATTTGGACTTGGGTCTGTCTGACTTGAGAGCTTGCTCTCGATAGATAGCAGCCCCCTACCTGATTACAGGTCACAGAGACGTGGATCTGTGCGCCATGGGCACTATTGGGGGAGATGTGACCCCTGATAAAATTCAGATGGATTTGGAACAAAGGAAAGGTCTCGCCAGTCAATCTACCAGCAAGCACTTTCCTCTACAGAGAAGCCAATTTGCTACTCATTATACAATTGATTTTAAAATTTTACCCAAAGCACCCACCAACCCTCTCTGGTGGTTTCACTTTTGTGGAGGCTAACACTTGAGTGTTGAGTTCGAAGGGAAAGGAGAGACAGCCTAGTGGAGGCGCTCTACCCAAAGGTCCTTGTCTGAGCTGGGTGCTGCCCGTCTAGCTCTGGGGCATGCCTTCTCCCAGGCCCTCCCTGCCTGCCAGTCTTTGAGAATCACTCTAACTTCCATGCTACTGCCCTGCTCGCTGGGCTCCCAGAGCTGGCTGGGGCTCAAGGGCAGTCCAAGGAGCCCGCGGATGAATGCACTTACTGGGAGGGCAAGGGCCTTTTGATTCGGGCGGCGGCCACCTGCTCTCCGTCCTGCTCGGGCCTGTCCTCCGTCTCCCCTCCGTAGCCGCTGTCCTCCGTGTCTATGCTGTCGCTCCTCCACTTGGGCTCGTCCTGCTCCATCTCCTTCCAGCCTTTGGTCAGCTCGGATACCAGGTTGCAGCACTTTCTCCTCCGTGTGGGGGAGCCGTGGCTGTGGAGGATCCTGTCGATGTCATCCTCCGGCTGCCCAGGGCCATCTGTGCCGCCGTCCTTCTCGTACCGGTGGCTGAGGTGGCTCACGTCTCCTCCTCTCTCATAAGCTTTGCTGACAACTGTTTTGGTCACCTCTTTCCTTTTGATAGGGGAGACCTCCGAGGCCTCCCCTGAGCTCTGTCCTTCCCCAGGTCCCTCTGGCTTTAGGGAGGCAGACTTGGGGGCGCTCTGGGCTTTCTGGTGGGGAGTGGGATGTATCACTGGTTTAGGATCTTGAGGTGGGTCCTGGGTCCCTCCGGGCAGCCAGCCTGCGGGCTCCTGGGCCTGCCTCGTGCTGTTCTCATTTGCCCACTGCTGCCAACCTCGGGCCAAGTTGATCACCAGGGTGGCCCTGTGTATCTTCCGCAGGGCACTCTTGGCTGGCCCCTCCTCCCTTCCTTTCTCTCCCGTAGTCATGCTCCCTTCTCTTCCTGCTGATAGCCTGGGCACCTGAAAAGTGAGTGGGGACCAGTGGAGTGCCTCGGATTTAAATAGAAGCAGGGTGTGGGGTGGGAAGAGAGTTTGGTGACGATGAAAGTATGTGAAGCATTTCTTGCCAAGATGTGGTGCCTTCCCCCTGATGGGGTGCTTTTTTTAGATCCTGATGGCTCCAGTTTCATCACGGCAGAGGGATATCTCTGCCGGCAAAGGACAGGGATCTGCTCGCTCCCTTTCTTCTCCAGGTGCCAGAGTGGAAATTGCTAGATCGATCATGCGCTCAGCCTTATGTTTTTCTTCACCTTAAAATATAGTCCTACCATTTATAGAAGCATAAATATGTGCACAAGTTGTACTAGGAACATTATAGGTGTGTTCTAATTTAAACCTCATCAGCCCTCAAAATACCTTGGTCCCATTTTATAGCTGAGTGCAATGAAATCTAACTTCCTAAAGCAAATAAGATCTGAGATTTGAACCCAGGTCTGTCTGCTTCGAAGCCTGTGCCTCTTTTCGTCCTAGTGAGCAAAGATCCTAAGTTTGCCTTTTCCTTTTGTCTTCAGCTCTATTCCATACAGACCTGAGAAGACACCTCATCCAACCTTTATTTTCCAGATGAGAAAATTGAGGCCCAGATAAAGGGGATGACAGTAGTCATGTTTTCCAACCCCAGGTCTCAATTATTGTATAAACAATATTAAATTAAGTTAATATTAAATTAAGACCATGGTCAACACTTTGGTCCAATCAGTTTTTAAATCTTCACATTAATCCTACACACACATTGAATTTCATAGATTATTTATAACAGTCTTTTCAAATTGTTATATAAAGATAAAATAAGTGAATACTATAAGAAGCATTACCTTTTGTTTTTAATAACACAACCTCCTTTGCAGAAAGAAGAAAAGATTGAAATATAGGTTTTTTTTAAAAGGATGGGATAGATAGGTCATTTGGACTGAAAAAGAACCATTTATGATGTGTACTAAACACATGCTCAGAGCTCAGCACTGATAGTTCTTACAGTGAGACAAATGCATTTTTTTCATACAGCAGTTCTATAGGCCTGAATACTGTATCCTTTTCTCCAATCTTGACACGAGGTTCACCTCTCTGATAGAAAAGGCTGTCAAATAGTGTGCAAATAGGTATGAAAGTTAATTACTTCTGATAGTAAGGCCACTTTATTTTTAAAATGTCAATTTTTCGTCATGGAGGTCATTTGCCTCCTAGGATTATAACAATTTGGGAGAGGTTTTATTACTCTATCTAGAAATCTGTCCCAAGTAATTTCAGAATTCAACATGATCTGATAACGCTGAGTTCCAACAATGCATAGTCCAAATCCCTCCTGATTAATTAAGAGGAAACTGGATCACAGGAGGGAAAACTGTTACAAACGAAGATTTAATTTGAAGTCTGAAGTTTCTGGCATTCTTTCTTGGAATGGAGATACCGTGCAGACTGCTTGGTTCCTGTTAAGATTCCCTTCATCACGCTTGTACCGCCTTGGGAAGGAATGGGGTTCCTCAGAGATGTCCAGGAGCTTAGTCTAGGGCAGCCGTGGGCAAACTACGGCCCATTTGGAATGAATAAAACTAAAAAAAAAAAAAAAAGACCGTACCCTTTTATGTAATGATGTTTACTTTGAATTTATATTAGTTCACACAAACACTCCATCCATGCTTTTGTTCCGGCCCTCCGGTCCAGTTTAAGAACCCATTGTGGCCCTCGAGTCAAAAAGTTTGCCCACGCCTGGTCTAGGTCCTACTAGGATCAGGCTAACTGACAGTTTTCTAGGGGATGTTTCTGCTTTGCTGACCACACCTGCTCCACATTCAATCCTGATAGAGGGAGAACAAATGGAGACAGTAAAATGTTACTTAGTCTTTCATGGCATTGCAATCAGCTGCCTAGGGTGGGGCCTAAAGCTGTCAGCAGATAGTCTTGGGGGGAAAAAAAGGCAGCTCCTAAAAGAATGGGATTATTCCTTCTGAGACTTCACTTCCTGGCAAATGTGGACCTTCCTTCACACTTCTCCAGCAGAGAATGAGCATCCCTTCCCTAACGCAACCTCCGTGTGTCTCCTACGGTGGTGCGTCCTCTGACTACTATAGAAATGCTGTATCCTCTTTTCTGAACCGAGACCTAGATTCCTAGGAGTGCAGTGTCCCACTTGAAAAGATGTAAAAGAGAAAATAAAGTCTCAAAGATATAGTGAAATAAGTAGTTTACTGTGTGAATTTGCTACAAAACCATGAGATTAGAGACTGTAGGCGGAGCTGCGGACCCGATTAATAAAGTCATTGCCACCTATGAAATTTCTTGTGTTTATTGAAAAAACATTATTATTTGGGCATATGGGCAATACTAGGGAGGAGAGGGTATGTATGCACTTCTCTGCATGATACACTTGGGAGTCAGGTGGAGCCAACTCTCATGACCGGCTGTATAGCTGCACAGACTTTAGAAACCGACATTTGCTCAAAGCTCATGTGAAACAACCAAGTGTTGATCCTTTCTACGTAAACGAAAGAAGTGCTTCCCATAAAGCTTTATGGGATCATTGAGCAGCAAAGGGTGACTGATTCCATTGGAAGGATGAGGAGAACTTGGGGGCTGTGGTCGGAGGTCGCGAGCGCACTAACGGCCTCCGAACGTGCGCGGAGTGGGCCCGCCGGCTCAGGACCGCCCCGCCCTCCTCCAGGCCAGGTCACTGGCCAAAAAGTGGCCACCTCTTTCCTTCCTTCTCCCTCTTTCCTGCTCCGGACGCCCCGGGAGAGGAGGGGCTGCCGCCGCGACCGCTCGCCTGCACTGGGAGGCGGTGGCACTGCTCAGCTTCCCCATCGGGAGGAGCCAGCGGCCGGACAGCCCCGAGCCCATCACCCGAAGGCCCGCGGCTCCTCTCGCTCCAACGGCTGATTCCCCGCAGGACGGCGGTGTGGAGCCCGCGGCCAAGGCCAGGGGTGGCGGTCGTCTCAAAGCGGAGACCCCCAGCGAAGCCCACCACCGGCCACAGCGCCAACGGCCCCGGGCAGCATCCCACACGGGATCTGGCGCCAAGAGCAAGTCCGCGGATCTGCACGCGGCCGCCCTCCGTGGGGCCAGCGGCCCCGGCGCAGCCGTTAGCCCTGATGGCGAAGCTCAAGTGGCGCTGCCACAAACTCCGAGCACCCCTCCCCCCGAAAGCAATAAAGGTATCAACTAACTTTCCTAAAACACACACACACACAAACTGGCCAATTCAAGACAGTCGGGGGTGGGGGGTGGGAGCGGGGAGAGTGGCTAGCTTTTCCAGGTGTCGAAAGGATACTACAATCTGAAGAAACAGCAGGAACAACGTTACAAAGGCCGGAGGACCCAGGTGCACTTGGCTAACGGCCCCGAGGGGAGACCACAAACTGCACCGCCTACGGGGTCGTGCAGAGCTCGTCAATGCCAGGTGAGTTGGGTTGGGACACAACACAGGGTGGTGAGGCCAGGTTTCAGGAGAAGTCAGAGGTCTGGACTTTTACAGCAACTTTACCAACTGTTTAAATGGTGACCGTTACATGCAGGCACACATGCGTGCATACCCTTTCTCACACACAAACACAGCAGCACTGGGTGAACCCGCACAGGGTAGCATGTCTTTGGACCCAGTTATGACCTTTAAAGAAGAGCAGGCAGTGTTTAGGGGGCAAGAACGAGGTGCCAGGAAGCAGCAGGACAGGCCTTTGAAGAAGTCGGAGTGATACCCTGAAGAACATCTAACTAAGGAATCCGAGTTTTATCACGTGGGACTTGTCACATCACTGGAGGATTCTAAGCCTCCGTGTGATATCAAATTTGTGTTAACAAATGATCAAATCTAATCCAGCAAAATGGGGTTTGGATTTGAAAAAGGTAAGACTAGTGTAGAGAGACTGCTTACAGGGGTTACTAAAATAATACCGAATTATGCCCGGCTAGTGTTGTTCAGTGGTTGAGCATCGGCCGTGATGTCACTGGTTCCATTCCTGGTCAGGGCACATACCCGGGTTGTGGGCTTGATCCCCAGTAGGGGGCATGCAGGAGGCAGCAGATGGATGGATGTATCTCATTGATGTTTCTCTCTCTCTATCCCTTTCCCTTCCTCTCTCTCTAAAAATCAATGAAAACATTAATAATAATACCGAATTACTAAAATTTGGAAAAAACCAAATGAGGATTTGAAAGATGAAAGATTTGAGAGCCAGCGAGAGTAACATTAAAAGGGCATAGGGAACAACGAGTTGCTGTGGCTGATGGGTGTCAGGGATGAGCCGGAGGTTTCAGTTTAAGTGACAGGTGTGAGGAGGTGACCTAAGCCAGGAGAGGACAAGAGGAGAGGATCTGTGTGAGAAGGAAATGTTTCCATCTTGAGTTGAGGGAGCTCTGGGACATGCATGTGGAGATGTCGAGTCATTAGAATAACCAGGAACATGGACCCTGTGGTCGGGCAGAACAGGGTGAAAACCCAGGCTCTGCTGGTTAGCAGGGTGACCTAGGGCATGTAATTGATTTTGTCTAAGGTTCACTTTCCTTGCCCATCAGATTGCCATTATCAGAGCATTTACCTCATGGGATCAGGGCAGGGATTAATTGAGTTGACACTTAACACCATGCCTGGCACATGCAAGCTCTCAATAAAAGATTATTAATATTTTGATTTTGAGTCACGGAGTTGGAGAATTGAAGCTTCTTAAATAGTTCTGTTTGACCAAGGACAGGATTGATGCCAGCACCGTGGCAGGGTGAGTCTTCAGGTGGGAGGGTCAAGTGAAGTCACTTGTAGGGAGTGGAGGCTTCAAGGAGAAACTTATTTATAGTGTTTTATTTTAAGATACTTTATAAGGAGGCTCTTCAGGCCACGTCTCAAAGGTTTCCTCATCCTGGTGAGGGTCAAGTGAGGCCTCAGTTACTTGGTAGGGATAACCGAAGAGTTGAACACAGACTTAGCTGGAACCTCCAGAACATAGAACATCGGTTTACCATCACTGAGGATCACATTAGGTTCATAAATTGCATTTGGATCACCTGTGGAGCTTTTTGGATCACAGATGGTGAAGTACTGCCTCTGGAAACAGGTCTTGGGTGAGGTCCTGGCATCACTTGTATCGAACATACCCTCAGGATCTATTCTAGACCCATGGTTTTATCTTCTAGAGTGCTGTGGGTCCAGCAGACACTCAGCATGTGGGTTTTAAGGGTGTAGTGACCAGTAAGTAGCCCAGGTATGGGTTCAAGCAGATTGGTTTTGCATGATGGATCTCCTCTCAGAACCTGTGTACCCTTGAAGAAGTTAAGTTCTCTGAGACTCTATTGCCTTGTCTGAAATGGCAATGATTTTACTTTCCCCTGTGCTGTTATTGTGTTCATATGAGATGATGCCTGGGAAGCATCATTTGGCACATTAGCACACTCACTCCTCCTCCAAATGCTTTCTTCACTTGACTCCTGGAACAAAGTGCCCTCTTGGTTTTCCTCCTATGTCACTGGCCGCTTCCTCTCAGTCTCCTCGGCTGGTACCTGCTTCCCTCCTCAGCTCCTAGCATGGTGTGTGCAAGGTTCGGCCTGGGTCCTCGTCACTGCTCAGTTTACACTCACTTCCTTGGTGATCTCAAGGCTTTAAATGCCATCCCAATGATGATACTTCCCAAACCTGTACCTCCAGCCTGACCTAGCCCTTGTCTAGCCAACAACCTGGAAGGCAACCATACTGGATATCTGTCTAATTCAGCAGTTCTCAACCTGTGAGTGGCGACCCCTTTGGGGGTCGAATGACCCTTTCACAGGGGTCGCCTAAGATCATCGGAAAACACATATATAATTACATATTGTTTTTGTGATTAATCACGATGCTCTAATTATGTTCAATTTGTAACAATGAAATTGGGGGTCACCACAACATGAGGAACTGTAGTAAAGGGTCATGGCATTAGGAAGGTTGAGAACCACTGGTCTAATGGCTAGCTCAATCTTAATGGCACAAAACTCAACTCACAGTCTTTCCAACTTGAGCTTTTCACCGTATTGTATTCCTCTTTTCAGCTCAAAGTCAGCTTTGTTCTACCAGTTGCTCAGGCAAAAAGAAAAATTGAAGTAATCTTTCACTCCTTTTCTTCTCTCACATCCTACATTCAGGTATGTAGTATATACCTTGAAATGAGTCCAGACTCTGACCCCTTATCACCATCTTTCAAAAAAATTTTTTTTATTTTGTAGAGGGAGAGAGAGACAGAATCATTAATGATGAGAGAGAATCATTGATGGGCTACCTCCTGAATGCCCCCATCCCCCACCACTGGGAATCCAGCCCACAACTTGGGCATGTGCCCTGATTGGGAATCAAACCATGACCTTCTGGTTCATAGGTCCATGCTCATCCATTGAGCCACACTGGCTGGGCCACTTCTAACCATCTTTACAGCCATGAAACTCCCCACCTCTGCTTCCTGGACCATTTGCAGCTCATTCCACCATCAGTTCTTGTGTGAATTATTGTGCTGTTTCCTTCATTGATCTTCCTGCTTCCACCCTGTCCAGTCTATTCTCAACATTAGCCAGATCCTTTAAAAAACAGAAGTCAGATACTATCACTTCGTTTAAAATTTTTCTGTGGTTTTTGCCTCAGAATAAAAGCCAAAATCCTCCCAGTGGTCTGCAAAGTTTTATAACTCTCTCTCCTTGTGAGCTCCCTGACCACTTCTCCATGACTCCTCTACTCCATTACCACCTGCCTCAGTCACCCTCATCTCCAAGCTTGCTCTGCCATGGGACTTTGCCTTAACCTCCTATTCCCCACCAAGCTTGGTGCTATTGCCCCTGCATATTCAGGAGACACAATAAGGTCTTTGAACAAAAGAGGCTCTCCTCTTAAGAGCCATGCTGCCTTCTCTGTACGACAGAGCGGGTAGTGCTTTTATTTCATCCTTCTGCAGTAGAGACTGAGGAAGGAGGCTCAGTGAGGTTTGAGGCTAGAGAGCTACATAGATAAGATCAGAGTTTTGCAGTGGTTCTCAACCTTCTGGCCCTTTAAATACAGTTCCTCATGTTGTGACCCAACCATAAAATTATTTTCGTTGCTACTTCATAACTGTAATGTTGCTACTGTTATGAATCGTAATGTAAATATCTGATATGCAGGATGGTCTTAGGCGACCCCTGTGAAAGGGTTGTTCGACTGCCAAAGGGGTCTCGACCCACAGGTTGAGAACTGCTGGTTTAGAGGAACTTAAAGCCCTGATGAGAAATGCAGGTTTTATCCAAATATTGTGAAGTTTTAACCTGTAGAATGGCTTGATCAAATTTGCACTTTATTTCATTTTATTTATTGATTGATTTTTGAGAGAGAGAGAGAGAGAGATCAGTTGTTGCTCTTTTTCATTGATTGCTTTTTGGAGATAGAACCCACAACCTTGGCTTACACTGTATCCAACTGAGCTACCAGGCCAGGTCCATAATTGCAGGTCCATTTTAATAAATTCATATGTTGGTGGTTCAAAGGATGGTTTCAAGCATGGTATATGGGCAAGAGTAGAGGCTGAGATAATTTCTATCAAAGGCCCCTCCCCCCAGCATGGGCAAGATGTTTGGGGGAGGGGTCTCTGGTCTCCTTCCCATCCCCTTTACAGAGAAACCTGTAGGACATTCAGGGTAAGTTATCCAGTAGATAGGGATCGGAGGTCAGGGGAAAGGTCTGGGCTCTGATAAAGATTAGGGCATCATTTTGGGTCATGGAGACTAAGTTGTGCCATGTCACAGAGTCAACAAGAGTTACCAGGGCTCAAACCCGGGCACTGACTTCAGAGTCAGGGCTCCGAATGCCTGTGCTCGCATAAATTCCTGTTCTCCTCCTTGTGCTCCACCCCCACCTGGAAAAACAGAACTTCACAGCTTGTGACACCACTCTCTAAACAAGATCTAAATATAGAGTTTCTTCGCTCTGACTTTCTATCTGCTCCTGTAAAACTTTCCTTTCCTTAATAGCCAAGTGTCTCTACGTGACCTGATGGAGGTGTTACCTAACTCGACTCTGGTAATAATTTGGTGACATATGTGTATTAAGCCAACACATTTACAGCTTAAACTTATACAATATGTCAATTATATCTCAGTAAATTTGGGGAAAGGGTATCTTTTGAAAGTAGTCTACACTTCTTAATTTATAACCTCCTATTCCTTTCTCAACTCATTCAACTTACAATTCTTATTTCTGCCCCAAACTCAATTTAGTCAAGGTCATGGCTGGCTTCTTCATTGTCAAATCTCAAGCTCCATCTTCAGTTGAGTAGGACATGGATGACTGGCAGGCTCTGCCATATAGTTAACGAATACTAAAAGTAGCTGAGATTGGTTAGAATCCATCGAGCAGGAAGTCAAGAAGAACACTGAGAAGGCCTGGCAGTGGTGGGTTGTAGAAAGATTTTGTAAAAACACATTTTATGGAAGAAAGAGGTTCACCCTCTAGTAAAAAACTAATAAACCTGCGTGGCTTGTTTGCTACAGTGAGTGCAGAAATCTGGTGCCAGGGTGGCAGTAAAAATCTTTCTAAACGTTGAAAAGCAGTGGCTAATTTAGATAAACCTATAAGACAGGTAAAGAGGTAGAGGCATAAGGTGACACAAGAATTTCATGGACGGACCATTTCTGCAGGTAGCAGTCCAGCTCAGTTGTACAATAGGAGGTTCAATGACACCAGAAGCTATTCTGGTGACCTCATCACTCCTCACAGGAACTTTCTTAAACGCCCACTTAGTTAATAATGTAAAAAATGTTTAAAAGGGTAAAATATTGCCCGGCCAGGTGTGGCTCAGTGGTTGAGTGTCAACCCAGGAACCAAAAGGTCGGCACTCGGGGCATATGTCCTGCTTGTGGGCTCAGTCCCCAGTAGGGGGAGTGCAGGAGGCAGCCGATTCACTCTCATCACTGATGTTTCTATATTTTTATGTTTTTCTTAAAGTGTCTTTAGGTTGATATTTTACCCTTTTATTTTTTATTAGTAGTATTTTTTAAAACATTTTTAATTGAGTTTAGAGAGGAAGGGAAAGGGAAAGATAGATAGAAATATCAATGATGAGAGAGAATCATTGATTGGCTGTCTCCTGCACGACCCCCACTGGGGACCAAGCCTGTTATCCAGGCATGTGCCCTTGACCGGGAATTGAACCATTGACCTCCTGGTTCATAGGTTGATGCTCAACCACTGAGCTACACTGGCCGGGCTCCTTTAGCATCATATTGTGCTTTCCATCATCTCTGCATCATGTAGGCTGACTTTGGATCAAATTAAGCCTAGTCATCAGCTAGCTGTGTGACCTTTGAGTACACTTAACTTCCCTCTCCCTGAGTTCTCGCTCCCATTGGGAAGTATAAATATGCGTTTGCCAGGATTGTGGTAAAGATCAAATGGGGCGTGAATGCTCATGTGGTTAGCACCCGTGACAGTAGAGGCTAGACAGGGGTGGGCAAACTTTTTGACTCGAGGGCCACAATGGGTTCTTAAACTGGACCGGAGGGCCGGAACAAAAGCATGGATGGAGTGTTTGTGTGAACTAATATAAATTCAAAGTAAACATCATTACATAAAAGGGTACGGTCTTTTTTTTTTTTTTTTTTAGTTTTATTCATTTCAAACGGGCTGGATCCGGCCCGAGGGCCGTAGTTTTCCCACGGCTGGGCTAGAGGGTCAGCTCTTCTGTGTGTGGTTTTATAAGGAGGCATTTATCTTGTCCTTTATTTCCCCAGTGCCCAGGTAAGTGTTGGAGACTCCTCCAATCTTGGATCCCTGGCTCTGCTTTGAAAGCCTTCAGCAAGCTGGCAGAGGATTGGAAAAGTCATTCACTATTTTAAGTTTTAGGTCACTGGCAGGAAGTCTGAGTTATGTTAACTTCAGAACCCTGTGACAAGCTTATCTTCAGGTTTTGAGTATGTTTTTAAAATAGAGATTGAAGTTTTCTCAAAGAATCAAGGGAAGCCCTGTGGGGAGGTATCTTGTTTAGCATCTGCCTGTCATTCGACACCACTTGTACCCCCCAGGGGGAGCCCTGGCTGCTGAGAGCCCATCAAGCTGCAGGGCTGAGCGGCCTTTTTAAGAGAAAGAAGATAACAGCTTCCATCTGGGAGGGATTCCTGAAAGAGAACCGTCCATTCCACTGTCTTTCCTCTTTTCAGGAAAATAATTTCCCCCTACTAAGTCCATTTTTAGTTAAGATGTGTTACATCCTTGTCATTTCGTCAAAGTAAACAGTTATCTTCAAAAACTGAGAAATGTTTAAAACCTGTACTTCCTTTTCTTTTCTTTAAAAAGAAAAGATTTCTCTGGTAAAACACTTTGGTCAAATGAAAATGTCCATGGAGACTCAATGTTAAACAATAAGAAACGGAAATTCTCTGGTTTAGGGAGGGGAGGTGACAGTAGAGACTGGTCACGCAGGTGATTGGTAGAAATAATCCCTACGGATTAGAGAGAACGTCCAGCAAACACTCATCCAGGGGCGCATACAGTCCTGGGCGATGTGACAAGTGTAGCGAAGTGGCGGAGAGCAGCGGCAGGAGCTCAAACTGCTGGTTCCTCCCTTTATGGGGCCTTGGCGGTCCCCACACCAACCGGGAGCTGATGCTTGGCGGTCCCCCCCCCCCCCCACACACACACACACTGGAGGGGGCTTGTTGGAAATGCAGACTCTCAGGCCCCAGCCCAGACTTACTGAACCAGAATCAGGACCACCAGGTGGTTGGCTATACATTAAAGTGGGAGAAGCACTGATCGGTGGGGCAGACAGACCCGGTGACCCCCTTATTACCACCTCCTGGTGTGCAGGCCTTTGCGTGCGGGTGGCACTTGTGACGGATTGCTAGCCAGAAGGGTATGGTCAAGGTGAAGAGATTTTGTCCATGTACTTAATGTCTCAAATTGGTTGGATCTGAGCTAGAAGGGAGTGTACCTGGGTGGGCCTGACCTTACCAGGTGAACTCAGGTGGGGTGAACCTTCCCAAGGTGAGAGACACGATGTGGGGAGGAGCAGCAGGGGGCCTTTGGGGCCCGAAGGCGGCTTCCAGCCAAAAGCCAGCAAAAAGAGGCCCCATCATTCGGCTGCAGGGAGAGTCTTTCTGCCAATCACCGGAGTGACCTTGGCAGCAGATTCTCTCCCAGATGAGCTGGGGATGAAAATGCAGCCCCACCGACACCTTGGTCGCAGCCTGTTAGACCCTGAGCAAAGGACCTTTAAGTCATGCCGGACTCCTGACCAACAGAAAGTGTAAGTTTACGAATGTGTGCGGTTGTAAGCTTGTTTTATCAATAGAGATCCAATACATCTAAGGCAATCTTTTTATCCACTCTGTTTTAGTTCACCTAAATGTGAAAAGGGGCACAAAAAGAGTATTAACCATGGAGTTATTTACAGATTAATTAGTAATATGTAAAGTGCTTAAAACTGTGCTTGGTAAAACATGGTAACTGCTTTTAAAAGTTGTGCTACTATAGCATATTACTAGTACAAAAGACATACATGATTATAATTCCCTGTCTTTTGAAAACTGCTTTTTAATGAGGCTGAAGCTGCATAGACAGAGTGGATGGCAGTCAAGGAATGAAGTTGTGTTTTTTGTATATGAGCTCCCAGGACATCCCAAGAGTGTCTTTTGAATTTACTCCAGTAAACATGTAAATGCTGCCAGAGTCTATGTAGCTTTTTGTATTAGGTTTATTCACTGAAGAGAATCTGTCCAGCGTCCCCTGGTTACAGCACTAAGTGGAAACGGTGTATCTCATCTTCATCTTCCAGACAGGTTAATTGAGCTGTGGAGGAAATCATTCTTCCACCTTGTGGAATATATACATGACAGACATAGAATTGAAATCTAGAAGCTGGAGTCAAGCTCAGGTTCTCTGAACACCCTAGGCTGTTTGTGATGTGGCACTGAGGGGTTCAGGTACAGGATGGAGGACAGACAGACGTTTCCCAATGCAAATTTCAACACTTGTTTGTTTCTTCTGTCTGCCCCTCTTAACCCGCCAATCAATAACCATCCATTTTCCCCCCTTTAACAGAAACTTTGGGGATTTGCCAAATGTTACTTCTGATGACACGCCCTCCCCTAAAGGAATACTCGGGGCAAAAGTTGCATGGCTGCTATCATGACAATAAAACTAGAATGGGAGATAAATGAGACCCTTTTCCTGAGAAGGAAAAACAATGCTTTTTATTGTTTAGCCCCTCCCTGCATCTTCCTGTGCAATGCAGCTCCCACCATTACCTTCCTGAGTAGCCCTGTCATTCATTATCAGTGCCAGCGCTACCTTCTTTTGAATGACCTTGTGCATTGTATTTAAAATACTGCTCAGATACCTGGAACTCTAAAGCCTTTTCAGGAGGCTTGCATCTGGCAGCTCTGTCGCATTGCTCTGTGTTATGGAGCTCCATATGCGTTCAGGAGTGCTTTTTGTTCTTCCCTATGAAAGACACATGTTTGATGCTTGGCCAACACCACAGGTGAGGTCACTCTATAACTGAACTTTCACAAACCACCCTCTGCTCTGTGCCACCCCATTCCCCCAACCTATTCTTCCCTCAGAAGCCTTTTCTGAGCCGATGAAGGATGAGATAGGAAACAGGTTTATCTCCCTCAGTCCGCGCTTTACTTTTCATTCTTTTATCAAGTAAGGGTTTCGTTTTTGTTGCTTATGTAAATGGACTATTTTCACCGCAGTCTGCTTGCTGAGGAGGCGGCCAAGTTGTGTAAACTGTATGCCCTCAGATCCTCAATATAATATGATAGAATACATTTTTTTCTTGTTTGTTAATCAATTTAATATGCCGTTCTTGATGTTTACAGCTTACATCTCAGTTAATATACGGGGATCTGCATGTGTACATAACTACTTATTTATGTCCTTGCATTAGAGGTCCCTGGGTTTCTAATGTACTTTAGCCCTAAGATGCCAACACCAGTGACAATTCTTTTATTGTGTTAAAAAATAGTAAGAGAATATTTGTAACCCATTCAAAAATACTTGATTTAGGGATAGTAAAAAAGCGTGAGCGTAAGCTTTCCTTTAGAGCATTTTTAAGGCTAAAGATATCTAGATAATGCCAATACAATACAATAATGATGATGATCATAATTATACCTGCTTTTAAATCTGAATCCAACTAAGTTAGTGTGTATTCATTTTTAATAACTTAGAAAAATGACATGACAAATTCTTGAAGAATCTTTCAAAGACAAACAGTGCTCAAGAGTAATAAAGATATTTTTAGGTAACAGTTTCCTTCAGAAAGCTTTCAAGTCACGGTGTTTTCATGAAAACACTCGACTAAGTGTGGGAAAAATTATTTTACACAAGGCAAATGTAAGGCAGTGAGCTTAATTACGCCTTCGCATCAGAAGCTCAGCAAAGGTACCAGGTCTAGATTACGTTGTATTGCATTTGTTTCCTGTGTGCCTTCTAATGCACACGTTGGAGACAGTATAGGCTATGAACGGGAATAATTAGATGCAGTGTACACAGACGCAGCTAGGACAGCTGCTGGAATGCTGATGTGCACATGTAAGCACCAGTTGTTCTCCACACCACACCTCCGCCCCCAGGGACCTGTAGACACCCCCACCCCAGCAACTAAAGGATTAACACCTGACACACTGGGACCTTGGAGACCCAGCTCAAAGTCAGTGCCAAGGCTGTCTCAATGGTTCTCTATTTTGAATGTTACCCATGGAAACGGTTGTTTAATGGTGATGCAAGTGAAGTTCCAGGGGGCATGTAGCTGTCTTTAAAAGGATAGTGGTATGTCTCCTTTCTGTTGCAGTGTGTTTTGTTACATTTTCATCTCAAACTCTAAAAATGTTCTCCTGTTCTGAAAAGTTCCCACCTGGAAAGCTATATTATGGGGTCTGGTGTTTGAAAATCTGAATACCTTAATGAGGCTGCTAAAGTCCTCTTACTGAGATGGGAAGGGGGGGAGGGTGGAAAAAAAGTGGTGTGTCTACATATGTTTTAAAGCCGTAATCTCTGGAGACCAGAAATGGTGTCAGTACGACTTCTTAGAGCAGTGGTTCTCAACCTTCCTAATGCCGCGACCCTTTAATACAGTTCCTCATGTTGTGGTGACCCCCAATTTCATTGTTACAAATTGAACATAATTAAAGCATAGTGATTAATCACAAAAACAATATGTAATTATATATGTGTTTTCCGATGGTCTTAGGCAACTCCTGTGAAAGGGTCGTTCGACCCCCAAAGGGGTCGCCACCCACAGGTTGAGAACTGCTGTCTTAGAGGGAGCCAGGATTTGGCTATGTGGCCACAAATCTTGCTGGTTATGATAAGCTGGCCTCAAACACATAGAAATAAAGAAGAGGTTGTGATCTTCACTGGAAGACAGACAGTCTGTGCATTGAGCTGGTAAACCTCATGAGTTGTTTTTCTTTACGTGAGGGAGGACTAGTAACTGAGGCTTGAAATATCTATAAACAACCCACTCTTGTCTTTCTGCAATGATGGTATGACACAGTTAAAGCAACATTTCTGTAGTAAAGAGCCACAGTAAATTTCTAACATTATCTAGATGTCTCTCTCCAGTGTCAAGACTAGTTCTTAGGGAAGGAGGTTGAAGATTAAAAATTCAGATGTTTTTATCTGTCTCAAAGGCTGTTCAGAAATGCTATTTTAGGATAGGTTAATCCCAACATTCATCTTATAAGAGTCAAATTGATTATTTCCCCTTTAAGGCCATAACTCATTTGCATTTCTAATCCCTCTTTTCCAAGTAAAACTCTCTTCTAGTTAGCAACAGCCAACCCACGTCAACAAGATGCAGGTATTGCTGATTGATAACAGTTTAGTTTTGCTCCTTCCAAGGCTGTGTGTACTCAGGTGGCTTTCTGGGTCTCATTCCTGAATGCTGTCGGTGACGTTTGTGGCTTCTAATGGAGTGACAGACCTGAAGCTCACAGCCTGATTTTTCAGTCAGTGGTTGGATAATGTGATCTCATTTTCCCTCTTGCTATAGTCTCCCTGAGCTTGGCTTCCAGAAACAACTCAGTTATATTTTAATCTAAATATACAGCTGAGTTGCTTGACCTTTCTATTCTGCAAAGTCTCTGGGGGCATATCTGGCTATCAGCTACCCCATTTCACATTTCATAGCAGCAGGCAGAACATGTCCTAATTCACTACTTTTTCAGCCACTGGCTGGTCTGCGCAGCAGGCGACTGTGTTGTGATTGGGAAGTAGCCTTCTCACTGACCTAATATTTATTTAACCAAAAGCAACCTCTGGGGCTAACCTACAAGCAGAGTGGGCCTCAATCAGTCATTTTCTGTACACCCAGTGTGTATTAAGCATGCCAGGAACTTGTGATTAGAAACTTCGATAGGGAGGGGTTTATATTCACACAGGCTCCTGGAATACCTTTGGGGTTCTCAACTTATAGTGGGGACATTCGTGAAATATGGAAGGGAAACAGCAGTGCAGTGGATATTATAGTATAATATATATAGATCAAGATACAAGCAGAGATCTATGTTAGAGGCAAGTCCCTTTGGCTAAATTGATACTTTTAGTGCATTTCAGTGAAAGGGGCCTTCTATTTTAAAGTGACTAGGTGTAAATAAAATGAAAGAAAAGTTTTACTTTTTTAAAAAAAGATAAACCATGAACTTGCTATGTTTTAATCTTTTTAAAGCTCTAAAGTATAAAAATATTTAGGCAGATTTTAAAAAAATCTTCATCTGGAGATATGTTTTTGTTAATTCTATTGAGAGAGGAAGGGAGAGAGAGAAACATTGCTGTGAAAGAGAAACATCAACCGGTTGCCTCCCATATGTACCCTAGCCTGGGATTGAACCTGCAATCTAGGTATGCACCCTGACCAGGAATCAAACCCATGACCTTTTGGTGTATGGGACAACGCTCCAACCTCCTGTGCCACCCAGCCAGGGCTGGACTAATCTTTAAGTTGCATTGCAGGTCCTCAGTTTTTCTTTCTCAGAAGTCAACTTATTTCTTACTCAAACTAGCTCTTCTTATCCTCAAAATTATCCTAGAAAATCCATATATCTGGCCGAAACCGGTTTGGCTCAGTGGATAGAGCGTCGGCCTGCGGACTGAAAAGTTCCAGGTTCGATTCCGGTCAAGGGCATGTACCTGGGTTGCGGGCACATCCCCAGTAGGAGATGTGCAGGAGGCAGCTGATCGATGTTTCTCTCTCATCGATGTTTCTAACTCTCTATCTCTCTCCATTCCTCTCTGTAAAAAATCAATAAAATATATTAAAAAAAAAAAAGAAAATTCATATATCAATCAAATGTAATCCATAACTCTCCCACTTTGCCTAGTACCTGGCCCCACCAAAGACAGCTATCAGCCAGCCACCACGTACCTATCTTTATAGTTTGCCTCCACACCAGTCCCTCTGCCCCTTGTTCAATCCTCACTTCACATGCTACCCTTTGGCTTCTCTCCTATGTCTTTCTATTCTTACTCACTGAGGTAAATGTGTTCCTAGAGAGCAGGAGCCATGTAACAAGCACTATAACAATGTCCATAATCTCCAAGACATAAGTGTTGGTGGTATCAACACATTCACTGAGTTTGCTTATTTGGGAGGCAAAAGGAAAGGACTTAGCTCTTGGGGTGCTGTCCAGGAACACAGCCTGCATGTCAGGAGATGCCACGCCAAGTGGATTGGCCATGCATAGACACTCCAGTCAGTAGTTGTCAGCTGAGTTCCCAGTCAACACCCAGTTTTGAGGAACGTCTCCTGGATCACCAGCTTAGTTGAGTGATCAGACATCTTTAGCCCCAGCAGCCATGTAATTGCACCTACATGAGAGACCCTGAAAGGGAACCTTGCAGATGACCCTGGTCAACCAACAGGACCCTTTTCTAGATGGCAAAAGTGTTTCCTTTTTTGTTGTTGTTAATCCTCACCTGAGGACATTTTTCCATTGGTTTTTAGAGAGAGTGGAAGGGAGAGGGAGAGACTCACAGAGAGAAACATCAATGTGAGAGAGATACATCAATTGGTTGCCTCCCGCACGCACTCCAACCAGGGCCAGGGATCTAGCCTGCAACCCAGGTATGTGTCCTTGACTGTGAATCAAACCCTTGACCCTTCAGTCCACGGATGTTTTATCCTCTGAACCAAATCAATTGAGGCAGTTTCTCCCTTTTTAATAGGGTAATGATCATCTGTAGGTTGTAGTTTTGTTAAGACTTTTTATGGAAGCCTTCCTTTTTTTTTTAATATATTTTATCGATTTTTTACAGAGAGGAATGGAGAGAGATAGAAAGTTAGAAACATCGATCAGCTGCCTCCTGCACACCCCCCACTGGGGATGTGCCCGCAACCCAGGTACATGCTCTTGACTGGAATCGAACCCGGGACCCTTGAGTCTGCAGGCTGATGCTCTATCCACTGAGCCAAACCAGTTTCGGCTATGGAACCTTTCAAGTAGATAAGTCTTCTAAGAATCTTCAAGGTATTGTCTCACCCATGGTTGCCAAATAAAATATAGTATACAACATATGGCAATATTTATACTAAAAATTTATTCTTTGTTTATCTGAAAACATATTTAACTGGACCTCTATTTTATTTGCTAAACTTGGCAGCATAGCATACCCTTAATCTCTAACTAGTAGGGAAAGGAGCTGGTCTCCAAGGGACTACTCATCTTTCCTATCCATATTTCATTCCTTGGTTCCTGTTAGATCAATACAGGAAGTAGATTTCCTGGATCAATCAAATCCAGTTATTAAAGTGTTGTAAGCCTTTTTTCAAGATCCTCCAAGCAAACATTCACCCCCAACACTTCTAAAACTTTTATACATATGGAACTCAATCCTACAAAACAAATCCAAAAGCAAACTAGAACTTGGACTTTGGAAATATCAAATGCAAATAAAAGTAAGCTTTGACTAAAACAAAGCGTTACTGGTTTTGTTTTGTCTCTGAAGGATAGAGAGAAGGAAAAAGAAACCAAAGAATTTGAACTATTTTGAGCAACGAAAAACAACCTTAAAGTTCATGCAAAAAATTGCGTTTAATTTTTTATTGCTTTATAGTTTTTTAAAAAATCTCATCTAATTTGAATTGCACAAGAACCTGTGTGAAATGGAAAAATGATAGATCATTTTTTAAAATATTTTATAGATATTTTACAGAGAGGAAGGGAGAGGGATAGAGAGCTAGAAACATCGATGAGAGAGAAACATCGATCAGCTGCCTCCTGCACACTCCCCACTGGGGATGTGTCCGCAACCAAAGTACATGCCCTTGACCGGAATCGAACCTGGGACCCTTGAGTCCACAGGCCGACACTCTATCCGCTGAGCCAAACTGGTTAGGGCAGATAGGTCATTTTTTAATCCTGTGGGCCTTAACACTGACTATCATTCAATACATTGTTTTTAAGTTGAATAATTATTCCATTTACCTATGAGGAAATTGAGTTGCCAAGAAATTATGTTAATTGCCACTGCCTTAATTGAATAATGTGTGACAAAGCCAGGATTTCAACTTGGTGTTCTCACTCTTAATTAAGTGGTTTCCCCATTATGCTATGCAACCTCTGGAAATTCTGTAGCCAAAAAAAGTCCATTTAAGCAATAAGCAAACATAAAAGGCAGTAAAGGTGAGGAAAATGCTGACTCAACTAATATTACTGAATACCTATTAAGCTACATATCAAGTACTAAACTGAGTGGTCTTGCACACTTTTTCTCACTTCACAAGAACTATCAGTAACATTAATGCTGAATTGACATATCTAAGCCTACAAAGCCAACAATATGGAAATAAGTTTAAAAGTTTCAGAGCAGTAAAAATAAATGCCAAACTCTATGTTCATGTAGTCATCCAACACATATTTATTGAGGACTGATTATACATTAGCCACTCAGTAGGCTCTGAGAAACCGGATGTGACCCTGCTGTCTTAGATTTTTGAGTGGAGTGGTTGATGAACGTAAGATACAGCCCAGGCACGGAAACTGTTTTTCCTTACTCATCACAGAGCTCCTTAAATGATCACATAGAATCTATGTATCTTGGACAAATTCTAACAAGCTCAGTTATGTTATCCCATCGACACAGGTTGGAAACTGCAATGAGAAAAATCTATTTAGAGCATCTAAGAAGCCACAGTTGACCATCTGGCAGTAGAGGACACAGCAGACACATTCCATTGCATGTGAGTTTGAAGTTACATAATATATTGGCTCAAGATCCATACAAACCCCAGTAAGTTATAAGCCCTGAGACTGCCATTGATTTTTGATATAATAATTTAATTGATGTTTTTATTTATGAGCCAGATATACTAGTATATGCCAACTAAGCCACTAAATAAAACACTGCATTGTAGAAAGCTATATCAAAGTAATACATAATTAAAACAATTATCTGGAAAATGTTCCTATATTGAAGACCTTATTCTATGATAGTATTAAACAAGATAGAATTGTTAGAACATCAAAGGCAATTACACATATAAAACAATGAAAGTCGTTCATTTCTACCCTCACTTTAAAGAATGAATCTTTCTGCAATTTATATTGTTGGTATGAACAACATCCTTGGCAATTTCTACATTACATGCTTTCGTTAGGTTGAAGCACTAATGAAAAATTCCAAAACAAACCCAAACAACATAAACTAAGCAACCAGAAAAATCTTCAGAGGACTAGAGGCTTCCTTTTGCAGAGCCGGCCTACTTGAGGTCTTGGGGAAGCTCTAAAATTTTTTATCTGCTCTCACATGACACCTAAAGAAAATCTGATTATAAATTTAGGTAAAGTTTACTATCTCATGGCATTAGAGTCCATATGGATGTGGCCATTGTACGTATTCTTTCTGCATTTTCCCTTGCTCTTCCTTATTAAAATGGTGTCTGTCAATGAAATAAGTAAAGTTAAGATTTATGAAATTATAATCCACAAATACCAGCATAATGGCATTGCTGGTGTTGTCATGTAAGAGAGTAAAACATAAGATAGGTTTGTCTTTAAGTGCAGTCGACAAATGCTTTTGCTAAAACCTCACCTTGCTGTACAGAGTTAACTACTTTTAATTTTGTCTGCTTGGCTCTCATTTTTCTTTCTTTTAAAAATTTTTTTTATTAATTTAAAAAATATGTTTTTATTGATTTTAAAGAGAGAGGAAGGGGGAGGGATAGAGAGATAGAAACATCCACCGGCTGCCTCCTGCTAGTCTAACAGTTATGCCATGGAGAAGATGCCAACTAATTAATGACAGTATTGAGCCAAGTCCGACAGTGAATCTTTGTTAAGAAGCATATTGTTAGCTCAGGTTGAGCTCATTCTCAGAACAAGATTCTTGTTCCAGTGGTGTTGGGGAGGTAAATACTGATACCTCTCAAAAGGGAAGGTTGTGTTCCGTTTTCCTGCCAAATACTTGTCCTTCCTGGTGAACAAGGACATTGTAATAGTATCCACTTAAAAGTCATACAGTAAATCTTGGTGATCACATTGGCTAATGAATTTGATCTTGCCAGGGAAAGATTGGCCTTTTCTTTATCCTAAGAAAGACGTACACTGAAAGGAATTTATCAAGTCATGTGTGGCCAGCTTTCCCAAGTAACTGCAGGTCTCGATTCACTTCCTCCCTGGACAGGAATACGTTTCTCTGGCAAGTGAACAAGTCACCTTTGCCTTAGATTGGGCTCTTCTGAATTCTAATCAAAAGTAGTTTCATCATCACAGGCACCCTTTCAGGGATTCTTTTCCCTTAGCGTAGTCTCTTTCAGCCCCAAATCAGTGTGTGTGAGCGCCTGTGTGTGTGAAACAAGTGGCTACTTTTAAATGTATGTGGCTCTTTGCCATATCCCAATTGGGTCCCATTGAGCTTCTAGAAGGAAAGGAGACTCACAGCACTAGAGGTGAACTGCAGTGAGAGATAGAGGGCATAGCTGGATGCCTTACCCCATGAATCAGCAACAGGGTATGTGTTTACTTGGTCTGTGCCAGAGACACCATAGTCTCTGATATACTTTATTCTATTGTATTTCACAAATGGGCTAATATGGCCTAAGACGTAGATTCTGTGGTCAGAAAGATCTGGTTTTAAATGCAAACTTAATGACTTACTAATTAATTGCATGATCTCAGGGACTTTCTGAACCTCTCTGTGCCGTGGTTGGTAAAATGGGAGACAATAAAAATGCTAAAGGTTTATTTCCGATGATGTTGGTACAGTTCTGAGCACCTGTGAGCACTCAAGAGTTCATCGTTAGACTCTGATTCTACCTGTCAGTGCAGCAGCCTGGCCACTTGCTCAAGTGGGCAGTGTCTGTCCCCTGAGGCAGTTCCTCACTGGCAGCTGAAGTGTGACATGAAGCCTGGGCACACTATTGAACTTAGTGCCAATGATAGGATTGTCACAGACACCCCACTTCTAAGTTAGAACGGAAGGACCAGCTCACTGTGTCCTCCCTCCTTACATTCTGAGAGCGAGCTCCACCTGAGAGTTAGGATTCACTTCCTGAATCTCGCTGCATTTCTACACCAGTGGTTTTCAACCGTTTTAATCTCATGCATACATAAACTAACTTCTAAAATTCTGCAGCACAACAAAAAATATATTTTTTGCCGATCTTATAAAAATAAGTATTAATTTTGATTTACTCACCCCCGGACAGCTATTGTTGTGTTGGCTGTTGTCACTGTTTTATTTGACAGTCTAAGGCAGTGGTTGGCAAACTGCGGCTCTCGAGCCACATGCGGCTCTTTGGCACCTTGAGTGTGGCTCTTCTACAAAATACCACGTGCGGGTGCGCACGTACAGTGCGATTGAAACTTCATGGCCCATGGGCAGAAGTTGGTATTTTGTGGAAGAGCCACACTCAAGGGGCCAAAGAGCTGCATGTGGCTCGCGAGCCGCAGTTTGCCGACCACTGGTCTAAGGGAAGAGAGGTCAGTGCTCCTGACAATAGTCAGGTAGTGCATGTTTTAAAAATTCTTGCAGCACACCAGGTGGAAGTCCCTGCTCTATGCCATTGATTTAAAACTGAGTCTTCCTAACCCCTCTGATATTAACACTTATATCCATGTTTCAGACCAAACGTCATCAGTGGAATAGGAAGAATGACTCTGAGAGGTTTCATAGTCTCTCTCACAAGAAACCAAATTGGGAGGCCTGGAGGTTACTTGGAACCATACCTCTGCCCTCAGATAGAACTGGACTCAAATTTTTTTTTTTTTTTTGTTCAATCTTGATTATCTAGTAAATCTAATCATATCATCACCAAGGAAGAATACATATAACTTAAGATCTCTCTGCAGATTTCCCTGCTTTGTATGTGATCTAATTTTTATTTTCTGAGCCCGAGTTTGTGCTTACCTGTAATGCACAGCAGGAGCTCTTCCAAAAGCAATTTTCAGTTTGCTGAATCCAACATGGGCTGCGGAGACTGGTTTCTCTCTTTATCTCATAAAATGCTATTTATTAAAGCACTTTTAAAGGATTTGAGTTCTCTTAAACTTTTCTAGTAGTTTGCATATTCACTCAGGATACTCTGAATAAAAAAAAATACAATACAATTTTATAGCAGAAAACATTTGAAACACAGGTGAAAGTAGAGAATATAGCCTGGTAACATCCATGTACCCTGAATCTCCATCACACAAGCTAATGGCCAAGCTTGTGTCATCTACATACATACTCACCCTCCTTCCATTGTCATAGTATGCTGAACTAAACAGTAGACAGTATATCATTTTATTATAAATATTTCAGCCTGGCCTGTCTTTCTAAAACATATGGTAGTTTCATTTATTTGTTTGTTTGTTTATTTATTTAAAGTATATTTTGATGGATTTCAGAGAGGAAGGGAGAGGGAGGGAGAGATAGAAACATCAATGATGAGAGAGAATCATTGATTGGCTGCCTCCTGCACACCCACACCTGGGGATCGAGCCAGCAACCTGGGCACATGTCCTTGACTGGAATCGTCCACAGCCTGACACTCCATCCACTGATCCAAACCAGTTAAGGCTGTTTTCTTACTTTTAATTTATTCTTAATACCATGATCACACCTAAAAGATAGTCATTTCTTAACATTATAATCAGTTAGTTAGGGTTCAAATTCTACCAAATGAATCACTTTTAACTGCATAAAACTGCCTCTTCCTTTCCCAGGTGTGGTTTCTAGAGTTAATCATCAACATCTGTGGTCCCCACTGAATGGCTACTCTGTCTACCAAAAATCTTTGACCACCAAGTTGATCCACTTTTACTCAGAACTTGGGATATTCGCTGGACACATCGTGTGCCAAGGCCCAGGAGAGCTGCCTGTACTGAGAAACAGGAGGGGTGGGCACTGAAGATCCACATACATCCGTGAAACATTGAACCAGTGGTGGCTAAGAGTGGGAATCAGAGAAAGCGTATGCTTCACTCATTAGTAAGTGGGTGATGCAGGGGTGTGGGCAGGGTCCCTCATTATAGATGGGGGAGACTGCATTGCTAGCTGCTGCCTCCACACAATCTCCCACACGGTGCAGCCTAGTGGTGGGGGTTGGAGAAGAGAGGCTGGGATTGGTATCTGTCATTCTAGAATGTTCTTTCCAATCAACCCAGGAAGGAAAGCAAGGATAAAGCCCTCCCAGGACGGAAGGGACATGCTGTCTCACTAACACCCCACTCTCCAACTCTCCTCGCTGGGCGAGGCTGTGCCCTGAGAACAGCGCTGACAGATGGACATGTCCCACCAACGTCCCTCCTCAAGTCTGTCTATTGGGCATGTTCCAGCAGGGTGATGCCTGAGTCAGGGGGCTGGGGGGGGGGGGGCCTGGCCACAGTGGTGGTCAATGCACCTCACCAGTAGGCCCTCTCTGGGAGAGGGTGGCAGCTTCCCAGCAACCTTTGGTGGAAACTGCAGAGACAGGACAGGACAGTCACTGGCTTGACTATTAGTGTCACCTCCGGGCTTGTGGAGGACAAGCACCCAGAGCAGATCAGTGCCTGGGCTTGTCTGGGTAGTGACAAGGCTTTGTTCAGGGAAGAGATGCACACTGGTATTGGGGTAGTTTGATAGCACCTGGGGATGGTGTTTTCCTTGTTCCCTCTGGACTTGATTTAATGTGGCTACCCACCCAGCCACCAGGGAGAAGGACCTCGGCCCACCTCTCCAGCCTCTCCTGGTCCCATTATCCAGCAATGGGCAGCTCCTACCACTTCCTCAAAGCACCTAGCTCTGTTGACTTGTGGCCTTCACGCTTCTTCCTCTGTTTGGGACACACATTCTTTTCCATGTCTAATTCCCACTCCTTCCTCAGGTCTCAGCTTAAAGGCCCCTGGCTCAGGCAAGCCACATTTCACCCCAGTAGGTGAGAGGCTGCTGCCATATGCTCCTAAAAGGCCCTCTGTTTCTCCAGTTATACCTCATTTATGCTATTGCTTGTTCATTTGCATCTCTTTCCTGTTCCACTGTTAACACTTGAAAGTCAGCCCCCCCTCCCCTGCATCTTGCGCACTCCTTTAATCCCAGTGCCTGCTACAGTGTCTGACACATGTAGGTACTTAATGAATATTTTTTCAACGAATGAATGATTTCAGTTTATATTATATTTAGGGAATAGGTTTGAGCCAAAATTTTGAGCTGGCTTGAAAACATTAATAAAGGACCTAACTAATTAGGAATAAGACCTTAACTGGCTTATAAAATTTTTTGCTGATGGAAAGGGGAGTAAGGGGCAGAGAGTGGACATTGAGCCATTCTTCATACCATGCTAACCTGTGCTATTGACTACCCTGGGGGGCTATGTGAAGTCCTTCTAGGGCTGGGGGACTTGACATAGAGTTCAGAACCTGAGCGCCCCAGATGCTGTTATCACAGTAGTAGACCCCCACAGTGTGAGGCCATCCTCAGGGCTGCTAGTGTAGCCTCTCATTTAAGTTAGGGCTCCTGCATGCACCACTTCAAACCAATGGTGATGCAGCCCCTGCTGGAAGAGCTGACTCACAGTAGAGCTCAGTTTATGTTAAGCCATTCTTATTTAAACAACAATACAAGGATTTTTTTGTATTTTGTTCTGAAACCCGACTTTCTAAAACTTCCCCCCATTGAGCCCTTGTTCTAGAGAAACACACAGGGACTTAATCTCCCTCTAATGAAACAGACTTGAAATAATTGAAGAGAGGTTAAATTGTTGCCATGGTGCCTTTATCTGTGATGAAATTGAGACATCACCTTGAATTAATCTAAAAGGACAATGGGAATTATTAACAATTGTGGAGGAGAAATGGGGCTTTTTTTCTAATTGTGTAGTGATTATTCATTACAGGGAGTATATTTATAAAACCATCTAAAATAGAACCCTGCTAAAAATAACTCATTTATATAACACTCTTAAGTCACTTTTCTGTTCCCAAATACTGCTTCCATAGACATCACTGCATATGACAACTGGACATTATAAATGTACTTCAAAGAAAATTCTGATTAAACCATCTCTGTCCCAAAAAAGAAACCCAGCCAACTCTCTTGAGAGTCTGAAAGAAATGTTTTCCAGTTCTTTGCAATTTTGCTGTAGATTAGAACCTTGGATTATCTGTTCCATTAATAACTAGGGTTAAAATGATTATGATGATGAATTAAGTTTTGATCTAGGCTGAGTTCTTCATTTTCAAATTGTTGTCAGCTAAATTTGTGTCCTGACTTATTCAGAGGTTATAAACAACTAACTCAGTTGCTTTGTTTAGTTCTTAAATCACTTCCCTATTTTTAGATCATTACTATATTTGAGAATAATAGATAACCTTTGATTTCTCATGCTTGTGGCAGCCTGCCGTGCCAGCACTTAGGGCTAATGTAGCCAACTCCCCTTCTGGAATGAAAGTAAGGGGCTGGGTGTGTGTGTGCGCGACATCTCAGTGAGTGAGATTATTTTCTTTCTGGGGATAGGTCAATTTCATAACGTTAACATAAGTTAATTTGACTGTTTGAAGCCCTGCCCTCTCCACGCCTAGCTCTGCGGCGATACCTCCCCTGCCCCCGGCCTGTGCCTGTAACTGGAGGCCACCTGCAGCTGGCGTGTTAGTGTGCGGGCTCCACAGACATGCCAGGCCCTTCCAAGTGGAGCCACTGTGCCCAGCTCTGTTTTAGTGCCATCCCGGGTTAGCTGGCCAGGAACGATGACTGACTCATTGAAAGAGAACCTGTGTTAAAGTAGGAGCCTACAGAGAATTTATCCAAGAAGGTCCTGATACCTGAATCGCTTCCAAATGGGCCCTCGTATCCCTGACACTGTGCGTTCCATATATTGACAATATAAAGGCCTATGGGATTGATAAATATCCCACCAGTGTGTACTTCTCAACTGGCCCTTTCCATATCCTGAAATCAAAGTTCATCTTATAGGACAGCTTATTCCCCCCCTCCCCCAAGATACCACTGGGATAGAACTGTGGTTCTTAACCAGCGACGATTTTGTCCCCCAGGGGATGGTTGGCAATGTCTGGAGACATTTTTGGTGGTTGTCACAGGTGGAGAGCTGCTACTGTTGTCTAGGAGGTAGAGGATCGGGATGTGGCTAAAAAGCTTACAATGCACAGGACAGTCCCTCCTCCTCACCCCGCCCACCTCATAACAAATGATGTCAATGCTGCCAAGGTTGAGAGGCTCTTAGTTGGATAACTTATTTCTAATTGATTTCAATTTCTTCACCTTATTTACTTAGTCCTTCACCCAGAAGGACTAAGGTCTCTTCTTTCTCTGAGGTCTGGGCTCCCTGTGGTCTAGACATGAAGGTGAGGAGGTACATGGAGCAATCATAGTTTTGGGTATAGGATGAGCCTCTGCGTCTGAGCAAGTGGCCTGGGATAGAGGACATGATCAAACCTTCTCTGTCAGGGACCTAGAAGGGGCTGGGGACTGTGCAGTAGCTTTTAATTACTTTTAGAATATTATTATTGTTATCATTATTGTTTAAGTAGATTGCCTCCACAATGCTGTGAGAAGTGGAGGGGAGGGCTTCTCCACTTACAGACAGTTCTCATGAGATGAGAAGCAGCAGCTACAGAGTCCAGAATCAGATGACTGATGACGGGAAGATTTAAGGAACTCAGAGACACTGAGACATTCAGAGATGGTGGGAAGAGGAAATCCTGTGCTACAGACTGAATGTTTATGTCCCCCTAAAACTTATATTTTGAGACCTACTCCCCAGTGTGATGTTGTTTGGACGTGGGCCTCTGGGAAGTGATTAGGTCATGAAGGCAGAGCCCTCACGAATGGGATTAGTGCCCTTATAGAATAAAGGGAGCCCCCACCCCTTGTGCCATGTGAGGACACAGGGGAAGGTGGCTGTGTGAGAGCCAGGAGGCAGGTCCAAGTCTGCCGGTGCCTTGATCTTGGACTTCCAGCCTCCGGAACTGAGAAATTTCTGTTGTTTATAAGCCACCTAGTCTGTGGCACTGTCACAGCAGCCAGAACCCCAAGGGACTGAGACAACCTGGGAAAGATAGCAAGTCAAAGGGGAAGGGGTGCTGACTGTTGTGATTTGCGTGTTCCAGGGGACGTGTCCTCTGGGAGCTGAGGTCTGGGATGTCTCAGGAACCCAATCTGTCCTATAGTAACCAGTACCAGTACAAAATCTTAGAGCATTTTGGTAATAAATTTGACATTTTTCATTCACATAAAACTCTCTTAATCGCAAGATTTTGCAATGTAAGGCTGTGCAGATTACATTAAACTTTTCTTTTGAAGGTACTGACTGGGTTAGGCGTTGTGGAAATAGCCTTGGAGGCCTGGTGAGGAGACTGGGCTTTGTGTCTCCTGCTTTCACTCTGCACATTGTACCTGGATGAGCTCATCCCCTCCTGGATTTATCTTCCGTCTCACACGTATGATTCTTGGTATGATTCCTCAGCCTTGGCCTCCCTGTGGGGAACCATAGCCCCTACTCTCGAGGAATTCAGAATGAAGTTTATTTCTCCTTCATACCCACAGGTACCCAACACCATGCCTGGAAAAGTGACTAATGATTTTTTGTGAAATAACCACATCAAAGTTACTACTGTCACTAACCAGCCAGCTGACCTTGATGAACTCACTTTGACTCTCAGCTTGTCACCCAAAAATGATGAGTATGAAAATTTTAATACTAAGGTAATATCTGGCTCTAATATTCCATACTCTTTTCAGTATGGGTAGAATGGCTCTTTATCTATATCTAAAAACTATATATATATATATATATATATATATATATATATATATATCTCCATATCTCTACTTCTATATCTATATTTCTATATCTATATATCTAACTATAGCCATATGAATTTCTATATCTACATTTATATCTATATGTCTATAAGTATATGCATCTAAATCTATATATCTCTATAACTATATCTCTCTCTATCTCTATCTCTATACCAATATCTATATCAAATCTGTATCTATATTTGGCTCCCTAGGTTCCAATCAGTTCAAACTATATCTATTGAAGTGCATTGGAAATTAATTCTACTCCAGTGCCATGTCAGAGAGAATCAAGGCTCTACATCAGCAAATGTTGGGCAACATGAGGAATGGGGTGAGGCCCTGATCTTTTATCATTTCCTTCTACTTTGCTATCTCCTTAAGCTTCTTAGTCAGATCATATATCTGGTTCTAGATAGTCTGCTTCTCTGGCCTGAATTCCGTAGCCCTTCAACTCTCCCTCTTATTCTCCAAAGGAAATGCTGAGGCTATTGCTAAAAGGTTTCTTAATTGTCTTTTCTCCCAGAGAAAACGGCAGCTGCCTTCCTCCAATGCACATGTAGCTTTCTTTGGAGCTTTGGCATGTGGGTGATGACATATATACTGGCTCACAAATGCCAACACCCAAGACCACGACAGGGATGCGGATTCACCTGCCAGAGCATTTGACACTTGCGTCAGGAATAGGCAACAGCTGAGAAAAGCCCTGTGAGTAACACCGTCTCACATATGTGGGAAAGGCTGTCCAGAATTGCAAATCAGTAAGATGTCTGTTCTCGCTAATTCTCCCATGGGTGGAGGAAACGGGAATTCTTTCAGCTCATCTGGTGGTTGGATGGGAAATGATAGCATACCAATGATGTGGAAGTAATTTTTCACCATGGGCTAAAGGCTTTTGATTCCTTGTCTTAGAGATTTGGCTGCGACTGGGAGACCAATGCACCTAGCTGTAGCAGGAGGGCAGAGTCATTTGCCAAGGACGTAGTCACTCAGAGGTAGTGGGCAATATGCCGAGAGAATACGTTATCGATGTGTCATTGGGCAGAGAGTTCTCTGCTCAGGAAGTGACTATGGTTTACCATAAAGACCTGCCTCCGAGTGACCCTGAATGGACCTGAAATTCTAGATGAGACTCCTTTAAACCCAAAGACTCATGTAAGCCCCAGTAAAGTAGTAGTTTAACATTCAAAACACAAAATCCAGACACACCCCTCCCAAAAATAATTTAGAGAAAACTAAAATATTTCAATGGTGCTACTTTTGGGACTATTAATAGGGGGAATTAAACAGTACTACTTATTAAATTATCCATTCTTCTCTTCAATTATATAGCTTCTCCAGTCTTTCCCAAAAGTCTCACTTCTCAATCTAGAATATTCTATGTCCTTGGCAATCATCATCTTCCTGTAGGCACAAAGGAGAGAGCTGCTTCTTTACTAGAAGGTGGATTCCATACTATACTTACTGCGGGATTTCTGGCAAGAAATGTAAGTGGTAAATAAAAAATATGTAAGTGGTTAATAGTAAGTTTGGCCTGGACTTTGCCATTTGTTAGTTTCAGGACCCTGTTCCATCTTTGTTCCTCTGATTTTTACTGCAGGAATATATATAAACAACAATTTGGGAGTTTGCTTGCTTACTTCATGCAAATTAATGTGTTAGGCCAAGGGTTTGCAGATTTGTTTAGGAGATAGAATGCCCAGATTTTTCTGGGTAAAAAAAAAAAGTACAATTTTTCATGGTACTTTTCAGAACACCATGAAAAAATAGACATAGTTAATTCTATTATATGAACTAAGAACATACTTTAAACTTATAACATAAAATTAGCCTGGCTCTTGTGGCTCAGTGGTTGAGCATCAACCTATGAACCAGGAAGTCATGGTTTGATTCCCTAGTCAGGGCATGTGCCTGGGTTGGGGCTCAATCCCTGGTAGGGGACATGCAGGAGGCAGCTGTTCAATGACTCTCTCTCATCATTAATGTTTCTATCTCTCTCTCTCCCTCTTTCTTCCTCTCTGAAATCAATATATATATATATATGAAAGATGGGCAAAGACAAGTCTTTTCTTATTCCTCTAAATTTATTTGTTTTCTTTTTTAGGTTACTTCTTCTCTACAATTTTGGCCTCTTAAAATTCATTATTTTAAAATTCTTATTAAATGGACACCTTTTTGAAACTCTCTACTATGGTCTGAATATCTCCCCAATAATTCATATATTAATATCCTCACCCCAAAAGTGATAGTATTAGGAGATAGGGCTTTTGGAAGGAAAATAGGTAATGAGGGTGGAGTGCTCAGAAATGAGATTAGTGCCCTTATAAAAGACGCCCCAGAGAGCTCCCTTCCCCCTTCTGCCATGGGCAGACAGTGAAAAGATGGCCATCTAAGAACCAGGAAGTGGGCCCTCACCAGACAGTGAATTTTCCAGTGCTTCTAGAACTGCGAAAAATAAATTTCTGTTGTTGATAAGCCACCTAGCTTATGGCATTTTTGTTATAGCAGCCTGAACAGACTAAGACACATTCTTGACTTCTGGGACATTACTGTTCACAGTACCCATCATATATATATATATATATATATATATATATATATATGAGGAAATATGCAAATTGACCATCACCCCAACACACAAAGATGGCTGCCCCCATGTGGACACAAAATGGCTGCCACAATATGGCCAGCAGGAAAGGGCAGTTGGGGGCAACCAGGCCTGCAGGGGAGAGCAATTAGGGGGGACCAGGCCTGCAGGGGAGAACAGTTAGGGGCAATCGGCTGGCAGGGGAGCAGTTAGGCGTTGATCAGGCTGGCAGGGGAGTTGTTAGGGGCAATCAGGCTGGTAGGCAGGCGAGTGGTTGGGAGCCAGCAGTCCTGGATTGTGAGAGTGATGTCTGACGGCCTGTTTAGGCCCAATTCCAGTGAGATCGGGCCTAAATGGGCAGTCGGACATCCCTCAAGGGGTCCCAGATTGGAGAGGGTGCACAAATTTCGTGCACTGGGCCTCTAAAATATATATATATATTTTAATATATAAATCAATAATTGTATGTATATATATATATATATATATATATATACATATATATATACATATATATATATACATACAATTATTGATTTCAGAGAGGAAGGGAAAGATAGAAACATCAATGATGATGAGAGAATCATTGATTGGCTGCTTCCTACATGCCCCCTGCTGGGGATTGAGCCCACAACCAGGGCATGTGCCCTGACCAGGAATTGAACTGTGATCTCCTGGTTCATAGTTTGAAGCTCAACCACTGAGCCATGCTGGCTGGGCTCATCCCATATCTTTGTCTTGCTGGCTCCTTGTCCTGTATCTGTCTCTTAGAGGTCAGTTTCTCCAGAGCTGGCCACACTTCATATATTCTTCCTGGTCAATCCCATCTGTTTTTTACATTTTCTCTAATATCTCTATAGTAATGATTCATAATTCTCCATCCAAGTTTGGACCATTTTTCTAACTTTCTGATCTATGTTTCCATCACTATTTGCCTTTCTCATGCATATTGCAATTATTTTATTCATGTAACATATATTGTCTTTGTTTTGTGTATGTCCATATTCTACCTGTAACTGGCATGTTGAAATGCTTAAAATATGTTCACTGAATTAACCCATGACTTATGGACACTTGAGGGCAAAAGGAATCTAAAATTCTACCTCTGTCCCAATTAGATACTTGATTTCCCCCTAACATATACCAGTAATTGGTCCCCTAGTTTCTGCAGGCACCGGAGAGTTATTGTTTGTCCTTGGTGTTTAGAGATTCTGTGCAAAATGGCTTTCCTAGGGTTCTTCTTTCATAATGAGAAAGAAAAATATTGAACCAAGAAAAGTCTGGGGGAACATTATGCAGTGAGGAAGTCATGTAAACAGGTTAGCAAAAGAAACTGAACTATTCACCTCACATAGCACCCATTTAAAACAGAGGGTCAATAGCTACAGCTGTTTCCGTTTTGCCAATTTTGCCCTCCAAATTAGACACGTGCCTTCCATTTGCTTTAATAGGATCCATATGTGAGCAACTGATGGTGGTACTTATCTCGAAGGAAGCGAAGTGCTGAGTTCCTGCCACCCACCCACATCTGTGGATTTATAAGCCACAAGCAAATGAAAAACAAACGCGCTGCGGGCATGTTCGGAAGCCTCGAGCTTTGAGAAAGCCAACCAGGAAGAAAGAACTGGAGTGCGGAGGCTCTGCGCTGGTGGGCTGCTGGAACATCACAAAAGGTCAGCCCTTAAATTCTCCATTTCTTGGGGCACATTCTCTTCATTGCTGGCGTCTGTGGTTGAAGCCGAAGAGGGGATATTTCTGAGACCCAGATTTTGGAACGAAGGACAAAATTTATGGTTAATTAAGATAGCCATCAATTCATTTATTGAACAAATGCTTGTTTGAGTTTCTAGAAGTTGTTGGCTAGGATATGGTAACCCTTGCCAGAGAACCAGGTTGGAGTTTTTAAAGAAAAACCTATTTTCATAACCTATTTTCAAAATATAATCCAGGATACTCAGTGCAGCCCTCGTTGTGGTATCTCTGAATTGGAGAGCAGTTAGCGGTGAGCAGGAGCGGGGTAGATAAATTTAAAAGCCTTTATACAATGAAATGCTGTTTGTTGGAGTTAGAGATGGTTAAGCCAGTAGGCACGGGTCTAAACTCTTCCCAACACATACTGCCGAGAAAAGGAAAGCTGCAGGCAAATAACTCTTCCACAGATGGGATTCTCTGAAAACACAATTCCCTGAAAAGCTTAGTAGGTTCGGATCTGTTTGCTGCCAGTCAATTTTAGCAAAGACAAAGCCAATTCTCTTGTCAAGTCAGCGCCCCAGAATTTAGATTCTGGCCCTCTGGCCCTAGAGTCAGCAAGCTCTGCGCCATTTGACCAGAGATCAGCTTAATACCCTCCAGGTTGGCCTCTGTCTCAAGACGATTCAAAAGTCTCATCTCTTCTTTCCCTTCCCAGCCTGTAGTCAATCCTGGCTCTTTGTTGGGGTTTACCGTCTCCTTTCTGGACAAGCTTTCACAGGATGAGGTTGTTTAAAAGAAGCCCGAGGGGGAAAGCTGTTGAATCCTCCTGCTGTCTTATATACCTTTGCTCCACTTTTAGCCTCAATTCCATCTTTATCCGGAGGCAGAGAATGTATCCTCAGCTGTATCTCTAACCCTGCAAGTAAAAAGAAGAACAGAATTTAAAACATTTGTAAACTTGTGTGCAAAAAGGGTCTCGGCAAGGTTTTGTTTTCTTCGTTCCCAGATGGGTTAGCATGCATAGAAGTTCTTTGTAAATGAAATTTGTTTCTTGCCGAAGCTTAGTGATAGCTGCAAGGAATCCCTACATTCTAGGGTTTTTCTGCAAAAATCTCTAACATTCCTGCCTTGTTAGGCATCTTCTCTATATCCCCAGATAGAATAGGCAACTGGTCAGCCACCTCGTAACAGACATTTCCAATTTCTCAGTAAGGATAGAGAGATTCCTTATCCCCATCTACTGTATCACCACTCAGAATTTCACATTTTATGAACTCTTATTTATAAGACCCTATTTCCAAGTACTGGTTTCTGTGTTAGGCATAACTTTCAGTTTTCGAGTGACAGAAACCTAACTCAATATAGTTTAAAATAGCTTGTCTTCTATTTGTGAAACAGGGTAGTTTTCTTGAAGCACAGCTGATTTTCATCAAAAACTTTGTAAGGTTGAGGATTAACCTACTTGAGTGATGTACTTTCTTTCTACCCCTCAGTTCTACTTCCTTGTAGTTGGCTTCATTCTCAGGCTTCTTATACTCACTTTTGGCAATTACAGACATTTATTTCGAAGGCTGGATCTGTTCTAGGTGATGTGTTACTGTATAATACACCACCCTGAAACAGTGGCTCAAAACCCTAACTATTCTCAGAGGAAAGCCTGAGACTCTGGTCTAAGAGGGTAAACAAGTTTGGAATCGTTCCATTGCCTCTGATGGGCCTGGCTGAGACATGAGCTCCTCCTGAACACGTCACTGTGATGGGCCAGTCCTGCAGGCAAGCTTGCCCAGCTACACCTGAAACACTTTCAGGGAGGAGGGGAGTGATTTCCTAAGGAAAAGTGCTTTTTATTACAAAAAATTGAGAAGTTATAGATTCTGGACATGAAAAATAAAAAATATGAATGACTGATGAAATATTAAAGTGGCAGAAAGCTATTTGTAGGAGGAAGGAATTAGATTTATGGACTTGAAAAAGAAGAGAGAAATGGAAAATCCTGAGTAGGCTGAATTTTTGCGAGACTGTTTTTGAAAGAGTAGGGAGGAGATATTAGAGACATTAGCTATAGTGCAATGTAGGATTTTGGGGGAGACAGTATTTTTAAGCATATTTTACTATATTTCATGCAACTTAATTTTCTCTTTCACTTTTGAAGAAATATGAGTCAAGACACCCTTTGTCAAGGCCTTTTGGAGATATATTTCAAATATATATTTCTGTCTTATACATATACTAGTAATACAACACTAATTCTGCTAACCGTGAGGATTTACTGTACATAAACATAACATAAAGCAGAAATTCACCTAGCTGCACATTTGAATTATGAGATAGCTTTAATAAATACCAATGCCTGCCCTCCTCCCCCCACCCCGGTGATTTTAATATGATTGGGCTGGGGCAGCCTGGGCATCAGCATTTTTAAAGCCTCTCTCGTTGACTCCAGTGTGTTGCTGAAATTGAGAACCTCAGCTGCAGAGGTTCTGCTCTCAGACATGCAGATTAAGGCCAAGGTCATTTGTTGAGAACTCATACATACGGTAACACCCTTCTGTTATTTAATTAGTTAACATAACAGGGGAATGCCTAACTGTAATGCTTTTGTTAGGAAGTAAGATCCTATCTAGTAAGGTATTTTGTTTGGTGTGAAGACCCAGGAGCTGACCTGCAGAGTGACTGAACCGGACATGGTACTCCAAGACCACATTTTCATATTGCCATGTGATAGATGGCAGAGCTGGCCCAGAGTTAAAGGCCGGTATGCAAATGCCAAAACCCTGCCGCAGAGGCCGCTGAGACCAGCAGGCCATCCAATACGCAGGCAGTGGGCTCACAGCAGAGACATTTTGGTTTTCGGTCGCCTGTGGGAAGGAGGACCTGGTCACTGAGTTCATATTTGGCGTATGTACAACTCTAGCTTCCACAGGGTGCTGCCACAGACTTAGGGAGAAATGATTGATGTTGAGTTACAAGCTCAGGTGTTTCACCTCTCCCTACTCCACCTTTCCCTCCCAGTTCCTCTTGCTTAGTTTGCTGACTGCCTGCCACCCACCCACCCCCTGCTCTCTTCCCACCTTGATTAGGATGTTCTGGGGCAGGGCAGGGCATTGGTGGCACTGACAGATGCTCTACTTATTTTTCCTGAGGCTGCTTGCATACCTGCACAGGTCGCCTCCTGTAAATTAGACCTGGGGGGTGGGGGTGGGGGTGGGGCAATGCGTTGTTGCTCATTGCCTGTGCTTGGCGCCTTTTAATAAGTAAAATGCCTCCTGGTGTGTGATTGAAAGGAGCCACCCCTGAGCGTTTCACACGTTGCTTAAGACAAGAGGCTGGTGAGAACTATATTAATGCTGTATTAGAAACGACCCCTTTGGTGCTGTCATCTTCCAAAAAAACCATCTCCTCAGAGTCAAAATGGCCATTTCTGGAGGCGAGGGGCACTAGAACTTCCAAGCTGAGGGGCTAGAAAGTGGTGTTGGGTTTGTTTTGTGATGAAGGAGGTTTGACAGAGCAAGTGTCGGCATAAAAACCAGTGCTGTGAGAGGCCTGCCCACGGAGGAGGGAGAGGAGGCCAGAAGAATGAACTCGCTGGCTTCCAGATTCCCCAGACCCGTCTAAGATACACTGGAGTCTGTCCTCAAACAGTGCCTTCTAACCCCCCTGCTTAGAAGATATGCTGGTTAGTTGAAGTTCAAGGAGTTTTTATTCTTCATGAGATCTGTGCCAGGTTGTCTGTTACTGTGTAACACACCACCCTGAAATAGTGGCTCAAAGCCCTAACCATCAAGTCCTAGCTCCGATAGTGCTGACATGGCTGCGCTCAGTGTGGTTCTCACTCAGGGCCTCTGATGGGATTGCAGTCCCTCTGGCTGGGAGGTCATGTCTGCTGCCTGGGCCGAGGGCTGCCGGAGCTGGGACTTCTCTGGCATCTTCCTCTGGGTCTGTGTGACCCAGGGGTTCTCAAACTCCGGCCCGCGGGCCACATGAAAATACAAATATTGTATTTGTTCCCATTTTGTTTTTTTTACTTCAAAATAAGATATGTGCAGTGTGCATAGGAATTTGTTCATAGTTTTTTTTTTAAACTATAGTCCGGCCCTCCAATGGTCTGAGGGACAGTGAACTGGCCCCCTGTTTAAAAAGTTTGAGGATCCCTGGTGACCTTTCTGAGTGCTCTCACCAGCCTGGTGGCTTCCGGGAAGGGGGACTTCTCACATGGGGACTGGAGGCTCCAAATACACACGTTCTCAAAAGAGAGCCAGGCAGCTCCCTTCTTGGTTGCTCTCTCTTTCTCTGAGATCACAGGCTCCTAGGGAGGCAGCTGCGGTGCCGGGAGCAGTCCTCTGGGGAGGTCTGGGTGGTGAGCGACTGAGGACTGAGGGCCACGGTCCCATCATGATCCTGGAAGCGGATCCCCCAGCTAGTTAACACTTCAGATGACGCAGCCCCAGCTGGTGTCTTAACTGCAACCTCCTGAGAGACCCTGAGCCAGGTCCACCCGCTGAGCCTCTCTGAGCCCTGACACTGGGAACTCTGAGAAAATAGTTGTTTTCAGCTGTTGCACAGGGGTTCATTTGTTTTGCAGCAACTAATACAACCTCTCTTCTGCCATCTCCCTAATAGTCCATCTGCCAAGTAGGTATTCAGTTGCTGAAGAATGAATGAAGAATGAATAAATGCATTATCTTTGGCTCTCAAAGGTAGTCCCCTGACTCAGCACACACTTGCCTTTGTATGGGAACTTCATAGCCCTGTATTGATCCCATCTTTCCACAGGACCGAAAATTGCCAAAGGCCATTATTTAGTCTTCATCCTATAAGTCAGTGGTATAGATACATCAATACATACACAACACATGCACCTTATATATGCCTGTTTATGCACACTGGGCTGCCATATATACTTCATGTCAGAAAGGCTTCCCTTTTGAATCAAGTGGGTGTGTGTTGGTCCTCCACATCCAGATGTTATTTAGTATAAGTATGCTATAACCTTATAAAAACTTCTCTCTTTTTATGACAAGTTATTTACTAAGCTATTTTGGTATTCATCGTATTTTTTTTTTTTTTTTTTACCTACTCACGTCTTGCCTTTTGAATTCAATTTACTTGGTATTTGGGGGATATAAAAATATTTTAAAGTAGTCTGACTTCACTACCCATAACTGGGTTGTGATCTGGAATTCTCCCTGAGAGGCATATATTTATGTCTGAAAGTAATTTTTATGCCAGTTGACTCTCTTTTAAATGTTTTTATTTTGGCTCTCTGGTGCCCAAATTATTCCTTCTATTATTTACGTAGAGATGTGCTAATAATTCAGTGAAACCTAAGTCAAGCCAGAAAAAATGTCTTGTCCCGGTTTCTATTTGGTAACAAGAGATAAAAAGATGAGTGAAGACCTTCTAGATCAGTGGTTCTCAACCTTGGCTGCACATTAGAATCACCTGGGAATCTTTTTAAAATCCTGATTTCTAGGCCTCATCCTCCGGAAATTCCGTTTCTTTGTTATGGGGCGGGGCCACAACATTAGTAACAAAGAAACAGAATTTCCGGAGGATGAGGCCCAGAAATCAGGATTTTAAAAAGATTCCCAGGTGTTTCTAATGTGCAGCCAAGGTTGAGAACCACTGTTCTAGATGATTTTTCTAGATACTTCTCTCAACTGCTGAAATTCTCACTGAGGATTACTGCTGTTCGGAGGGCACCCTTTCCCCATCATAGCTTCGTCAGAGTTCACACCTGGTCCCTCTAGCCCCCTCACTTACTCCTTTGCAGAGGAATGACTTACCTGATGTGATTTTGGGTGAGGAACTGAGCATGCACGGCTCAGTCCCTTTCTCTTTCTTTGCTCAGGAAAGCCTCAGATCTGGTCTGCTCTTGGCCACGTGGTAAGCTTAGAGATACGTGCCCCATTGGGGAGGCTTGGATTGGGCAGTGCTACCTGTGACTCGATGGGTGTAGCAAATCCCGCGACTGACCCACTTTCTCCTCCCTGACTTCACCTCTATGGGCAGAAGGCTGCTCATTACACTTGTACTTCCTGTCTGAGTGTGTTCCTGGCCACAAGAGCCTGCTTGGCCCCTGCACAAGACAAGCTGGAAGTGCCCTAGGGTTGATGTCCCTGGAGGCAGCTCTCATACAGGATGGAGTGGGAGTTGATGAACAAACGGGCTAGTTTCAGAGACACTAAGTTGAGAGAACTCTCAGGTGTGTCCTCTGCTTTCTCCCAGAGTTCCCAGAGGGATCGAGCTCAGGCTGCCCACAGTGACAACTGGCTTTAGGATGTATGGCTTTCCTCCCTCTCCTGTCTCGCTCCCCCACTCTTCTGTTTAGATTAATTTCCAAACAAACGACTTGTGCCAGGTCCTGCTTCTGGGTAAAGCTGTTCAGGTGACATTATTAGGAACCTCTGTTGCCTCCCACCTAAGTCATATCCTCCAACAGCTCATGAAAGATAAAGGTGACATTTCCAGTCCCATCTGCCTGACTTCTTCTGTTTATCTCAGTCCAGAGCTCAGGAGGGTATAAATGGCTATATTATTGGGGCTTTTTCTCAAATCTCCATAACTTCTACTTTTCTACTTCTCCTATTTCCTTACAATAAAATTTAAAAAATAATGAAATTAAGCCTTACAAACAAACATTAAGTAAAATGGGCTCAAAATCCACTCAGTTTCTGCCAAAGACATGGAGAATTATGTACACATATGTCCATTTTTCATTTTGTTTACAGTGTTACAATCTTTCTACAAGTTGAATCTCCTTAGCTCAAATTTGACAAAAATTGCTTTAGTTGACAGTATTGAATGTTTTAATTATTTTTTCTGTTGGACAACCACATTCGCATTTGTCTCTTTATTTGACCTTTGTATGGAAGTTTTCTCTGGAAATTTAAAACGTTTTTAATAGAACATGGATCTTTGCTTATTTCTATTTGCTCTTAGAGCTGAGTAGAAAAATTTACAAATTGGAAGTTAACTTAATGTGCAAACTTGGGTTAATTGCTGAGCCTCCATCTCTTCACCTATAAAACAGACATGGAATTTTTTTTACTTATATAGTAGGATTACTGTTAGTAACAAATGTGGATGAAAGTGTTGTCTTAGAAGCATGAAGTGGTATACAGGTACTGGTTTTTATTTCCTCAGGGACAGTTTTGTTTTGGAGGCAAAGAGAGTAGCTAATTCTCACTAACATGGCTAATTCAAAAGTACAGGTAAGGCACCCACAAGGACACATTGACTTCTGAAGTAGACAGATGTGACATTTTCTGGGGGTGCCAATCTAATCTAAGCATGGCAGTTTAGGTTCATACAGGTGAGGGGAGTGGATGGTTTTTACTTGATTGTTTGTGGCAGAGGCAATTCCCTTCTCTCAAATTGCCAGTAGGACTCTAAAACGAGATTATTGCCCTGGGGAGTGTGGAAAAGTCAGCTAAAGTCCTGGGAATTAATCAATAGCTGTGAGCCTCCAACAACTGTCCATTTCACATGATGCTTGTGCTGATCCCAGGTGGGAATGAAAGTTTATTAAAGTAATTTTGCCATTTGCTGCATATCTGATCAATAGAAACCATTGTTTCTCCCTCTTAACACATTGCAGACGAGTAGTTCTATTGCTAGCTTTACCCAGGGGCCAGATAAGTTTCTATTGAACGAGTACAAAAATCGTTTTACATAAATGTTAAAGGCACGCTTTAAAATGAAATACCCATTGCATTTTGAAGTTATTACATGTTCTTACAAGCTAATATCGTTTTAAAGTATGAGTGGCTACAAACCTTAGAACAGAAAACACAAGAATTCTCGTGATCCGTCCACAATGTGTTAAAAGTGACATTGGTTTACTAAAGTAGACATTCTGCTACTATGAGAAAAATTGGGAGTTAATTTATTATCACGTTCATTAGCTTTTTTGATAATATTTGTGAGTTTCTATATTTATATATATTCCTGTTATTATTTTTTAAAATCTCAAACATGTCCAGACAGTTGTCTCTGAGTATAAATTTAGACAAGCTACTTTCTTCTTTTCTTTAAACTAAGGACTTGTTTTTATTGTCTAGCTTTCACTGACACCTGGAGGCCTCTCCTGCTATGTGGGGAAAGAGAGCCAGTCTAGGTTGTACTTACTTGTCTGATAGCAGCATGGAGTCTTCTGACTGCATAATGTACCTGGCTCTCAGAGAATTTTGAATTTCTCATTCAAGTTGTAGATACCATCTAGAGCCCCTTGCCATGACCATCCAGCCTCCGCATCACATGTCCAGTGATGGGTTTCACTTCTTTGCTAAGGATTTTCAGTATTAGGGTTTTTATTTTTGCTAACGGTAAATTTAGTTCCTACTTCATATAGCTTTGAACCTTTTCACCTCCCCTATTGCTTCTGCTCTTCCCTTTAATAGAATCTCACTTTTGTTATTTGGGAAAGAAATGGAGATCAGATGGTCCATAAGATGGCTGGATAAGACTGTGATCTGCCTTCTGAACTGAAGGTTTTGTGTGTTTAGGGAGAGAGGAATTAGAACTGCAGAACCCAGTGTTCCCTCTGACTCACCTACATTTGCCCATGGGATCACAGAAGAAAGTGTCTGGGAAGGTGAAATTGAGCTCGTGTAGAGATGGCCTATTCTAAGCTTATCAGCATTCTAAGATACAAATCAGTTACCTGCCTTCTCCTCCAAGAGCAAAGAGGTAAAAAAACAAAAACAAAAAACTAGTTCAGGGTAAAGAATGAGGAGGTGTCTCTCATTTTGTAAAGCTTCTAAAGCATTTGGGAACAGATTTGGCAGATATTAAAGCAAGTGCCGGAGAGACACATACACGTGAAAAATACCTGTTCCTACAACAGCCCCAAGGTCCATATTCTACTGGGCTAATATGATACCTTAAAGGCAGGAACCATGCTTTATCCATCTTTATATCTTTAGCAACAGACACTTAAGAAAGACACAGTAAATGAGATAAATGGGCAAAAGTTATGGCTAGTGGGCCAATAGTGGTAGATGAGCCCAGAGGGAATAGAATGCGTAACTCATGTAGGGACTTAATAAACCCTGGCTAACGTATGGTTGACTTAAAAATATATTATTTAGTTGAATATTTGAGTCTGAAGCTGTCATATTAACTTAAAATCCAGGCAAGGCGTACAGATGGGGAGCTATGCTAATGAGGCCTCTATGAGATTTATGAACTCATCTAACAGGATCGCGTTTGTCTAGGAGAGTAGAGCCTTAACAATGGATCCTGCTAAGCCCCTCAGCATCAGGTGTTCATGTGAGCTGTTGATCAGGTTGGATCATAGAGGATTCCTGCCTGCGTTCTTGGAGTGCCCAAAGTGCCAGCTGTCTGTGCTTTTGATTAAAGATA
The DNA here is from genome assembly GCF_028538775.1 of Myotis yumanensis. Lineage (NCBI taxonomy): Eukaryota > Metazoa > Chordata > Mammalia > Chiroptera > Vespertilionidae > Myotis > Myotis yumanensis. The sequence goes on along the minus strand of NW_027223766.1, from coordinate 38,089,921 downwards.
GATCCTCATGCCTTACATGTCAGACTTGCAGGCGGCTGAGTTGACTTTCTGCCCTGAAATGTTAGCAGCCCTGGCTTTTGTGCTTATGCACAGAGGATCATCCCACAGCTGGGAGGAGGCCTCAGAGCTGCCTGGGAGCAGGGGGAATATTTTTGTTAATAAGTTTTCCTTTTAAAATAGCCAAGACCTTCAATCCACTAACTGTTTGGGGAGGCATTCATCTCCTTTTGTAAGAAGTCTCCTAAGAGAGATATTAAAATGTTCTTAGGGATGGCCACAAGTCTGGCTACTTCTTTTGGCTTACAGTTGAAGAAGGAAATTAAAAAAAAAAAATTATAAACTGAGAGGACTTTTGAGCCCTGGCTTCCTAGGAAAGAGGAGGAGACAATTTAAATCAAGTTTGCTAACGAAACTCAGTAAGAGCTTCTGATAGTTGTTTAGATATCATATTGGGCCTCTCTTCAAAAGGGTGTTACAGAAACATTAGAGCTGTCAGATCAGTCTATCCTGTTGCTTAAAACTCTTCAGTGGTTCTGTATTGTTTCTAGAGTAAGTGCAAACTCTTTAATATGATGTTCAAAGCTCTTCAGAATGTGGTTCCAAAGTTGCTTTCTGATGATTTCATGTGGCTTCTTTCATCTGCCTGTGCTCCATCCCCCAGACACCTGGTATAACTTCACTCCTCTCTAGCTCCTTATATTTTCTCTGAAATGATCCTGCATTTTTTTTTTTTTAATATTGATTTTTAGAGAGGAAGGGAAAAGGAGAGAGAGAAACATGGATGAGAGAACCATCTATCGGCTGCCTCCTGAATGCCTCCTACTGGGGATGGAGCCCACAACCCAAGCATATGCCCTGACTGGGAATCAAACTGGCGAC